>NC_090926.1:286496506-287121506 GCF_040938575.1 Ambystoma mexicanum | reverse complement strand
ATGTAGGGTGACCAGGCTGATATTATATGCAAGTAAGAGATCTTCAAAACGTTTTGTCCATAACGAAACCATATCCGTTCCCCCTGGGGTTGCGTTGAAGTATCCAAAATTGCAGAATTCCTTCCTGAGCTCTAGTTTTCCGGTATAAGGCCAATTGGTTCCAGATGATCCGAGGATGCAACAAAATTCAATTAACAGTTTGTATCTTATGCATGCTGTTGAGATTCCAATTGGAAGACTTAGAGCTTTAGTCCAGAACATATGCTCGAGCGATGCCCAGTGATTTGATGGGCATCCGAAAGCATTTTCTGCTCCGTACGCAAGGATCGGCGACACTGTTAGTAAAAGTTTCTCAGGGGTTGCGTCAAGAATCTTCCAAATTTTTTATTTATCAAAAGGCCCCGACATGCTAACTGACCACATTTCCTCTTTGATTCACGTGTCCAAGGGTCGTCGCAAATGCTGGAATTTACCATCATGCCCAAGTACTTCATGCTTTTTGAAATGCGTAATTTGTCTTGCCCAAGTTTCCAATGATCTCAAAGTAGCGCTTGAGTTATGGAAAATAAGTATTTCACTCTTTGTAGCGTTAATTTTCAAGTTGTTTAGGTTCATGTACCTCTGTACAGCCTCTAGTTTACGTTGTAGGCCGATCAGAGTCAAATCCAAGATCACCAAATCGTCAGCATACAACATCCAATTTATTGGTGATGAGTTGAGCTTAGGTGGAAACGCCCTCACTGATGATATTGCATCACCAATATCTGAGATGAAGAGGCTGAAAATTGCAGCTGCCAGTGGGCAACCTTGTTTGACACTCTTATGTGTCTTAATCTGGGCAGATAGAGAGCCAGACTGGTCTAAACGAATAGTGATCGATGTGTCTGTGTGTAGTCCTTTGATAGCAGCTAGTAAACTAACAGGGCAACCCCATACACCTAACTTCTGCCAAAGAAGCTCTCGGTCAATCATATCAAAGGCGCAGGAGAAGTCCACAAATGCAAGGTAGATTTTGCTGCTTGTGCGCTGTGCTTCCATTTTTAATAAGTTCAAGATGAGTAAGTTCAGCGAACACCCAACGTTTTTGACAAAACCTGCTCGTCTTTCATCGATCCTTTTTGCTGATTGAGCCCAGATCGCCAGTTTTTTTTGTAATAGCGTTGCGTAGATCTTGCCCAAGACATCAAGCAATGCAACTGGCCGATAATTTTGAGGTGACCTTCTGTCACCTTTTTTAAAAATTGGGACAACTATCCCGGTTTTCCAGGAACTTGGTGACTGCCGAGACCTGATTATTCTTGCGAATAAATCCACACATAACTCAGCCCAAAGGTCAGGAAACTGTTTAATCATTACATTCGACAACCCGTCAGGACCGGGTGCCCTAGAGTTTTTGGCTTTCCTGATAACCTCACAAATGTCTTCTCTCGGGAAATGTAAGTCCCATGGAGTAGGATCAATCACTATTAGCGGCTGCACCAACGGGTCTTTGTTGTATAGTGTTGTAAAATGGTTCACCCACTCAAGTTCAATTACCGGACACCCTTGCAGCGCTTCTTGTGGTGATTCCATGCGATAAATGACACGCCAAAACTCTCCACTGTTTTTGGTTATTAGGGTTTTCAGCATGGCCTCCGCGTCTTGCTGATGTAATAAAAATGTATGGCTTTTTAGCCAATTTTTATAAGCTTGTTTTGTGATTCTGTTTTTTGCCGATATTTCACACTTTGGCCCTTGGTTGTTACTTCGAATTTCGGCTCGCATTCGTCTTTTGCGCTGCATCACTATTAAATCAAAACGATGTTTGTTATGAAATGATAGGTGTTTTAGACGGATGTTCTTTACTTTAAATTGACACAGTAGCAAAGCATATTCAACCTCCTCCGGACTGCCCTTAAATTGGTTACATAAGTTTAACACCTCTTGTTCATCCAGCCTTACTCTTAAGCGGTTAGATTCGACCCGCACTTTTGTTCTCCATTGTCGTGGTTGAGCTACTATCAAGTTTTGAAATTTCAACTCTAGCAGTTGGTGGTCACTGTGATCCATTGCCCGAACGTTCAAAGAATTTATCCTGCCATGCATGGCATCCGAAATGAAAATATAATCAATCATTGACGATTGATCATCACGATGCCACGCAGACTTTGCCGGAATATCCCCATGCTTGTAGCCGTTTACCATAGTTAAGCCTCCTACATTCAGTTCTTCCGACCAGTCTATCGCCAGCTGTGATTTAGCTGGATTCTGTGGCTTAAAGAAGTCGATGTTTAAATCACCACATATTATCATTCCCGCCCCTTTATTTACTTCAAGAAGGTTGTCAATGATTGTTGTAACTTCATCAAGGAACGGGTAGGAGCCTGTCCAACGATGGTTCCAGTACAGGTTTATTAAATGGATTATATCTACCTCCTTTCCAGCATGAATAAATTTGCCCATCTCAGAGACTTGAATGTATGAGGTGTAATTTTTTGAGTTTAGTAACCGATACCCTGAAGACCGCTTAATCATTGTTAGCAGGCCAGCTGTAGGTCTCCCCTTTTCGGCTCTGGTGGCAGGATTCAGTGCACATTCGAACTCTGAGATCACTAGTGTTTCTAACATCCAGGTTTCTTGAAGACACACCAATTGCAGATTGAGAAGCCAGTCATTATTTAGCAAGTGCATGAAGCCACGTGGGTTCCATGACGCAAAAGAGCAGAGCTGTGATTCCTCGTTCTTTGGGCATTAACTTGAAGTTTTAGTGTTCAGAGCACTAGCAAGCCAATTCCAGTCTCGGCTGCTTTCTCTACCCAAAGTGCTATTTGCTGGACTGGAAACATTCCCATCGCTTGACGGGACGCTATTTAAAGTGATTTGAATATTCTCCATTGGAGTTTTGCTGGGCGACAATTTCTGGTCAACCGACGTCACTATGATCTATAGGAGCAGCACAGCTTGTTTTAGGAATCGCCTCTGTCTCGCACAACTCTCCTTTCGAAGTTTGATTCAATGATCCATTTTTAAATGACAGCTTGCTGGAATTATAATTGATGCTATGAGTAACCAATGCCACGTCTGCGTCTGGCATACCCACACGTTTGTCACAGTTTGGAGGGTCAATTACTTTATAGATGTCAAACCCCAAAGACAAGAGATCTTCCCCAGCTTCTAAAATAGCGTTTGCAATTATGCTGGATACTAAATGTAATAACACCTTATCATTACAAGTTTCATCGGGAAATTCCACTATTTTTAGGTCTTTAGAACCTAGCGCTCTTAGACGGGGTACATGATGGAGCAATCTTATTACATTGGTGCGGTTCAGAATCAATTTATCACCTGACTATCCTCTCCAACATCAATTTGAACATCAATGTAACGTCCAAGGGGTGAACTGTTTCTTTCCTATTGTTATTCTTCTGTGTAATCGCCCGGCCTCTGGGTTGTTGATACTCAGCTTTTTGTGATGGACAAACAACCTCCTTTTTCGAGACCACCTTCGATTCAAAGCGATTTCCTTCAAAATTTGAGCAGTGTGTCGGGAACTCACTCTTGCACCTACTCACCACGTGTTTTGACTCTAAAATACATTTTAGACGTTCCCTTTTTTCTTGTAAAGTGGCAAACGCTGGACTTTTTGGAGTCAGCTAATTTACGGCCACTGCTTCAACCTGCACAATAGAACAAATCCTGCCCCCTAACTCTGATGTAGTAATTTTTATTTGATTCAGGGGCTCTTGTAACCCAGTCATTTTAGGATGCAGTTGGTCTACTTCAGCATTCTTAGGAGAGGTGAATTCCACATGTCTAGAAGATATCATGACCTCTTTTGTAATCGCTGCAACATCAGGCGGTTGGTTCCCTGCAACCTCCTCTTCCCCAACAAAATCCTCGTACACCGATAGGTCCAGCAGCTCATCTTGGTTTGCCTTTTCCTCTTTGCTTAGACAACGGCTTTCCGATTTCAGATTATGTTCCGTGTCTTCTCCAGGAGTCTTTGTTGGCTCCTTAGTTGGTTCATTCAATTTCAGACATGTGGTGATAGCTTTATCTACAAATTGTAACATTTTAATGTTACGGAGACATTTTCGGGCACCTCTTTGTTTGCTCTGCTTACGTCCTGGCATGTTTTTTTGCTTTTTACTTTGCAAAGCCTTTCCTTTTTGGTTTTCTGCCCTTTTTTGTGATTCTACATCTGGCCCTCCAAAGATTGTAAACAAACTTGCTGACTTTGCGCCAACACTGTCAACCGCTTCTGGACCAGAAGATTGCTCACCACCTGGTAATTGAGACGTTGAGTCAGACGAATTTTGGTTATCCAGCAAGGCCAGATTAGTTGAACTTCTGGCTTGTAAAAATGCTTTGTGAAAAGAAGTGTCCAGTGTTTCGCCATGCTCGACAACTTCACGACATGAGTCTCTGGTATTTGCATAGTTCTTGACGTCTATTACCACTGGGAGCGCAGACTCCTCAATTTCCATATCGGCATTAGTTTCTGCAACATTCAGTACTATATGCCCTGTTTGTCTTAGTGGTGAACCGATCTCATCGGCAGTTACTCTTTTCACCGCCTGCGGCACAACACTTGTCAACTCATTCGTTGGCGTTTGTGACCCAGTACCAACTCCAGGTGACCCTCCCCCTTTTGAATCAGGAAGAACTTTCCTAAACAAAGACAGAGCTTCCTTTGCTACTTCCGCAAGCAGCTTTTTATCAAGCATGTCATTACGTTTGCCATAGTTAATCGACGTCAGATCTGCCAATAAATTCTGAGTTACATCATCTTGTTTTGAGCTTTTGGCAGATGTGCATTGATTCTATATGTAGGAGTTTTGAATTCATTAAGGCCAGCAAAGTTGTAACATCTTTCACATTTTCATTCAGCGACTCAAAATTTAGTAAAAGGAGCCAACGAACTAGCCATCGCAGAGGTCACAGCTATTAATAGCTCATTCGAAGGCACATGCACACAGGGGGTATGTCCGCCGCCTCTACCTAGCCTTGACATGCCACGTGCAGTGTGACTAAATGATGACTGTTCTCTTCTGACTTTTGGGAAATCTCGCTCTACAAATGAGGAATCTCTGGATGTAGAGTCATCCATGGAGTCATCACTGTTTACATTCAGCAGCATTTGAACTGATTGTGACAGAATAATACCTTGATTTAACTTGTTGAGGGGTGCCTGGCATTTCTGAGAGTCAACCACCTTCCCACTTGGTGACTTGGAGGAATCATCAGAGGACCCATCCTCTAGTGTTCTTACTCTTTTGTAATTAGCAGATCCCCAAATGTCCTGATCGACATTAGTCATATTAAAGCATTGCCTTTTCTGGCATATCTTTGCCATCTCTTTTGAAGCTGGAGTACTCACAGAGATCTGTTTGCTAGCACGTACTTTGTTTAAATCAATTAGGTTTTGTAGGACTGTTGAGACTACCTCTAAGGAGTTTCTTCTGCCTTTAGTAGGTGAGATATACACTTCTTGCCCTAACACGATTTCACCTTGCACCCTTGTTGCTTCATTGAATACTGTGTTTAAATTTGAGTCCGTCAGACATGAGGCACTGGACGTGCCTTTTAATGAGCTCATTGTATGCTCATTCTCCTGTTGCTGTAGATTCATCGGGCTCTTTGTTTTGCTTGCATTAGACATTTCATGCAGGAAAGCAGTCACGCTTACCTCGCTCTCCTGTTCCCCGCTGAGATTGCGTCTCCTCCTGGGCTCACGGCAGTCGCGGCGTCGGCGGACAGCGCCTCCGCGGCCAAGTCCCTTGGTTGGCTGGCCTGGCGTGCCAAGTCCAAGTCAAGGCGAAGCTGTAGTGCCGCGGCTTCCTCATCGGAGCTCAACGCATCCGCGCCACAGCCCCGCCCATCGGTGTCATCGGGAGCAACCGCGGGAGAGCCCACCGGTTTCATTAGGCGAGCTCCCGCAGACGGCACACCAAGGGCCCGCGTGTCCGCTCTGCACCCACCGGACCATTGCGAGCTCGGCGAACCAGCCCCAGCCTCCGCAGGGACAGCCTCGCCACCCCCAACAGTACGGGTGAGTTTCCGTCTGCACTGATGTAGAAAAGTCTTGCATCAGTACTGCTTGTACCAGCGTGTCCTTCTCTTGTGGATTTCGTTCTAGCAATGCTGCAGAAGCAGATGTAGGTAGTATTTAGAATACCTCTTCTACAACAGGAATCTCTGGTTCCTCCGCAATATCCGCTATAGAGCCACAAGAGTACTATAGGCTCACCTGTTGTTGACGAGCCAGCTTGATTGGGTGTTCATCCTGTAGAGCCATTCCTTTTAATTGAGCTCTAGTCCTTGAAAATGTAACAGTTTCCATCTTTCTGTAGTTCCCCACGCCACTCGCCAAACAGCCAAACAGATGCTCCTCGCCCTTGCTCCTGAGGGCTTACGCAGCAAGGGCGTGGGAGGCGGCCTTATATGGGCTAACCCACTGATGGGATTAAAGGCACACGCACCTCCAGGCACCACCAGGTGCCACAGAGCTTGAAACAAAAGAAAGAATAGTAGTTGGAGGGAGGGAGAGAAGTTCAGTCCTTTAGTCCTTGCTCACTCGCCACAGCCAAACAGATGCTCCTCGCCCTTGCTCCTGAGGTTGATGGGTTCTTTAATGATGAACGAAATTAAATGGTGGTAGGTCCAGGCACAAGAAGTATTAGAAAGTAGATCAATATTGCAATTTAAGTCCGCAAACCAATCCAACGTTCTTCCTTTGTTATGGATAGGGTTAGTTATCCAGTGAGTATACCCAAGTTCATTAATAGTATCTTTAAGGGTGCTGGCTTGGGAGTCTTTGGGATCTCTGAAGCCTAGATTGAAATCTCCCAAGATAATTACTTGGGAATTACTTTTGGTATTAGTTGATAGTAGCTATGAAATATCGTTTTTAAAAGTAGTAGTTGGGCCTGGTGGGCGTTAAATCAAGTGGATTGTAATAGTCGATGTTGGTGATGTGGGAAATCTTCTATGCGCAGTCACCTGGGCATTGAGTTCGAGAGTTTGATCAGAGAATCTTCAAGGTACTCCCCATTACAGACTTCAAATGTTTAACTTTAGGTTGACCTGACAGGTCAGATGAATGCTTAATTAGTCTGAAATAATGCAACCAGAGATCCTCGGTTTGAAAAATGTGCCCACACTACCTCTGCACTGCAAACTATATTCTGGCACCTGAGTAAAGCGCCATCTTTCAAACTTTGGGCTTGCCTAACTCGGAGGGAATACTGGGCTCAGGACCTCAAATGCCCATACCTGCCTACATTTGTAAATCAGAAACCCAGGGAATTACTTTGCCTACGCCCCGCCTCCTTTTCGGCAAGACTGTCCACATTTTTTTATACAACCCCCCCCCCCCCAAACACGACGCATATCATGTTGAAATCGGCCTTCACACATTTTTGGCCTAGAAGCGAGACTTCTTCTGCCAACGCAATAGAAAAAGATAAAATGGCCCAGTTACTTGCAGAAATCCATGTGATAGATGGCATGTTCAACGCCTGTCACTGCAGGCAGACAGCTGTGGCAGGAAAACAGCCGCATGGACCGGAGATTATTCAACAGGTAGCGGGACAATGGTGCTGGCACGGCGCACACACCGCACGCAGCAGTGTTAACAACGCGCTACGCAGACACATCGCACCCAAACGCGTGCGCGCTGGGAGCGTCCCAGAAACATCTCATCAGCAGATGGCAGAAATCCTGGAGACCCGGAGAAGAGCATTAAAATCCGCAGACTAGGCAGGTATAAAAAACTATGTAGCTATGGAAACTACAACCTCAGAATCAGAGGTCCACATCAGGAAAAAATAATGACTGCAGCATCATTCGTGCATACACATTTAGGAGGCCGAGTCTTGGGTGTAGGTGGGTTAACTACATGGACCTAAAAATGTTGCCAAATACTGAAATTACAATAGAGGTGGGCGAGGAGGGGGTAGAGAGAGAGCGAGAGAGAGGTGTAGGTGCATTTTCTGTACTTATTCCGTATGAGGGAAGCCTCAACTTCCTCCTACTGCCCATGCACTCCATCCTGCCTGTGCTGCACTATTATTTTTAGTTTGGGCTATTAGGTGCGACACCTATAAGCTGAAATTATTGCATTAGAGTACAGATAGGGAGGACTGGCGTATGAGGTGGGACACTGCCTGCAGGTGTTTACCCGCACATCGACAGCCCCTGGCACCACTAATCCCTATGGCCATTCCCACTCAGTTCCTGCACTTCCCACCCCAAAACACCTCCTCATGGAAACTCGTTGAGCTTGCTTTACTCAACCCTTGCCATCAAACTTTGAAATCGAAATGTCTGCCAGTTTTTTTTCAAAGAGGTCTTCTGAGAGTTAAAGGATAGTTCCGTGACTTTTTTTTTATTGTCCCTACGGTTCGGCCATGTGTTTTTAAGCATAAATCGGTAGATCGTAGAAAACTTTCCTATGGACCTTACCCGACTTTTCGTCCATTAACGCACTTGAAATCAGCCGCCATTTTATGATAATCCTATCATTTCCCCCCATCGCCCTGGCTCACCTGCTTTTGCGGCACTAAATCAAATCCCCCGCCCCTGAAACAGACTTGATCAAAATATTCATATTCCCCGCCTCTATCCGTGACGTGACTGAGCTGCGTAGGCAAACGCGCCCAGGCGTCTTCTACGCGACTCCACACAGAACCAGGAAATCAACACAGATGAGCTCAAACAACACAGCGCGCCACAATTGGGAATATGAAACTGTACTTTTAAATTAAACCGCAAGATTGTAAATTTGGTAAAGTACATTTATTTGACATCAAATGTTTTGAGAATATTCAGCGATTAGCATTTTTATTTGCTCACGTTCCAAAAAGTTTGTTTCGAGGCACACGATGTTCCTTTGCTGTACACAGGGTCTTAGATCATCTCACAATACAGCGCCACAATTCGGAATATGAAACAGTGGTTTAAAAGCAAACGGCAAGATTGTACATTTGGCAAAGTACATTTATTTGACATCAAATGTTTTGAGAATATTCAGCGATTTGCATTTTTATTTGTTCACGTTCCGAAAAGTTCGTTTCGAGGCACACGATGTTCCTTTGCTGTACACAGGGTCTTAGATAAATTAATTTTTATTTGCTCTCGATCCAAAATATTTCGTCTTGAGGCAAGCGATGTTCGTGTGCAGTAGACAGGGTGTTGGTTTACGATAAAATAAGCTCTTCGGTCGCACTGATAATCGCATGGCTATTCCAACAACGAGGCACTAGGGCACCACAACGGTCTGTATGTTGCATCTAGCCGTTAGTACCGCTTAAGGGCATACTTGTACTTGGCGATCGTCCCACAAAATGGTCAGGGTGCTAACGTTGTTCACGCGGAGAAGCAACTGGCGATTATAGAAGCCATCCGCCGGTGTCTGGTACTCGTGACACAGACAATAATGGACGATGTATCTATTTGAAAAACATAAAAAAAGGAAATTAGTCTCACCATCAGATCTTTATTAAAATTATTCATTTTATATATTAGGTCTGGAAATTATTTCATAGCTAGGACAGTGCAACTGGGTTTTATACGTCAAGGGGGGCTGTACGATACTGAGACAGTCCCCCAGTGCAGGGGTTGACAGGGAGTGCAGGTGGAGAGTGCAAGGGCCCAGGACCGAGGTCGCAGACAGTGGACAAGCTGTAGCAGGGGAGAGGGAGAGAGAAAGCAGAAGCAAAGAGGAAGGTTTGGAGGTGCTTCCGTAAAAAGGAGACGGTTCTCCCCAAGATAGTGCGCGGTACAAAACAATATGCCACATAGAATGAACAAGTACAACTTAACCCGTCTTTAAAGCTACTGTATAGTAATTAAATTGCGGTATAAACTCATCTAAAGAGTTACTTACATTATATTTGCATTTTCCATTGTGTCTGTGCGTAGGGCAGCCCCGAAATACCACTCCTTCTATGCCGACGTTTTATTTCTTCTAATGAACGAACATGAAATGGCTTTCGTTTCTGAAATTATATTCATTATCGTTTCTTACGTGGTCCCGGCCTGTCAAGGTCAAATAACAATAGAACCTTATACTGAGTCGTGGGCCATTCTGGCAGCCGAGAAAAAATCAAAGCAGCTGACCTTCACTTTGAACGAACACACATTCCTAGTTAGCTACATTCAGTGTAAGGCCGTCTTACAGGACTTGAAATTTACACTCCATCTTTGCATTTTGTCTGCGTGCTTTGCTGCCCCACAGAACCATAAATACGGAGACATTCTATATTTTTGGAAAAATCATTTATATTACTGTTTGGTTTAATTTAATGCGCAAATGAACAAGGTTGGATATATAAACATATTCAATGGGCCTGCGACATGAGGAGACTCGAGAGAACAGACAATCAAATTACAATCATTTAAACCGTGATGTGTATTTCTCAATGAGCTCTTCTTTAGGTGGACATGGAACAGAGGCAATGTTGGGTGGCAATGCAGTTGTCACCTGCACAGGTTCGTTCACAACTCCATTTATGTGCCTATCTAGGACGTCAACAATAAGTCTCTCAATAAACTCATATTGCATATCCTCAAACACTGGTTTGATCACCCATTGTTTACTTCTTTTAGTGAAGGCCTTATTGTAGCGAAGCGTCCCTAAAGTTCCGGTCGTCCTACTTTGTTGACGGCCGACATTATGGTTATGTGCCAAGACCGCTAAAAGAGTCCGATTTATCATGCCCTCCATGCCAAAATGCAATCGTTTTGGCCTGTACTTTAGGCACATATTGTGGAACACCTCCAAATCTCCTGTGTGGCAGAATTCCGTGAGTCCCCTCAAAGCTTTTGTTATAGTTTTATCAAATACAATCTTTTCAATGGCTTTGTGAGTGGGTGATGAAGGAATCAACCACTTCTTCTTCCGTGCCTCCTCTGTGGACAAATGGCCATGTTCACAATTGTGGAAATGTTGGTTTCGTGTTCCAGCTGTGCACGTTTGTACAGTGTAGCATTACTGACCGCCATTTTTCCAGTAGAATTTCCAACGACCCTCCACATGTTTTTGAGCTCCACCAAAGATGGTTGCTGATTGACTTGGACCACTGTGAAATACCTTGCATATCTTTTTTTTTACCTGCAGCCGACAATTTTTTATTGATTGTTTTTGCAAGATGCCAAACGTCAAATTGGTGATTTATATTTTTGTACTCTTCTCTCATTGTCTTGGCAATTGAAACGTGTCTGTCCGTGGCTATCAGGTCGATCACCATTCCCCGCGATTGTAGTTCTTGCAATGATGCTACAAAGCCAACTTTCTCCATGGCCACTGAGGATGTACTTTGTGACACCTGCACAACCACCGAACTCACAATTTTCTTACTTTCCATGTCCTGAAAGTGGTAGGTGCAGTACTTGGCTGAAAATCCTGGGCTGTCGCACTGTCCATCACCGGCTAGCCTGAACCGTTTGCCCGCGAATGTACTATCAATAGACATTTTTTCCATTCTCCAAGCTTCGCTAATGGCTGGAAATAGATAATCGGTTTGGTATTTGTACAACTGAGTTTTCGCAATGAAACGGATTCCCACAAACTGAAAGAAAGACTCTAATTTTTTAAAACTTGAACCACTAAAAAGTGCAGCCGCTGCACAAAGTAGATTGCCTGCTGGCAGTTGTCCCAGCGTGGGTTGTGCAGACCATGAGAAAGGATGATATTTTGTACAGGTGGCATGTATTTTAAGGTTAGTGCCTCGAATTGCACGAGTCACATTAATCAATGGCTCCCCACATACTTCCCCCACCTACCGAATGCCCACATTTCAACCGAATAATAATATCAATCAAACAACTATCGAATACAATGAATTTGGCCTCTTTCCTTATACTGTCACTCTGCATTCCAGCTGGTTCGGCCTGTAACGTTGAGGACATGTCACTCACATGAAAGGTAGAATCTCTGATATCGTCTTCCGCTATGTTCAGTGATATTGAAGGTGTTTCATTGTAGTCCACTTCATTCTCTTCCATTGCAACATCTGTTCCTTCTCCGGCAATGGGTGAATAGGACAATTTCTTCAACTTTCTCGCGGTCTTAGTTTTTGCGGGTGTGGATTCTGTGAATTTATCTCCAACTGCATCCGAACTACCAGGAGGACATTCACTATCAATGGCTGGTGGTGGTATAGCTCCGTTGTCAATCACTTCATATTCTTCCCATTGGCACGATGCATCTCCAGTCTCAAGTCCCTGCCAAAAGGTTTGACAAGCAACATCTCTCGTTCGCTTCACTGTCTGTGTAGATCTAGTTCGTACACCCACTCGCAACTAGAGGACAGATTGGAAAAGGGATGTTCAGTTTAAACACAACTTACAGTATTGAACTATTAACAGTGAAAAACAACATAATATAGTGACCAGGACACTAACCTTCTTTTGCTTTCTTTTCTTTGAAACTTTCTTGCCTCGAACTTCAACATCAGGACGCTGTTTCTCCGACTCGTGTGTGCATGTCTCCACTTCCTCTTGCGCTGCAACGACTACATTTTCATGATAAGCACATCCATCACGCACTAACGCTCCATCGACTCCCTGAAACATAGAACTTTCATTAGTATGTATAATAATATCGAAAACACAAAATGTACTTGGGGACCAATACCCACGTACACCTCAATAGCAAAACACGAATGAACGCTTTGTGTAGAACATTCAAACGACAATTATTCACGCATAGTTGATCTAGTTGGATGGAACTGTCAAGATCCATACCTCGGGCTCCTCATAGACTTCCATTGATGATATTATTGAAGATGATGCTTCAGTGACTCCCTGAAACACAGTAATTGCATTAGTATGGTTTTCTATTTTGATAAAAAGAACAGAAACTTTGTGCAGGCGTGAACGGCTCATCTAAATAGACCTGCACAAATGATCAGTTGTCTAAAATAAATAATGGATATGTAAATATGATTCGATTTGCTCGATCGTTGGAAGTGTCACCACCCAGAGATCTGCATCAACTACTAGGGGTGATGTTCTTGTAGAAGAAGCTCCGTCATCTCCCTGAAACATAGTACTTGCGTTAATAAAGAAGGAAGTATACCGGATGTAATCACGTCATATGATTTCGCTTGATCGAACTGTCAGTATCCATACCTCGAAATGCATAAGAACATCAAGGGACGATGTAACTGCGGTGCACACTTCTGCAAGCTGTTGCGCCGACCCGTAACTGCATGCTCCCCCTTCTTCTTGGACTAATGCTCCATCGACTCCCTGAAACATAGGACTTTCATTAGTAATGAACACAATATTGAAAAAAGAAGACACATAGGAGGGCGACGACAGACGGACATATCAATGGCTAAAAACGAAAGAAACATTGTGTGTAACAATCACGCTACAAGAATGCAAGATCTGGTGATCTCCATCGATGGAACTGTCCGGAAACGTACCTCGAGCATCTGAGTGACATCAACGGTAGTCGTCAATACGTTGGACTCCTCAGCATCTCCCTGAAAGACAGTACTTGCATTATTTTGGATAACAATAATTTTAACTGAAAACAAAGACTAGAGGACGAGTACAAGGGTATACCATTAGGTAAAATAATCACACGATAAATTAAAACTATTGATTTACATGCCTAAAACAAGTCAGTGGCAGAATAGCTAAGTAAGATTACCCGATAGGCGCTTGAAGTGGCTGATGACTGCAATAACGACACGGATGGAGAATCTTCCGCCTTCATATTGAGTGGATACATAAATGGGAAATTATTGTTAGCTAATGCTACACACTACCGCAAGGCCGAGAGATAAATACGTAAACTTGACTCACCAGTGTAGGGATGTGGACGAATAGAGTGGGAATAGCGGTTGAGAGCAATTTTCGCCTCGCTCGCGGTGTGTTCTCCTTTATTAGCAATGATGTGGAGTACATGTCAGAGGTAAAGTGCCTGCTGCAGATGCGGTATCGATCACCCCTCTTGTCCGCAAAGACCTCTAGGACTCTTCTTTCAAGCTCAGACGGTGGATATCCGCAATATCGGACCCATTCTCTTATCTGATCTATTGTCTTAGGGAAAACATGCATTATAGTACCTTCAGATTTATTATGGGTCTTCGAAGGGCAACCGCCAATGGAACAGGCAGGCATTGTGGAAAGTTCTGAAAAGTAAAGATCAACAATTCTCTATGAATACCAATGTAAACTCAGAACATGTGACTAGTTCCTTGCATGTACTGTCTTGAACGAAAAGAAATTGGACGCAAAATGATTATGGTACATGGCCTTACCTTGACGAACAAACAGTTAGATGCAGGGATCAGAGTAGTTTCTTGTCGTAGAACAGGGAGCAGTTCACAGGTTGCAAACTGACGAGTTCCCTCGAAGTGGTCACGGAAGTTCACAGAGACGAAGAGCAGATAACCAGCACCTTCACGGGTTGACTAGCAAAGCGCAAAGAAGTGCTCATTAGAAATATGAAGTGGGTTATAAAGAATTCGAAACAGGGGTGTGTTTGTGAATGAATGACGTGTATATGTCGTGGCATTATGTGGATTGCAGGGGGCCGTCCAGCGTGAGGGGGGATGCTTGGCAGGAGACACGGGGTCTGGAGGTAGACATGGGAACAACAACCCATGCTCTATAGACCACTTTGAAGTGTACATGGTCTTTGGCACCTCTTGGCCTTTATCGCTCCCTGACTGCTCCAGTTGCCAGCACAAGTACCCCGGTGCGAACTGCCTTTGATAGGGCGGGGGGTGGATTGGGGCGGTGGTCGTGCAGACCTATAACCATGTTTTGTATCAATAAAATACAACGGCCTTCCTTTTATTGCCAACGCTTGAACAAATCAAAACAACCATTGTTAAAATATATATTGGGTTTTATTTTGGATCTTAATTTCAATTGAACATAAATAATAAACATTACACATTGTAAATTTGCGGTTGCAGCACATCCAGGGAAAATCCGCGGTATTGTCCACTGTCGCTGGGGAAATGTTGTCTAATGGCAAGTACCGCACAGGCAGGTATTACTCTCCGAACGCGGTGTCCGAGCCTCCCGTGAAGCCACCAAGTGAAGCAACGATAGGCCACCAGCCTGTACCACCTGTGAAAATGAAAGATGCAAACTGTATTAAAATGACAACACTTTCTTATCACTGTCGATTCAGGTAAAAAATGTCATTCTGCTTTGAAAAAAATTCTATCTAGAAAATGCACAATATGGAACCAATTTACATGCATTCGAATGATATGTAGATGTAATTTTATATGTGGGAGACGACCATGACATAGTAGTGGCATCACTGACATCACAACCAGAGTATACTTACTCGTTACTCGGATTACGCGGACGAACAGTGCCGCGAAGTTCGTGCATAAGCACCATCATCATCCTCAACACGGTCCGTGAGAGGCAGGCTTCCCTGAACTCTGGCAGCTCAGTGATGCATTGCTGACTTGGCTCGCCTTCCGAAATGTAGGCCAGGCATCCCGAGTTTTCTCGGCAGCAGCAGTTCTCCTCCTCAGTTGGCATTAGCTCGCACCGATTGCACGTGCACCAGGTGGAGACGCCGTCCATGCGACATGGTCCAGGCTCTTCATCCGTTGACTGGTCCTCCCAACTGCCGTCCGAATCCCCATCGTTTTCGCGTGCTTGCCTTTCCAGTAGTTCTTCCTCGGTGTACTCGGGCTCGTACATATACGGCATTATTGTAGCCATTGTGTGGTAAAGAAAGTAAAATAATTTATAGCGGTGGTACTGGTATCTGTTCACACGGGCTACAATCAACGAAGGTAGCTGACCAGAGCACAGAAACGAGTCACAGAATACTCAAAGTAACAGAGAGAGAGGAATGGATTCGAAAATCTGCTGCTGTGTGTTGTGAAACGGTCCGTTTATACTTATTGAGGAAAGAGGCGTCCTGCCATTTCCATGGCGACACTTCATTAGCTGAGGCGCAGCGATTGTTGACACGAAACGGGAAATGGGCGGTACGCGTCTGCTGATGTCAGGCTCAGGGGCGGGGGATTTGATTTAGTGCCGCAAAAGCAGGTGAGCCAGGGCGATGGGGGGAAATGATAGGATTATCATAAAATGGCGGATGTTTTCGAGTGCGTTAATTGACGAAAAGTCGGGTAAGGTCCATAGGAAAGTTTTCTACGATCTACCGATTTATGCTTAAAAACACATGGCCGAACCATAGGAACAATAAAAAAAAAGTCCCGGAACTATCCTTTAATAACTTAATTGGAATTGTAAACCCACTACTGGTGTAATACAAATGTCTTACAAGGTCTGCCTTCAGCCACTTGATTTATAAGCACTCTGCATATCTTTGTAGTCCTGTTAAAAAGAATTGGCAGAGCCACAAGTTCTGGTTTATGTATAAGTATTAGGCATTTGCCAGGCACTGCTACTAGGTGCAAAATGTACTACCACCAATGGGCAGTTAATACCACAACAGCTGTGCCTGGCAATTACCTTTCCCATGCCTACACAAAAGCCAAACTGTTGGCATTGCCAATGCTTGTTTTCTGTTTGGGGGGGGGGGGGGTAGGGCAATGGTACTTGCAATAATCCTGCCTATGCAGCAATGAAGATTATATTTTGATAGCTGTCCCATCTACCCCAGACTACCGGTAAAGGTTTTATCTTGCTTATGAGCCTATCAATTGTAATACTATAGATAATTAAAGCTTTTTATACACAATATGTAAAAAAATGTGATGTATATTTCGGCGTTACCTGTTCTCCGATATATAACAGTCCAATATCTAGTACAATAAATATATTAAATACAGAACACTGGGAATCCAAGATGGCCGCCAGTGGGCGAGGAAGTGCTGTCCTTGGCTCCGTTCTGGACAAGATAAAGCAAGCAATGCTTCTTAAAGCAGGCGGGGCACCAGGAAGACCATAAATCATAGCTCTATTTTTGAAACCCCTTCTCCGTGAAGCACTGAACATCCCGCCAGCAAGAGGACACTGGGCAGTGCCCGCATGTGAAGCTGGTGGAGGATCTGATCAGGGATGCAGCAATGTGCTGGGAGAAACATCGACGCATAGGTGCACACTAGAGTGTGGTGGCGGCCCCGACTTAAGACGCTCGGATTGCTGAAAAATGGCTTTTGGTGGATCGGACCGGAAAATTAACTCTCAGGAGTGAGAGAGGGCAGCATAGTGGCTTCAACTGGAGTCAGCCTCCAGACGGCATTTCAGGGGTGAAAAATCACACAGGAGGCGGGGGTGAAACAAGGTCCGTCCCGTGTTGCCTGAAGAGAACAGAGTGACTGATAAAAACTACACCCCATTGGATCCCACTGGATAAGATATAGTTTCCAGGCAGAGGAGCCGGCTGGAGAGGGGCAGATCCTGGCAATTGCGTGACATGTTAATGGGGATACGCCACGATCGATACAACGGGCAGGGTTGTAAATGGTGAATGGAGTAATAGTTGGGTGGAAAAGTTCACAAAGGATTTGATGTACAAGTGAAATAAACGAGTACCTAAAGAAGAAACAGAGGTGGAGAGGAGGCTAATACACTGGGTGAGTTGAAGGTGCAGACACCTCCCATATGCCAAAACCAAAAGAAAAAGATACCGCCGCCAGAAAAAAAACAACGCCAAACGGTGCAGGAAGGACAATTAGAGTGGTGCTGGAAACAAGGCGGTGAGAGCATAAGAAGGGCTAAAAAGAAGGCAAGCGAAGAAGGAAAAAGTGACACGCTGGAAAAAGGGGACATGGCTCTCAGTAAGGAAGACCTGAAGAAATGTTTGAGTGGAACGGAAGAAAGAATTATGAACACATTTTAGGAACAGTTTGTGTCACAGAGAAGAACTGAGAAACTCTTTGACGGAAGTTAAGGGGGAAGTGAAGGAACTGGGTGCTAGAGTTGATGAGACAGAAAAGGGTCTAGCAGAAATGTCAGATGAAGTATGGCAGAACAGCGAATTGCTAGACCAACTAGCCAGAGTTTCACATAATCTGGAACTGCAGGCGGATGACTTGGAAAACCGCTCAAGGAGGTCTAATATCAGGGAGAAGGGTTTAAGCGAGAAGATAATGGACTTGGATTTGCGCAGCACGATTCAACAATGCTTTGGGAATTTATTGACCAAGGTGCACCCGGAAGGTATAGGAATCGACAGGTCCATAGAGGGGGCCTAGGAGAAGGGAAACTGGAGCGAGACTTCGGGATGTGTTGGTAGCCCATACCTCATATGGAGTAAAACAAAATACTCTGCGTGTAGCAAGTGCGGAAGGGAATATCTCAGTAAATGGGGCGCAGATCCAGTTGTTTCAAGACCTGGCACTGACAGCAATACAAAAGCAAAGATGAACAAGTTACTCTCTCACCTGGTAACATTCTTTCGATGGGATGGTCCGACGACGTATTCCATATCTATGACAGTAATCACCAAAGCTGTGCTGCTTTGGAAAATCTTTCGGCGTCTGCGTCCTGCGTCGATGACGTCGATACGCCGCCCTCGAGGACCTCCTCCGACAGCCAACGTCACCAGATGTTATAAGTAGGACGCACGACGCCCGTAGCCCCAGTTGTAGTTTTTTCCCCCAGAACGTGTGGTACCTGTCTTCTGCCAGTCTGAAACACAAAGCCATGTGGAAACGTAAGCTGCAATCGCACAAGAAATTCTGTAGTGGGGAAGGCAGGAAGGGAGCGATATGGAATACGTCGTCGGACCATCCCATCGAAAGAACGTTACCAGGTAAGAGTAACTTGTTCTTCGAGGGGATTGGGTCCTCCGACGTATTCCATATCTATGACAGACTCCCAAAGCAGGACCAATGCAAGGAGGTGGGAAAAGAATTTAGAAAACAGAAATTTAGAATGCCCAATCAGATTGCGGTGTAAAGGACCGCCTTGCCAAAGGCCAGATCCTGCCCACGGATGGAATCGAGGGAGTAGTGACGTACAAAAGTATGTACCAAAGCCCAGGTGGCTGCATCACAGATGTTATGAATAGGAACACCCCTCTGTAGGGCAAAAGAGGCAGCCATACCCCTGGTAGAATGGGCCCACAAGCAGACCGGTGGGTCCTTATCCGCCAAGCGGTAACACTCAGATAGCCAAAATAATCCAGCGAGACAGTCTGTTTCGTCACAGCTTGTCCCAAACGCTTTCCAGCATAACCAATGAAGAGTTGATCGTCCACTCTGACCCGGGACATGCGTGAAATATAAAAGCTTAACGCTCTCCTAGGATCAAGCCTATGGAGCCTCTCCTCTTCCTTACAAGGATGTGGAGGAGGGTAAAACGCTGGAAGAACAACCTTCTGGCCTAAATGAAATTCCAACACCACCTTCAGAAGAAAGGAAGTACAAACTCTAAGTACAACCCTGTCCTTATGAAACACAGTGAAGGGTGGCTTAACTGAAAGTGCCTGTAACTCACTCACTCTGCGAGCGGAAGTGACCACAACCATAAATACAGTTTTAAGAGTCAACAGTCTCAAAGGGCATGAATGCAAAGGCTCAAATGGAGCACCCATAAGGAATTTCAGGACAAGGTTCAAATCCCAACCAGGCACCTGAAAAGGTGATGGCGGAAACACGTTAGTGAGTCCTTTGAGAAACTGAGAAATGAAAGGAATTTTAAAATAGGAACACTCTTCAGACGAGCGCTTAAATATGGTCAGCGCCGCCAGGTAAACTTTAACAGTACCCACTTGCAGGCCCCTGTGAGCCAGCGAAAGCAAAAAAGACAGAACCACAGGAATGTCACATGAAAAAGGATCCACATTCTGACCCCTGCACCAGTCGCAGAATTTACGCCAAAGGCAACGGGTACAGGGACTTAGTCGCCGGCCGTCTGGCCGAAAGCAACACCTCCATCACGTCTTCAGGGAGATCCCAATCCTTGTACCTTAACCTTTCAGAAGCCAAGCGTGAAGGTTGAGGGACCGGACCTCTGGATGGAGAACCTGACCCCCCTCCCATGAGAGCAGATCGTCTCGGTAGGGAAGACGACGTGGAGGGCAGATGGACAAGTTGAGAAGGTCCGGGTACCACGTCCTCCGGGCCCACGCCGGAGCAATGAGGATCATCCGGGAACCGAACCTCTGCAGTACTTGCGGGATGACTGGGACTGGAGGAAACGGGTACAGCAGTGGGAATGACCACTCCACCACGAACGTGTCTCCTAAGGCTCCTTTTGGAGGAAATTCCCGCGAGCAGAACCTCTCGCACTTCTGGTTGGCACTGGAGGCGAAGAGATCCACTTGAGGGGTCCCCAAAGGGCGAAGATCTCAAGAAGACTCTCCTGAGCCAACTCCCACTCATGAGAGATTGTGCTCTGCCTGCTCAGAGCGTCCGCCGTCTCGTTTTAGTCTCTGGCCAGATGAACTGCCAAGATCGAAACTTCCTGCTGGATTGCCCGGAACCAGAGCTGCATCGCCTCCCTGCACCTTTTTGTTGAGGTAGTGCATGGCCACTGTGTTGTCCGTCAGAATCAGGACATTCTTCCCTCACACAGTCGGCAGAAAAGCCTTCAGGGCAAGCTTGACAGCCAGCAGCTCCAACAGATTGATATGGAGTCTGGACTCAGCGGAGACCAACAACCGCTGACTGTCAACTCGTTGGCATGAGCTCCCCATCCCGTGAGGGATGCGTCCATCACGATCGTCACCTCTGGCCAGGGCAGCCAAAATGGAGCCCCCCCTCATCAGATTGCCTTCGACGGCCCACCACAGAAGGTCCTGGGTGACTGAGGGCGGCACCTGAACGGGGTCCAACATCCTGCCGGAGGACTGTGCCCACTGGAGCTGGAGGGCCCATTGCAGAGATCTCATCCACAACCTGGCCTCTGGCACCAGAAGAATGCAGGATGCCATGAGGCCAAGCAACCGCAAGAACTCGAAACACTGCCCCAGGGATGTGTCGAGCACTGCTCCGATGTACTGGAGCCGCTGTGTTGGCGTCAAGTGGGACTTCTTTAAGTTGAGGGAGAAGCCCAGCTTGTGAAGGGAGTGGCAGGTGACTGACAGATGATCCAGGACCTGCTCAGGTGAGCACGCCCTGATCAACCAATCGTCCGGGTAGGGGTAGACGTGAATTCCCCCTTTCCTGAGAAACAAACTTGCCTAAATGACAAATCACATCCACGCTGTAGCATCGTCGGCCACCTACACTACCAAATAAATCAACCTCGGCAGACAATTCCTAACCCCAATAAATTGCCTAATGGTTTCGAGAGCCATTATAGGCCGCAAACCTGACTACTGCAATGTGCTACTTACGTTCACATCAGCCAGGAACTTGTCTAAACTCCAACTACAGAAATAGAGAAGAACAGAGACTTGACAGACCTGGACACGGCATAGGAATGACACCGTACTGAAGCATGGGTGTGTGAAAAGTACATCTGTTTCTGGAGGTGGTTTGTAGCCACTATAAAAATAGGAACATGAACAGCACCCAGGGGAGAGGTTTGCGGTGTGAGTAGCTGCTGACTAACCATGCAGGGGGCAAATTGAAAGTCCTTTGT
Source organism: Ambystoma mexicanum (assembly GCF_040938575.1). NCBI lineage: Eukaryota > Metazoa > Chordata > Amphibia > Caudata > Ambystomatidae > Ambystoma > Ambystoma mexicanum. The sequence continues at coordinate 287,100,026 of NC_090926.1, read as the reverse complement.
AGTAGACAAAGAAAAGAGAAATAAGAAACTAACTTATCATTCATGAAGTAACATCCAGAGTGGTGGAAGAACACGTCTGGTCCATAATTCCGGATACTGTGAAAATCAGAATCAAAGTGTCCTCACACGCTGAAAAGAAATTTCAGCTTGTTCTGGAATGTATGCTTTTACTATACAACACGTCAAATGTAACAACGTGATGAAAACAAGACGTGTCCTGAAGACAGAGCAAATGGAATGCGCCAATAGGATCAACTCAATCGTGTGTTAACAAAATATTTGTTATAGAAACACATGTTGAGTATTGACACATTGTTTGAAACGATTATAACAGTTTTTGTCTGAAAGGAAACTGAAAAGATAGCTGATCAAGTGATTGATCTATTTTCTACGGTTGGCAATATTTATTTTCTGTCATCTGATCAGACCTGGATGAACTGAGTCCTCTGTAGGGATGTTTTGTGCATAAAATGATTGATTTATGTTCAGTTATTCATGTGTTTTAAGTGTGTGTATGCAAATATTGTGTTTCATAAAGATTAAAATATACATTTTTGAAGCCTATGTACCTTCAGTCCAATTAATGTGGTAACGTTTTTTGTGACATAGGTGGATATTTAAAACAACCTCAGGGTGTGAGGTTAGGAAGCTGTTTTGTGGGAAACCTTGTTATTTGAGGGTGTGATTCAGCCAAAGGTGCAATAGGAGGAGAGAAAGCAGCAGCGAAAGACTGACACACGCTTCATGGGTCGGATGACAGAGAAGGTAGGTGGCAGTGCTGGAGTCAGTTTGACCTGCGGGGAAGAGAGAGGTGGGAATAAAGGAGAAAGTCTCGGAAGAGAAGTTGGGAGGAAGAGGTAAGGAGCGAGGTGGAGAGGTCAGCCCACTCAGAGGAAGAGGGCGATCTGGCCAGGCGGCCTGTAGATAGTGGCCATGGTGAGAGAGACGCCAAAAGAGCTAGCGAGCCTGCACACCAGGCATTCAAAGGAGGAGTAGTGCTGCATTGGAATGATAGAAGCAGAGATCCACTCTGGGAAAATCAAGGCTACACTCCCACCAGGACGGTTTGTTCTGGGTTCAGAGAAGATCTTGTAGCCATCGGGAAGGAGAGTGTCGAAATTCGTGACAGAGCTGGTCGTGAACCAAGTCTTGGTGAGACTGAGTACATCCAAATCAAGCCCTTCCAGGAGATGTCAGAGCAGTGTTTGACAGCTGAATGAGAGTTGAGAGTAGTGATTTGGATAAGGTTGTGGAAGTGTTGGGAGGTGTCCGACGATGGGCAGAGGAAGAAGGAAGAGAAGGCAGGGTAGTCGGAGGGAGAAGTGTGTCAGGAGGGGTGGCAGAGGAGAGAGCCAACAGGGTGGCCAGAGAAGCAACAGGGGGGGTGCTGAAGAGGTGCCAGAGGAAGGAGGCGGCAGAGGAGCCAGAGAGGGGAAGGAAGGGATAGCAGGAGAGGAAAGGAAGTTGATAAGGCACAGGAAGCGTCCATCAAAGAGGAGGAGATTGGCCTGAGAGCCCTGGACCAAGACGGTGCCATTTAAGTAGACATTAATGATGGTCTTCGAGGAGTGGAAGGGGGCCAAGAGGGCTTACCACCGTATCCACCATTCATGCAAGAAGAGGAACAAGGAGAGAGAACAGAGACCATATGGGGGGGTCCATAGGCCTGGAGAGAGAACGACAAAGAAAATGTTGGTAAGGGTCTGTCTGGTGGAAGCACTGGTATAGGATCAGCAATAGGAAGGTTAGGGTTGAAGAGCAGGACGTCCCTTTTGAGCTTCTTCCTGCCAGATTTGGTGAGAGGGATAGGATAGTCGATAGAAAGGCAGTTAGAAAAGTTAAGTGAGACGGAGAGCACCATAGGGGGTGCAGGGAGGAAAGAGGGGTTAGGGAGAGGGGAGCCCAGACAGGGGAAGAGTGGTCACACGGGGGGAGGGGTGGCAGACAGGAGGGAGGCACAGGGGGGACACGAAAGGGAGGGGGGCACAACAAAGAACAAAGGACTTACAGATCAGATGCAGTACAGAACCATCAGAAAGAAAAGAGCATAACAGGGAACCTAGAAGTAGAAAATGCAGATGTGATTTGTGCTTTGCCTTGGTTCTGTACTACAACAGGCAACCTGGAAGTAAATAATGCAGATGCAAGACAGGACCAAAACAAAACAGAGGTCAGCAGAGAACTTAGAAGTGAAGAATGTAGGCAACTGCAATGTGATGCTACAAACCGTGGATAGCAACACAATATCAAGAACCGTAGAGCGCAAACACAAGGTCAATACAGTCAACAAGGCACAAAATGCAACAGGAACCTAGAACCTATAAGAAGTATGTAGGCAATGCAAAGTAATGCCAGAAAAATAGTGAAGCATGAGATAGATTGTAGAGGGAAAGGCTGAGATGCGGAAGGAAGGAAGGAAACTCAGGGGTGGGGGATGGAACAGGATGCAGGGGCCTACAATGCGAGGGAGCGCACACGGCAAGGTTGTTGGCCAAGTACAACATGCCCAGATTTGACTTACCTGATAAGTCGCAGCAGGTCAACGGCTGAAGGCTACATGCTACCACGGCGGACCTCACTGGAGCTGTCCTTGCCGAGCGGTTTGACGATTTAAAGGGCCTGCCAACCAAAAGGAGCGCGCTGGGAGGGCCAACAAACAAGGAAGAAACGGGACAAAGGGGGGGGGCACTCACACACGTGCAGGAGCGCAAGAATAAAACTTTTACAAATGCGCAACTTACTGTGACACGGAGCACATGTCCTCACGCAAGCACCGGAGAAGTTGATATGTGGACGATTGTGACTCCAACCTTCAGGCTTAGCGACATGGTACATTCTGATAACGGTGAATCATGATGAGCTGGTTAGTGGGAAAGGAGGTCTGCAGCGTTGTAGAGCCAGGTTTCTGAAATAGCTAGCATATCTAAACTATGTTCTGTTATAAGATTGTGTATGTTTGTTGAGTGGGCGCTGTTAGGGGTGTGGGAGTGACTGGAGCAACTCTAGGGGGCCTTGGTGGCCGGAGCCACCACACGCGGGCTAACGAGCCCTGGAGGTGCTTTGCACTTGGGCCCTGGCCCGCATTTCCTTCTTGGAACCACAAATCCCAGGATTCCATTAGGCAGCATGTGCGCACAGCAAAGGCACTTAAGGAGAGCGTCCTGCCAGTGTCAGGGGCTGGTGCATTTCCCCAGGCAGCGAAGGTGAAGACGGCAGCTGAGAATTACAAGCTCGGTCAGCACAAACATCTTGTGGTGGACTCCTGATTATAGTGGGAGTTAACGAGCATCCGGAAGGCAGCTCTGAAGCAGGTTGAGTTGCTTGAGGAAACGGCTGCTTTGCTGGTGATTTTGCATCTACTAGCATCTGCTCGGGTTCAGTCGGTGGCACCGGAGTGTGAGATAAGTGCTCCGTGTGACATTAGATTTCATAACATAGGATTATGTTATTTACATCTTCAGTATTCACAAGTGAATTACTGCCTGTGAAGGATCAGGAACTTTTGAAGCATTTATGCAATTACTCATTCACTAAAGGAAAAAAGTTATGGGCACTCTCAGTAGAGAAGCATGTAACTGAAGCAGAGTTTGAAGCCATTGCCAGCAAAGCTTCTCCATGTTTAGATCCAGTGTTAGTTTGGGAAAGGGCTATTGTGTTTGTGGTGGCTCGTGCGCTTATTGTTTGTCGCGGTCTTCTGCAACTCATGCATCCATTTCAGTGTGCAAATCATGGTTTGTCTTTCATTCTATCATTACATGAGTCCTGTGTGGCATGATTATGTGTAAAGATTAGGTTAACAGTACCTTCACACGCTGTTTAGGCCGGAGACTGGTAGAAGTGTGCAAGGAGAATTAGGGGCAAGTAGGGGTCTAGGAGTACTGTATGTATTGCATGCTGCCTTTCCTATATTCACCCTTCCTATCCAATTAAGTACCCTAAACCTCTTCCCGGTTTCCCTAATCTCCCCTTACCCATCCACAACTTCTCCCTAACCCTCTCCCCCCCATTGGCTGCTGCAGTGTGTCCTGTTCGTATCACATCAGGCACCCATGCTAACCATGGTGGGAGCGTCATACTCCATTTGGCTTCTGTGGTTAGGGAGGAGTTGTATGACCTCCCTCAAGCTTGACGGGCACATACTGAGCTAGTTTTAATGAGGGCCCAATTGTAATTGTGTGTTGGGGTGGTGGGCTGTAGGGGCAAAGTTATTAGGGGCAAAGTTATTGTGGGTGGTATGGGGTCACCGGAAGGATGGCGTTTGTCATGATGGAGGGAGCATCTGAGTGGTGGTAGCTTGAAATGGAGGTGTGGTGCATGTGGAGAGCCTGTTTGATGATATTCTTATACTAGGCCCCATCAGAACAAATGAGATGTTTGAGTTGGTGTGAGGCAGTTTCTATAGGCCAAGAGGTGATGAGTGGGGGGAGGAAGGGAGAGGGTTTGGGTAGCATGGAGGTGGGAGCGTATGCCAGTGGAGCGTGATGAAGGGGTAGGAGTTGGGTGCGGGGAGGTGTAGCTATGAGGTAAGCAATGGAGTGTGGCAGGCAAGTTGCCAGGAAGTATGTGGAAGGTCAAGTTGGGTGCATTGATAGATGTGAATGCGCATAATAAACCTAATGCTAGTGGTTAGATCGATAGTTTGCTAACCTTCATATGGCTGATATTGATGAGCCCAGGCGTTTGAGTTGCATGAGTGGATGAATTGTGGTGGGTGGGCTGAGGCAGTGTCATGGGCGGGCTTTGGCGTGATGGGCGAGGGGTGTGAGTTGAGGGGGAATTATTGTGGACAGAAGGTGCCGGCGTCCAATCCCGGACAGGCAGAGACAGGCAGGGGCCTTACTCGCAGGCATTGGTCTGGTGCCAGCTTCGCCCGACGTCGAATAGCTGCATGTAGGTGTTGTTGTGCAGGAAATATTAGAAAATGGTCTTCGTTACCACTTCATCTGTATCTTTGTTGCCATCTACAATGTGGCAACTGCATGTTAAATATGTTTACATGTAAGTCAGTATATGTTTGCACCAACTATTTTGAATGTATAGAGCAAGGTTATTGTTAGGCACGATTGTATGCAGTACCCTTTGGGAGACTACAGCAACCTTGACCTCCTGGCAATAGGAACCAAACCTTTGGTAGAAGTTTGTACTGCACAGGTTGGTAGTGTGGCTGAGCAGCCAGGCCTGTCTCAAGAGGGGTCAATGTGAGCAGTAGAGTTGTAACACAGGGTTTCAGTGACAGTTATTCAAATAAACACTTACACTCAAGGTTTCTTGATTAAACAATTCTTAATTTATTTAACAGTTATATAAGCCTTCTTCCGAAGGGAGCAAACATGTAAAAATTATAATACACTTCAAAACACAGTGTTTCTCTAAATCAGATGATACCCATTGGTGATGGCACACAGACACTTCCTACACCCTCCGGTGACTTAAATAGCTAGGACACTGGACATTGATTTATTACTGGTACATTTAGAGCAATACTGAGTTTGGGGTGTAAAAGATAAAATAGAGGAATAAAACAAAGGTTAACAAATAATGAATAAACAGGAAAGTACTTTTTAAAACCTTCCAATGCAAAGTAAATTAACCCTTTTCTGGGGGAAAGGCAAAAGCACAACGTCAGAGATAGAAGAGCTTCTCAGGGATCCAGGACAGTCAATGTTAGTTGAACAAAGTCTAGGGGAGCTTGCAGGTAAGTTAAAATATTGCACAATATTTTTAGAAAAGTTTGTAGAAATAATATTTCCTTGAAGGGCCACAAGCTGGGAGGCTTGTGAGGGGCACAGCTGCAAGCAACTCTACAATGGCAACCAAGACAAGTTTCAACTGAGAACAACTAAGGCTACACATCAAGAGGCAAGTCCTCTTAGGTTTACAGTACCTTTGGTTAGAAGAAAGGGTTCGAGCTGGCTTCTGTTCCTGTGTGGCTCTGCAGATCCTGCTGTTCCTGGGCCTCAGTCGTGGGGACAAGAGGGAGGACTTCTGGGGACTCCTGCAACACAATGGGAAGGTCGGCGGCAGCAAAGTTCAAACTTCAATTCAGCAGCACTTCGCAGATTCAGCTCCTCGTGTCTACAGCAAATAGCAACACTGTGGTTCTCGGATACCACTTCATACTTTCCTCGCATGTGGGGTCCAGCACTCTGTTGAGGTAGCTCAAGCTTGGTCAATTCTGCTTCAGGGAAGTCCAGAGGATCTTCCTGGTGCTGGGGTCCGACTTAAATGCGATGCACTCGATCTGGTGTTCCTCTCCCTGGCACTTCGGTTCCAGTAGCAGTGAAAGTACAGCAAACTTCAAGAGGATGTCCAGACGAGTTCACTTTGGGGTTGATTGGTCCCACCAACCCAAGGGGAGAAGTCGTCCTTGCAGGGCTTCTCTAGTCTAAACTAATTCAGAGCTTCAGCACAGCAGCAGGGCTTCACCGGGCAAACCAACGGTCCAGGAGTTGCAGCAAGCATCTCTTTCAAGTTCTTCTTCAGATTCCTTCGTCCAGTGGTCGACTCTGCCTTCCAAGCCAAAAAACCTCTGTTTTTATGCAGGTTTCTCCCATTCATTTCAGCCTAGCTGTCAATCACACAGCAGGGTGGCGGTCCTTCAAGGACAGCCAGCCGGGCCAATCACCTTTGAGTGGATTCCTGTAACCAAGAGGATTAAGCACATAGTTTCGGGCACCTCCCTCACTTCCTGCCCCTGCCAGACATACTGGAGCCAGAGGCGGGCTTCACTCTTGAATACAGCCAAAGACAAAACAAACAAAGGGAACAAACCTGGTTTGGCACCCATAGTAAATCTCAAGAAGGACCTTTCCAATAAGAAATGGTGAAAAAACAAGACAGGGGCCATTTTCACAAAATGGGCACCCATGGCTGCCTTACTGCAGTTGCGAACGCAGCCCGCGGTACAAACACACAATGGTAGTAAAAAGTAAACCACTGCCACCAGCCATTAATTGTAGAAAGGGTAACATAAAATATTACATAATAAACTAGACAAAGGGGATACTAAGTAACCCCTCCAGCACCCTATGGTAAGATAGTGTGCGCTGGGTCTAGAAAATGACAGTAGTCAATTTCACTTCACTGCTCTTGGAAACAGTAGTTTCACCAAGAGAAGGTATTTAAATCTTTGGGAAATCTAAGACTTCCCTGTGCCGCTGCACTGAAGGTGCTGTGTGTCATAATGTAAGGATGATGCCTATGGAGTTTGTCAGACTCCAAAGTCAAAAGAAACATAGGCCAAATCACAGAAAAATACATGAGAGTGAGAAAAAGGTTTCACTCTCTCCAGGTTAGAAATTAAAACTCCTAAGGTCCAGCAAAAAGAGCTGGCGGTTTCTAAGGTAGAAGGGAATTAGCATATTTCTGAGAACTCTCCCTAACAGTTATCATTTAAGGACAGGGTGATTGGATTTAGCCTATTTGGTGTGCTTTTTCGGATTTTCATCTCTCAAACCTGTGTACATAGATTGATTTGACAACAATGTATTCCTATGTCCTACTTTCTTTCTCTGTCAACCCAATATACTTTTTTCGATTATCTGCATAATATTGAAACTGTGCTCACAGTGCCAGCCCTAGGATTTGCAAGGCCCTAGTTGGCAAAAGGTATTGGGGCAGCGTTTTTGCATATTCACTGACATCACAGAATGGGTCTAATACTCCCATGTGTTTGTGTAATGCTTCATAAAAATTAAGTTTCTAGGAGTAAGCCAAGAGACAAACTATGATGTCCAGTTTATGAATGGTGATGGCTAGCTAGTACATATCTGGCAATTTAAGGAGTAAGCCTTTTTTGAAGTAGCAGACAGTGTGAACCAAGTCAGTTCTAGAGACTTCTTATTTTAGCAGACAAGGAATGATGGCAAAAAAGGATTTGACCGGGAGCACACATTTGGTTAACTGGAAAAGTCAGATGGGGACCAGTTTGTAACTCCAGCACTTGCGTGCGCACACATCTACCTAGTTATAGTTGGTACGAATACTTTTTGACACAGGACCTTTTGCAACTTTGGTTTGGAAACTCCATTTGACTTCGGAATGCAGTGCAAACAAACGTCGTTGTGTTCAGCTAGCTGAAGTAAACTATTGGGTTTATAGCAGTTTCTCGATTGATTTTATTTTTGTGCTGTATATATTTGGCCATGTTGTCCAACGAGCACCTTAGTAAGCTGGGGAACACCCTTTGTATAGGGAAACAAAGGAGTTCTCACCTTTCAGTTAATAAACAACAGCACTGAGATGAAACGCCAAAGTCTTGTCTTTTCTTCTTCTGACCCGCCACATACTGCACTAACCCACACATCCACTGGATGCTCACATGCAATGCTTCTAAAAGGCTGCCTCGTTGCCAACATCCCCCACACATACGGTAGTAAATGAAGACAAGGGTGCAGAAAGTCTCTGAAGACGGTCGGAGGTTTGTTGAAGCTTCTTTCAGATGAGTCAGGTACGGGTCTTCTGGTACAAGTCCTCAGTTACAGGGAAGAGTTACAGGTGGGTTTGAGGAAACATCCACTCCTCAGCATCTCTAGGTTAGTCTGTCCCTGATCACTCAAGCTTTTATCACCTGTTTCCAAGAGAGTATTTAGCTTATCCTCCTCCACCAAGGTCTTATCTTGAAGCCCACATCACTCTCAGGGGCACGCATGACCTGCGTTGACCCATGTCTCCTGTCAGGGGAGAGATAGGGTCGGTCTTTTCAGGCAACCACCTTGATCTTTGATGAGAACAAAGACGAGAGAATGGCTTCACACAAGGACAGAACCATATCCAGGGGAAAACCTATCAAAAGGGAAAAGAAAACAATAGCAACTGCAGCAGCAGATCTACCGAAGATTCTGCTGGAGAGGGCAGCATGGTGAGAGGATGAACTGCAAGCAGGGCTATCTGCTCCAGGAATCAGAAAAGAAGGAGCACGAGAGAGACAACCCGGAGGAAAAAAAGGCAAGCAGAACAAGAGAGGGAGGAAGGAACAAGGAGCGCCGTCGCAACAAAGTAGGGGTGTGACACACTAGCTTACCGACATACTCGGCTCTTGTAGCTGTGGGCTAGCTGTGAGAACGCTTCCGGCATCCTGTGCAACGCTCCCACTGACATTGCTGTGCAGTGCCCATCTGGGTAGGGTCAGTGGGTTACTGGGTGGCCGCGCTCTTGGAACGGGTTTCCATCGATTTCTGCAATGAAGACGGACTAGTAACGGGGCATGGACATAGGATGCGTTCTCCCAAGTTCTTTCACAGAGCATAGCCATTCCATTCTATCAGTTAGTGCAGGCATCCCCGATGACACCTGGAATCGCAAGCCTGCTGAAATTCATATTCAAGTTGCTGTTGTCTGACAATTGGAGGAGATTGCCTATGTACCTCACAAAGAGCATTGTCTAATTAAAAGAGGCATGGAAGATTGGATCGATGCAGCCCCAAGTGTGGGGTAATCTTTAGCGGAAGGCTAGTGGGTTGATGGATTGGTCGACCACAAAAGGTCCAAAATACCTTGGTGCAGATTTTCCAGGTGTCATGTAACTCACCAATAGCTGAACAGGCCAGGGCGTTGCTCGACCTCGAATCCGCAGATAAGAGGGAGCTGCTCCGGAATATTGTTCAACCCAAGCTGAGTGTCTCCAAACAAGGATACACTCAGAACCGGAGGACCTCTTTTAGGCAATATACCACTTTGCTGTGGGTGTAACAGACAGAGTGATGGATTACTCAAAAGAGCAGAGATAACCACACTGCTATAACAGGGCTGTAAGGGAAAAAGGAACACGTTAGTCAACCCGGAAAAAGGGTAGTGAAATGTTATCCTGTTCTAAATGTTACCTACCTGAAAAACACAAAGATGGCGTATAAAAGATGTTTCTCAATAGAACAGAGACAGCAATTACCCAAATATCCCTTAATTAATACAAAATAATAATCGCAGTCATCAGTAGAAGCTTACCCTAGGGGGAGTAGGATTGTCTCAAGGTAAGGAAGACAGCGACGGGAGAAAACAAACAGGAAGGTTAGTACAGGAAAATACCCCGGACGGCAAGCGGCACGCAACTAGAGCCGGGATGGTGCACTAACCAGGATAGCGTCCAAGTGCACGAGGGTCCAGTGGAGAAAACAAACACACAGTTCCACAGTCTCTATGAAGGTCAAGGTCCTCTTGAGTCAAGGAGAAAGTTCCAGGAGGTGAGAAGGGCACAACACTGTTCTAATCCCCCTCAGGGAGGAGCAGAATGTCTACGAAATGAGAAACAGGGAATGGGCAAGGCTCACCTGATTGTTATCTCGTATTCCAGGCAGGAACTCCCCGCCTGATGCAATCTTCACCCAGCACGAGTGGTGTTGAAGTAACGTGCTGTAAGCTGCGAGTACGAGCACACCACTAGAAACTTGCAGCAGAAGATGGATCCACGGGAAACTAACTGAGGGATCCACGGAATGCTGCAGAGGTAGGAAGAAATCACTGGTAAGGAGACCGGTTCCGATTCGCCAAATTCAAGGGAGAGACGAGTAGCAGAGTCAAATGGAATTCCGAGGTTCGATACACAAATATAGACGAGGATTCAGTTGAAAGTAGGTAAGTAAATGCTAATTAGAAGCAGCATTCATCTCCTGCGAGTAGCATTATAACTGTTGCCGGTGGGCGGACCCTAATGTGCAACGATCAGCTGACTTGACACGTGACATGGTACGGAGCCGCGCGTCGCGTCCCCAGTGTCTCCAAGGCAACCTCAAGCATTGGAAACACGAAAGTGTGCTCTGCCTGCCGAAATCCAAATGGGCACTGCGGACGCGGGACCGATATGTTACAGTCAACTGGGAAGGCAAATGGCGAACAGACAGCCAAAATCTCCTTGCTTGTATGGAGTGGAGTCCTTGTGGTTTTGATCGGCATATCTTTTTGTGCCTTTTTCGAGGCTGACCTTTACTTGCTGTGGTGTCATCCGGAGGGTATCAAGAAAATAATCGAGTGCAGGTACTGTAGAAGCAAAAGGAAGGCTTTAACCCATCTAGGATGGAACCTTTAGGTACACAGAAACAGGCTCATTTCAAATCAGGAATGAAGGGAGTTATACAAGAATTCTGCTGTTGACAACAGAGAAACCCATTTATCTTGGATAGCAGGGACAAAGGGTCTGAGGTATTCCTCCAGGGTCTGATTGATACATTCGATTTGCCCATTCGATTCCAGGTGGGTTCTTGCACAGTTCAACCCAGAATTTCCAAATCTGTGTGCCCATGTCAGACACAATCCGTTCGGGCAAAACATGCAACCAGAACACATCTCTAAGGAAAATGTTGCTCATTTGTGAAGCCAAAGGGAGTTTCTCTAAGGGTTGTGTAAATGCATCTACGGTTAACAGAATGGCAGTGTCCTTCTGAATTGGGAAAGTCTACTATGAAGTCTGTGGAAATCACCAATAGGTTATTAAGGTTGCAGAGGTTTACCCGCAGATTTCTGCCTTGGAGATTTGGTTCGGGCACATGTCAAACAAGTCATGACATAGCGGGTTACATCTTTATAGAGCACCGGCCACCAAAACCAGCATGTCAATTATTCATGGTTGGTTGCAACTCCTCGATGTCTAGCAACAGGGGTGTCAAAGGAGCTTTGTACGTACTGCTAGAAGGGGTATGTCTGGACGAAAACCTCTAAACGACAAACCATCCTTGCATTTCAGTTCCCATTTATCACAGAAGATGGGAGTCGTAGGGTTGCAAATGAGCCCTGTACGGATCTTTTGTAGAACTGCGTTGATCGGTGGTAATAAGGGTCAGGGTAGGCAGCATCTTCTCGGAAGAGACCATTGCCAGTTTTAATCTTGCCCCCAAAAGGACAACATGTCCACCACCAGGTTCATATTCCCGGGAATGTACATCAAGACAAAACGAAATTGCAAAAAGAAATTAGCCCAGAGGGCCGGTCTACTGCTTTGGATATTCCTGTGCTCAGTCCTCATTTCAATCATTTCTGTGCACTTAAAAGGTTTATTGCGAGCAACTCTTTCTAGAACGGAATAGTTCCATTCAGAATCTAGGTTTTGAGAAAAAAACAGGATGCTCCTCCTGATCCTCAAGAGTTGTTTTTACTGTGCCTACAGCTTCATTCATCAGAGGCATCTGTTTCCACCAAAAAGGGTCTTTTGGTGTCAGGTGTAACCAGATGAGAGCCTCAGTGAAGTGATACTTAAACACAAAAAATGCTTCTTTTGTAGCTTCATCCCAAGCAAATTTACGATCCTTCTTAAGCACACTGGATAAAGGTAGGACTTGCATAAAAAAGGCAGGTATGAACCTACGCTAAAGGTTTGATAGACCTAGTAATTTCTGCACTTCAAGATTTGAAAGATCCTTCCAGTCACACATGGATTTCGCTTTCCAATGATCCATTGCAATGCCATTGGGTGACAGAATGTAGCCTAAGTAGGGTACTGATGCAACATCAAAACACATTTTCTGGATTAGCTTGCAGATGGTTTCTTTCAAGCCGATGCAATACCTATTAAACATGTTTCTGATGTTCTTAGTGAGAACTGGAGCAGATCAGGATGCCACCTGAATATGCTATGACCGAGTGCTGTGGAAGATCAGAAAACAAGTGGTCTACGAAACGTTGAAACACTGTAGGTGCTTTGGCAAGACCAATGGGCACGGCACAGTACACATAGCGCCAAAGGAAGCTCTAAATTCTGTTTTCCACTCCTCACCGCTCTTGATCCTAATTAGAGGATATGCCCCGTGCAATTCTAACTTTGTAAAGATGCAAGCGCCACGGTCAGCTTCCAAGATGACAAGAATCAATGGCAGGGGATACTTGTCCTTGCATATGATCCAATTCAAGCCTCTGTAGTCTATGCAGGGCCACAACTCAATGGTGTCCTTTTTGGAAACAAAAAACAAGGAAGCACATCTGGGGATATAGACTCACAGATTTGGCTGTTTAAGGTTTTTGTCACAGTATTCTTTCAGAGCTGTCTTTTTCGAAGGTGCGCCCAAGTGTGATTCCAGGGTCGTGTAATATCTGGCAATTTATCTTGATGAATGAACAGCCATGTATGAGTTGCTGTCGCATTTTTCACTCCATGCAGGGACAGGCACACGCCACCAACATGCGTCGTAGTCTGTGGAAAGCATTGAGATTCACACCCTCCTTTTGTGTGGCAGTCTTAATGAGGAATCTTTCATAACAAAAGTTCACCATGGCCGTGAAGTATTCCTGAAGAGCTGCTTTGGTGGCACCAAATGAGTCATTGTGCTGTAGAGTTACAAAAATGTTGTGGACACCCGGGTCGGGTGAGTAAAGCAGGACTGACTTCATAGTCTCATCATCGTCCTCACCTGTGGCTTTTAGGAACATTTCCATCGGCCAGGTGAGGCCGCTCAGCAACAGCAACCCAGGAGCTGCTGATGTGCATGCGGGATCCAGCCGCCTAATTGCCAATGTTGTGTGTGGAGCGGGCCTTGTCCCGGTGAGGCCCTCTGCAACAGAAACCCACATGGAGACTGATTCGGTACAGCAGCCCTTGCCTCGATTGATTTGTATGCAGCGGGGCACCCTCATTTATTAGCGTGCCACATGTGACCTCCACGTCATGACCACTCTTAAAGGGGCGCACATCATACCCTCGAGGCACAACCGTGGTCGAGGGTCAACCCTGTGCTTCACTAGGTTTAGGACTAGAGGAAACTGGAGTGTTCTGGCTTAACTCAGCCCTGTGTAGATTTATGAACATATAAAAATCTTTTTCATTGATTTATGGCAGGTGACCCCTTTTTAGGCTATCTGCCAGCTCTGGGTCCCTGGGTAGTGCCTTTGTGCCAATTGTTTGTTTATTGTACTCTAGTTTGTGAATGTGAGAGTGTATTGTAATTTGACTTTTGACCAACGTGGATTTACTGAAGTTAAACAACTTAATGTGCTGTCATCTGAGTCAATTGTCCCATTTCAGTTTCAGTGATGGCACTGGGCTTAAAGGGTGCGTGATATCACTTCTGGTATGGACGACTGGGGGGGGGGCATCCCTCAAGGAGGCACAAGGATAACAGTGCCATGTCCCTACACCTCTAGCCCCCTGGCAGGGGAAGGGGGCAGAATCCTGTGAAATCTGTCTCTGAGCACACAAAGAGACAGGACGGGCATCAAAAGTCTGGGAAAATGGGCTACAACTCCGGGAAGATCAACAAAGGAAAGGGGCGGGGGTAGGCCTAGCAACAGCAGGCCCTTTGTCAGCCGAGGGAATAAAGAGGCGTGCAGCAATAGGCAACACTAGTCGGCTGCAAGGCACACTTTCTGCAAGACTAGGGGCCGCATTACGAGTCTGACGGTAACCCTGCCGGTGCTTCTGTCGGGTTGCCGCCAGACTCAACATTTTACTAGCTCCTGACTTTCTGGTGCCACTGGTACATTACAATTCCGGCAGCCTGGTAAATCAGGCGGCTGTAAAATGTGAATCCCCATTCCCATGGAGTCCCATAAGACTCCATGGCAGTGGGGACTCGGCAGCATCGGCACTGTTACTAAATGGTGCCGGTGCTTCTGTGGTGACACTGCCGACCAGGGCTGATGCGTCTGGCAGGGTCAGATCGGTCAGGCGCAGCAGCCCCGACACGCAAACTTGTAGTTTGCTGGTCTGGAAACAAGGGTGCTGGTGAGCTTACTGGGGAAAAGTCAGAGGAAAGCAATAAAATAACCCCATTCAAGTATCAATTGTGGGACATAATTGGGAAGATCTAAACGCACTCATCAGTACAGCCCTTATCCTGACAGCAGAACAGATATATAATCTTGTAGGAAACATTTAATAGGTACAAAGAAGGGTTTCTGAGGGAGCAGCTGGGATGGGCACCTATGCGTGCTTTCATTGGGTGGGCCTGGCACTCCCAAAAGACCAGAGCATGGGCTGCATATCACGTTGCAGCAATAGCTCATTATCACAAGTTTGAGGGGTGGAGGACCCAACGAAGGAACATTACGTCAGGATGGGGATGAAAGGATGGGCCAAACAAACAGAAAAAAAGGAGAACAGAAGAAAGGAGGACCCTCAGCGCCCGATAGACATCTTAAAACTGCACAGCATAATTAGAGGACGAGAGGCAACTTGCAGACACACTTTTGAAAACTTCCATATTCAAGGCAGCCTTTCCATGGCCTTTTTCAGGGGCTTTCAGATCAGTGAGCTAGTACCAGAAAAAGAAGTAGGGGGGAAGAGGTTCCTTAAGGCTAGAGGATGTCACAGTATCGGAAGAGGTGGCACAGCTGCACCTAAGAAGGTCTAACACCGACCAGAATGGAAGATTAATCACCCTGCATGGCATCAAGGGGAACCCATGCTGCCTGGTGAACTGCTTCTCGACATATCTATCCATAATACCCCGTGGCAGAACCGGGGCCCCGCTCTTCTTGCACACTGATGGGTCAGCTTTAAGCAGGTTCAAGTTTAATAGTATTATGAACCTGACATTAACGCAAATAGGGGCGACAGAGGGTTTTTCGGAACCCCCTCCTTCAGGACTGGAGCAGCCACCTCAGCAGCAGGGGTAGGTATGACTTCTGAAGCGATTAAAAAGATTGGGGGTTTCAGGTCAAACTGTTTAAAGAGGTACATAAGGCCAGAGAAAATGTAACAATAACTCATATCTCTGCCCCCCATCTCTCCTCATTGAACAAAAGCTAGAAGGCACAGACCATCGGTATGGGTAGTGGGTCACTCGTTTGTGACATGGGCCAAAGCAAGATGGACACCGGAGAGGGAAGAGATGACTGCAAGACATTTCAAGAACAAATGACGTGGTATGCCAGTCAGGTGGAAGATCATGTGGAATGACTGCTGGGGAGAAGCCCCAGACCTGACATTTTACTGGTACTCCTGGGAGGAAACTATCTCACAAGCATGGGCAGAGGGGTATTGGTGAGAGATGATGGCCACGCTGAAAAAAAAATGGGAGCTTGCTTGGAAGGCACAGAAATCATGTGGTCAGAGATCATACCGAGAGACACTTGGAGGGGAAGAGTCACAATCAGCAGTAGAAAAGTATAGGAGAAAGTTGAATGGATCAATGGCCAGGTTTTTCAGGGTCAGAGGTTTTACTCAGATCAGATAAGGCCTGATCAACTTAAAGTCACCTGAGTATTACAAAGAGGATGGGCGCACTTGTCAAAAAACAGCATGGATTTATGTATTAGTACATTTATTAGAAGTGTGCAAAACCCATGGGTGTTTAGACGCTAGTTAGACAGGATACGGTGCTGAAGGTCATTGTCAGTTGAATAGATGGGTTTTTAGTTTTTTTCTGAGACTGGTGGGAAGGTTCGCTGTGCAGAGTGGGGGGTGGGAGGAAGGGGCAGGTCATTGCAGACTTGATTCCATCCTTGTCCAGGGATTGTTTGCATATTATGCAGGTTCTTTTCCGTTGTTCAACAGAGTAGGGTGTTGCAGTAATCCGGTTTGAATCCTATTAGGGCACAAGCGATTTCGAGGAGTGTTCGAGAGGTGAGGAATGGTTTGCTGCCATGAGTTTGGTGGCATATCCCGAGGCGGCGGCGGCGATGTGGTTGATGTGTCGCTCCATGCAGAGCGAGGAGTCCAGGTAGACGCCTATGGTTTTGACGGAGGAAGCAACAGGTATTACTTGGCTGTCGATGGTGAAGGTTTTGTATGTCTTCTAAAGTGTGTCCAGGCGGCCTGGGAGGCCAACGAGGAGGAGCTCGGTTTCCTCGTCATTGAAGCATAAGCTGTGTGCGGCCTTTGAGGACTGGATGGTTTTGTAGATGGCATTGATTTGGAGGGTGTCAGTAGGGTGGTCGCCTGTGAGGGGGATGAGGACCTGCGTGGTGTCCGCATAGTTGGTCTACGAGAATACCAAGAGCACCCAGGAGGTCGAAGAGGGGTCTGGAATACACTTATAATGCAGAAGCCTTGTGGGGCGCCGCAGGTGGTGGGTTTGCGAGTGGCAGCAGCCTCCCTGTCGAAGACTCTAGAGGATCCGTTGTCCAAGAAAGAGGAGATTCATTTGGAGGCATCTTCAGAGAACTGGGCGCAGGAGGAGAGCGATCTACAAGGTCAAAGGCAGCCGAGAGGTCGAGCAGTAGGAGGAGAGAACGTGAGCCCTGGTCATTGGAGATGTCTAGCTTATTCCAGCCCATGTTTGGGGTGGAAACCTGATTGACGCGATCCCAGGATGTGATGGTGTTCAAGGTGGGATTGGATCTGCAGGTAGGCGACACTGTCCATGATTCTTAGGAGGAAAGGTACTGTTGTGATGGGTCGGTGATCTTTTCTTTTGGAACTTATGCACAAAACTACTGGAACCGTAAGGCCACAACTGGGGAGACCACAGGAAGGCGTAGACCCATCAGTGGTGTGGCAGTGTGTAAGCGACCAGCTGCACTGTAAGAACTAGAAAATTAGCTTGGCAAATCAGGTGTTTACGCTCCTCCCAGGATCAGCGCTCCCCCCAACCCCTGAGGCTCAGTGGCGAGAGCGCTTGAGGAATGTAGAAGGCTCAGCTGCCCCTGTTATAAAAGGCACTCCTCCAGCTCAGGATCTCCTGCAGGGGCAGGTGGATCACAGACAATGGCAGTTGGGGGAGCTTTAGCCTAAAGTGGAGTTGGTTGGCAATAAGGGGGGGAAGCCAGAAAGGGATGAGCTAGTCGGCTGGTCGCCGCACAAGGAGAACAATTCGCCAAATAGTTTTTGCTGTGATGACAATCATGTAGTGTTTTGAAATAGATGATTGGATTGTTAGAATAAATCTGCTGCCTTTTTATGCCACAAAGAAACCACCGTCTTGGACATTTATGTAGTCCCTGATGAAGTACAGAGGGATAGAAATGGAGGATGCAAATGTGGTGTTGATCTAGCAAGTGGACAAGTGCTCAGGTTATCAACTCCTCTTGTGATGATTTTGCGTCCCTGCCTCTGCCCCAACCAAATCTGTGCTCAGTTGGAACACATCCCTGGTCTAAAAGGATGACTTTAGAGACCATCCTGGAGTCATCTGCTGATCATCGAACTAAACTAGAAGGCATTCCCATATCATCAGACGTCATCACGCTGTTAACGTCATCAGCAAATGTCTCAGAATGGCGGGTGAGGGTTTGGAGATGAGGTTAGGATGGCTTAATGAATATCCTTAGCAATATAAGGAAGGTAGGAAAAGGGAATTGTCAACAGTCACTTATTCTCTAAGTGATAAATTCACATTTAGAAAAGATATAAAAAAACTTTAATAGTAATTATTTTAAGTTAAACATTGTACATATATAGATACACAAAAAATTTCATTTTCAAACACTCTAAAATGCATGCATGGTCAAAACCTTTACAAAGACTAATTAAGACTCGTAGTTCTAAAAAAATTAGGAGCATATGGTGGTCTAGCTGTTAGTATTTAACCTAAGCTTTGGGTCCTGTAGTTTATCGTAGGGTATTAGATCTTGTTAGATCTCTAGCTATTTCTGTGCAATCTAGTTAGACTCATAGATTGCCAACTCAACATGTTTCAGTCCTCTATATCGGGTGTAGGGACTTTCTTCAGGAGTAGTCTTAAACATCCATATTGAGTGATCAGTCAGGTTGTCTGGAATCTTCTTTAGATGAAGAGTCTTTAGTTAAAAAGAGAGGTGACTGTTGACAAAACCAGAAAACCAGAGTCAGTATTATATAGTATTCTGGTAACACAATTTAGGGTGTTATGAAGCGGAATTAGATAGATAAATTACCTTTCCGTTCTTGTGTAGGGGCTCCCTTTGTTGGTAGAGATAAATCCACATATGTTGGACACGTTCTCTTGGGGGAATATGTATTATTCCTTAGGTACCTGAAATAGGTTAAATAAGGGAGTCATTAGATCCGTTTTTCTCTTTGGGTCGGGATTAGCCAAAGTCCTAAATAAACAACCTAATGTTGATTAGTAGCCATGATGTAATTGGCGTATATTGCCTTTCATTCCTACCTTTTCAGGCGTGGGTAGGGTATTTCTTTCTAGTCTCTACCGGACGCTTGGAAAGTCGTCGCTGCGGGGCGGGCCATTTGATTTTCAAAACTCGTGTGCGGCGTCTAGAGGGTCAAAAGTACCTATTAGTTATGCCGTTGTGTCAAATGTTATAATGCGGAAACCTGTTGTTATTATAAAACTGTTTACCTTTGTTTCGCGGCAAAATTGCGTGTTTGTGCCCTTTCCTGGTCAATCCCTTGTTCCTAACTTGCGAAGGGTGTTCTCCTGGGCGGTCTGGTTGATGAGCCGCCGAACGTCTGTTGGTGCCGTTGGGAAACCTGAAAAAAAGGAATAGCAGCCAAAAACCAGCATTTGAAAAAGAAGCCGAGAACCTAGCTGCAAAACTTAGACAAAGAGGGTATCCTAAAAAACTGGTGAGGAAATCCGCAAAGAGAGCATTCAATAACAACCGCGACGCCTTATTGGAAGATAAGTGTAAACAACCTACCAACGATCGCCTTGTATGTGTGAATACCTTCACTAATTTGAGTCTCAAAATCAATCAAATAGTTAAGAAACAATGGAAAATCTTTGAAAAGGGCAATTCATCAATACCAATACCTATGTTTGCATATAAAAAATCAGCCACTATAGGTAACAGAGTGAGCAATAGCAAACTAAAGACTATTAGACCCTCTACGCCAAGCCTCACACAAATTTGGGGCAACGACCCAATTGTGGGCCATTATCCATGCGGTCAATGTATGATGTGTAAACAAACACAAAAAACTAAAGAAGTAGATATAGGACTACCAGAAATGTGGAAACAAAAAAAGTTCACAAATTGTAATTCGGAATATGTCCTCTATATGATTACCTGTCCCTGCAACAAACATTATATAGGAAAAACAAACAGAAAAGTAAAAGTAAGAATGCAAGAACACAAAAGCTGTCTTAAGAACAAAACAGTAAATGCCCCTCTAGTAAAACATTTTTCAGAAGCCAAACACGGATACGAAGATTTCAAATGGACCGTATTGCTAATGATCAAAGGGAACGATCACCATACTAAAAGTAGAATTCTTCTTAAAAAAGAACAAAGACTCATCTTTATAACACAAAGTGATAAGAAAGGACTTAACGAGTCCATTGAATGGCTTAAAATCTAAATACTCATTTCTGAATTATTTGAAAAAACGACATCCAATAGAACTACTTTGCTAGAGATCTACTAATGTTTCTCACTACACCGAACCTGATTGCCAGTAAAATAAGACACTAGCCAGCTATCCTCGTAGGACGTTACAACACCACAAAAGAAGGACTAACACAGAGAACCAGGCACTCATGTATTTATACACCCAACATGGCAGCCTACTCAGGTTTCCCAACGGCACCAACAGACGTTCGGCGGCTCATCAACCAGACCGCCCAGGAGAACACCCTTCGCAAGTTAGGAACAAGGGATTGACCAGGAAAGGGCACAAACACGCAATTTTGCCGCGAAACAAAGGTAAACAGTTTTATAATAACAACAGGTTTCCGCATTATAACATTTGACACAACGGCATAACTAATAGGTACTTTTGACCCTCTAGACGCCGCACACGAGTTTTGAAAATCAAATGGCCCGCCCCGCAGCGACGACTTTCCAAGCGTCCGGTAGAGACTAGAAAGAAATACCCTACCCACGCCTGAAAAGGTAGGAATGAAAGGCAATATACGCCAATTACATCATGGCTACTAATCAACATTAGGTTGTTTATTTAGGACTTTGGCTAATCCCGACCCAAAGAGAAAAACGGATCTAATGACTCCCTTATTTAACCTATTTCAGGTACCTAAGGAATAATACATATTCCCCCAAGAGAACGTGTCCAACATATGTGGATTTATCTCTACCAACAAAGGGAGCCCCTACACAAGAACGGAAAGGTAATTTATCTATCTAATTCCGCTTCATAACACCCTAAATTGTGTTACCAGAATACTATATAATACTGACTCTGGTTTTCTGGTTTTGTCAACAGTCACCTCTCTTTTTAACTAAAGACTCTTCATCTAAAGAAGATTCCAGACAACCTGACTGATCACTCAATATGGATGTTTAAGACTACTCCTGAAGAAAGTCCCTACACCCGATATAGAGGACTGAAACATGTTGAGTTGGCAATCTATGAGTCTAACTAGATTGCACAGAAATAGCTAGAGATCTAACAAGATCTAATACCCTACGATAAACTACAGGACCCAAAGCTTAGGTTAAATACTAACAGCTAGACCACCATATGCTCCTAATTTTTTTAGAACTACGAGTCTTAATTAGTCTTTGTAAAGGTTTTGACCATGCATGCATTTTAGAGTGTTTGAAAATGAAATTTTTTGTGTATCTATATATGTACAATGTTTAACTTAAAATAATTACTATTAAAGTTTTTTTATATCTTTTCTAAATGTGAATTTATCACTTAGAGAATAAGTGACTGTTGACAATTCCCTTTTCCTACCTTCCTTATATTGCTAATCCTTTAACTCTCCCAAATTTAAGGTAGGATTCCACATTTGTGGACGTTTGGGATCTCCTCATTGTTTTTCCCTCTTAATGAATATCCTAACATCATCCCCATTTTAGAAAACTTTGCTCGTGATGCTTTTAGGATGACTTGCTGATCACTTCAAGAAATTGCAAGTTTGTCCCTGATGATTTGGGGATGATTCTGGGATAACCTACTGATGAAACAGCATTGCCATGAAACATGTTTGTTCTTGATGATTTGGGGATGACTTGCCGATTACTTCAGAACAGAGTTTGTAGGATGGTATTCAGACTAATACAGATTGCCATTCTGCTTTTGCTTAGTTGCTCTTGTGCTGAATGACCCCCAATGTGGCCTGGGTAAAGCTTGAGACTATATTGGGCCAAAGTTGAAGCCAGATGCCTAAACATAGCATGCACCCCCTGGGTGAGACCCCTTTGCCATCCCAGTCAAACGCAGCAACCTCACAATCAATACATTACTATGCTGACTGCACCAATATATGCCAGAAGTCCCATCTATTCATTCACACCGTATTCATGTTTACTTTGCGCATAATCAGTAACCATAACCAAGGGGACCTCCGGGATAAAAAAAACAATTTAAAAAAACACATTTGATCCAAAAAAGAAAGAAGCAATAAACAAACGGAACCACAAAGTCACATCAACTGAGGTCTGAACTACCCACAACCTACCAAATACAAGCGACAACAAACCACAAACAAAGACTAAACCCAAAAGACCAGGAAAAAAACAAATCAAAAGTGGAAACCCACTCAAAGGAAAACAACTCACACATCATGCCTCGCCACAAGAAAGACAAGTCAGAACAGACAACAGAAATAAGAAAACCCAAACCACTCTGGAAGGCACTGACTAGCATGATCCCACAAACCCCAAAAACTCAAACATCCCAGATGGCCCAAGAAGAGATACAAATAACAGAGCAAAGAAGCTATATTGCTTGCTACCTATCCACATACAACAGCGTGATCTACAAAATCAGTACAGCAACTACGAACCAACAGCCAACAAGTGTCACAAATATAGACACAACCAGGACATCAAACGGAACACGACAACTAATAAACCATCCCAACCCGGTCTCCACCATGGACAATACCCCAAGCAGAACAAGGGACAAGTTGGAATTCATCACACTACACCCCCTACATTAACAAGGCTGGAACAGAGGGTTAGCTACCCTATTTACCACCCGGAACAAACCAGAACCAACCCCACCATAAACCTTATTCTACTCAACAGAGACTGACCAACAAAGAACCACCTTACCCAACAGACTCAACCGGGGAAAACTCACCTGGAATGGAAACCCAACCAACACCACACCGGTCAGAATAAACAATACTAACAACAACCCAAAAGGTAAATCAAGCAAACGACACTGCAGCCTCCTCAAAGTTAAATCCATGTCAAAACAAGCAACAGAAATCCATGATCTCCTAAGTGAAAGAGGCACAAACGTGCTCTTCCTTAAAAAAACCTGGCTATCGGGCAACTATAAACCCATCCCGAACGAAGCAATACCCGACAATTATAAATTAATGCACACCAACTGAGAAAACCGAAGAGGAGGAAGAATCGCAATTATACACAAAGAACACATCTGAGATCTCAAAATCATTACAACCAACGCGGAAGACTATGAATCCATCCTCATCAAGAGAGAACTCAAAGACCAATCCAACATAGTATACCTCCTAATCTACAGGCCACCTTCTTAAAACCCCAACTATGCAACAAAAGTAGCAGACAAGGCCGCCATGCTATCAACCCACCATGACAAGCTAGTCATACTGGGAGATTTCAACATATGGTTCGAAAAAGAAAACCATTACACAGCAACCTCACTCTGTGCACTGCAGGAAACATTGCAGTTAAAGCAAATAGTAAATGGATCCACCCACAAAACCGGACACACCCTGGATGCAATTTTCTGCAGGGAACGACTATGCACATCTGCGCCACCTACACCAATGGCGTGGAGTGACCACTAGTTGATACCATTCTATATTCCACCTACCGGCCTGGAAGAGATTACTCAACGCCAGCAAGAAAAGAAACCGTAAGAACTTGGACCTAGAGGCCATAACAATCGTAGATGCAACCGTCCCAAGGGAAAGAGATCCCACCGATACAAATATTCAACAGAAAACACACTCAACAATTGGATCACCAAGGCCCTTGACCAACTAGCACCAGCTAAAACTTTCAAAGCAACACCAAACAAAACTGGCAACAAAATGGTTCACAGACGAACTGAAAAATCCAAAAACACAACCGCAAAATGGAAACAAAATGGAGAACAATACACAAGACAAAATAAAATAAAAAAGACAACTCCATCTGTACAAAGCAACTGTCCCCAAAGCAAAAAAACTACTATGCCACAAGAAGAGACTCCGCAAATAATAGACAGAAAGAACTCTTCAAAATCATCAAGTACATAAATAAGCTGCTTCCTGCAAAAATTCCATCACCCCTACACAAACACTGTGCAACAACATCACCAACCATCTGGGAGCAAAAATAGACCATACAGGAGACCATCAACCTGGCCAGGGGAAATACAACCATGACCACTGGACGACTGACACCAGACCAAACACAGATTACAGCAAAACTCTTCTGCCTAGAACCAATCACAGAGGAAACCTTCACCACACTGATCAAGGACACCAACCTCGCAGGATTTCCAAGGGACACCTGCCCCCCAGACGTCTTCAAAGGAATCCTCAACACAGAACCCCAGCAACACGTTTCCGGAACCTAAAGAATCCATCACTCAAAAGAGGAATAGCACCATCCTCCTTCAAATCAGCATACATCAAACCATGGATAAGAAAATTCAGAAAGCGCAGAAGACCCACACAATTACAGACCGATATCCAACCTGCCCTACCCAGCGTAGATCCTGGAAAACCACATCTACAAAATCCATCTTAAACATGGTCGAAACAAATGGAACACTCGACCAATCACAAGTTTGCTTCAGACCAATGAGAGGAACAGAATCAGCACTTCTATCGATATGGGACTACCAGAAGATAAACTCATACGATGACACCTAATCGGCCCTCCTTCTATTGGACATATCAGCGGCTTTTTACACAATCAGCCATGCAACACTAAAAAAGATTGATGGAATGTGGCATACAGGAATCTGCACTAAAGTGGCTTATCTCATTCCTAAGAAACCGAACCGAAAGAACCTACCTACCACCATTCACCTGAAACACAGAAAAGATATACTGCAGTCTCCAACAGGGTTCCAGCCCCTCTACTCTACTTTTCAACATCTGCATGTGCCCACTGATTAGAATCATTCAATCCCACACCTACAACTACGAAGACGGCACAACCGATTGTGAAAACAAACCGAACACAGGAACAAAATAACCTCAACAACTGCCTCAAAGACATCTACAACTAAATGACAATGAACAACCTCAAACTTAACCCGGCAAAAACAGAAATAATGCTCTCAACTGGACTGGACAATCGTTATGGGAACGCAACCAGAGACTACCAATGTAGTAAGCAACCTAGGAATACTCATGGACAACAGACTATCACTGGAACCGCGGGTCAACGCAATCGCCAAAAAAATGCTTCTTTCTCCCACAACTATTCAGAGGATTACTCCCTACTTCTCCTTCCCCCACAGAACCCTGACAATCATATCCCTAATACTCACAAGAACTGACTACGCAAACAGCCTCTACCTAAGAATGCCAGAAAGACTCACAAAGAAACCCGAAAAGGTGCAAAATACAGCAGCCAGGATCTTACTAAGACTAAACAGAAGAGACCACATCACTGCAGCACCGAAAAGCCTGCGCTGGTTACCAGCAAAAAAGCGCATCAAATTCAAAGCACTCTGCATCACCAACAAAGCCTTGCATAGACAAGGAGTGGAATTCCTGCAAGTCCAGATGAGCCGGTATCGCCCAGGAAGGGATGTAAGATCCAGCAATGACCTACATGTAGAGGAAAAAAACCCAAAAAAAGGACATTCATCAGAACAGCGTTCTCACGTCTAATTACTAACACCTGGAACAACATGTCCAAAGTAATTAGAACCCCAGAAGACCACGTCACCTTCATGAAACGGCTCAAAACCTGGCTATTCAGCAGACAACAACAACCTAGAAGGGACACCAGCAACGACACTGCAGACAAACTAAAGAGACGACGAGAGGGGCCAAAGAACCGCAATCAAGAACTTGGCTCAATGCCATCAAGCGATATCCTAAGGGCCGCCCCAGAGAGAGACCACAACGAACTGACCGACTTTACTAACCCTCTTCCCTTCCTGCTCCTCTAACATAACTGACATCTCTACACCAGATCTTGGACTAGCCACACTCAAACATACAGAGAACCATTGCTATGCCGACATCCAGAGTGAACACCCCACGTAGCACAATACCATCTAAAATGCAACACCACAACAAGATGCCGGACTACCTTACAGCTACGACCACCTGTGACAATGAATCCCTTATGGACACTAACCAGTCCACACGTCCAACACACCAGAGGCATGGAATCTTATCCATAAGGTTACAATGCGCAAGGCCGCTCAAATGACCACATGCAAAACAGTACTCACAGACGCCAGTTCTTCCTGGTTGTGAAACTATCCTCTCACTCTTTTCCCCCCAATAAGCCCTCCACCCCCTTTTTTGCAGACCCACACGAGTGCCTGGAGACTGCCCCTGGGTGGTAGTGTTGCACGGTACAAATCAACTTAACATAACAATGCCAGTAATGACACTAAAAGAAAACACCATGGCTCTGCCTTTAAAAATGTCTTGTCACAACACGAAAACATGTCCAAACTGGCTGCACAATGCAGGAGATGCTAGATGCGCAATAATAATCATCATGTTTGCTTTACCATTGATGCCCAATGAAAAAAGCCACTCCACAGTAAGAAATGGCTTGACTGGCTGCCCCAAATGCCGGTCTAGACACATAATAACACTCATACCTACTTTGTCAGAGAATCCCAGTAAAAAAAAGAAAAAAAGTCATGTCAGAGCAAAATAGCAATGCAGCCACATAAAAGCACATATCCTTTAGAAAAAAAAGCATTTTGTACCAGCATCTAGCACCTCGATACCCCACAGTCGTGCGCTCTAAAAAATACCATATAAATAAATCTATGTTGGCTACCCATTAAAAAGTGCATTGTGATTGGGATTCCAAGATGGCCACCGAGGGCAGAGCAGCGGGATTGTGGAGCTCTCAACCCCCAGGGCAAAAGACAAAGATAGATTAAAAGAGCATTCCCCAGGCAGGGATTTATCATTGTAGGCTACGGTGATGGAGTGCAGCAGCCCAGATCACTGGAGGAATTCGGGCAGAGGCAGATGTGCGGCCTTCGACTCCGCTGTGTCTGAGATGCAGAGGCACTGCGCCCGTGGCCGGTGTAGGCCGAGCTGAGACACACGCTTGCAGACCACGAGCAAGAAGAACCACTCGGGGAGAGCCCAGGCGGCCAAGGACCCAGTGCGGCTGCGAGGCGAGGTGGCAGAAAGCAGCCGCTCTCTGCCGGCAGAGTAGCCCGTCAGGATCTGCCTGCGATATTGGAGTCCCACCGGGGCCGGATTCATGGTGCGGGGGCTCCCCTGCTGGCGAGCACCAGCAGCAAGATCGAGAAATAGCCCCTGTGCCAGAGAAGCAGAATCTCATCGGAGAGATCAGGAGAATCCGGTGGGGCCATACCCGTAGCCCAATGCTGAGAGCTGCACAGCGGATAAGAGCACCCGGAGCAGCCAAGGGGCCCAGGAGGGGCCGCACAGCAAAAAATCAAGAGGCAGGAAGGTGGCGGCGCTGAGGGGCTCAATTACCCCCCCACCCTCCCTCTTGGGGGAAAACCATCAAAGGTCTGCATGCACCCTGGCTCAAGTAAAGGGTGCAAGCAGGCAGAGGCTGGCCAGTGCAGGCAGTGATCACCAGTTTTGAGCGGAGTGATGGTGAGGAGTGGGGGAGCGGGTGGGGCCCTGCACAAGCTTTGAAGCCAGCACTTTGCAGAGAAGACCTGGGGAGACTCTGTTGTGTTATAGACTGGGCGGCTGGAGGCCCATTCGAGGCCCATTCAAGGTACATTTTGGAGCTGCATATACTGCCTCAGCCAGCGCACCCCCACCCAGAAGCACAGCAAGAGAGACAAGGAAGCAAGAGGCGCATAGGAGACAGTGACCGGTGGGGGCCCTGGCCTCCCCAGGCCAATCCTGAGGCCGAATAGAGGGCTTAAGAGTAGATCTACATCTGTGGTGGGCATGAATGTCACAGAGGCAATGGCAGAGTGATCCTGGCACCAAGGTCAGGAGGAGGGTCATTTGAAACCCGATGAGGCGGACAAACAGAGGCTCACCTGTGCATAGTTACAGGGGAGTTCCAACACCCTCCCCGCACAGTCAGTGGCAGAGGGAGGAAGTTCCTACACCCTGATAAATGGCCGGAAGAGGTCTGAAGGGTGTGATATGATAGCAGGGAGAAGAGGAGGGGCAGGGCTCCCCCATCAGACCTGCCTACGCACAAACAAGGGGAAGGACATGCAAGCTGCCCCCAAGTCGGTGAAGAAAGCACAGGGGGGCAATCTACAGAGACTCTGGCGCAGAGCCAGCGAGGTACCGGCTGGGGAGATCAGGGGCCGGGGAAGGAGAGGATTTGCCGGCGCTGGCAGGCATTGCAAAGATGAAGTGGTCACCCAGGAGGTCCTTCGCCAATGCTTTCAGGATTTTGGGGCCAAGATAGAGAACACCATTCAATCGCAGTTGATGCGAGCGGAACAGTCCCAAACATTGCAAGAGCTGAAGGGGTCATAACGAACCTAGAGGGGGGGTGGCCAGCACGCATGCAGTAAAGTCGGGCTTCCGTGGAGCTCCGGTCCGTGATCCTGTCAACACCTGAATTTTCGCCTTAAAATTGTCTGCACGACGGTGACAAATATAAATCCACGAAGGAGAACCGGTCTCCAGCACTCGACCCCGCTCCCGTGGAAAATCGGAGCTGGGAAGCACAATAACGTGGGACGCGAAGACGAGCCCCTGTGTCCCGCAAGATGGCGGCGCACACGCTGTAACGGATGCGAGGGGAATTGGTATCCGCAGAACCGCGGTGCTTCGTTTGGCCGCGGCCCGGTCCACTCACTTGTAAGTGCTGAAAGGCTGCGGGGACCACGTCGCAAGAGGAGCTCCGCCGGGAAGCGCGACTGGAAACCCCGAGCGGCCGTAGAGGAACCAGCCGCCTGGAGGGTCGGAGAGGGGAGCATCGTTGACGGCGGGACGAGTCGGAGGCGTACTGGCAGTGGCCAGCGAAAAGACCCAGCCAGGTACCAGGGACTCGGGGAGAGGGGGAGAGCCACGGGGCCCCCCATCAGGAGACCCACGCGACGAGGGTAACAGGCGTGGCCTACGGATCGGCGCCGAAACCCAAACGACCTCAACTAGGGGCGACCTGGGAAGGGGCCCGCCGACTCCAGGGGGATCCCCAAGAGACGACATCGGAGCGCTGAAGGGCCACCCGACGCATCTCGCTTCAAATAATAGGCCCCGGGTTGCCCGCGCTCTAGAAAATTAAGGACACCCATTTGGAACACAGCTCCGACGGGACCCAGCAGCGGACAGAAGTCCGCCCCACTATAGCCGTGGAGCCCCAACACACCGCTTGCTCTCAAGGTGAGGGGCACTCTCCCTGAGACCCTCTGAAACTCAGCTGAACACCGGGGGAGGAGTATGAACCCGCAAGCTCCGAAACCTAGTCCCACTCAACGCCATCTTACCAAAGAGCAACATACGGTCGTAAGGCCGTGGCAATACAGTGCCTGACTGTCGCCCCCCAGGGCAGTTATCGCAGCAAACTAAATCAACTGCGGGGTGAAACCATTGAGATCGGAGAACTAAAGGCGGCTAGATCCGGCCAAAACCAACAGAAGGACCACCCTGAATAGCTCAGATCGAAAGTGGGTCGCCAGGGCAGCAACAGATCTGGGCCGTCTGGCATTGACTGGTAGGAGATCTCACCCAGCAGATCACACCCGGTGACACACGTACTGCACCACAAGCCAGGGACCGGAGGAGAAGCCGATATACCCTTCAGAACCAGACTGGACACGCGAGGCGGCGAGCCTGGAAACGGGGGATGTCCCCCCCCAGAGGCAAACCCAAATTGGTCACGATGGACTCCTTCACAACAGTCAGACCCCAAAGACAAGCACAACCAGATCGGGAGCCACCAGAAGAGCCGCCCCATCAAGAGGATGATCTCAAACACACACAAGTCCTACAAGCAATAGCGGCCCTCCGCACGTCGGTCGAAGGAAAGATCGAAGAAGTGAAATCGGACATACAGCTTATGCGTCAAGATGCCCATAACCTAACGGAAAGGGTCACGGCGGCAGAAACTACCCTACAGGACAACGTGGAGAACACCCAAGACCTAAAAACAAAAGTTCAGGATCTAGAACAGAAGGTGGCCAGGCTGGAGGCGCGCTCCGAGGATGCCGAGGGTCGAGCCCGCCGCAATAATATACGCATATTGGGGGTCCCTGAAGACATGGAGGGCTCGGACCCGACGGAGTTTATCGAAACACTGCTGCTACAGGAAATTGGTCCAGGGAACCTCTCCCAAGGGTTCTCCGTAGAAAGAGCCCACAGATCCCTCCAGAAGCGCCCCCCACCCGGCTCGCATCCACGCCCAATCATCGCTAAAATTCTGAACTTCCGAGACCGAGAAATCATACTGCGGTACTCTAGAGAAGGCGGAGAGATCAGGAGGAACGATGCGGCAATAGATATGTACCCAGACTACACCCCCACAGTGCAACGAGCAAGGAACTCCTTTATCCCAATAAAAGCACGATTACGGAAGCTCAACCTAAAATATATGTTGCTATACCCGTCGCGCCTCAAAGTTTTATATAAAGGAAGAGCGATATTCCTTGAGACCCCAGCCGCAGCAAACATGTGGCTAGAACACAACAACCTGGCTGAGGGTAAAGATGAACCACCACAACCGAATCTAGGCTGATCACACACCTGTCGCGGCAAGGAGAAAACAGAGACCACCCCACAAGAATGCATAAAACAGACAACTGCACCATACTTTGAGTCCTACTGAGATCTAAGCCAGATCGGACAGGAGCTCGAAGGAACACACGGAAGAAAGGAAAGCGACCCACCCCACCAAAAACTGTGCAGGCAGTCTCCCTACACACTGCCTGATCCGGAAGGCCAGGACTGGCCTGGAAGGCTCGGGACCCCCTGAGCGCTGCATGTTGAAGCAACTGCTAGGGACAGTTAGAGTTGTTTGGTTTGTTTTCCCCATGCATATAATGGGAGTTACCCAAGTTAAAAAGTCTCCAAGAGTAACAACGGAAGATGCCGGAGAGGACGAGCTGGGAGAGGAAGAGCCGAATTTGGACGAACGAACGGAAGAAGTAGGTGATTGCACGACAGGACCAATGGATACCCTATCAACACACCATGACGACTAAAATAAAGATAATATCTTGGAATGTAAGGGGCCTAGGAACTTATCCACGCCGAAACAGAATTAAGTCCTACTTGAACAGAAAAGGAGTGCAAATAGCACTGTTACAAGAAACACACTGCACGGCTGACTCGCTGGCCAGACTATGCGAGCATTGGGGAGGACAAGGAATTGGAACCACTTACTCCAAATTCTCGAGAGGAGTATACACCTGGATTGACCCTCAACTCCCATTCCATTTAATTAAGTCGGAAATTGACCCGGAGGGCAGGTTTGTGATAACATGGGGCCGACTAGAACAAGAAGAGGTATGTATAGTGAACTCCTACCTTCCCAACACCAACATTCCGGCATATCTGAATTCGATGTACCCTAAACTTGCACCATACAGGCACGGTATCTTTTTTTGGGGGGGGGACTTCAATTGTGTACGAGACCCCATACTCGATAGGTCCGAGCCCCACCCGAAGGGTCCCTCAACAGCAACAGCGGCCCTGTCCTTATTAATAGACGGATTAGACCTGGCCGACACGTGGAGGGAACAACACCCAGACGCCCGGGGATACTCGTTCTTCTCCTCCCCACATGATCTTCATACGAGATTGGATTATCTCTTTGTAAGCAAAGAGCACTTATCACAAATAGACGGCGCAAAATTCCTAGGGAGAACCATTTCGGACCACTCACCACTCTTATTAGAGTGGAATCACACTGGCACTAGACCCCCCCATACCCATGTGGAGGATGCCGACAGACGCCCTGGGAGATCTAGTGTTCAGGGAAGAACTACATGACTTTATAGATAACTTCATAGAAGTGAACACCGGAAGCGTCAAATACTTGAGCACAATGTGGGACGCCCTAAAGGTAACAGCCAGGGGGGAAATCACAGCTAAAGCGGGCGGCATCAGAAAACAGCTCCGGTCGGAATTAGACCACTGGGAACAAGAGATTGAACAATCGGAGGCAGCCCCGGTGAACACGCACCAAAGAGGACACCCTCAAAACACTTAGAGCCAAATGCTCGCTGGCATGGGACAGACTAGCCAAATTTGATTATACCACTAAGACTAATAGGGCACACACAGAGGCTGACAGGCCGAGCAGGCTGCTGGCCTGGCTGTGCAAGAAAGAACACCCACGACACAACATCACCATGATACGGGATGAAGACGGCAACAAATTCCATACACAACAGAACATAAATAACGCCTTCAGGCGCTACTACGAACACCTATACTCCCATACGGACCAAGTTCCCCGAGAACAGATTACAGATACCCTAGAGGAAATAGGCCTCCCCAGATTGACCCCAGAACAAACTGAGGCCCTAGAGGCAGACATCACCACTGACGATATAACTGAGGCGATCAAAGCACTGGCCGCCGGCAAAACCCCTGGGAACGATGGGCTACCCGCCGAATTTTATAAAGCATATGAAAGGTCCCTTACACCGTTATTACATGAGGTTTTCCGAGAAGCATACGAGAGAGGGCGGCTCCCTGACAGTATGAGAGAGACCCTCTTTATCCCGATCCTCAAACCCAACAAACCCGCCGACGATTGTGGCTCTTACCGCCCAATAGCCATGCTTAACTACGATGTGAAAATTCTGACGACAATACTAGCAAAGAGGCTGGCCAGAATCATAGGGGAGGTTGTGCACATGGATCAGTGCGGCTTTATACCGAGCCGCAACACGGCCATGAACTTACGCAGACTACAACAGGTTATAAACCAAACGCAGGACCTCACAGATCCATGTGCGCTGCTATCCCTGGATGCCATCAAGGCATTTGATTCGATATATTGGGAATGGCTCGTAGCGGTTCTAGAAACTTTTGGCTTTGGCCCGGGGTTCATTAGGTGGGTCAGGATTCTCTACATGGAACCCAGGGCTAGAGTGAAAACCGGAAAATACATATCTGACGCCTGGGACATATGCAGGGGTACTAGACAGGGATGCCCACTATCCCCCATGCTCTATGTATTAGGACTAGAACCTATTGCCATCTATTTTCGGAAACAATTTTTTGACGCCGGGATACGCTTGGGGGGAGAGGATCACATCATCTCACTTTATGCAGACGACGTACTACTGTACGTCAGGGACCCACACAACAACGTACCCACAATGCTGGACGTCTTAGACAATTTTGCAAAATACTCAGGTATACAATTTAACAAGGCAAAGTCCTGCCTCTTCCCTCTGGCGGGCCTCAGGAACAAGAACACACCGGAACTCCCTTCCCTAGGGGTACAATGGGAGATCACCACTTTCAAATACCTGGGTATACATGTAACGCACTCCCCGGCATTGACGCACAAACGCAATACGAAAGCAGCAATCCCTGCCTTCAGAAAATCCATGAACTTTTGGGCAAAACTCCCCCTGTCCATGATGGGTAGAGCCTCAATAATTAAAATGATCGTCCTTCCCAGATTTCTGTACAAGTTTCAAAACATTCACTACTATATCAACGCTTCCTTCTTTCGCCTCCTAGAAGGGATACTTCGAGATTTCCTATGGGGGAAAGGGAGGCGCAAGATAGCGCTCACCACCTTGGTCCTCCCGTACAGCCAGGGGGGGATCCAACTCCCAAACTTTGAAAAATATTATTTGGCAGCACAACTTACCTTCGTGTCCAAGTGGTTGGCTGATGACGTCACATCTGAAACTCCTCTGCTCCAGTCCTTGATCTCCCCAATCCATTTGAGGGAACTTATCTGGGCCCCCGGCCACCTGATGCAAAATGCCCCCTTTATAGCAGCTCTAGGGCGTAAAGTTTGGCGCACAGCAGAGACACTCGCCCACACATGACACCAGTACTCTCCGGACATACCGTTAATTTCGGACCTATGCAGATCCGACTCGGACCTACAAAACCTCAGATACTGGGAAAGGAAAGGGATATACACATGGGGGGACCTATACGCTGACGGCACCTTTAAGGAATTTGAAAGACTACGCGAAGAGGCTGGAGTGCCCACTTGCCAGTTTCTTTGGTATCATAGGATACGAACTACAGCACGAAATAAGTGGGCAACATGGCCAGAGGAACCAGAATCAAACCCCCTAATTACATTATTGTATAACCTGGGCGAGGGGGGGAAGCCGGTGTCCCAGATTTACGCCCAACTGAGTGACATCCCTAACCCGCGCAGTGCCGGTCTGAAAAGCAGATGGGAAGTGGACTTGGGCCGGGAGATAACGAGTGGAGAGTGGGAGAGGGCCCTAGCGCATCCTAAAACAGTCTCCAGGAATCACAGATTTAGACAAATTCAACTGAACCTCCTACATCGAACATACTTAACCCCATCCAGGCTGGCGAAAGCTCACCAAATCACCACAATCTCACTGCACCTGGTGCGGGGCGAACAATGCGGACCTGATCCATCTGTTTTGGTCGTGTACCAAAACACAAGCCCTATGGACCGCTGTACAGCAGACGAGCGAGAAAGCTGGGTCTACTGTGTACAAATGGACTCCAGACGAATGCCTACTAGGAACGTACCCCAGACCAGCCAAACTTAAGTACCTTGTCAAATTAATGGATATGGTGTGCATACTGGCTAAAAGAACCATCGCAATGTCCTGGAAAAAACTTGCAGGACCCCAACAAAAAATATGGCACAGGGAATTGGAACGCTGGATACAGGCTGAAACAAGGGCATGGGAAGACAGCGTAGCTAGATCGACGGACGCCTCGAGCATGACCCTAGCGGCCTGGAAAGAACTTATAGGATCCCTGTCTCATCCCTCGGACGACAAGCCCCCATGAAGGAAATGAGCCCACGGCACATGGCCCTACGATCAATGTCATTGAACCCCAAGAGCAGCCGACCTTCACCTTACTAGGATCCTACAAGCTCCAACCCCCCCTCCCCCCCTAACACCGGCTGACCTGATCCCCCCCGGAACTGGCAATCTGGGCCACCGTAACGAACGGAACACTTGGAGACAGTTACTGTTGAATTGTTGATTTGTTACTTTGTTAATGTTAATGTTCTCTCACGGAATCCACACCATCCTTTAACAGTGTATATTTCTATGTCAAGCTACTGCAATAACATTGATAAATGCCAATAAACAAATTAAAAAAAAAAAAAAATAACGAACCTAGAGGAGCGGACCGATGCAGCAGAGAGTGCCATACAGGAGGTTGCAGAGTGCACACAAGGAAGATCGACGAGCTGGTAGAGCAATTAGTAAGGGTCACACAGAACCTCGAGACCTAGAGCTAAGACCTTGAAAACCGCTCGAGAAGATCCAACTTCAGAATAAAGGGCCTTGCTGAGGCGGTGGCAGACAAGGATCTACGCACAATGGCGTAGCAAGTGTTCGCTGACCTGCTGGAGGTGGAAGACTGGTTGGGGATAAAGCTGGACCGCATACACAGAGTGGGGCCAAAGAGGTGTGAGCCAGAGGCCAGACAGATGTAGTCCTGTGTTGTGTCCCGTTTCCTGTCTTAACAATATGTTGCCCTCGTTTAAATGTTTGCACCCTGATGCCCACAGGAAACAGCGCAAAACAAATATATAAATAAAATAAAGTAGTGGCGGTCTTACACGATTACGGGCAGAAGGAGGTGGTGCTGGAGGCTGCCAGGAGGGCCAGATCAATCAGCTACAATGACTCTGAACTTCAGCTATTCCAGGACCTAGCCCGAGACCACCCTGGTCAAGCATTGGATGGGCCCGATGGTGCGCACCCTAATGCGAGCAGACAAATGCTATACATGGACCTTTCCCTTTGGACTACTGTTCGAATAGGAAGAGAAACCGCATCGGGTAACCACTTGCGAGGAAGGTACAAGGGTACTGAAGATTGAGGACAAAGGGTCACCAAGGCAAGAACAAAGATAGTCGAGAAAACCGCTCAAGAGATAAATGTGGGATTGGACGAAGTTTTCAACAAGAGGCTTTATATTAAAAGTTCCTAAGGGGCCCGGTTAAACCCTTGACAAGGGGACAAGAGTGGAAGGTGCCCACACACCCATCGACACAGCAGCGCCACGCTGAGGGAAAAGGGGGTGTTACCGGAAGGAATGTTGTCGCCTGCCTGGGGGAGACAGTTAGGGGAAAGGTACTGGGGAGGTGGGTGGTACAGTACGTTTTGGTTTATCTACCTCGGTCTACGGGGGACCCGCACAGGTTTACTCTGGGTTGTTACAAGGGCTCAATTCCAGAGATGATGGGTGGGGGGAGGGGAGATCCCAACCGCAACCACACATTAGTGCGAGCTGCATGGTAAGACCACCATGGGAAAGAGAGAAGTACTACAGATGACCTCCCTAAACATCAGAGGGCTTAATTCCCAGGTTAGGAGAAGGAAGGTGGAACAGTTCTTAGGGCGGGCGAAGTCAGGAATTGTAGCTCCAAGAGACGAACGTTCGGAGGCGATACAGGCATAAGCTGAAAATCGAGGGGTACCGCCATCTGTTCCAATCCAATGACCCAGGGAAGACAGGGGAAGATTATTTTAATCGCTATTCGGGGCATCCCAGGCTTTCAGGTCATAGCTACAGAGGTGGAACACATACAGTTGCAGCGTGACACTGATCAAATTGGAGACTTTTGCCAAAGGGCAGATATTGGTAGGCGACATTAATCTAGAGTGGGACCCAAGAGAAGACATGAGCGCAAGGTGTTCCACAACCAGGTTGCGCCATTTGCCTGCTTGAACGCACACATGGCTGGCATTGATAGATGGCTGGAGGGAACCTGGGGGTCGATGGGCTACACATTTTATTCCCACGATCATATATCCTTCTCAAGGATAGAGGACTCCTGGATTTCAAGGTCACTATTGGGTAGGGTTGCGGGGATAGAGCTAGGAGTGATCGACCTGTCAGACCATGCGCCCATAACAAGTACCTTAAATATGGGGCAGAACGACCCAGGCTTATGGCGGTGGAAGCTCCCTAGCCACATCTTTAAGGATGAAGTCCTATATCAGGACATAAAGAATAAAATCTTGGATTACTTTGCACTTAACGCAACAGAAGGTGTACGTAACCAGGTGGTGTGGGGCGCGCTTAAGTCTACATTGATGGGAGAGCTCAGTGCAATGAAGGGCCAGAGGAGTAAACAACTAGGTCTCTTACAGGAGGAATTGGAAGGTAATGGCAAATAATGCGGGGAGTACGCTGCATAGGGAATATCAGCTGATTAGGGGGCTATTAGATGTTTTGTAGACTAGAGCTGCAGAGCGCTCGTTCCTCTACCTCCAACAGAGGTATTCTGTCAAAGCCAATGATGCCAATCACCTGTAACAAGGTTGTTTAGGGAAAAAGAAGCATCAAGGACAATCCTTAAAATAAAGGCAGGGTGGGGGGGCAAGAAAGCACAATTTCATTCTTCACTGAATATTATTCATCCCTGTACACCTCAGATTCCCGTGAGGAGGGAGCCCAAAGGGAATACCTGTCCCGGTGGCCTCTCCCTCAGATCCCTTCTCAAGAGCGGGAACAACTTGAGGGAGACGTTCCTCCCGAAGAAATAAGGGCGGCTATAGCTGCCTTGCCATTAGGAAAGGCCCAGGGCCCGGACAGCTTCCCAGCATGTTTCTACAAAACCTTTAGAGAGGCACTGATACTGCGCTTAGTCCAGCTTTTCAACTCTTTTCGGGGCGTGGCGGGGGGGGCAGGGTGTATCACCCTGACAATGGAAGAAGCCAAGGTTGTGCTGCTCCCAAAGCCGGTAAGGAGGTCACTATGCGGTTCATACGAGTCGACTGCCCTTATTAATCTAGACACAAAGATCTATACCAAGGTTCTGGCATCGCGCCTGGTTAAGCTCCTCCCCAAACTGATTGATCCCGACCAGCCAGGATTTATTAGGCATAGGCAGACCTCGGATAACATTCAGCGGGTTTGTCATCTGATTGAAAAGGTTAATAAATCTAGAACCCCTGCACTTATACCAGCGTTGGATGCCAAGAAGGCATTCGACCGGGTCAAATGGCCATTCCTCTTCCATACCATGGAGGTTATGGGACTCGGTTCTAAATTCCTTTCAAAAGGTAAAAGCAGAGCTAACTACCAAACTCCCTCCTTACGCCTGGTAATCAACGTGCAACTTTCCCAGTGGATCACAGGCTCAAGAGGCACTAAGCAGGGTTGGCCACTCTCCCGGCTCTTATACACCATCCACCTGGAGCCGCTCTTGGCCAGCTTTAGGGCCTCCACGGATATTAGGGGGATTCCCTTTGGGGACGAGGTGCATAGAGTCACAGCATTTGCTGATGGCATGCTCATCTTGAACACAGAACCAGAAACCTCATTCCCAGGATCTCGCAGAAACTTCTCTTTGGGGCGGTGGCAGGGGTAAAAATATAGTTAAACATGACCGCCCCCTCAGAAAAGGTTCAGGAATTGCGGGGTATAGTATCCTACATATGGGCGGAAACCACCCCCCGATTTTTGAGGGTCCAGATTACTGATTCTCTGGGTGCTCTTTACCGTGCTAACTACCCACCTTTAGTGGAAAAGCTGCTCCGGCTGCTGGAGGAATGGGTGCCCTTATCAATATCCTGGATGGGGGGGGGATAAATGCCATACAGTCTGTACTATTTCACGGCCCTGCCAGTGGGGGTTCCCCAAGGTTTCTTCAGGACCCTTCAAAAACACGTGGGGTCATTTATTTGGAAGTGCAAGAGACCCAAGTTAGCTATGCAGATGCTAATGTCTCCCAGAAGCAAGGGAGGGCTGCGAGTGCCAAACTTCCACCTCAATTTCCTTGCGGCTCAACTTGGAGTGATCAGGGGAAGGTCTGGTGTCAAATGGACAAAGCGGTGGTGGGCTCACCGCTGGATGAGTTGTTGTGGTGACCTAAGGGAGAGAGATAGACATGCAAACATGTACCATAGCAGGATAGGAGCCCTACTGGGGGACTCATTGGATGAGCTGGGGCGGAGGGTGAATTTGACCACTTCCCCCCCTTCCCTGCTGACGTCCCTGCTTAGGAATGCCCAGTTCACAGCAGGTATGGAAAGGGGTCGCTTCAATGGGTGGGAGGCGGCAGGGTGCCGCAAACTAAGTGGCATGTTCTCGGGTCAGAACATTAAATCCTTTGCACAGTGCAAGCAGGACTTCGGGCTAGATGAAGGGGAGAGGTATCACTTCTCGCAACTGAGGTACTGGCTTATGAACCC
The DNA here is from genome assembly GCF_040938575.1 of Ambystoma mexicanum. Lineage (NCBI taxonomy): Eukaryota > Metazoa > Chordata > Amphibia > Caudata > Ambystomatidae > Ambystoma > Ambystoma mexicanum. The sequence continues at coordinate 287,060,878 of NC_090926.1, read as the reverse complement.
AATGGTCAGGTCGGCGGCCACCAGGGATCTCACACCCTTTGAATGGTTTGTAATGATGGACACGGGTACAGGCATTTGGTAGGAGTGTTATATGGGATTGTAGCAGAAGGGGCAAGGCATGGCACTATATGGAGCAGTGCCAGACTGCAGTGGAGCAGCCACTGGAGGGGGAACTTTGGACTCAGTTATGGGAAGATATCCCCAAGCTCACACAGGCCATCCAGATTCAGGAGATGTGGGTTTAGATAATGGTCCAATGTCATCTCACCCGAGAAAAATGACAAATTCTACCCAACAGCATCAGCGCTCTGCTGGAGGGGATGTGGGGAACTGGGATTTTGTAAGCATATCTGGTGGGAATGTCCAGCCATACAGCCTTATTGGGACATGATCTGTGCAGCAATGAATAGTATTTTTGGGAGTCAGATGCCAACAACATAGGGATGGCCATCGTCGGAATGGGCGGTGTTCTGGAAAATCTACCTTCGAAAGCTCATAGAAAGACATTTGTCATCCTGATCGTGGCAGAAACGCTTGTGCTGGCCCACAATGCAAACAAAAAGCTGCCCCCACAGAACACGAATGGGTTAGTAAAATCTGGAACTTTGTGGCACTGGAGTAGGTGACCTGTTAGATTCAAGGGGATCCCTAAAGGTTTCTCTCAGACTGGGACATTGTTTTGCATCACCTGCAGCGGGACTCGCGGGCTGCATGATGCCCGAGGAAAATTAGATTGCTGGGGCTGGTGCGAGTACTCGCTCCACTTGGGGGGGGGGGAGGCCCCTTCACAGGAAGCTGGGAGGAGATATGGCTCAAGTTTCTAGGGGAGGTGAGGACTATGGAGTGGGGGTTTCCCAAACGGTGCCAGGGCGCGTACAACAGCTGGTAAGAGAGCTGGTCACTCACAGAAACTTGGGACCGGGAGCCATCTCGAGTTTATGGACTTTTGGAACAGGACTGCGTGCGTCGTTGGTTAGATATGTTGGGATCGAGGGAGGAGAGAAAGTGGAGGGGTGAAACGGGAGGGGTGTTATATATGTGTTCTTACTATTGTAAATGGCAATTAAAAAAAATAATCAAAAAAGTACATTGTTACTGTGCTGCCCTCACCAGCCAAAATCAGCTCCCTGGCCCAGCACAGACACACCCACATTCTTTGACTCAACATTCACTCGATTATTCACACACAGCATTCACTTACTCATTGCATGAGAAGATCGGAAGTAACCTTCCAATACATTTTATATCCCCCTGCACAGCAAAATGTTTTTTTTCCCTGTGGCTTTGAAAAGAGCAACTGTTTTGAAAATCGGGATTTACTTGAAAATGCCAAGAACCCCCTTTTCACCCTCTGCCTTGCGCAGTTGTGCATTTGGTATGAAAAAGAGCACCTCAATGTGCACAACTATGATGCACACATTTAAATGTCCTTTGTGCACGGTTCACCACCTTTTTGGCACAGGTGAAGTGAATGAGCATCCCGTCATTTGCACCAAACAGGTTTTGAAAATCATAGCACAATTGTTTATACCTACTGATCACTTCTTTATGCTGTACGTTAATTTCAGAGTGTGGTGAGAGGTGTCAGAGGGGAATTATGAATGGGAAAGGAGACACGAGAAGGAAAGGGTGCATGTGGGGGGGGGGGAGTTTACTGTTCCTGTAGTCTTTAACCCCAGATTTGCTCATGAGCAGGTATTGTGTTAAATACCATTAGCTGCAGAGCAGATACTGTGACTGCAATCGTTAGTCCCAGAGTACGCATTTTGCATGCCATCATTCAAATATTCTGTTATATGTAACGGATTAGCAGGTACTGTATCAAACGTCATAAGTTCCAGGGCAGGTTCTGTATCTGGAATCGGTGTCCCAGATCCGTTACTGTGTCTGTAATTATTTGCAGATATTGTCAGATGTAGCTGATGAGCAGTTACGTACTGTATCGGGGGAATCATTACTTTCAGAGTAAGCGCTGAACTGGAGACAATACACGTCTGCAATCATTAGCCGGCACAGGTAGGTATATATATATATATATATATAGATATATATATATATTCACTGAAAAAGAATTGTTAAAGGGACGTTATGGTTACAAGTAAATCCGAAATACCATTGAAATTCGCCGTTATGGTATGCTAAGCAATCATAACTCGCTGCACTGCTAAGACGAACACCCAGGACATCAAAGATGACATCACATATCAGGGCCACTTGTTTTTGTTCAACATATCTAGGCCAGGTGGTTTTGTTCACCGACAGAATAGTAAAAGGTGCCATATATCTAGACGTTAACCTTGTTACATTTTCCTAAAGTACTTTCCTTAGGGTTTGGTCTCAGCTCATGGTGCACATAAATGGGGCAATAAGCAGGCTTCAAACACACAATGTACTTGTATACATGAAGAAAAACTTTAATGTTATTAACATTTGCTGGTCATGCCGTTTATTTCTTCCTTACTTTAATTTCCCTGTATGTGCCTCTGATTTATATGCATTGTGGGTCTTCATATGTATTGGTTGTACTAGCACAAGTGTGTAATAAGTCTTGAATTGTTAGCTAGTTATTACATGTAACATTACTCCAAACTCTAATAAAGTAGCATTCATTATTTTACTATACAAAATTACAAGATTATAAATATATTCTATGGTGCATGCTGATTAGGTTCCTGTATTAACAACAACACACCAATATAATGTTTTGTTTAGATGAGTACATTCTTTAATAGATTAAGCAGTTCATGATGGGTCTCCCGATCACCCCTGACATCTTGTTACCAACATTATAAACACAACCCCTTGAAGGAACTTCATCAAAATTAATTTCACATGTGATGTCATCATCTTTGATGTCCTGGGTGTTGGTCTTAGCAGTGCACAGTGGTGCCGCGTGTTATGGTTGCTTAGCATACCATAACTGGCGCATTTCAAGGGTTTTTCGGTTTTACTTGCAATCATAACGTCCATTTAACTATGTTTTTTCATTGAATTTCATGAGTTTACCAGTGCATGGCAGTTTCCTACAATTTACCACAATATAGCAACAAGTGTCCAATTTACAAAGTTTCACCATAAAACTCTGCCATTCCCCACATTCTAGCATCATTTTTAACACCTCTATACACTTTCTGCAACTTTTTCCACTGTATTTGCATTCGCGGACATCATTGCGGACCTTCCAAAACAGTGCCGTGTCCACAAAGGCGTCCGCACTTTGCAATCGGGTCCGTGCTTCGCGGACAGTTTGAAACTGCATTTTATACTGATCTAGGCACTTTCAAGCTCAAAATGTACCCCTTGCTCACTTCCTACACCTATTATTACTCATTATCTATTAACAATCTAGTACATAGCACATACTTGGAAGGAAATTAACAAAACTGCTATTTATCTTAAAAATGGCATCAGCGATTGCCATCCCTCCTCCCCAAGAGCCGCCGTCATCACCACCAGCTGGAGGACCTACACAAGAAAAAAGCACAGTACTCCAAAGACCATGAAGAGGACCAAGAAGATGAGGTAGAGGAAGTGCCTAACTCTAGCACCAAGAGAGAATCATGAGTGTGGCAGTTCTCTACCACTGTTGGGAAAGTACCCAAGGCTAAAGCTACCAAAGTGAAATGCACTGAGTGCAACAGTCGTAGACTACCTGGAAAGCACTCCTACGGGACCACCTCCATGCGCCACCACACCCAATCCAACAACTGCAATGCTCTCAGAAAGGCTGTTCCTTTCTTAGCAAGTAGTAGGTGGTCTTCCTACACCTCATCTTCCTCAACCAGTACTATAACCACACAGCCTACTTTTGTGGGACACAAAATCCCACCAGCTACCTTGCAAGCAATAAAATAGGCTGTTGATCCATATCTTTCGAAGACAACAGTCCTCTGTATATATTGCAACACATCACTCTGCAGGGGAGAGCAATTTCGAAGTGCTTTTTAAGTTGTAATCAATGAGCATGAGAAACACTGCCCCCTACCTTAGATGTAACACACGCTCACCATCTCCTCCTGTCCACCTGCCTCTCCATTTTAGTGCTTGGTGCCTCTTCCCCGATTTCCCTCCCCAGCTCATTTTCGAACCAATCCGGGAAAAAACTTTTTTAAAATACAAAATAAAAATGGTCCTTTAGGAACCACCTTCCACAGTTAAAAATGAGAACTTAGAAAAATAATCTTATAGACTCCATCTACTTTACATTTCTCAATAAAGTACATAGACTCAATAAGAATTTGCAACATTACCATTAGCATTTTGTGTTATGCTAATGGGAATAATGTGGCGTTCATCCCCTTTTCCATGGACTGTAACAGGGGATAACAGCCCGGCAGCCCAAGTTATTGGCCCAAGCCAAACCATGGCGGATGACGAGGGCTCCGAATCATTGTCCCCTGTTCCAGCCCCTGCAACGAGGGATGAAGAAGATTAGCACTCCTGGTTGCCAAAGCTGTAACCCGGGGTGCTAAGTAAAAAAAAACAACAAAAAAAAAGGATTTTCCTTACTAGAGCGGGATGCGCACACCGTCCCGCTGTAGGAAGGAAAATCCTCTTCCAAGACGGCCACCATGGAAAGGGAAGGCGGAGCTCCATACAGAGCCCCTCTTCCCGTTCCATGGCGGCCTGCACAAGGCGAAGAGAGAACCCTATGACCATATTAAGCTTGCACACACCAGCTGCCATGTAACAATCTTCTACAAATTCCTATCTACATTTACCTTACTTATCCCCAAAAAATGTACACAATGCTCATATAAATGCACATAAGCATTATACAGCGAGAGAAGTGCATAAATAGAAGGGGCAGTATGGATGGGCAAGTGCTCCTGAGAACCCAGGAGGGAAATGCCAAGGTGGGATGCCACTGGGTAACTAATGGAGCAGAGGAGTCCCAAGGGTGGGATGCATCTTAACCATAGCATCCCTTTAAGAAAGTTGTTGGACAATTTAATAGATTTTTATAAGTGTTTCATCACTATGTTATTATTAATTCCTCTTTTCACATATATGAAAGGACTATAAAGCCCCTTTAAGAAACATTTTGTGCAACACATACTTACGTCTGTTATCAGCAGTGAAAGCTGGGGATGGAAATAATTTTTCAATTGCCTATGGCATAAGGCTCCACCATTATCCCAGATGAACCAAACCATCCCTATTATTCACTACACCTACCCTGCATCCTAGTTCTGTGTCCACTATACCAAAATAATGCAATCAATGGCTACTGCTCATGGCTTGCAGCCATGGCCAGTATCCAAATCCATGTGGTATGTGCCTCGGCCATGCTGCATTCCCCAATAAACCAATCAGAGTATGCTTTTCCGTTTGCCGAGGGCCAAGCCCACTACCCTGACACCAAATGTATATTACTTGTTTTTCTACTTGCATTCTTACACTTTGGAAAAATAAAAACACATTTCCAAAAACATGGTTTCAAGTCCTTGCTAATGCTCGTCGGTCAAGTGTGTTGTAATGTAGTCCACCACTTCACGCTGTAACTACAAGCAGAATATTTGTTCACATTCAAAACTACCGCTTTGCCCATGCTGTATGCTCTAATAAGCAAATTACAGTACACATCTCTACTTGACAACAGCCAGGCCCATTGCCCAGACACCAATGGTATATTCACTTTTTCGCATACTTACATTTTCACACTTTCAAAAAAATTAAATATAGGACATATTTGCAAAAGCATGCTTTGTAGCTGACCCTCCTCGTGCCTATCTGCTGCAATCCCATCCAGCATTTCAACATGTACCCACAAGCAGATTTTCTTTTCCCCACTCATACCTATCGCAATTTAAAAAAGAAAAAAACACGTTGCCACATAGCCGCTCCCGGGTGGCCATGCACACTTTAACCCCATTGCTAGTCCCTCGTGGTCATGGGCAATAGCCAGATTGTCGGGGTCATGCCATGACCCAGACAATCTGGCCACTGCCCATGACCACAGGCTACCTCAGTCACCAAAAGTATATCACTCTTGTTTGTACCTACATTATGACACTTGTAAAAAAAATAAAAGACATTTGCAAAACCATGCTTTAACCTTAAAGCAAGGACCTCCTTGCCAAACTCTTTGCATGAGTTTGCTGCAAATCCACCCGTGTTTAATTTTTTGAAAAGTGTCAAAATGTATGTACATAAAATAGTCATAATCTAGCCCCCACTTGACATAATCCAGTGAGACTTTACACAAACATTCATGGTTGGGTATATAATCATTCTGAAAACCTTTATAACTTTGTTACCGTTTGATGAATGTGGACAAACCATCTAAAAATGTTGAAACCCACCGCTCTAATTTTGCCCCCTCTTGACACAATCCCACCAGACGACGTAAGAACATTCATATTTAGGTCTCAAATCTTTTTGCAATCTTTTGTGCAGATTCATCAAAAGGCACAACATTTATAATCCTTTAAAATATTTTGGGAACCCCCCCCCTCTAATTTTCTTCCCTCTTGACAAAACCGCACCACACTTTGCAGAACCATTTAGAGTCAGGTCTAGAATGAAATTCCAAAATTTCACGCAGGTTCATCAAGTAGCGCAAAGGTTATAAGCCATCCAAAAACTGCTTTTCACCAACCCTGTAATCAAGAAACAGGCCTAGATGCCCCCGAACATTTTAGATGTTCGCAAGACATCACAGGACTGGCCCGGGAATCCGGACTGTCTGCGGACATCGAAGAAGAAACACACAGTATTTTGGGTTTTTATGACCATTTCCCATCCCAATCACCCCTCACGTCCCCAGATATTGTTTGATAAGTTTGACAATTGCAATGTTGTGTTTTTAAATGTTTTTACTGCGATGTCCGCAGACCCCTGCTGCTGTCCACAAATCCAACATGACAGGCGTTTCCAAAATTCTGATGCACGTCATGCTTTTCACCATCCAAACAGCGGGTGCGCCCGATGTCTGCGGACCTCACGCCGACGTCTGGACCAATCAGAGGTCTGTCCGCACACCAAACAGGGAAGTGAGTCCGCGTTAAGCAAAAAAAACTACTGGACGGATTGACACCAAATTTACAAAAGCACACTTTCGGGACCAAGCCGCTGCTCCTGCCGCAAATATGGTGAAAATCTGTCCAGCAGATAGGGCTGTACGCGTAAGCAAAATTTGTTTTCCATTGCGTCTATAGCAAAAACCACACATTTTGGCACGCCCCCTATAACTTGCCCCTTCACCCCCCCCTTGACTAAACCTCACCAAACTTTGCAAGATCAAGCTGACGGGGCCATATACTATTTTTGCAAAGTTACCTGAGGATTTGTCCTAGGTGGAGGACAAGTTATAAGCCACCCAAAAGTGCTCTTCCTGCAGGTTGAGCAACTTAACCTGTAAAAAAATAATAATAATAATTATACATATACACACAGTGGTCTGTGTAGTAGCTGCACAGCAGTTACTGCGTCTGCGAGCATTCCAGAGCTTAAACTGTACCATAAATGAACTTCGGGGTAGCTACTGTGTCTATAATAACAGGCTGCCCTGTGTAATTTCAAAACAAGATGTTCAGAAAGTCACGTAATTACAATTTTTAATTTCAACATGTGATAAGTAAAATACAAAGAATTACAGCTTCAGCTGCAGCCTCTTACTTCAGAGTGCATGGGCACCTCTTAACAATATAACACAGGGGTGAGAACGATCTAAGTTAATTGGATGCTAGGAGAAATGCATATAAAATGCATATAAAATTCACTACATACGCTCACCTGATGCTGCCTAAAAACTGAAAAGGAGCGTTTGGTAAAGAGAGGTCTTGTGTTGCTTTCATTATCAATTGAAACACACATTTAAAGGTCCCTGTGAGACCCGACACCATTGTGTGTTTGTTTAAATGTTTGCCGACACTTTCTGAAATTCTTTAAGGCGTGATTATGTATTTCACGTATTTCTGAAATGCCGTGAAGTCGCAGTGACGTTTCACGTAGGAAGTCTACGTGCTTAGGAAGTGAGTCATGGAGACAGGAGGATTGTACGCCGTGTAAGGGGAGGTGTTTATTTGTTATTGTGCATTATAAAGGCGCTTATACATCTCGGAAGGGTTTCGAAGCCAGATATATTTAGCTGCCTGTGAGTTTGTTTTTCCTGTTTTGATTGCAGCAGCAGCGGATCTTTGTGTGTCTTCTGGGCTGGTAAGTATTATCCCTATCTCCGGCCCCAGCACAGAAGTGATTTATGGCAGAATTTCAGGGCAAATGTTTTTTGCAAATTCGGCTGCCAGCAAGTCGGATTTATTGTTTGCACAAGAGCATATTTCCACCTACAAATGGCAGTGGCTATTTGCTGTATCCACGGGCTTTCTACAAAACAGTGTATTGCCATCTTTCTTCGCCCTTATCTGTGCAACACCGCAGTCACTGAACAGCAATGAACTCACCAAGATGGAAAATAAGTAGGGTGACCAGATTTAAAAAGTAAAAAACCGGGACAGCACTATCATCATAAAATTAAGACTAACTCTTTAAAGTGGCTGCCAAGGCACTACACTTCTGTAAAGGTTGGAAGAGAAGGGGATTTAAGTGTTACTGTTAAATTAATGAAAATATGTGTTTATTTGATCACAAACACTACTACTACTAAATTGTAAAATGCAGCATTTCTTCTGTGTGAAATTGTGCATTCATGCCCGTCAGTTATACAGACGCACATAAAGATGCGAGGTAGGCAGTTGGAGGGATTAAACACAAATTTTATTGTGGACAAACCCCGGTGCCAGCAGGTCCCTCATAAAATGACAAACTGCAGAACATGGAACCTTGGACGTAGATTAATAGTCCAGGACTACGTCCAAGGTTCCATACATCACAACCCCCCCCACCCCCGATAAGAAACCAATAATACCCCAAAGGTTAGGCAGGGTACAACAATGTCAATTGTAGTCCACATCTCACACGTGCACACTACGCATCCCACCTACACTCGCACAGTCATACACACACAACTGCCCAGTGGACATTTCAACGCTCGGAACTACCCATCACGCAATCCTTGAATCTAAATTCTAGCGGGGCAACTTACGCCCCCAACACTCCTAGGAGGCATCTCCACCACTGTCCCAGGCACAAATTGAACTTCATCACCTTCCGGCGCACCCTGCACGTCATTTAACCCTCTCCCACATGGTCACCATCCCCACCACTGTTGTTCCGCCGATATACCCGGGGGTGGCAAAGGAATCGTCCAAGTCATCCAAAATCTTGGGCCTTCCCTCACCCACGCCACCTGAAATCATGGGCCTTCCCTGCACATCTCTTCCTACCACCACCACACGACGGTTGCTCCACTTGGAACCATCGTCCAACTCCACATATCCTCTTCCTACCTTCACCACCTGGCAGGGCTCCATATACACACTGGCCCCTTGGGCACAAATCTGGAATTCTTTAACTGTACGTGGTCACCCACAGACACATCATCTTGCCCTGACTGGTTTCTCTGACCTTCTCCTGTATCAACCAAGCTCTCGCCAATACCACCTGCATGTCCACCTCAGTGCGTACTCCTCCACCCAAGGCAACCACTCATTTTACGTCCCGGCTTCCTGCCCCTCATCAGCTGGAAGGGAGAACACCCAGTAACCAGCGAAGGAGTGTGCCTATAAACCATAAGGACTTCCGACAAATCACTCCAACACAGCCCATTCGACAAAGCCAGCTGTATGGCCCCCTTCACAAAACTGTTCATCCTCTCTACCAACCTGTTTGCAGCGGGATTATACAACGCCGACGTGTGATGGCGTATCCCTAAATCTTTCATAAACTCCTGCATGCACTTAGAAACAAACTGTACACCGTTATCTGTCACAATACTTGCTGGTACACCTTCCCAATCGAATATCTTACCAAGGAATGCCACAACCTTTTCAGCAGTTACCATTTCTAACGCAGTTGCCTCCACCCACCGTGAGGTGTAATCCACCAAAACCACTATGAATCTGAGACCATTGCCCAACGTACCCATCGGTCCCAGGATACCTACAGCTACCTTAGACCACACTTACCAAGGCACTTCACCGGATAAACCGGCTGCACCTTCGGTGACTTGCTTTTGTCGATAACCGCACACGCAATCCTTCACAACCTCCTTCACGTCTCCATCCATGCTGGGCCACCAATAAGACTCCCTCAGCCTCCTTTTGGTTAATGATCTGCCCAGATGCCCCTCCTGTGCCGGATTTACCAACCTACACCTTAAACTACACAGTGGTACCAACCTTTGCCCTCTCGCAACACCCCATGGGCCCTCCGATAATTCATTCCATACATGTTTGTAACCTTTGTCCAACTCCTTGTCTGCCATTCCACACTTCAGACACTTAATTCTTTCCAAAGTGGCATCCACAGCGCATTCTTTGTCCCACTCCGCCTTGTCGATTGCTGGAAACATGCTTGCTACCCTTGTACACTCATCCCAAACTACTCGCCCCTCCTCCGCTTCACTCACAGGGCTGGGCAAACGTTACAGTCAGCAACAGCATTCTTGCTGCCAGGAATATACTCCACCCTGACATTGTACTCTTGCATATCAACCATCCACCTAGCAATCCTAGGGGAGGCAGTAGATCCGCCCTTGTTGATCAACACATAGATGAGAGGCTTGTGGTTTTGTACGTATAATATATGGAGCATCCCACAAAAACTTTCTGAAATGCTTGGATGCCCACACCGCGGCCAAGGCCTCCCTTCCAATTACTGCATACCTTCTTTCGGCGTCTCTCAACACTCTAGATGCAAAGGCTATGGGATGATAGCTCCCACTGTCCCAGAGTTCAAGCACTTCTCCTATGCCCACCTCACTGGTATCAACAGTTAATACGATTTTGTTTTAGTAGAACATGACCCTAAGGATGGGGCATGATCCACGTCATGCTTCAGCCTCTCAAACTCCTCTTGACAGCTCTGTCCACACAAATGGAACACACTTCTTCAATACGGCTCTCATATTGACCGTCTGCTCGGCGTAGGACGCTATAAACCTCCCATAGTATTCTGTCATTCCTAGGCACAACCTGAGCTGATCCTTGTTGGCAGGAGCAGGTGTATCCCTCAACCTTCACTAAACCTTCTTTGGGACAAATGCCCATTTCGTCCAAGGTGTGTCCTAAATAGGTGACGCTCGACACCCCTACATGACACTTGGCCCACTTTACCGTTAAACCACTTATGTTCATCACCCCTAACACCCTGCTGTCGTGCTCACTACGGTCCTTTCCCCACAGCAAAATATCATCTTGGAAATACTCCACGCCAGATATGCCTCCGAACAACTTTTGCATCAGCCTCTGGAAAATCGCTGCGGCAAGGCCAAAGGGCATGCGGCAGAAATGATACGCACCGAATGGCGTGACAAATGTTAACGGCCGTGAGTCCTCGTGCAACTCTATTGTTGATATGCAGACGATAAATCAAACATGGAGAAACACGTAGCCTTTGCCACATACGCCAACAACTCCTATATATTGGGCAAGGGATGCCGGTCTACCCAGATGTTGGCATTTAACTCTCAAATCCATGCACATGCTCAACCCACCATCAGCCTTATGCGCCAACACAACAGGCGCCAACCATTCTGAAATGTCCATCTCTTCAATGATCCCGGCTGCCAGGAGCTTGGTAAGTTCATCTCTCAACCCATCGCGGGCCAACACGGGCACTCTCCTCACTTTGTGCACCCTCACTATAGCACCTCTCTTGAGGACAATTCTATGTGAGAACCCCGTAAGCTTACCCAATTATTCTGAAAATTTAGTGGGGAAGGCCTCTCAGATATTCAGCTGTCACCATGCACACAGTCGTCTTGTCCTCTACGATCCCAACACTCCGCACAAGCGCAGTCTTCCCCGGGCATATCTCCGTTTCTAGGGCGGCTTGCTCATCCCAACCCAAAACAGTGTCACCCTTATGTGCAACATATAGCTTCCCTTGGATGGTGCGCCCTTCAAATTCAATTCTCGGCCACTCATAACCCAACACCTTGATGGACACGCAACCGTACGAGTAAGGACTAATGTCGGGTGGTAACAAGGTGGACAGGTCTTTCCCATAACATGCCACATACAGTTCAGAAGAAATCACTGTAGGGGGGGTATCCAGTGTCCACCGCCATTCGCACTTGCGCTCCGTTCACAGACAACACGGCCCACTGGCCTTTCTTCTGCACACTAGTGACACTCCACACCCCTTTGTGGGGCCTCTCGTACAAGGAGTCACATGCATCACCGCCCACGTAACACACAACAGCTTCAGAACCACCATCAGGTTCCAACATCTTGACTGTCTATTCTCTGCAATGCTTTTGCACACGCAGGCAAAATGCCCTCTTCCTCTACATCTCCAGCCATTCAGCGTTTGTTGCAGGGCATTCTCTTGCACCCGTGGCATGTCCCCTGCAGCGGCTTTCATTTTGGGGCTCTCGGGCTCCCCATGCGGAGCCCGAGAGCCCCAAAGTGAAAGCTGCTGCAGGCAGAAACACTGTGGCATGGAAACACAACCGTGTTGTGTTTCTGCCTGCCGTGGCTATCACTTTGGGTCTCCGGGGCTCCCCAGGGGGAGCCCCGGAGACCCAAAGGGAAAGCCAAGGCAGGCAGAAACATTGCGGTTGTGTTTCAAAAACGCAGCAGTTTTTCTTGCTAAGTTTCTCAAGCTCTTCCGGCTCGGAGGAGTGCGAGAAACTTAGAAAGAAACCCAAAGCCTTTTTAAATACAACAATGTTGTATTTATGTTTGCGGTAGCTTCAGCTTGGAACCCAGAGGTCCCCAAGCTGAAGCTACCGCAAACATAAATACGTAGAAAAGAAACCGCAGCTAGTGCTTATTTAAAAAAAAAAAAAAAGAAATTAGCACTTACCGAGATGCAGCTGCAGCTTTCCTGCCTGCAGTCTCTGCTCTCCTTCCTCTGGCACCAATGAAGCAAAAGCCACCCAGTGGTAGCTTTTGTTTACTACAGCTGGCTGTCTTGCTTCATTAGTGCCGCAAAGACTAGCCCAGGCGGCATCCATTTCACAAAATGGATGCCTCCTAGTGCTTCCCATTTGAAAGTTTGAGCTTCATTTGCTCAATACTTTACACAGAGGCTTTAAAAAAAATATTCTAGATTTTTTTTTATTATTGCCCATCTTTCTGGTCAAAAATATGTCTGAGCACAGCATTCCTTTAAGAAATACAGCAAACATTGAACGGGGCATCTACAACTGGGCAAGACTTAACCTAAAGCATAACCATGAGTTAAACTCTGACAACCACAAACAAGTAGAACAAACACGAAACAAAAACATAACAAATGCAACCATCCACCCACCCCAACACACTCTAAAATAGAAAGCAACCCTTAATATATTTCAAAGTAAAACCCAGGATCACCCATTCAGTTTAATGAAGCTTCCCCACAGTTCATCATAAAGTCCTTCCTTGTGCTGCTTATAATACATAGTTTTCTCATATCTTGACAGAACTTGCACATCTATAATCCAATCCTCAATTGATGGTTTCTTCCTGGTCTTCCAGACCTTTAATATTTGTTTATTTGCCACCAATAAGACTTTATTTATCGAGCTTGATGTTACCCAGCTAATAGTATGACCACAGCTAGCTAACTGTAGAATGACTGCGAAGGGGTTACGTGGGTAAGCAATTTTCCAGACCTGGTCGATTCTGTCAAGTACATCCCTCTAAAAATTCACCACCCTTTCACAGTTCCACAACATATGTAGCAAGTTACCCCTCTCTTTCCCACAACCCAATCAATTGTCATCAATAAATCCCAAGGCACACATACGCACCGGGGTACAATAGATTCTACCCAATATTCTTTGGTGTGTATAGCGTAGCTGTAAATCAGCTTTAGTCTTTATCGGAGCTTTCCATACCTTTTCCAATTCTCCCATGAATCCAACCACTTCGCTTCGGGTTGCATGAACTTCAAAATACTTGACACACTCTGTGAACCACTAGTCAACACAGTGAAAACCTCTGGTTTGCTTGTGAATGGGGCATTCATCATCTGTCCCCTTTTGCCAATTAAACCTACCAATTAATTGTACCTTTTGAACTCCCTAATTTGTAGACCAAACTTCTCCACCAGACTCTCAAGCGGGACCGCTCCTCTATCATCCCAAACATCACCAATCATTAAAATGCTTCTACTAATCCAACTTCTTCAATTTAATACCTTGTTATTGATTTGTAGCCCCGGGTTGTGCAAAAAGGATGCTTCTTTATACTTAATCAACCCTTGCCCGCTATGTACCATCAAGGAAGTCCATGCATCTTTGGTCGTCACAACAGTCTTTAAATTCTGTACCTTCCCGGGTAGCTTCCCAAAAGAGTACAGATTCTTAATGTCATACGGTAAAAATGTCTGCAATTCAATTTGTACCCACCATGGTACCCGATTACGCTCCCTGCAAGAATAGCTAGACACCTTTTTCAGCAAAAAGCCAATACTCGAGTTCCAAAAAATCAGGTATTCAAAACCTCCATCTTTAACGCTCTTGACCATAATGTACCTTGAGATTCTAGCCCTCTTCCCTTCACCCCATAGGAAGTTTTGAAGCAACTTATATATACGCCCAAGCGCTCTCTTTGTGACAACGCTATAAGAATGTGTATAGATACTAAGTCATGCACAGAATATACATCCTTTTTACTAATCATATTGATATCCTACATAGAACACTACTACCACACCACCATCCTACATAGAAGACTGCCACCATGCCATCTTTCAAACGCACACCAAAGAATTGGCCATAGTACGCATCACGTATTGGCTTCAAGGATTAAGGTATAACATTTTTCACATGTCTTTATTTAGAACCATTCGACAAACCTTGTATCTGAAGTGTTATAACTGACACTTAATAGAGATTACTACTATATACTTCACAGATAATGATAATCCAACATGAATTAAGATTAAATTGCCTGAAAATGGAAACGTTTAAAAGGGATGAAACTTAACCAACTTCATGAACGAAGATGGTCTAGAATTTCCAAGCTTGTCCTTAATAGTAAGTAGTAAACCAGTGATAAATCATACTCTATTAATAGAACATCATATCAGATATGACAAGGTTGAATCTTTACAGGCATAACACTTGAGACTGATGAATATGGAAAGAGCATAGGACAAATTGTCACAGACAGAAAGAATGTGATAGCATTGAATAGTTATCCAGTTTTTAAGGAAAATCAGGTCAGCATTTTATAATTCCTGTAATACAAGTATCTTATGAAAGAGAGCTAATGTACTAAAACGGGTTTTCTTTTCTTCCATGTGAAAAAGATGAATCATACCTTAACAGATCAGTAAGAAGTGTGGTGGACATAGCCAACAGATCCCAAGTTACCTTAAACATACTCAAGTAATTTTCAAAGTTGAATATAATATGATTCGTTTAAAAATGATCACAACGTGACCATCTTGAAAACAATCTGATTAGTCTAGAGATGATTAAAAATGTTAAACAAAACATTGTGAGTTTAAATGATTGAGCCATGCACTTGGGTAGGATGATATCAAATAAATTGAAAAAACAAGGTTAATATTGAAGAAGTTCAAGGTAGCATGACAAACCGTTGGAAGTTTGACAAACTATCATTCTGTTCGAAAACATTTTTTTACCATTAAATGAAATATAAACAATCGTTAACCTTCACTTTTAAAAAAAAAAGTTAGAAAAAATAATTTAATATAATACAACTAATGAACTAAATTTAACCCCAAATACAATACTAATTACATTATTGTTTGTATATATTGCTTATAGAAAGAAAAAGCCCCTGAATAAGAGATGCCTTATATCGAAACGCGTTGGGCAATAATAAAAAGGAATATAATTTGAATGCAAATGACTCAGAAGTGAATTATTGTTGAAGACTACAAAATGTGTTATATAAAATTTTCATTGATTGAAAAACGAATTGAAAGAATCAATAGAGAATATAAAACTGTATAATTAGCATCTTCTAGAAAGTTGGGCTCTTTACAGCCAGTGATAGTGTGCAGGGGATACAAGATCCCAAATTGAGCAACTTTATTGTCTAAGGTTTTCAGAAAACAACCCATATGCCAGTGTAGTAGTATGTTCGGCACCTTAAAATTCTACAAATACTTCAGTGATTAATTGATTAATCGACACAAACTCATGGATATTAGTACAACAAAACGAGACTGCACGTACATTCAGTACACTTATTTGTGAACACCATTACAATATTGAGTTTTAAGGAGGGTAAAGTCAGATCAGAACATACTTGGTAAGTAATGAAACAGTTCGCTTCTCCCAGAGGGATGTGGGCAGTCTTGTATCTCAGCAATAATAGCGTTCAACAATTAAAACCTGTAAGGGAAAAAGCACTGCCAAAGCCAATAGGTTCAGAAGAGGATTGTTTAGGGAGCTAGGACAGCCAAAGTCAATGGTCAAGTTCTGATCCTCTCTTCTTAGAACACGGTTTTAAAATAGTCAGTAGTTCAGTAGAAAATAAAAGCTCAAGAGAAGCCACCTTGAAGCAACACAAGCTGGGAGGCCAGTACAGTTAAATGTACTAAAAAGGGTTTAAAATAGTTCTCCCCAAGCTATGAAGCACCACAGATGGCAAAAGGTCGATGTACCCCAAGCCCCATAGTACCTGAGAATTGAAGAATTGGTTCTAGCTTGATGCCTTCCTGTTGCAGTGTAGCAGACCATTGTTCTTGGTAGTGGGGATGAAAGGGAGGACATCTTTTGGGCTACTGCAGCAGCACTCTAGAGAGGGACGCTGCAGCAATGAATTCTCCTAGATTCAGTGGTCTTTTGTGGCTTTGGTGCCTTTTTCCCAGTGCCAAATGTGAACAGACAGCTCGGGTTGGAAGTTACTTGATCCCTTGGTCCTGGACTCTGTTGAGGACGACTCTGGATGAAGATTTCCTGCTTCTGTAGGGTCTTCTGTATGCCCACAAAACTTTGGACAGATTGCACCTCCCAAGACAATGCACTCGGATGGTCAGGGGTCTCCGGGCATTGGGATTTTGGAGCCTTGGAAAGTCACAGCAAGTCAGGGGTTGTGCCAAAATGAAGCTCCTCTCGAGGCTCGTTGGTTCCACCAGCCAAAGGGAGGAAGTCCTCTTGTGCGGGTCTTCCCAGTCGAAACTAAAACCGGTACAGCACAGATGCAGGGCTTCACGGGGCACTTCGCTGTGCAGGTGGGTGCTGCTGGTGTCTATTCACGTCTTCTAGTGGTCGAATCTGCCTCTAGTCCCAAAAACCTAACCTTGTAAGTAAGTTCCTTCATTCACAGCCCAAAGGCTGTCAATGGCCGAGCAGGGTGGCTGTCCTCATGGACAGCCAGCTGGCCAATCAGGACTGGTTTCACTCTGGCATACCCAGAGACAAAGGACAGGGACTTTTCTGGACCCTCCCTCACTTCCTGCCTTTGCAGACACAATGGAGCCTGGGCGGGCTTCAAAGCTGAAGCCCACACTAGGTAAAATGCACAAAGGACACAAACCCGATTCAAACTACAGAGTAAAAGCCCAGAAAGAACTAACTGACAACAAATGGCAAAAAAAGAAGACTGGGCCATTTTGGGAAAATGGTCACCCTTTGGCACTGTACTGCAGCTGAGAAATCAGCCTGCAGTTACATGGCACAAAGGTAGTAAAAAAGAAACCACTGCCACCAGCCATTCAAGCTAGTTAGTGTAACCAAAAGTTACATGAGAAGTGAGATAAGGAGTTACTATGTAGCCCCCCCCACCCTCAGCACTCCACATATGGTGGATTGTGCTGGACCCACAAGCGAAAAGTTAAGACAAAAGTCATCTTAATATTCTAAGGAACAGTAGGTCACCCAAAAAAATGTGTTTTAAGACCAAGGGACATCTCAGTGGAACTGCACATAAGGTGCTCTCATCATGCAAAAAGCAGATGCCTACGGAGTTTACCATACTCTATTCAACAGTAAGAAACCAAAAAATCCCAGTCAGAAAAACACGAGAGAGGAAGGATAAAGTCCTACTCAATCTGGAGTAAAAATTAAAAAGTCCCAAATGCAGCAAAAGAGCTGGGTATCTCCAAGGTTAAAGGGAATTGGCACAGAAATGAACATTCTCCCTTAACGTATATCGGGCCGTGGCGCATATGTGAGAAACCATGCATATGCAAAATGTACCCATGGCTTGGTTTACTTTTTTGCATGATTTTTCCACTGTTCATGAGCACTGCACTGTTTCAGCTGTAGTGCATAATTAATGGCACAGTAGCAATGTTTTGGTGGGGGAGTGGGGGGTTCTGACACTTATGGCGGATAGTGCCTGGCTCATTTTAGCAAAAGGTTGCCTGCTAAGGTATAATATTTACTTTTTGTTCCCCCAGTAAAGATCACTTTGGTCATGGGTACTGTCCCTGCATACCCTCCTATTTCCGGTTCCTATAATTTCCTGTACATGTCTGCAAACTGGGACTCTCCAAGGTTGATATTTACATTTAAGAAACTGAAACGGGTGCTTGTCTTTTAAAGGAGACAAACAAAACGCAGCATTTTAGGTACAAGAACTCTGCAGTTAACATATTGCCTCTCCAGAACACCTACCTCTAATTTTATTAGCCAGCAAATGGAACTAGTTGAAGCCAAAAATAGGTGAAACTCTTGGAGGAAGTTACCAAGCACCAAGAGACTCTTCACTCACAAACAACTCAGCCTAACTTTTCCAAATCTGCAAGGGGCAGGCCAATCCTGCTGCAGTCTTCACCTCTCCTTTTGCTTCCTCGGCCCTTAGCATGGCTCTGACATCTCATTTCACCACTAAAACTCTGGCCATCCTGTCCACTCTCTCATCTTCCTTTACCATTCCAGGCCCCACTCCGGCCATATATACTCTCCCTGTTCACCCCAATGATGTTTCTAAACAAGTCCGATCTATGAAATTCTTGTCGAAGCAGTGGACCTTAATGGTTGTGGAGGAACAGGGGAGCACCTGACACCCATAGCCAATATCTGCATTCACTCTTTTGCCACTGTAACCTCCCCTCCTTAAGCACTCCCTTGTGCACCCCCTCTTTAAGAAGCCCTCTGCCAATCCTTCCTCTAAAGCAAACTACCACCCGATCTCCATCACGCCTTTCCTCGGCAAACACCTAGAAAAGCTGGCCATCTCCCAGCTTAATCTACACACTGAATCTGTTGATTGTCTCCATAACCACCAGTCTGGCTTCAGAGCAGCCAGAAGGACGGAAACTGGTCTCCTGAACACCAGTGAAGACTTGCTCTCTAATTGTGACTCCAACACCTTCTGTCCCCATTCTCTTTGATCTATCCTCTGCCTTCGACACGGTCAACCACGCCATCCTGCTCAGTTGTCTCCGTAACAACCAGGGTATCACTGGTCAGGCCCTAGCCTGGTTGACCTAGTTTCTCTCTGATCGACCATCGAGGTCCAACTTGGATCCTTCCCCTCTTCTGTCCCTCTCGACCCCTGAGGTCTAACCTCTCTCTCCCTGGCAACTCTGGTCCACTGCATCTCTACCTTCTGTTCCAACTTTCAGTGTTATGCAGATGACACTCTGCTCTCCTTTAAGCTCCCTGCAGCCTCTTCGGCTCCATCTCTCATACCAGACTGTCCGCAATTCAGGAATGGTGTGCTTCCAATGATCTGTGCCTTAATGCCAGTAAGACCGAGATCCTCCTCATTGGGACTCCTGCCTCTGCTCCCTCTCTCACTCACTCTGGCCGCCCTACCTGAGCCCGCTACCTGCATATCCCTGTGAGGCTAAGAACCTTGGTGTCATCGTCGACTCCAGCCTCTCCTCCTCGCCTCAAATCTCTGACCTCTCCGAGATGTCCCACTGTCAGCTGAACCTCCTTTGTGGTATTCTTCCTTTTCTAATTTTCCCCCAGAAGCTCACTGTCTCCAGATCCCTGGTTATCTCTAGACTGGACTGCCGCAAAAGACTTGTCCTTGGTCTCAAGCCCAGGGATCGTATCTCTCCAGCCCTGAAATCTCTCCACTGGCTCCCTGTGGCTGCAAGGATCAAGTTCAAGACCATCTGCATCGTCCACAAAGCTTTCTGGGGCAGGGGACCACACTACATCTACATCCAACTTCTCTTCTTAAGCATCTGCCTTCTCGAGCCCTATGCTCAACCACCTCAACTCTGAGGGTCAGAAGCTTCTCCAGGCAGAGAGGGGGCGTGGGTAGATCTGTCCTCGGCTGGGGCCTCCCTCTGGAACAGCCTCCCTGAGCAGGATCACCTAAGGTTCCAGAAGCAACTCAAGACCCTTCTTTTTCCTTTGGCTTTCTTTCTCCCTTGCTGATGCACCCGTCTGCTGCGCAAATTGATTATCTGGCCACCTACTAAACCTACGAGACCAGGCTCCTGAACGACCAGTTACCTTTGCACTGCCTCTCCCAACCAGGGACTGTATCGGCAACCCTGCAGTCCCAACTCCCTGCACTTATTGATATTTTATTTCCATCCCACTCGTACACAAGTGTTTCAGAGCGTGACAAGCCAAGGTAGAATAACAGGGGCGAACAAACCAACAAACTTACTAGGCCCAGTGACATTGAGAACACGCAAGTGCATGGGAGAGGCGGAGGGGAAAAGTGCATTGAAGGGGGAGAAGTGGAAAGTGCGGGGCAAAGGAGAAACAGATACATAATAAATAATAAAGGCAACAAACAGTGGCAGTGCAGCCATCAATTGGCAAGTGCTGGGTTTAAAGCAACAGACAGGGTAGGTCTGATAAGTGCAGGAAGAAAAAGGGGGGGCTGTATGGGTACAGATACAGACACAAGTGCAAGGGTGGCCTGGAGGCAGTGCGGGAGGGTGGCAGGGTGAGCAGGTACCTGGGCCCGGAGGACAGAGGATAGCCAGGTGCACAGTGCCAAGAGAGAACCGATCAACAGGGGAGAGGGGGAGCAAAGGCAGAAGCAAAGAGGAAGGCTTTGAGGTGCGTCCGGAACCGGAGATGGTTCTCCTCAAGTTTTAAGTGGCAGGGAGGCTGTTCCAGAGGGAGGCCCCAGCCTAAGACTGAGATCTACCCCCAGTTTGTTTTTTTGAAAAACGACTGACACAGAGGGAGTTGGAGGTAGAGCAGTAAAGAACTCGAGAGGGGTGGTATTTGCGGAGGGATAGCTGAAGGTATTTTGGACCCAGGGCCCAGAAAGCCTAGCAGAGGGTTTTGAACTTAATCCTTGCATCCACTGGGAGCCAATGGAGAGATTTCAGAGCTGAAGAGATAAGATCCCAGGGCTTGAGGCCAAGGACAAGTCTCGCAGTCCTGTTCTGAATTATTTGTAGAGGACGAAGAGTAGAGGCAAGTAGATTTGTATAGAGGCTATTACAATAGTCCAACCTAGAGAGAACCAGAGCATGGGAGACCATGAGCTTCTGGGGGAAGGAGAGGAAAGGCAGAGTACTTCTGAGGAGGTGCAGTAGGAAGTTTGACTTTTTAGAGATATCAGAGATGTGGCGGGAGAAGGAAAGTGTGGAGTCAAAGATGACCCCGAGGTTCTTAGCCTCGCGGGTGGGGGTAGGAGGGCGGCCAAGGAAGGCCAGCCAGAGAATGAGGGGAAAGGATGGTGAAGATGTGCCGATGAGGAGGATCTCAGTCTTGCTGGCATTCAGACAAAGATCATTGGCGGCACACCAATCTCAAATGGCAGTTAGTTGAGGGAGAGGAGGTGTCAGAGGGCAGCCTGAAAATGACACATACAACAAAATGTAGCAGGCGCCCCTCTCTCGATATAACAGCATGATAATGTTCAGTGGTTATTAACTACTTTGAGAGTTCGAAGCCATCGGCTTTTTGCTCACTGTACCTTTCACAGATGGGGAAATTACAATTTGCTTATCAGTCTTTGTCCCGTCCAGCGCCGAAATGCTATGGCAATTCCCTTCTGAACAAGAGTACCAACAGCAACACCATACACGTGTTTCAGCCTTGTTGGGCCTCATCAGTGAGGTGGCGCTGTGCCTCTGAGCACAGCCAGTAGGGAGTCCACGTCTGGTTTCACCCAGGTAACTTAAGGTGACCAACCCCAAGTTCCTTCCAAAAATACAAAAAAGGTACCAGATGCCCCTCTCTTGAAAGAACACGGCATGATAACCTGTTCAGTGGTTATTAACCACTTTGAGAGTTTGCAGCCATCTGCTTTTTGCTCACTGAAAGCCTGAAAATGAGTGGAGTGTTGTCAGCGTAGCACTGGTAATTTGAGCAGAAAATGACAATGCAGTGGCCGAGAGTTGCCAGGTATTGGTTGAAAAGGCAGGGCGCAAGGTTAGACCCCCTGGGGAACACCACAGGTAGAGAGGAAGATAGATGATAGGAAGGACCCAAGTTGGACCTGGGAGGGTCGATCAGAGTGGAAAGAGGTCAGCCAGGCCAAAGCCTGATCAGTGATACCCAGGTTATCACAGAGACGCTTGAGCAGGATGGTATGGTTGGCCGTGTCGAAGGCAGAAGAGAGATCGAGGAGGAGGACAGAGAGAATGTTCCAGTTAAGGTTGGAGAGCAGATCTTCACTGATGTTCGGGGGAGCAGTTTCCGTGCTTCTGGCAGCTCTGAAGCCAGACTGATGGTCATGGAGACAGCCAACAGAATTGGAATGACTTACGAGCCACCTGGCAGCACTCGCACATTCCACTGGACTCTTCCCCTCCCCTGGCATTTCTCCTTCGCGCCACTTGCAGGATCTGAATGACACATGGCTTACTTAGATCGTTGTTTTGTCGTCCTCCTGTCTTCCGTTCCTTATTGCGCCAAGAAACAAACAAGTTACTTTCTTACCTGGTAACGTTCTTTCGATGGGATGGTCCGACAACGTATTCCATATCTGACAGTAATCACCACAGCTGTGCTGCTTCGGAAAATCTTTCAGGGTCTGCGTCCTGCGTCAATGACGTCGATACACTGTCCTCGATGGCCTCATTCTAGCCGACGTCACCGGATGTTATAAGTAGGACGGACAACACCTGTAGCCTCAGTTATAGTTTTTACCCCAGAACGTGTGGCACCAATCTTCTGCCAATATGACCACAGAAAGCCTTGCGGAAACGTAAGCTGCAATCGCATAAGAAATTCTGTAGCGGGGCAGGGAGCGATATGGAATACGTCTTCGGACCATCCGATTGAAAGAACGTTACCAGGTAAGAAAGTCACTTGTTCTTCGAGGCGATTGGGTTCTCTGACAGACTCCCAAAGCAGTACCAACGTATGGAGGAGGGAAAAGAATTTAGAATATAGAAATTTAGAATGCCCAATTAAATTGCAGAGTAAAGGACTGCCTTGCCAAAAGCCAGATCCTGCCCATGGATAGAATCTAGGGAGCAGTGTCTTACAAAAGTATGGACCGAAGCCCATGTGGCTGCTTCACAGATGTTACGAATAGGAACATCCCTCTGCAGGGCAGTAGAGGCAGCCATACCCCTAATAGAATGGGCCCGTAAGCCTACCGGAGGGTCCTTACCCGCCAAGCGGTAATATTCAGAAATTGCCAAGATAATCCATCTAGACAAAGTCTGCTTAGTAACAGCTTGTCCCAAACGCCTTCCAGCGTAACCTATAAAGAGCTGATCGTCCACTGAACCGGGACATGCGTGAAATGTAGAAACTTAAAGCTCTCCTAGGATCCAACCTATGGAGCCTCTCTGCTTCCTTACCAGGATGCGGAGGAGGATAAAATGCCGGAAGAATGATCTTCTGGCTTAAATGAAATTCCGAGACAACCTTCGGAAGAAAAGAAGGATGAACTCTTAAGGACAACCCTGTCCTTATGAAACACAGTGAAGGGTGGCTTAACAGAAAGTGCCCGCAACTCACTCACTCTGCGAGTGGAGGAGACCGCAACTAAAAACACAGTTTTAAGGGTTAACAGTGTCAAAGGACAAGAATGTAAAGGCTCAAACGGAGCACCCATTAGGAATTTTAGAACAAGGTTCAAATCCCAACTGGGCACCTGGAAAGGTGATGACGGAAACACATTAGTGAGCCCTTTGAGAAACTGAGAAATTAAAGGAATCTTGAAATAAGAACACTCCTCAGACGAGCGTTTAAATATGGACAGTGCCGCCGGGTAACCTCTAATGGTACCCACTTGCATGCCCTTGTGGGTTAACGAAAGCAAAAAAGAAAGAACCACAGGAATGTCACATGAAAAAGGATCCACATTCTTAACCCTGCACCAGTCGCAGAACTCTCTCCAACAGCAACGGTACAGGGACTTGGTTGCAGGCCGGCTGGCCGAAAGCAACTCCTACATCACGTCTTCAGGGAGGTCCCAATCCTTATACCTTAACCTTTTAGAAGCCAAGCGTGAAGGTTGAGGGCTCTGACCTCTGGATGGAGACCCTGACCCCCCTCCCGTGAGAGCAGATCGTCTCGGTAGGGAAGACGACGTGGAGGGCAGATGGACAAGTCGAGAAGGTCCGGGTACCACGTTCTCCGGACCCATGCCGGAACAATGAGGATGATCCAGGAACCGAACCTCCGTAACCTCTGCAGCACTTGCGGGATGACGGGGACTGGAGGAAACGCGTACAGCAGTGGGAAGGACCACTTCACCACGAACGCGTCTCCTAAGGCTCCTTTTGGAGGAAATTCCCGCGAGCAGAACCTTTCGCACTTCCAGTTGACACTGGAGGCGAATAGATCTACTTGAGGGGTCCCCCAAAGGGCGAAGATCTCCATGAAAATCTCCTGAGCCAGCTCCCACTCGTGAGAGATCGCACTCTGCCTGCTCAGAGCATCCGCCATCTCGTTTTCGTCTCTGGCCAGATGAACTGCTGAGATCGAAATGTTCTGCTGGATGGCCCAGAACAAGACCTGCACTGCCTCCCTGCACAGAGGAAGTGACCCTGCCTCCCCCTTTTTGTTGAGGTAGTGCATGGCCACTGTGTTGTCCGTCAGAATCGGGACATTCTTTCCTCGCACAGTCGGCAGAAATGCCTTCAGGGCAAGCCTGATGGCCCTCTGCTCCAACAGATTGATATGGAGTCTGGACTCCAACGGAGACCAACGACCGTTGACTGTCAACTCGTTGGCATGAGCTCCCCATCCAGTGAGGGTTGCGTCAGTCACGATAGACACCTCCGGCCAGGGTAGCCAAAATGGAGCCCCCCCCTCATCAGATTGCCATCGACAGCCCACCACAGAAGGTCCTGGGTGACCGAGGGCGACACCTGAACAGGGTCCGACATCCTGCCGGAGGACTGTGACCACTACATCTTGAGAGCCCATTGCAGAGATCTCATCCGCAACCTGGCCTCTGGCACCAGAAGAATGCAGGATGCCATGAGGCCGAGCAACCTCAAGAACTCGAACACCGGGAGACTCTGGGCATGCTGAGAATTGTGCACCATCTGCTGAATGTGATGAGCCCTCACCTGGGGAGGAAAACACTGCCCCAGGGCTGTGTCGAGCACTGCTCCGATGTACTGGAGCCGCTGAGTTGGCGTCAAGTGGGACTTCTTTAAGTTGAGGGAGAAGCTCAACTTGTGAAGGGAGTGGCAGGTAACAGACAGATGATCCAGGACTTGCTCAGGAGAATGCGCCCTGATCAACCAATCATCCAGGTAGGGGTAAACGTGAATTTCCCCCCCCCCCCTTTCCTGAGATACGCTGCCATCACCACCATGAGCTTGGTGAAGACTCTCGGGGCGGGGGTCAATCCGAACGGCAGGACCCGAAATGGAAAGTGCGAGTCGCCAACCGCGAACTTCATGTACTTCTTGTGCTTGGGATGGATCGGCACATTAAAGTAAGCGTCCTTGAGGAGAGACGCCAACCAGTCCTGAAGTTGAAGGGTCTGGAGGACGAAAGAGTAACCATCTTGAACTTGTCCTTCCTGAGGAGCTTGTTCAAACCGCGCAAGTCCATGATGGGTCTCAATCCCCGGTCTTTCTTAGAAATCAAAAAATAAGGGGAATAACATCCCTTGTTCCTCTCCGTTACAAGCACCAATTCTGTAGCGCCTTTCTCCAGGCAGGGATTGTATTTCCTGTGCAAGGAGCGGATCTGGACTCTTCAAAGAGATTCCCTGGTGGATTGTCGTGAGGCCTCTGCCGGAAAGGAAGACAGTAGCCGTGGGCTATGATCTCCAGAACCCACACATCTGAAGTAATGGCACGCCACTCTACAAGATGCTGCGCCAGCCTTCCCCCAACCGGCGAACCACGGGACATGGCCTCATGACTGAGCTGAAACAGCTGGGGCAGTGCCTGAGGGCAAAGAGGCAACTGCCCGAGCGGCTTTGGCACCTCAAGTACCCTGTTTTCCACCTCTGGCACTCCTACGGTGACCTTTTTACTTGCAGTTCCTCTCGATTTACCAAAAGATGAGTAATATTGAAAGGAACCTACCCTCCATAGCTGTCCCCTAGGACGAAAAGGCGGAGGTTGGCGAACTGCAGCACTCAACGATTTCGCTGCAGCTTTGGAGGTCTGCAACCTCTCAAGGCTCTCGTCAGCCTTGCTGCCAAAAAGATGTTCACCATCAAAGGGCATGTTGAGGAGCCGGGCTTGCACATCCGGAGCAAACCCCAACTTCTGCAACCACGAAAACCTGCGTATTACGGTGCTCGCCACCATGGACCGGCTGACGCAATCTGCCATTTCCAGGCCCGACTGAACGGACTCACACATGGCATCCTTGCCATCCTACACAATAGCAAGAAAACCATCCCATTCTTCCCCTTAGGGAATATGTTCAGCCACTAACGAAATACAGATGAACCAAATGACTTCCGGTCTACTGCCTCTCAACAGATTGATTCCTTCCATCTTAAAATGTCTGAATACTATGAATGAGTTGAAGTCTCTGAGGTTTGTCACTGGTGTCTTTTTTCTCTTTCTAGAAGTTATTGAACACATTTTTGTCTTCGCTGAACCTTCTAGGTCTCGGGTATGCTGTTTGCACGGGTTCCTGATAGAATTCTATTTGGTATCCCAGTACTGTCTGTTCTATCCAAGCACCTCGTGATAATGGTCACCACTGTCCTAGGAACTGGGCCATCCTCCCCCATACCCCCTATTACTGGGCTTTCTGGTTTTACTGGGCCCTCAAGCACCCTTTCTGTTAGTCTCACCTGTGTTTGTTTGCTGCCCTCGGTCGTTTCCTCGCCAGCCTCTACCTCTTCCTTTCCACTGAAAGAAGGGGTTGGGTCTGCGCTCTTCCTGCTCTCTCCAGTTTCCTCTGCCGCTGTAGTTGGACTTCTATGATGTTTATCGGCTAGCCCAGTGGCCCCTTCCTCTGCCAGCCCTTGCGAAAACCTTCTGTCCAAACACCCATGTCAGCAATACCTGGGCTTTGTCTATGGCAGCGTACGTACTGGCGAATTTCACCATGTCCTTAATGAATGAGTCTCCAAAGAGCTTGCCCTTGTTGTCTAATGATGATTCTGCAGTGGCCAGCTCACTTATCTTGGGGTCAATTTGGACAAATATCGACCTGCAGTCTTATGTAGTCAATGCGTTGTTGGCATTGCCCAATAGGCATATCGCCCTTTGTGCCCAGCCTGCTAATGTATCTGGGTCCACCTTCTGTTCGGGTTATTTCGCCTCGTCTGCCATTTGCCATATTTTTGTAGTAGGGCCCAGGATGTCTAAAACTTAGTCCTGGGATGAACGCTAGGATGTGTCGATGCCCTTCTTATTATCTCTGCCGTACCTTCCCATGAAGGATAACAGTTTTACACCTATTTCTGAGGTCTCTGCTGCACAGTTTGGGACCTGTGGTCTAGGGCATTCAGTCTAGATTTTACTCCTGGCCTCTTTTGACAAGGGTGCCTAATCCTCCTCTAAATGTAGTTGACAATTTTTGGGGGAGGGTTCCCACTGCGCGGACATGGGATGGATGAGAGAATCTGGGTCGACCACCACTCATCTCTTCCTCATCCCTTTGCCTTTTTGTTTTCTATGGGGGCTTGGTGATGAGGACGCAAGTTTCTCAGAGCTTTCTCTGGACTTTTCATCCCACTCCTCTTCGTCCATTTCCTCAGAATTGGACTCATCAGTATAACCTATGCCCCTTCCACCCCATGACCTCACTCTTTTCCCACCACTCTTCTTGCTGTTCCATCTTCATCTTGTATCCTGGCTTGCAACATTGTGTGTTACTACTGACTTCTGCAATTGTATTCGCTCTCCTCTCTTGCTTCTCCACTCTTTTGGACTGCTTACCCTCTTGTTCTCTCCTCCCCTCCTCCCCTTACTTTCTTCTATGCACTTACTCTATCAGAATTGTCCCTGGACCTACTATGATAGCAACCTCGTCGGTCGCTCCCCTAACTGTTGCCCCCCCCACTCCCTCCAGCACTATCTGAAACGTTGTCAGGCCTAGTACGCTAGTCACTTGTTTTGTTCCTCCCCTCCCTTTCTGCACCCCTCTCCCTCACCTTTTGTTTTCCTCCGGCTCTACCAGAAATGTCGTCAGGCCTAGTACGGTAGTCGCCTGTCTATTTCCATTTCCTTCCCACTCTCGCCCTCCCTTCCTTATCTATGTCTTAGCACTTGCACTATCTGAAATGTCGACAGGCCGAGTACGATAGTTAATTTCACATCCTTACTGTTCATCGCCTGTAGGAATGTCGTATTTTCCCTTGTTCCCTTCCTTGCCTTGAAGCGCTTTGAAACACATTGTGTATAGGTGCTATATAAATAATCATATCTTTCTATGTGTTGTGCTTGTGGGTGTGGGGGGGGGGTTGTGGCTGATGCGCGCCTATCAGACTTTTTTTCTTTCCCCTTGCCCCTCCTGGTATCTGCCACCTGAAGCCTCTCCTCTTAGGGCTTGCATCCCGTGGGAGAAAGTTATCAAGTCGTTTATCAAGTTCCTATCTTGGACCATTGTACCCAGGCCTGCGCTGACTACCCTCTGCGCTGCCCTTCCCCTGCCTAGCTCTGCCCATTTACTGCTGGTATGGGGCTCATCATATTCCTCATTGGAGCTGTGCATACTTGGCACTCTCGTGGAATACAGGGATCTTGCGCCTGTTGCAGTCTATGTGCAGCTCAGTGTGGGTCTGTGGTTTACCGTATTTCCAATTTTGCTTGGGTCTGTGCCAATCTGTTGTGCTGATCATTTCAGCTTTATGTTGCCAAAGTCAATATTTCGTTTTGATAAATGAATAATATGTATTTTTCTTCCACCAAATGGTGCTATTCCGCTTTGCTGCGGTTCTTTTCCCTCTTCCGAATGGCAATTGATATTTTTTGCCCTGTCTCCAGCACTCGTGTTTGTTATATGCCTTTTAAAATTGCTTGAAATCACTAATGGTCCTCCTTGACCCAGTCGCGCCGAGCCCTCTTCCACGTAAGAGTGCCCCCTTCTCTTCACTTACTGCAGTGCCAGACCTTCTCACAGCCCTTTGCGCCTTCCCTAAGTTTTTTACACGGAAACGTTCCGTCAATAAAAGTCTTTCATGTTTACTCACGTGCGTGCAACTATAAATCATTACACTAAATCAATACCATAAATCATTACCATTCCCTTTCACAATGATATCCCAAAATCTTATAATAAAAAGGGTACTTAACTGCTACCCAAGCAGCAAAGAAAGAGGAAGGACAGAGTGGGAGAGGATTGGCTTGACTGGTCACACGGTTCAATTTAAACATATCAAAAATGGACTACAAAAAAGGAAAATTCCTTGGGAAGTTGTGTGGAATTTTTTATATATCGTTTGATGTTTTAATGCTGCTTGAGTTTTTCAGTAAAGAGAGAAAGTATAATCCGAGCCTCCGCTCTTGACATAGAATCCTGTAACGCTCACCTGACTCCCACAGGGGCGCTGGCCTGGTTCGCGCTGCTGTTACCTCGTCTAAGGTGATGCGCAGGGTTCGGAAGACGGACTGGACCGGGCCCCAGATCTGGCTTGTCTGACTCGCAGAAGTATCCTTCTGTAGGTGAGAATAGGGGGTTAACTGTCTGCGGGGTAATGCAATCGGCCTCCCACTTACCCCTCTCACCCTCCTCAAAACCCTTTGTGCTTCCCCGTAGCGTCTCACCTTAGGGTCTGGAAGGACAAGCTCTCCATCCTGCTTCTGATGCAGGGGCGCGTTGGTATCCAGTTACGTCACTGGATTTTCGGATGGGTGGGAACCAAACTTGCTTGGCTTCCAGGAAAGTTTTTCTATAAGTGGTTCCCCTTGTGTCCATGCATTAATGTTCTAATGCTAGTGTCTTTTTCCCCATAGGGGCCGGGGTACAGAATGCCGGGGAACAGGCACCGACCCGAGGTGAGCGGTGAAATCCTTGTGGAAATCAGGTAAGTCTTTAATGAGTGTTTTGGTAATGTCTTTTCATTCACTCATTAACGCTGATGTCTTTTTCCCCTTAGGGGCCGGGGTCCGAAAATGCCTGGATGCAGCGCGGACCCGAAATGAAAAGGGAATGACCCAACAGGTAAGTCTTGACATGGAGTTTTAGCTTCCCTTTTCCCTTCTTTCTCTCACCTTTGTTCTTGTCTTTTTCTCCCTAGGCAGGGGGGGGGGGCGCGACTGCGAATCCGGATGGTCGCTGCTGAACATGGAGGCGCCCTGTAAAGGTGAGTAGAATGCGGCGCTGCAGCGATCGATGCGATGTGCTTTTAAAAATAAATGTCTTCCTTTTCAGGATTGTCGGCGAAATGTCTCTGGGATGCAGATTTAGCAGGTGAGGCCTTTTCCTTCTTCTGTTCTCTTGTTCCCTTCCTTTGCAGGTGATTCAGGATGCTGGCAGGTGTGGCAGAAGTCAAGATGCAGGAGCAGACACGGTGAGCGTCCAGCTGCTAGATGCAGAACAACGCGAAGCACGTGTGGCTGATCGGGTGTGGTTTAAATAGCCTTGGAAGAAGTTCCTAGAATGTGTCCTTCCTCCAATCAGGTATGTATCCTTCCCCGACGACGCCTGGGTGGTAAATGAGTCCCACAGGTAAAGTAGTTCCTTTCAGGCCTCAAGGAGGCCGGGGATCTGCAGCATGGTCTGCATCAGGTAAGTGCACCCAAACACTTTCATAATGAGCCTGGCGCCTATGGCGCCAGGACTGACGTTTTCTATGAGCCTGGCGCCATAGGCGCCAGAACGCTTTCCAAAGGGCCCCCTATAAGGGGTTGCTGGGACCTTCCCCGGGGACTTGATGTCCGCTTTCGGGGACGCAGGGCCTGAGCCGGCTCCCCGGGAGCGGGCATCGTGACAAATCCATACAGCAACTATTTTAGGCTTTGAAATCCAAATCTTACATATTTATATGAAGTAAGGCCTGGAATGTGTGTGGTTAAGTGCTTACATTGCACCGAGTTAAAATCGATCCCTCACTATTTCAGACATGGCAAGTCTCCTGACTAGGTGGGAGGGAGACATACATGCCAACATTCCAGTGCACCTGGGAGGGAGATTGTCAGTGAAATCGGGAGTTGTACATTTTCTCATAGGAATGCATTGGGGCTAGAATTATTTTAGGCGGGAGTAAGTGAAAAATAACATGGTTTTTTAGTGAAAAACGCAGAGTCTCCGACTAGATCAGGAGGGTTGGCACGTATGGAGAGATTTTGCTCCAGAAAGCAGGAGAAAGGAATTTCCTCATAGAATTGCGTTGAGGATTTAATTGTTTCCCCTATCTCCCGCCTAATTATTTTAGGCGGGAAATAGTGCTGGAGTTTGTGTACCTCTGATGGAGACTCCCGTGAGTTGTGAGAGACTTGGCATGTCTGCCTTTAGCCAAAGAGTGTGATCCTGGGAAAATAATTTAATCTAACTCTGGTTTAACTGCATAAATTGGAGTTCTTAATATGTGATTACTTTCACATTATGTGAAAAAAGACACCCTAAAGAATGGGGCAGATTGAATGATTTTAGGGCCATATCAAGAAGGTCGTCAGGAAGCAATCAGTGATGTAATATTGCGGTGAAATCTTTTTTCAATTCTATAACTCTGGTTATGCTCACCTATAGATGTAATATTGCGGTGAAATCTTTTTTCAATTCTATAACTCTGGTTATGCTCACCTATACTCTTTACTTCTAGAAGTAAGCATTGTTCAAAATGGTGTGCAGTGAAAAAGTCGAAAACATTATGTCAAAAGTCATGATGTAAAAAAAGTGTCAATTTATTTTCCGAATGTTTTATTTTTTTTATATATGTTTTTTATTTTTGTTTTACCCCTTTTTTTTAGTTGCAGAACCCAAAGAAATTAGAAAAAAGGGGGGTTGGGGGAATCCCCCTCGTTTCGAACAAAAAATAAACAAAAAAAGACATTCGAAATTCTTTTTTTTTTACTATTTTTTCGACATTATGACTTTCGACATAATGTTTGACTTTTTCACTGCACACCATTTTGAACAATGCTTACTTCTAGAAGTAAAGAGTATAGGTGAGCATAACCAGAGTTATAGAATTGAAAAACGTTATAGAATTGAAAAAAGTCCCCGGGATCTGTCATCCAGGTGGCAAGGATACAGCCATCGCTTTTGGATCCAGTTCCTAGGGGTGGGCCAGTGTCTGGATGAAGGGGCCTCTGGGAGTGGAAGTGGGACACCGGAAGGTGAGATGTGGTATCCCCTGCCCAATAACACCTCCCATCCTACCAGGTAGAATACCTAGGAACTCAACCCACACCCCCTTCCTTAACACTTTCACAGACAGCTCACTGTGAGAGAAAACGGACTAACACCAAGCCATATACCTGACATTTCCCAACACCAAGGGTCAGGCCATTACTGATAATTAACACACATCTGACTTCGATCACACTTTCCCACATGGATAAAAGACGGAGCACGAAAGCACACTCGGAGCAAGGCAAAACACGTGATGAAGAAATCTGCAAAGAATAGAGCATAAGCCGAATGTGATGAGCGACCCGGATAGAATATCAAAGGAGTGAATGAACTTTGAAAGGCCAAGTAAGATACTGTGTACAAAGTAGTCCACTTCCACGTGGATGCCCATTCGAAGGTTTCTGTTAGGTACCCAACTGAGGGTGTAAAATTGTGAGCTGTAAAATCAAAGTGGTCCTGCAATGGGTCAAGCACAACCCTGTGCACATTCGAAAGTCTTGGATAGTTTGATGCAAACTGAAATTGGTCCGAGCCTGGCTGAGGGAGACTTATTGTGAAAAGGGGTTTCTGAGCCCAACTGAGGCTATCGAGGGTAAACCGTGAGTCACCCGAGAGAAGATTCTGGTAAAAAAGGGGATCTACACCCAGCTGAGGGGGATCCAGGGTGAAGAGTGAACCGCCCTACTTGAATATTTGGAAAGGAACTTTGATACAGCAGGCCCTCTGGATCAAAACATTTTTGATAACTAAAGAGACTTGGGCGTAGAAGGCCCTGATGCTTGAAATAGAACTGTCCTCGTGCCAAAGAAGCCCAAGAGTGTGCTATGCTTGACTGAACTGCCTTGGCCTGTACTGAAAACGTGGGGCAGGGAGGCCAACGGACTGAACATCCTGACTTATTTTGGGAACACTCCTTTCTTTTTCATGAATGTTTCCCCACACTATTTGTTAATTAATGGTGACGATTGGAAATAGGTTTTTTAGTATAGGCCCTTTTATTTTGACGAGACTCCACTAGGACTGCGTTATTTGATGGTCATAGCTTGCTCCCATCTTAATTTAGGTTTAGATAGGAGTTTATCACACCCTTGATAAGGTTCAATAAACCCCCTTGAACTGTGGTTGCTTGTGTGCGTCTTACTTTGATACCATGCCTTCCTTACAGTGCCCATCCAATCACGCTCCTACACTTGGATCTCCCTGCCTGACTGTACTTCCTCCTCTTTCTTTGCTGCACGAGCAGCAGATAAGTACCCTTCTTACATTTATTGAGGTTGATTGCAAGTTGTTAAAAGCATTAGATTAATTTAAGGCGTGCGCGCCTTGCTGTGTTTTTCAAGAGAGAAAGAACATTTCTGCACCATAGACTAGCCTGATTGCAACAGAGCCAACAGTCTATGGTGCTCAGAAACTTTACAGCACGGGACAGAGCGCCTTGCAAGTATCAGCGAGGCGTGACAGTGCAGTTCCAGCACTCGCTCCGCATTTCTGCGAACGTCCCACACACTCACCACACTGTTTATTTCGGCTCCTTCTGGGCCGTGAACGAAAGAAAGACCAGCACTGAGGCTCCAGTCCTCGATTATACTGCAAAGCTGTACAATACGGTGAGCATGCAGCAGGCTGAGCTTGTAAACAAACAGCGCCACCGGCTGGTGGAGTTCAAACCAGGCCCCAGTAAAGAATGAACAGGCTTCAACCCAAGAAATTGAATTGTCACAAGTCCCAAGGCTAATTTCCCCTGCCAGAGAGGCATTTTCCACAGACCCGCACAGGAATGGGAGCAGGCCTAACCATCCTTTAAATACTCTCACAGCCCAAGTTGTTTCAGTGCCGGCTGAACCCTACATAATGAGTATGAGTGTCTCTAGCCCCAGTCAGGAGTCTGAGGGGCTACATAATAGTTTGTTGCAGCCCACTATGGTGCAGGTCGTGCAACAGGCCATTTGCGCTGGCTTGGGGTCACTTGGCAAGCAGCTGAGCATGGTGGAGGATTTCGCAAGGCATGAATGAGTTAAGGGAGCACACCCTCAAGGGGCCTACAGTAGGAGTAGGCTCCAACAAAGGTCAAAGATT
Organism: Ambystoma mexicanum; assembly: GCF_040938575.1. Classification (NCBI taxonomy): domain Eukaryota; kingdom Metazoa; phylum Chordata; class Amphibia; order Caudata; family Ambystomatidae; genus Ambystoma; species Ambystoma mexicanum. Next base: position 287,026,263 of record NC_090926.1, on the reverse strand, counting down.
AAAAGCCTGCAGGGCACATAGCGCCCAGACCCCCTCCGGCGTTCGTAGCGCAGCAGTACCAAGAAAACAAGATCTTCGGATAGAAGGGGCCAAGGTCATGACTGAGACCTCTACCTCTGAGGACAGCTGGTCAGACCCCACCAAACCGAGCGCAGAAGAGAGGGATGAATCTAACAAAGCATGGAAAATGGTGGAGAAAATGAAAGTCCAGGGAAGAGGACCAAGGGGATGGGTTTGATCCGGATAGTCTAATACACCCCAGATCAGCCGAGGGGGAGCCGCCAACCAAAATAGCCACTTTTCTAAAACTATGTCTGGGCAATCCATTAGACCAGGAGGCCAGGAATAAGCTCAAAGCCGAGTGTCCGAGGCCGCCTCTTCCAAACAAAGTGGCAAACAATACGGACATCGAAAAGTGCATGCTCACCTTCCTGGGTCGCTACGGAAGATATGTAATAAAAGGGAATCGACAGAGGCCACCAGGGGGCGCACAGGCAATGGCTGCCTGAGTGCACAGCTCCCGCCGAAACCCGGGAATCCGAGGGGATTGACCCCCCCTCCCTCCCTGAGACCCCTCCACAAGTTCAACCCGAGAGATCGACTCGGCGCCCACCGGGCCCCCAACGTGCGAAAGACCGGAGCTCAAGCTCCCCGGGGAGCTGGAGTTCGTAACCCGCGGCGCCTGGGCGGGTGACGCAGCAGGACCAGAACGGCCTTGGTGCCGCGAGTGAGGCGGTCCCTCCCCGGGCACACACGGCATCCCCGCCCGACTAGCCCTCACTCCCCCTACGACTGCCCCCCCTCTCGGAGTACAGGGAGCGACCCGGTCGGGGTCCGGGGCCGCGGGGCGTGGGCCGGCTCCCTCCGCCCCTCCCCCCGTGGCCCGAACCAGAGCATACCGCGCCGGGATCACCCGCACGGCCAAGAGGTGGCATCCGGGGGCCTGGAGCGGCGCCCCCGGGGACTCGGCGTCCTCCCCTCCCGGGAGTGAGAGGAAGGAGCGGGGCGGTCCCCTCCCCCCGGGAGACATCATCGCGGGCGTTCGCAGCGCGCAGGAGCCCAGTGCAGCAGAGTTGGCGGAGCCCCGGAGGGCCTGGGACTCGCCCCCCTACGGGCGAGCGGCTCGGGCGGAGAGGAGCCCCAGGAACAAGAGGGCCAATAGTGTGGACTACAGGCCGGGGGCTCCGGACCCTCCCCCCTCTTTCCCACTCCTTTTTGGGACACAGACAGCACAGCCTGAAGCGGGGGTGACCCGGGTGCGAGGCCCCCGCCAGCCACAGGTGGAGCGTGTGCCCGCCCAGAGGTGCCCCCTCTGCAAGACCTGCGGCGTGAGCCACGGCGTCCCTTCCCCCCCTGGCTCTGCGGGAAGGGCCCCCTTGGCCTGGAAGGTCAGGCCCCCTTGAATCACCACCTCCCCTCCTCAAGGAGACCAGAGGAGGCCCCAGATTGCCACGAGGCGCTTGAAAAGGGTGAGAGGCCCCCGGCTGGGAACAGGTGGGGCGTGTGCCTGCCCCCCCCGGACTGTGACACCCCATTCGGGACATCTGAGGAGCGTACAACCCAAGCAAGGAAGGACTGGCCAGCAGGGGGCCCCCCGCCGGGGCCGCGGGGATCCGGACGATAGGACACAGGAAAGAACCACATGAGCTGGAGGGAAGCCTTACAGAGATACCGCTTCCAGGAGGTTGTAAGAAGTGACAAAGGCTTAAACCGCGAAGGGACCATGGCCCAATCCGGGGTTGCAACCCCCTCCTCGGCGGCAATGGAAAGGGGCTTCACCTCGATCTTACAGGAAATCAGGGACATGCACTCCGACATTGCCCAGAAATTTGAGAAAATGGACCAAAGGGTGGATAAGATCGAGGACAGACGGATACAGGTCGAATCCAACCAATCCTCTACAGCAGTCCAAGACGTACAATATAGCATGAGGCTGGAGGCCCTGGAGAAGAGGGACGAGGAAAGGGCCCAGCAGATGGATGATTTCGAAAAAACAGGGAGAGGAGGAACAACCTCAGAATCTTTGGGGTGCCTGAAATGGAAGGGGAAACAAAGAGCGACGTCACCCGAGCAGTACGAGACATCATCACCCTCCTGTTCGCGGAGGAAATGACAACTGAGCTAACATTCGACAGGGTGCACAGGGCGGGGGCAGGGCCGCGGCCCCCCGGTCGATTCTGGTCCGGTTCCACTATTACTCGGAGAAGACGAAGGTGTTGGAGGAGGCCAGAAAGGCTCGGGAAATCACCTATAACAACGGCCAGGTCTCCATATACCAAGACCTCTCCGCCTACACGCTGGCTAGGCGTAGGATGTGCCGCCCTCTTACACAGGTGCTTAAGGAAAAGTGAGTGCGCTACAGATGGGGCTACCCTTTCTCCCTGACTTTTGAATACATGGGCCAAAGATCGACCCTGATCACGGAAGAGGACATAAGGGGAGCCATACAAGAGTATACAGTGGACACGAACCCCCGGAGGGGCCCGTCGGGGCCGGAGCATGGGAGACCCGGGGCCCTGGACCGTCTGGCGAGAGGAGAAAGCGCACCGGCGCGAGGAAATTCAGGAAAATGTACACCCCCTCCCCATCAAAGGACGGAGAACGTAACGATTCCGAGGACTGAGCACGGGGGCACCCTGGTGTGCCCTGGTCGGAGGGATGCAGACTCAGAGGATTCACTACTATCAACGTCCCTACGAACTGCAAGTAGGTGGGGTCCGCAGAGGGGTCACAGCCGCGGGGGATCTTAGGGGGCTCAAGGAGATGAGCTTCTTATGCAGATTTCCTGGCCAAGGTGGGCAGGCTGGTGGTTTGGCCAAAAGCCAGCGATGGCAGAACTACTTGGCTGGACGCTGGGGTGGGGGGGGGGGACACAGGAGTTGGGGAAGTTCAGTTACGGTTCGGGGTGGGGGGGGGGCAGTTGGGGTTTTGTTTTAGGCCCACCCGGAGGGAGGGGGCGGGGGGAGAAGGGGAACACCGAGCTGAAATAACGGAGCATACGGGGAAGAGCCCTGGGAAGACGTTGACCGAGAGAGAGGAACATAGAGACCATGGCTGACAGGCTGCCCGCCCTGGGTGTGGGCTCACTTAATGTACATGGCTTAAATACCCCCACTAAGAGGTCCCTGGTCTGTAGGGAATTTAGAAGGGCACACCTGGATTTCTTCTTCGTGCAAGAGACTCACTGGCCACGGGGAAGGAGCCCAAACTGCGGGGAGGGGGAATTGGCGAGGTTTATAGTGCATCCCACAAGTGCAAAAAGAGAGGGGTTGCCATCCTAGTAGCGAAGCATGTGGGCTTCGAGAATGAAGCCACGCTGAAAGACCCAGGGGGCTGCTACCTGCTGGTGCGGGGGTCCCTGCAGGGGGCCCCACTGACCCTAGCCGCCATTTATGGCCCAAACGAAGGCCAAGCCCAATTCTGGGAGGAGGTGGGGGACAAACTTAAGTACTTCATCCATGGCACGGTGGTTGTGGGGGGGGGGGACTTCAACATGGTTCTGGACCCCGCCCTGGACAGGAAACGTGCAGGTCCGCAGTCCTCTGGGGCAGCGGATGAGATCATGGTGCGCATTTTCCAAACAGTCAACCTAGAACTGGGTCTGCTGGACACGATCCCCGTCCCCAGAACAGACTCCCCCTCTTTTACATATTACTCAGCCATCCACGCGTCGTTCTCCAGGATAGACTACATCCTGGTGGACGAGACCCTACACCCATTTACCTCAGGCCACAGGGTCGACCCCGTCCCCTGGTCTGACCACGATTTGGTCCGAGTCACTATAGCAAGGGGAGGTCTATGCGAACACAGAGGGAGATGGAAGTGCAACGGCTCCCTGTTAAAGGACGAAGCCCTAGCCCAGGAGGTCCTCGAGGCCATCACAGAATTCTTTGAACTCAATGACAACGGGGAGGTGGGTTTACATACCCTCTGGGACGCCTTTAAGGCGACCTTACGGGGAATCTTGATCAAAATGAGAGCCCAGAAAAAAAGGGAAAGGGAGGCCAGGAAAGGTATCTCAGGGAGAAAATCGCCCCACTCCAACCTGGGGATCTTACCACGGTTCCCCTAGACCGCGATCAGGTGACCGCACTGGACGATTATAGACTCCAATTGAAGGATCTCCTCCTCCACAAGACAGAGAGGAGTCTTCAACTGGTCAAACAGAAGTACTACAAAAAAGGGGACAGGGCGGATAGGATTCTGGCTTGGAAACTGAGGGAGGTGCAGAGAAGCCGATTAGTGAAAGCGGTAAAGAACGAGGCGGGAAAGGTAGGCTATGACACAACCCACATTGACGAGGCCTTCCGCCGATATGAGAAACTATATTCGTCTGAATATAATGGGGAGGAGGCGGAGATGGAGGGGTTCCTGAATTCGATCCAGATCCCGGCCCCGACCAGGGAGATGGCAGAGGGGTTGGAGGGCCCTGTGACCGAGGACAAGGTGGAGCGCCCGATTAGAGGGATGAAGGCGGGCACTTCCCCGGGCGAGGACGGTTACTCGGTTTACTTCTACAAAGGTTTCGCTCGACCCTTTCCCCCCACCTGGTAAAAGTTTTTAACGCGGTGCTGGAGGGGGGGGTCCCTCCCGGACGCCATGATGGAGGCAATTATTGTGGTGCTCCCCAAGGACAGCAGGGACCCCAGGGAATGCTCCTCCTACCGCCCCATCTCCCTATTGAATGTCGATGTAAAGATTCTGGCCAAGGTGCTTGGGGGGCGGTTGGAGGGGGTCTTGCCGAAGCTGGTCCACGGAGACCAGGTGGGGTTCATTAGGGGGAGACAGGGCTCAGACAACATCCGGAAAACTATAGATTTGTTGCACTATGCCCAGGGGTCGGATTTGGACGCGAGCGCCCTGTCCCTAGATTCGGAAAAGGCATTCAACAGGGTGGAGTGGAGATTCATGGAACTTACCCTCCAGAAAATGGGCTTTGGACCACACATCAGGGATTGGGTGGCGGCTTTATACAGGGCCCCTAAGGCCAGAGTCCAAGTGAATGGTGGGTTGTCGGAGCCCTTCCCCCTTTCGCGGGGGACAAGGCAGGGATGCCCACTCTCCCCTTTAATCTATGTCCTCTCCATGGAACCCCTGGCCATAGCAGTCAGAGCTCACTCAGAGATTAAGGGGGTTAAGAGGGGGGGGGGGTGGAATTTAAGCTCTCTCTGTTCGCAGACGATATCCTGGCTTATTTGGTAGACCCGAGATCCTCGCTCCCCCCGCTCCTGTGCCTGATGACTGCTTTTGGGCCCTTCTCTGGTCTCAAGATCAATGCGTCCAAATCAGTCCTGCTCCCCATGAGAACCCGGGACCCGGGCTTGGACCCTCTTGCCAGCCTGGAAGGAATAACAGTGGGGAAGGCCTCCATTCGATACCTGGGAGTCCTCCTCACCCGGGACTTATCCAATCTTGCCCCTGCCAACTACGACCCCGTTGTGTCAGGAGTTACTGCAGATTTAAGGAGGTGGAGGTCAATGATCCTGTCCTGATACGGCCGCATGACGGCTGTGAAGATGAACATTCTCCCGCGACTATTATATCTTTTCACCGCCCTCCCAACTGTAGTCCCCAACCGGACCTTCAGGGTCCTCCAGAATGCGGGAGTTCATATGGCAGGGTAAGACCCCGAGGACCGCAAATAAGGTCTTGACCTTACAGAGGGAGGGTTCGGGTTGCCAGACTTTCTACTTTATTTCCGGGCCGCCCAGCTGCGCGTCCTCCTAGAACACATGAAAGAGGGGATGGGCACTTACTGGTCCTATCTGGAGGACATGGACCCTCACCCACTAAAGATTCGGGACCTCCGGTGGGCCCCTAGCAAGTTCATCCCGAACAGACTCAAATCTCACCCAACCTTGGGAGTCCTCTGGACAATCTGGAGGGAAAGCCCCCAGACGGCACACCTAACATCGTGGCCGTCACCGATGTCATCGCTCTGGGGTCACCCCCTCAAACTGGGAAGCAGGGGGTTCCGCAACGCCCAGTCGTGGTCCAACTTGGGAATGGAGTGGGCAGGGCAAATGTTTAGGGAGGGGGAATTCCGACCATATGAGGAACTGAGACGCACTTGGTCAGGGGTCCAGCTCCATATTTGAATACATCCGCCTGAAGGGAATCCTATGTGACCAGGCCTGGGGCCAGAACATGAAAAGACAGCTGACCCCCTTTGAGAAACTCCTGGACTCGGCAACCTCCAGGAAGGGTGCGGTATCAGGGATGTATAGGCTACTGAACATGGTTAACTTGGGGGAGAGAAGGGGGTTCCGCACTTTCTGGAATGACTTAGCGGGGGATGAGATCTCGGAGGACGCCTGGTCGAGGATATTTAAAATAGCCTTCCATGGGAACTTATTCACGGCGGACATGGAACACAACTTCAAGATCCTACAGGGGTGGCATAGAGACCCTGTGAAGTTGGCTAAAATGTACACAGGAGTGTCCCCCGCATGCCCAAGGGGATGTGACCAGGTCGGTACGAGAGGGCACGTGGTGGCACTGCCCGAAATCTCAGGCATACTGGGAGAAGGTGAGGGGCTGGATCGCCGAAGTTTCTGAAGAGCTTCTCCCCCAGAACCCCCTGACAATGCTGCTGGGCCTCCCTCCAAAGGACACGGACATACCCAGATAACCTAGAATGTGGGAAACAATGTTGAGGGCGGGAAGGGTTGCACTGGCCCAGAAATGGAAGAGCCCGGAGACCCCTTCGAAGGAGGACTGGCTAAAAAAGGTAAAAAACATGTTCCTGATGGATAAATTGACGGCAATGATGAACAATGACTTGGGCTCTTGCCAAGCAAACTGGTACGGGGTACAGCAGACATGGGGTTGGGATGTGCATTGATCCTCAGGGGGGGGGAACAAGGAGTGGACAGGGCCCACGGCCCAGGGGACGATGGTAGTTAATCAGCCATTCATGTAGTCAACGCTCTCGCTCTTTCTTGAGCTCCAGACCTTCGGAGCTTTCATAGCGGCTCCCCAGCAAAATGTTTCTATGGGGACTAAGTTTTTTGGGGGGGTGGGTGCGTTTGGGGAGGGTGAGGGGGGGTCTTTGGGCCAGTTACTTGCACAATTCATGAAAATGTCTTGCGCCTTTTTGTTATATTATGAAAATGCCAATAAAACAAAGTTTAAAAAACAAAAAAATAAGGGAATCGACGGGTCCTGGCTGTCTTGACAGGACAAGATGATGTTAGACCTAGTCTGGCCAATCACCAGGATCTGGCAACTAGCGGAGAATATGATAGGTTATTTATAACACGCTTAATACCGAGAGGTACTAAGGCAAAGGAACAAAAAACCCATAGCCTGAAGCATTATAGTGGGCTGGGCACAGCAAGCCAAATGCCTTCTAGGAAACACATATTGCGCCCTAGCCACCAACGGTAGATGATCAAGCTTAGTCAAAATTGACCCAAAACTGGGAGAGCTCGCCTCCTCAGAAGCGGCGGCGGCCACTAAAGGGAAATTGTTTGGAGATGCGTTCATCAAGGACACAAGCAAATTTGCAAACACTTAAACAGTGCTGGATAAAACGCAGACTTCACGAAAGTGTTTGTTAGTTGAATTTTTGGTAGGGCTGGCAGAGCCAGCGGTCACTCAGCCACCCATTCCTCATTGTACAGGACTGCTACTAACAGCGGCAGCCGATCCAAAGAGCTTCATGAGCAACATGTTCTTGGTGAAAAGGAAGCTCAAGCTAACACTGGTAATAAACCTCACAGCGCTAAATGCTTTTCTGGTGAACTAGCACCTTAAGATGGAGGGGATTCACCTCATGCAAGACATATTCCAGAAAGGGGATTGGTTAGCATGGATAGATCTGAAGGATGCCTTTCTCAATGTCCCCATCACACAGGACTATCGCCACTTCCTCCAGTTTCTATGGCTAGGCCAGAGGTCTGAGTTCACTTGCCACCTGTTCGGGCTAGCATCATAACTGTGGTGTTTAACCAGACTTATGAAACCAGTATTCTACCTGGACGACGTGTGCTTAATGTGTCAAGACAGGCAGGTTTTGCAGGAAAAAGTAGCGACTACAACCACTTTACTGCAGGAACTAGGATTCCTAATCAATTGGGAGATATCATACATTGTTCCATCTCAAATCTATGGGGTTTCTGGGATTCATTGCGAATTCGGTCCAGTGGACTCAGTCTGCCCCTGGCAAAGGTGAATATGATTAATAATAAAGTATTGCATTTTTGTAGGGAATTGGCACAGTTTCACGCACCGCTTTAGAGCACTAATAGGGCAAAGGAGAGTATTGGAAAGCAGAATAGCAATAAGAGGATGAGGCATATGTTAACATGTGAATGCAAGAGGGACATTTCTTGGCAAAAATTGGTATTTTTCAATTTTCACAGAATAACATTGTGTGAAGAATCTTTTAGAATGGAGAAAGTTTAACAATCTATGAAAAAACACCAACATTTTTGTCTAATAAAAAGGGATGTTTGAAATGGGATGGAATACCTCTCAACCCACATGCTTCGGGTGGGTTTTACCCACCATGGAATCAGTTCTCTCAGGCGCCAACCCCCTTTCACGTCCATTTACTTCAATGGGTGCTCATCTGCCCCAAAATGAAAACTCCTGTTTTCACCTGCCCAGGGAACTAAACTGGTTGAGAGGTATGGGAGGGTGAGGTGTACAGCATTGACAGCAAGGTTATGTTGCTAACGTGATGATCTTTTCAGATGCAATACAAGCCCTTCACCTGCTCACAATGGGCAGAGAGTTACACAGCTTTGACTTTCTGTGGCCACTCAACCTGTTCTTGAGACTCTCCCTTTTCCAACAACACCTCCCTCGATCTCAACGGCACAATAATGCTGCAGATCAAGGGAGAGAAAGGTGGAGACTCCCCTTCTTATTTCTCAGCGGCAACCGAAAATGACTGCTGCAGTGACATTTACTTTCAGTTTCACGTCAGCATGCGTGCGGACGTGAAACTGAAGGAAATCCAACCCCCGTGCTGTGAGGAGGAACCTCCTCTTCACATAGCCTAGGGGTTGGATCTCACTTTTGTGCGGTCCCTGCTTTGCAGGGATCGCACATAATGCCAAAAAGGACGAGCTCTCTCGTCCTTGGCAACACAAACGTAATGGCACTTAAGGAGTTAAAGAAATGGAAGCAAATTATGATGCTCAACGCTTTCCTTTACTGTTGTGCTGCTCGAGAAGTAAACGCATACAAAACAAGTACAACATTATGAAAAAACGACAATTCCCTCAACAGTTTTTCGTAGTTTGTGCTCGACAGGTGCACCCCCTAACATGTTCCTTCTGTCCAATCAACATCTCTCAAGGCCTTCAACTTCCACCCTAAACTCCCCTATTCTGTTTCAAGAGCAGTCTCTCAATGGCAATGTAAATGTATCCTTTACCCAATACTTTCCTCAGGATAGTAAAACAAATCTCTTCCACAACCTGGGTTGGAACATGGCAAAGGCAAGTCTTTTCAAATGTTATGGTTGTCATTAAATTGTTGTTTCAATTTAACATTTTGTCAAAGTTTCTTTTCAACACACCAGTTTAAAGTGGGTTTCCTGGTTTACTCTCCTGCCAGGAATATCTCCCATCCCCAACCTAATGTCTCCTCCCATGTGGCCAGTGGAAGGCAGCCGCTACCTGATCCTTACCCTGATGGTGGTATTCTGAGGGTGGATCACACGGGAAGAGATGGCCATCACGGGAAAGTGGGGACTCCAGCAAGAGAGAAGAGGTATTCTTCGCATTCTTGCGAGAAAGCTCTCTTAATGCCAGAGTTTTTGATGGCATGTTGTCATTTTTCAGAACCATTTAAATATAATGTGACAATTACTTTGTTCCAACAAAATCTTATACATTCTTCATGTGTGCATGATAAGCCTTGACTATATTCAACATCTAATCTTTATGGTGCTTGTTGTCTGCATAAAACTGTCCAACAATGTAACTTGAAATCATTTGGAACGTCCTTGGACTCCAATCCTAGAAAGTACTGAGACGAGGAAAGCGCAAGGAGTCAAAGTGGAGGGAATGTAACACCAAGTGTAATTTGCCGTCTATTTGTCAGGATCCAAATGACCTGCAGCCAACAGATCGAAGGAAAGAGGAGAAAGGCTGCAGAGTGCGTGGAGTGGGAAGCGAGTCCAGGGGCAAAGTCACAGAGAAGAGCCGTGGGGAGAGCAGGTAGGGTCTACCGGTTTTAGACTGGTGACATTCGGGACCAGAGAAGAGGAACTCTGAGAAGTAAGGTGAACGATGTGCAGTGGGGCTAGAGGAGACGCATTCCTGCAGAGCTGCACTGGTTCTGTCGACAAAGTACATAGAAACTGATGCAGAAACCAAACGAGACCCTGCCAAGAAGGAGAAGCTTACCCAGCAAAACATCGAACAGTGAACCAGCGTGTCATCCTAAATGTGTAGAGGGCCCCAGGACGTGCAAACACGTTAAAGAATATTTGGAAAGCAAGTTTGAATACAAACCAAATAGAATAGGACGGAAAAGGGAAATATGGTACAATGCTCCTGATACAAGCTCAGTTGGGGAAAACCTGAAACCAGCATTGCCATAAGCCAAAAAACATTGTAAAAGAAACAAAGCAGCAAAAGTTGTAGAATTCTCCCGATACAAAATGTCAGTTAGGGGAAACCTGGGACAAGCATTTTGAGAATGTTTGACAGACCGAGCTTGAACAAGCCTTCATATAAAAGGTAGGCCAGTATGGGGGAAGTTGAGACAAGTAGTACCTGAAGTCAAATTAAGGAGTATTAAGGAAGAAGTACAATGTGCAATACCAAAGAGGAATGGGAATGTTGAGATACCGGATGAGAGCATCAGGCAGGTAGTGAACATTTTTGGAAAGCGATACCTGAAAGGAAAGTACACCAGGGGATTTGTGTGAGCCAAAACGGTGATGGCTCTGCAAGATTTGTCATACTTCCTTAGGCCTTTCACAATTTTCATAAACACCAGGCACAACTCCTGGGAAGAATGTTTCTTCACAAGGCAAAGAGAATGTCGCCCTTCTCTTGGCTTCTCTCATGAGGATCCTTTGCCCAGGTCTCTTCCAGCTTCTCACTGCCAAGATAATGACTCCCTTCTCTTGGCTTTTCACAGTGTCCACAAACACCAGAGGGATTGACTCTTCCCTGGGTTCTTCTTAGCTTGGATTCACTACCAGCCTGGCTCACGACTTAGGCAGGTGTTGCCTCTGAAGACCAAAGTCCATAACAGTGTATCAGGGGTAGTACCTTCCTTCCCCGGGCTCTCTTGGTCTCTCAGCCAACCTGGTACACTTCTCTTCCAGGTACTATGACTATGAAGATCAAATGTGCTGTTCATCTTCATCTCTTCTATGCACAGTCCACCTGTCCATCCCAATGATTGTATAGCTCTGGTAGACCACCAGGAAGATACTTTAATATTTGAAACAACGGGAGGCCCAAATTTAGTCTCAACCATTACTATTAACTGAGGCACTTACGTGTTTCGACCATACAGTCGTTTTCAAGACTCATCTGTGTCAGCGGTCAGTTGAATTAAATTAAAGGTCACTGATAAATTACCCACGAATAATGATTGATTTACAATAGGCGCTTAACAAACCACTATTGATTCAAGTGTAGTAGGCTGAGCACAACTTGCGGCACTCAATACTGTTTGAAACCTTTGAATTTGGGTGGTTGAGGTTTCACCACTCCATGACTGCAACACAGCAGGCCTCATGATAAATGTTTTAAGCAGAGCACACGAAGCCTAAAGTCTGTAAACCCTCAATTCCTGTTCACTCTCAGTTTAGGCAGGAAGAATTTCAATCCGGATTGTGGTAATGGCACCCTGCTCAAGGACACTTCTGTGGTATGCAAGTTTACCAAAAAGATTTAATAATTTCTGATTGGCAACAGACAGTGGGAGCAATGAAATTCCATGAACTGCAAAACAAATAAGGCCAAACCATGTGATGAACAAGTTACTTTCTTACCTGGTAACGTTGGTCCGACGACGTATTCCATATCTATGACATGTAATCAGCACAGCTGTGGTGATTACATGTCATAGATATGGAATACGTCGGAGGACCCAATCCCCTCGAAATGTACATATTTGCAGATCGGAGCATCGATCACGCATTTGCTACAAAAACATCAGAGCACCACTTGTCTCATACTACATGGAATACCAACACACTGTTGATGACCTAGTGTGGTGGGTGCTGGAGACAGTGAAGAATGGCCCCAATGTACAACATGCTCTATTAGACAAAGGAGCATGCTGGATTCACAGGCAAGATAACGCAAGGAGTCAGGAATGTGAGGCGGACAACTTGGTAAAGGTTTTTCACAAGTAGCCATTCTATTAACTCAAAATGGTATGATCTATGACCAGCTATCCCTAACCTAAAGAGAATTTCCCTTCCTATCAAAGCAAGACTAAAGGGCAACACTCCAACAAATGAAATCTGGCCCTCACATCCATTTGTTAAACTTGCATTGCCATATTGCAACTTATATGATTTCTATGCATGTATAACAGTTGTATTCTTAATGAAATGGACCTTATAACTTTGTATACTTGACCCCAGGGTTAGAATTCCCCTTCACCAAGTATAAAGCAGGATTTCCAATAAACCTTCTCAGCAAGAAAATATCTTCTATTCCTATTGTCAAGTTTTGATCACCATCTTCTTGAAAACAAAGTCTTTCCCTCTGTACTTGACATGGTTGCACAAAATGAAAAGAAATGTCTTGGTCTTCAAACAATTAATCAACACGTATAAAGATATTCCCTCTTTGGATAACAAACAGTTCAACACTTCTTGTATTACAACAATGCCTTTGTCAGGATGGTTTTTCCATGAATCACCAAACACAATAGTCAGAAAACCTACAAGCAAGCTCTCCCCATCTCCTACGGACAAGACATACACAAGCAGCTCATAGTCTGTCCCAGATAGTGAAAGTTCTCCCCATAAAATAAGAATGTCCTAAAGTGTTCTACTGCCCAAACAGACCAAGGTTTCATGCTCAATTAAAGTAATTTATTTCACTGGATGTCAAAGTGAAGAAAGCATATGCTACAAATCTAAGTTGATCTCTCAATCTCTGAACAAGCATGGACACCAACCCATACACATTGGCATTCAAGCTTAAAACACACTCTTTGCCCCTTTCAAAACCCTTAATGGTTGGGCTCTTTATTTCCCTTTTTATCCTCTCAACACACATTTCCAGTTCTGTTGTATACTGTGCCGGGTCAGAAGGATGCAGACAAGGGGATGACATTTCCAAAAAGTATTTATTACATAATAATAATGAGGCCAATCTTTCCTTATCGCTATGTGGGTGTACCTACGCAAACAACTAAGATGCTCATCAGTTATTATATGACCAAAATGAAGAAGTCCACTGTCCAAAGCTAATTGTAATTGACCCAACCACTATTCTAACGAACCAAGTTCAGGAGAATGCCTCACTTCTCCTTATGGTTGGTTGCTTCTTGCACTTGTTTTACTTTAGACTCCCAGTTATCATGCACTTTTTAGATCTCTGGTCACCTTCTGTATCAGTTGTAACTTTCACAAGGTTTCTGGCTTTTCCCTTCTTAGGGTTTGCTTTCCATATTTTCCTTTTTGGGCTTTGTTGTATCCTTTGATCCAGGATAATGGGCCCTGCGTAATCTTGTAAAGTGCATTTTCCTCTGTGTTGCCTTTCTGGGTAATTACAGTTCAGCTTTTAAATTACAGTGGCCTGTTTTGTTGATCATATCCTATGGGCTTCTCTTTCCTTCATATCACAATATTCTCTCGGATAGATTCCACTCTATGCTTCTGGAACAAAAGAGTATTTCCCCCTCTTCCCAGGGCAGTGTTACAAAAGTTGTACGGCTCTCCCTCTCAGGATTATTTGTGATCCTCTTTCGCACAGTCTTACAGTTCAAGTTCATCGACTTTGTTTTCAAGGTTTTGTCATTTGTCTTGGGGATTGTTTTGCTGCTTGCATAACGAGTCCCAGATGGCCTCCTCGCATTTTAGAAACGTGGTTTATAACCCCATTGGATTTAGGGTGTGGTCTTACTTGAGAGCAATTGTGTCTCCTATCCAGTTAATCGAACACTTTTGCCCCATAAGGGGGACAACCCTGCCACGGTTATATTGGGTAAAGGGAAATTGTGGTTGCTGGTCAGCCTATGGAGCTTGAACAACATCGGTCTCTGCCTTTCTGGGTACTACGAGGGTGCTCATCCATTCGCTTTGTTTTTTTCTTTCGATGACTTTTGCACAGCATTACATTCAGCATTTTATCCAGTTTGTTCTTCACTGCCTTTGGTAGCAGTCTCATAGGGAATGTTTCATCGTTGATGCATTTTCTGTGAATGTAGCCTTTGTAGTTTACTAATTGCTGCTTTGAACACTCCTTTGTGGCAATCTAGAATCCCTTGACAGCCATTACCTGCTGATATACATCATTTTTGCCTTCATTCGATTGCTTCTGCTATAGTCAGTGTTGTCTCCAAAGTTGCAGATGGCAGCTAATTCTCTAAAGATGGTCAGAAACTCATCCATTGGTTCACTTACCTCTTGCTCATGTAAAATTTCAGACAGTGCTTCATAACAATCATTTTAGTGTCAAATCTTATGGACACTCAATTAAAAGCCTTTTCGTACTGATCTTCAATTTTGGTTTGCATGGGATTTTTCTCCATGGGTAATATGTTTAATATCCACTTTCAGTTGTCAGTGCATTTACTGGTGACCCTGCTCTTCTGCCTGCAGGCCCCACTTCTGGCCTTAAACCTTTTAGGTGCATTCTAAAGTAGGCACCATACACAGGCCCTTTGGAATTGCTAGTCCGCTTGCTCAGCTTCCCTTCATTCACAAGAATGTCACTTTGGTCGCCATTGCAGAGAAGCAGATTTTCATGCATGCGTTAGGAAATGGAGAAACCTAGCAGCGGAACATATGGTGAACGAGGGGGAAATTGACCAATTCCTTAACTCCCTCCCAATACCAGGCATCGCCCCTGAACAAGCTGGCACCCTACAGACTCTGTTCACAGCAGAGGAGGTGATTGCCTCGATAGGGAAGATGAAATCGGGTACGTCCCTGGGGGAAAATGGCTTTTTCGGTCCGCTTTTTCAAAACATTCCATTCTACCACAGCCCACTGATGTTCAACCAAGTTTTGGAATTGGGTGCCCTCCCTGACCCATTACTAAAGGCCTTGATAGTGGTTCTCCCCGAAGAAGGCAGGAACCCAACTCTGTCATTCATACAGGCCCATATCTTTATTGAACACTGATGCAAAAATTTGAGACAAAACGCTGAGTCTTAGAGTGGAGTCACTGATGTCCTCACTGGTACATGGAGATCAAGTTGGCTTCATCATTGGATGCCAGGCGGCAGAAAATATCCGTAAATCCATTAATCCAATAGACCTAGGTCAAGAACAAAACTTAGAGGGTTTTCTGGTCTCAATCGACTCTGAAAAAGCCTTCGATAGGATGGAATGGGGATACATGTGCAAGGTTCTAGAGGAAGAAAATTGCGTCTGGGTCCCAATTTCCGTAAATGGATCACTGCACTATACAATGGACCAACGGCAAGGGTGCTGTAAACTGTGCAATATCGCACACGTTCACCCGGACCAGGGGTACCAGACAGAGTTGTCCCTTCTCCCTCTTTACGCCCTCTCAATGGAACCCTCCCTATGTACGCCCTCTCAATGGAACCCTCCCCATTTACTCCCTCTCAATGGAACCCCTAGCAATAGCTATCAGAAATAGCCCAGATATCAAGGGAATTGGGAGTGGGGGGGGGCAGAATTTAAATAGCCACTCTTTGCAGATGATATCTTAAGTTATTTGTCGGATGTGTTCTGCTCCATTTCCAAATTGCTCGACTTGAATTAACAACTTTGGGGCATTCGCAGGCCTTAAAATCAACACAGCAAAGTCTAGTATTTTGTCCCTGCAGCCAATCCGAGTCCCAGGATTCGCACAGTCATCTCTGAGGGATTAGGCTGGAAGATAAGGAAATAACATCTGGGAATCTGTATCCCCCAGCAACCTAAGCTAACTTTACTCCCGCTCTGGCCAAATTGGAGGCAGTCCTTGCTCACTGGGTCCCCCCCTGACCTTCTCCTAGTACGGCAGAATAACTGCGGTCAAAATGATGGTTCTCCCATGTCTACTATATCTCTTTACAGAGCTCCCAGGCGCATCCCAGATGCTTTCTTTTTCGAAACTTAATTCCATGCTCTCGTGCTTTATCTCACAAGGCAAGAGACCCAGAATTCAAATAATTACTCTTACCCTCCCAGAGGCTTTGCCCTACTGGATTTCTACCTATATTATAAAGCTGCCCAACTTCACATCCTACTAGAGCACACAAGAGATGAGATGGGCATGTTCTGATCCTATTTGGAGGATATGTGCTCTCCCCAGGGTAAAATCAGGGACCTGTTATAGGCCCCACCCAAATCTATTCCAGGAACTTTTAGGGGGCATCCGGCACTAGGAGTAATAGGTTCACTGTGGAAGGACAATGGGCGCAACGCAAACCTCTCCTCCTGGCCCTCCCTGCTGAGTTCTCTGTGGGGCCAGCCAATAGAGTTGGGTAAGAGGATTTAAACACGCTCAAAGATGGTCGGACATCGGCCTGGAGAGGGCGGGGCAACTATTCCAGGAGGGAAGAGTTAAAAGTTTGGAGACACTAAGGGAGGAGCTGGGGAGAATGAATTGCCAGTATTTGAGTACTTAAAGCTAAAAGGCACATGCACATATTCAAGACTCTTCCTCAAACTATCACGCTAACTGACCCCCTTCGAACGAGTTCTCATGGATTCCACCTCTAGGAGGGGAATTGTATCCAAACTGTATAAAGTACTGATTACGGCAGATCTGGCAGGCAGACAAACATTCAAGCAGGTATGGGAGGCGGAGACCGGGAGGGAGATACCAGCGGACACATGGGAGCAGGTCTACCGTTTAATGTTTCACAGGAACCAGTTCACAGCGACAATGGAGCACTAAAATGCTTCATGGCTGGCACCTAACCCCCTTGAATTGTCCAAAATGTACACAAGTGTTTCCCCCCTCTTTCCCAGGGAGTGAGGCACAACATATGACATGTGGTGGTCATGTCCCAAATTTCAGTCCTCAACTGGATGAAAAAGGTGACTGGCATAACCCTTACACCCTGACCCTCTGCAAATGCTATTGGCGGTACCAGAGGAATCAAGAGATGAAAGTAGGCTCGCGCGAATCTATGAGGCAATGCTGAGAGCTGCCAGGGTGGCAATAGCTAAAAGATTTAAGAACCTAGGGGCCCCTCTAAAGCGAACTCGTCCCTCAAACTTAAGGACATTTATGTGTTGGAAAAACTAACTGCAATTGTAAATGACAAAATGGACTTTTATGCGCCATGGGGGATGCTGGTCCTACACTGGGGTATGGACAATATATGAACGTTCACCTAGCAAAAATCAGCTGGGCAGGCCCTCCTCCATGGGTGGAGACTGCAGCACAGGGGTTTGGGGTTGGTCAGGGGAGACTGTCTCTCTCAGTATAGGGCGGAGAATACTTTGAGCCCAAGGGATGATAGAATACATGCAGCTGAACCTCCGGCTCTCAACCTTTATCTAATGCAAAAGTGATCAATCCCAATATCCTGTGTTGTGTTAAGTTTGATGGTATGGGTGGTGGAGAGGGGATAATGGGAACTACACTTCGATGAAAAGGTTCTATTTTTTGTCATATGTTCCTTATACAAAATGTTTAATAAATATAATGTTTTTAAAAAAAGTGAATGGAAAACCTCAAGGAAGCCTCGAAGCTGCAAAGAGATTAGTTGCTGAAATCAGATAAAAGACAAACCTTTGGCAAGCCAGACAGTAGCTGCACAGCCCCTCTCCAAGGTTACTGTGAAAAGGGAGGTTTCAATAGCTCTGAAGAGAACAGAAGATAATTCCCAAGCATCAAGCATATTCTTCTTAGATTAGGGAAAACAATCCGCCTTTGAAAGCAAGGTGTCCATTAATAAAGGCTTAACATTGGATGAAGAATAGCTCAAACAAGTCTCCAGTGGCCAGAGACGGCAAAGACACCCATATTAATATGGGCTAAAATCCTAATAAATGTCAAGCAGAATAATGCAGTGGTCTCCTCACATAGAATTGGAGAACCGTGTCTATTCATCAACTCTATGACTTCATTCCCACTCCAAAAAACTAGATGTCGGGGGGGGGCGTGGCTTGGTGCCAATGAGAGCGGGCACCTAGAGGCAGCGCTCTGCTCCAATGACTTTTCAGATTTAAATATATCCACTTAACCCACCTTAATTCTGCTTTCTGGGAGCTCAGTTATGTTGATGGTGAGCAGCCCGAACTCCACAGCGCTTTTGGTTGAGATTGCGCTTTCTTCACACCGAGTGCGTACGCCTGGAGGGCCGGGCCTTAAGCAGCAGTATCCAGTGATCTTTGGGCCGACGTCTGTCAGCTGATCGGAAGTGAAAGCGCGGGTAAGCGCACTGTACATCGGGAGTGCAGTTCTTTCCCTAAACAAAAGTTTTTTTTTCTCTTTTTTCTTTCTTTTCTGGCTGCATTATTTCTGCACCTCTTGCCTAAACATACTTATATGGAAGAAGTAATTATTAAGTAAAGTTTACTTCACAAAGTGAGGGGAAAAGGGGAAAAAAAAGGCAATTAAAACAAAGTGTGCCACTCATTTTGAACCCATTTTAACCATATGGAATTATTTTTTGGAGCACATTTGAACATTTATTAAACAATATGGTGTGCTTTCTCTTATAAAACAATTTTCTTGAAGCAAGGTCTGTTATAAACACCTTTTTATGGGCCTACAGATCTACTTAAGCTGCATCATATAATTTTAACTCAGAATTTTGGCATTCCATTTTGCCTCCCACTGCGTTCACTCCTCCCTGCAAGAATTTCATCACCAAAAATAGTACTCTAAGTTGTTGGAGTCTTCTATCACAACTACTTTATGATAGTCTAAGTACTATGCTCTTCATATAAGAATTTTGGAGATTAGAAATGTATAACATTGCAAAGGAGAAATCTAGATGTGCTGAAGTTTTTTTTGTCCTTACATGCATGCATATATACAAAGTGCATACTAAAAAAGGACAAACCAAAGAAGCTTGTGTGCCGTCTCCATCTACCTTAAAGAGACAGAAGAGTGAATCTCGACACCCAAAGAAGATATAATTGATCCAGTCATGCAGACCATACTAGCAGAAATCAGAGCTTTGAAGCCCTTCATGGAGGATACAATGCTAAGCTGCAACTTCTTGATAATAAATTGTCGGTCTTTGAATCACGCATGAATGAAGTTGAAAAGCGAGTCAGCAATGCAGAAGACGTTTCTAATAAAGTCACTAACTTATAAGCGCAGATTGTCTCCCTACAGCAACAAACTGAAAACCTTGAAAATAGGAACAGAAGAAATAACTTGTGCATTGTTGGCCTTCCGGAAGTAATTGAAAGAGATTATCCTATTGACTTTTTATACGTATTTCTTCCTCAAATCCTCAATCTACCGACCTCGGTACAACTCAACATCCAGGGGGCCCATCGAAGTGGCCCCAGCAACTCAGCCTCTAATTCTTGCAGTCCTTCCAAAACTATGATTCTTGCTCTTCTTGACTTCACGCACATCACCCTCATAATGCAGAATGTTAGACAACTTAAACAGCTAACATGGGAAAGTAACAAAGTTATTATCACCCAAGATGTTTCCAAGATAACAGCGGCAAGAAAAAGAGATCTTAACTTTCCGACCTGCGTTAAGGCAACTAAATGCCAGGTATGGCATTATCCACCCTGCTATACTCAGTTACTTTAAAATGGGCACACCTCAACCTTTCAAAACACAACGGATCAAAAAAAAAAGGATCATCAAGTCCAATCCTGAATGTAAGCCAACCATGGGATCCATCCTTCGAGCGAGATGACATTTGGAACTGTATACAAAAGTGCAGTTACTCAAAGGCAGCTGGCCCAGGCGGCCATTCGAATGCCATGCTCAAAAACAACATTGAAGAGTGGACAGACTTTTGCAATACCCTTTTTCAAAATATAATAAAGGAAGCCCACATCCCAACAATTTGGAAATCAGGAATCATTGTTCCGATCTTCAAAAAGGGTATCCGCACTAATCCAGCAAACTATCGGCTCATAGCCCTTCTGAATGTTGTAGCGAAAGTTTTCGCAGGTCTACTCTTAACTAACGAGATGGATAAGAACAAAAAGATCTTCGATGCACGACAATAGGCTTCATTAAAGGTGTGGGATGCAGTTTAAATCTTCTCATCTTGAATTTGATAAAAATAGACACCATTAAATCAGGCCGGGAAGTTAAAAGCGAGAGGCTGCCCACACAGCCTTATTCAGGCCATAAAAGAAATGTATTCTGAGAAACAGATACAAATTCGCTTAGATAGCGAGGGTCAACTAACAAAGCCCATATGAACAGAAAGGGGGGTAAAGCAAGGGTGCCCCCTAGGAGCGACACTTTAATTTCCACATCTCAGAAGTTGGTTCCGCTCTGGACGGTGTTTCCACCAAAGTTGAATGGGCTACACTTCAGCTGGATCCTCTATGCTGATTATATGGTCCTTCTAGACCCGTCACACATTGGTCTCCAAAGAAAGCTTATCGCACTAAAGACCTTTATTGAAGACCTAGGGCTGGAGATCAACGTAACCAAATCGGAAATACTGGTCCTCGAAAATAAAAGGGGAGGTCGACCTAAGACAAATAAGTTGAGATGGACATTGGGAGCAGAAGTTCTGAATAAAGTCCCATATACTCAATACTTGGCCACGCTAATAAACTAGAGTATAAATGACGGCCCAGTGATGAAAGATTGTAAGTAATTGCAAACAGGTAACAACACAAGGTACGATCTTGCAAAAAAAATATGGGAAATTCTCATACATACCGATAAAGTTTCACAAGAGTAAGGTTGTTCCAATCTTGACCTTTGTAGCAAAAAGCATGTTTGGATGTTCGTCTCAGATTTGGGCCACATGTGAAAGCACGTTTTGAAATCTAATCCTTCAGCTGCCACAAGGCTGCCCCACCGGATGTATACTGTATGAAGTTGGCATATCCACTCTAAATGCCAGAATGATGTGCAACAAATTAAGCCTTTATAGGAAGACCCTGGAGTAAGCCGACCTACCACCATTTGAAGCTTTAATTGATTGAAATAAACAAGAGAATAAGACAACATTAACAATGTGGAGAAAACAATGTAAAGACATCTTGAAACAAATGGCCATGGATGAAAAAACATTATGGACCAACCCAAATGCAGTAAAGAAGAAACTGCTGCAACTCGATTGGATCGAAACGTCAGAAAAAAGATCAAAGCACAAATGCATGAAACACTCTCCTGCTGAAGCTAAAAGTGTCAATTGCACACCTAAATACACAGTCATTTGCCCATGTAAACATCTGAGAAAGTTTTATTTGAAATTCAGATTAAATTTATATGAAACCAAAGAAATTTTGGGACAAAGACAAATTATTCAACCAGAAAATTTAAATTGCAGATTCTGTAATCACAACAAGGAAAATCTAAAAACATCGAGTCCTCTCTTGCCCTAGGTTAAGAAATCTAAGAACAATTTACTTGGGGAAAGAGTTGAGCAAATGCTCGACATACAGTGCTGATGATTGGTGGCGTCAAATGCATAACAGTGATTGTTCTAAAAACCTCATGAGAGCTAATGTCAAGTTTTTGCAGTTACAAAAGATGATGGAGATAGAGATATGTACAAAATAATGGTGTAAATATGCTTGTAGATTAGCTTGAATTTTGTATTCTCACAAAACTGCTTTTTATGTTTGTTTTTTTTTCCGAGTTTTACATTTCAAAAGTTTGTATAAACTGTATGAAATAAAAATAAAAATAAACTTTATCCAATCTCACAAAAGGTCTGATATGGATACTTCTAACCCCATCACATGAACAAATTCTACAAAGATGTGCGTTTCTTCATCTTAAGATGCAACCAATATCATCGGAGCGGAGAATGATAGGCCGTCCTTTCTTTTTCGGCTCTCCTTCCCCCTATCTTTACTTTTTCCAGACATAGATCGGTGTGGCTGGTTCCCGTTTGCCACTGTTCTTCTGATTTTTTTTCTTACTATAACAATTTTTTTACCAATTTTAATTTCTTTTTTTGTTTGTCCTCCCTATCCATTATGTCTCATTCCTTTCATGTAGTCCCTTGTCTTGTTGGGTACTCGCTTATTTCTATATGCTAGTAGACCTATGTGTTCTGGTTGCTGTTGTATCGGACTCAAGATCCATATCCTTAAATACTCAACATTCCAGGATACAATATTAAGAGGCATAATTCAAAAAAATGGATAAGGGATTACATAATCCCATTAAAAGACAAAAAGTGCTCTCACATCTCAATAGATTTAAGCCCTCCATAGCCTGTATACAAGAATCACATCCGTCTGTTAATGAAGCAGCAAAGCTCAAGCGACTATGGGTGGGTCAGGTCTTCTCAAGTGCTGCCAACAGGAAAGGAATGGTGTTATTACTCTCATTAACAAAACCCTTAAGTGTAAAATTATTTCTACAGAATCTGACCAGCTAGGGAGATGGGTTATCGTTAACATATTAGTAGAATCTACAACCTATACAATTCTGAATGTTTACGGACCTACCTCTGTAGATCCATCCTTTTGGAAACAACTTAGAAATCCTATACTACGTAGTAACCCCCTCAATTTGATTGTATGTGGAGATTGAAATCAAGTCATAGATCCTTTTATGGATAGGAAATCTGATGTGCGGTACACTAATACTACATCCCATACACAATGTATTAACTATTTCTGAAACTGGTCTGAGTGATGCGTGGCGGATCCTACATCCCACAGATTCAGAATTTATCTTCTACTCTACACCCCACAATTCCCTGTCACAGCTGGATTATATTTCTATCCCCAATTCTATGGTTAGTTCTTGATGCCAAGATAGAATCCATCAGAATATCTGATCATGCTCCAGTGCATATCAAAATTGCTATCCCAATAACCTCTCAACTCTTACAGATGGAGATTCAACACTAGTCTATTTAATGATGCATCTTTCAATCAGTTTATCACAGAAGAACAAGTTACTTTCTTACCTGGTAACGTTCTTTCGATAGGATGGTCCGACGACGTATTCCATATCTATGACAGGTAATCACCACAGCTGTGCTGCTTTGGAAACTTTTTTCGGCGTCTGCGTCGATGACGTCGATGCGCCGTCGTCGAGGACCTCCTCCGACGTCATCCGATGTGATAAGTAGGACGCACAACGCCCGTAGCCTCAGTTGTAGTTTTTCCCCCAGAACGTGTGACATTAGTCTACTGCCAGTCAGACACAAAGCCTTGCGGAACGTAAGCTGCAATCGCATAAGAAATTCTGCAGCGGGGAAGGTAGGGAGGGAGCGATATGGAATACGTTATCGGACCATCCCATCGAAAGAACGTTACCAGGTAAGAAAGTAACTTGTTCTTCGAGGGGATTGGGTCCTCCGACATATTCCATATCTATGACAGACTACCAAAGCAGTACCAGAGCAAGGAGGAGGGAAAGAATTTAGAATTAAAATTTAGAATTGCCAATCAAATAGCAGAGCAAAGGACCACCTTGCCAAAGGCCAGATCCTGTCCTCGGATGGAATCGAGGGAATAGTGACGTATAAATGTATGTACTGAAGCCCAGGTGGCTGCATCACAGATGTTGCGAATAGGAACACCCCTCTGCAGGGCAGTAGACACAAGCCAGCCGGTGGGTCCTTACCCGCCAAGCGGTAACACTCCGAGGTGGCCAAAATAATCCAGTGAGACAAAATCTGTTTCGTCACAGCTTGTCCCAAACGCTTTCCAGCGTAACCAATAAAGAGTTGATCGTCCACTCTGACCCGGGACATGCGTGAAACATAAAAGCTTAAAAGCTCTCCTAGGATCAAGCCTATGGAGCCTCTTTTCTTCCTTACCAGGATGCGGAGGAGGATAGAATGCTGGAACAACCACCTTCTGGGCCAAATGAAATTCTGTCACTACCTTCGGAAGAAAAGAAGGACGGACACTAAGGACAACCCTGTCCTTGTGGAAAACAGTGCAGGGAGGCTTAACTGAAAGTGCCTGTAACTCACTCACTCTGCGAGCGGAAGTGACCGCAACTAAAAATACAGTTTAAAGAGTCAACAGTCTCAAAGGACAAGAGTGCAAAGGCTCAAAGGGAGCACCCGTTAGAAACCCGAGAACAAGGTTCAAATCCCAACCGGGCACTAGGAAAGGTGACGGAGGGAACACATTAGTGAGCCCTTTCAGAAACTGAAATTAAAGGGATTTTAAAGTAGGAACACTCTTCAGACGAGCGCTTAAAGATGGACAGCGCTGCCAGGTAACCTTTAATGGTACCCACTTGCAAGCCCCTGTGGGCCAAAGAAAGTAAAAAGGACAGAACCATGGGGATGTCACATGCAAAAGGATCCACATTCTGAACTCTGCACCAGTCGCAGAACATACGGCAACGGTACAGAGACTTTGTTGCTGGCCGTCGGGCCGAGAGCAACACCTCCATCACGTCTTCAGGGAGGTCCCAATCCTTATACCTCAACCTTTCAGAAGCCAAGCGTGAAGGTTGAGGGATCTGACCTCTGGATGGAGAACCTGACCCCCCTCCCGTGAGAGCAGATCGTCTCGGTAGGGAAGACGACGTGGAGGGCAGATGGACAAGTCGAGAAGGTCCGGGTACCACGTCCTCCGAGCCCACGCCGGAGCAATGAGGATCATCCGGGAACCGAACTTCCGTAACCTCCGCAGCACTTGCGGGATGACGGGGACTGGAGGAAACGCGTACAGCAGTGGGAATGACCACTCCACCACGAACGCGTCTTCTAAGGCTCCTTTTGGAGGAAATCCCTGCGAGCAGAACCTCTCGCACTTCCGGTTGACACTGGAGGCGAAGAGATCCACTTGAGGGGTCCCTCAAAGGGCGAAGATCACCAGGAGAATCTTCTGAGCCAACTCCCACTCGTGAGAGATTGTGCTCTGCCTGCTCAGAGTGTCCGCCGTCACGTTTTCGTCTCCGGCCAGATGAACTGCTGATATCGAAACTTCCTGCTGGATGGCCCAGAACACAAGCTGCATCGCCTCCCTGCACAGAGGAAGTGACCCTGCCCCCCCTTTTGTTGAGGTAGTGCATGGCCACTGTGTTGTCCGTCAGGATCAGGACATTCCTTCCTCGCACAGTCGGCAGGAAAGCCTTCAGGGCAAGCCTGACGGCCCTCAGCTCCAACAGATTGATATGGAGTCTGGACTCCGACGGAGACCAAAGACCGCTGACTGTCAGCTCGTTGGCATGAGCTCCCCATCCCGTGAGGGATGCATCCGTCACGATTGTCACCTCCGGCCAGGGAAGCCAAAACGGAGCCCCCTTCATCAAGTTGCCTTCGACGGCCCACCACAGAAGATCCTGGGCGACCGAGGGCGGCACCTGAACCGGGTCCGACATCCTGCCGGAGGACTGCGACCATTGCATCTTTAGTGCCCACTGCAAAGATCTCATCCGCAGACGAGCCTCTGGCAGCAGAAGAATGCAGGATGCCATGAGGCCGAGCAACCTCAAGAACTCGAACGCTGGGAGCGTCTGAGCATGCTGAAACTTGTGCACCATCTGCTGAATGTGAAGAGCCCTCACCTGGGGAGGAAAACACTGCCCCAGGGAAGTGTCGAGCACTGCTCTGATGTATTGGAGCCACTGTTTTGGCATCAAATGGGACTTCTTTAAATTGAGGGAGAAGCCCAGCCTGTGAAGGGAGTGGCAGGTGACTGACAGATGATCCAGGACCTGCTCGGGAGAGCGCGCCCTGATCAACCAATTGTCCATGTAGGGGTAGACTTGAATCCCCCCTTGCCTGAGATGCGCTGCCACCACCACCATGAGCTTGGTGAAAACCCTCGGGGCGGAGGTCAATCCGAATGGCAGGACCCGAAACAAAGTGCGAGTCGCCAACCGCGAACCTCAGGTACGTCTTGTGCTTGGGATGGATCGGCACATGGAAGTAAGCATCCTTGAGGTCGAGAGACACCAACCAGTCCTGAAGCTGAAGGGCCTGGAGGACTTGAGAGAGAGTAACCATTTTGAACTTGTCCTTCCTGAGGAGTTTGTTCAAACCGCTCAAGTCCATGATGGGTCTCAATCCCCAGTCTTTCTTCGAAATAAAAAAATAAGGGGAATACCATCCCTTGTTCCTCTCCGCTAAAGGCACCAGTTCTATAGCGCCTTTCTCCAGCAGGGCTTGAATTTCCTGCGCAAGGAGCGGATCCGGACTCTTCAAAGAGAGGTTCACTGGTGGATTGTCGTGAGGCCTCTGCCGGAAAGGAAGACAGTAGCCGTGGGTTATGATCTCCAGAACCCACACATCTGAAGTAATGGCACGCCACTCTAAAAGATGCTGCACCAGCCTTCCCCCAACCGGCGAACCATGGGACATAGCCTCAATGCTGAGTGGTAGCAGCTGCAGCGTTACCTGAGCGCAAAGAGGCAACTGCCCGAGCGGCCTTGGCACCACGGGTACCCTGTCGTCCACCTCTGGTACCCCTGTGTTGGCCTCTTTGACTGCCAGCTCCTCTCGCTTTACCAAAGGAGGAGTAATAATGAAAGAAACCACCCCTCCATTGCTGTCCCCTAGGATGAAAAAGCTGAGGTTGCCTGACTGCAGCACCTATCGATTTGGCTGCAGCTTTAGAGGTCTGCAACCTCTCAAGGCTCTCGTCAGCCTTGCTGCCAAAAAGGTGTTCACCGTCAAAGGGCATATTGAGGAGCCGGGATTGCACATCAGGAGCAAACCCCGACTTCCGCAACCACGCAAACCTGCGTATCACGGTGCTCGCCGCCATGGACCTGCTGACGCATTCAGCCATGTCCAAACCCGACTGAACGGACTCACACATGGCATCCTTACCATCCTGGACCATAGCAAAGGAAACCATCCCGTTCGTCCCCTTCGGGAATATGTTCAGCCGCTAACGCAACACAGTTCCACAGAGTGTGTGTGAAACGAGACAAGGCACATATGGAGTTGGCCGCCTGAAGCGCCATACCACCTGAAGAAAACACTTTCTTCGCCTAGCCATCAAAACGTTTGTCGTCCCTATCAGGAGGGATGGTAGGGTACGACGCCTGCTTTGCCGGGGCCGTGGCCGCCTGCACCACCAAACTCTCCACAGTGGGGTGCCTGGTCAAGTAGCAGGGGTCGCTACTGGCTGGACGGTATTTTCACGACAAGGACCTGCCCACCGCCGGGAGACTCTCCGGAGCAGTCCAAGCTGCCGCCACCCTTCTCTGTAGATCCATATGAAACTGCAGTACCGGGTCAGTTGGGGGACCAACATCAAGGATGTCCGTGAGATCATCCTGCACAAACTCCCCTGGGGGAGCAGACCATCCCAAGTACTCGGAGACGCTAGCCATAAGGCGCCGGTACGAGGAATCGGCATGAGAGCCAGGCTCAGGCCTACAAAACTCCACCTCCGGAGAGGTGTCCAGTCCACTGGCATCATGCAGTGACTGCCTCAAATCGTCAAACTGGCTATGGCCCGAGACCAGCTCATCTGGAACCTGACTAGGAACCAGGCCATCAGAGTCCTCATCCACCTCCGAAATATATTCCAGGTGTTGAACAGAAGGCACTCTAGAGTGCTTGCTCTTAGCCAGAGCCTTTCTAGGGGGTTCCCCGTGCCACAGGGTACCTCCGACACACCTGCCTCGAAAGGCGTCGAGGGCGTCTAGTGAATCTGTGCCGGCGTCGAGAGAACAGGCATCGGCGCCGAGAAGATCGGCGTCGAGTAAATCGGCGACGTCAGATGCAGCGCCGCCAGCATCGACGGTGTCGACACAGTCCTCGAAGCCGGAGCTCTGAGCGTGTCCTTCGACGACCTGAGCGTCGACGGCTTCGACGACTTCCTCGGAGCCGGAGCCTCGAGAAAGCCTGTCGACGCCCTCGACGCCTCAAGCGTCTATGTTTTCCTCAAAGCCATCACAGGTGCACACAGTCTTGAGGGCGTCGAGTACCGGGACCTGGAACGGGTACGTTGCGAACGAGTCCCCTTGTATGAACGGGACCTCTCCCGTGACTCGTGCCGACCACTCTTGCGAGCGGTGTCTCTCGACCTTTCACAGCCGACCCCACTCGGGGGCGCGGACGGCTTAGTACCCTGCGACTCGAGAATCGCCAGCATTTTCTTCCCGAAGGAAGCCCATTCCTCCGGCATCGCACGGCTGGTGGGGTAAGCGACGTGCCGGGCAGAGTCCTCAGAAGAGGACCTGGAAGACTACCGCTGTCGGCACTTCGGAGAATGTCTCGAAGAGGCCGAGGAGTGGCGAGACCGACTCCTAGAAGGAGACCCACGAGACTTCCGAAGACGACGCAGAGTTACCTCTCGAATCATCCGTCGAAAGCCCCGCAGACTTCGACTTCCTGGGCTTGGACACCCGACCTACCGACAACTTCTTCTTACGTTCCCGTAAGGCTTGGGACGTGAGCGACTGGCAGTCGATACAGTCATCCGTGTCGTGGGCCTCCCCGAGGCGCCAGAGGCAGGCGTCGTGCGAGTCCGTCACCGACATCTTGGACCCACTCTTCCCGCACTTCTTGAAGCCCGGACGCGGGGTCGAAGACGAAGTAGAAGACATCTTCTTACGAAGGATTTTCTCACAAAAACGAACAGGTTCGAAGAACCGAGAAGAACAGAACTCCAAAGAGTCGAGGCGTAACCGAGATTCACGAAGCAACATGTTCACGGAAAAAACGGAACTGAGGCTACGGGCGTCGTGCGTCCTACTCATCACATCGGATGGCGTCGGAGGAGGTCCTCGACGACGGCGCATCGACGTCATCGACGCAGACGCCGAAAAAAGTTTCCGAAGCTGCACAGTTGTGGTGATTACCGCTCATATGGAATACGTCGGAGGGCCCAATCCCTTCGAATAACAATTATTTCTCGGAAAATAAAGATCAAGATACGTCTATCCCCAATAATTGGGACTGTTACAAAGCGGTCCGTCGAGGTCAGATAATCTATGTAGCGAACAAAAAGAAAAACCTCAAAGCGGAATCTGAATCTATTCTCAAACTACTTACGCCGCTAGAAACTCAATTTGCCCGCACTAACTCTTCCGTCATTCTTAGAGACATTATGAAACTCAGATTCCAATATAATAAGCTTATCACACAATACTCATGTTCCAATCTAAAGCCAAAATATACCAATTCTCCAATAAGACCAGTAAAACCTTAGCTTCCTATCTTAAACTTCAGAAGGAGAAATCTAGAATTGTTGTGATTAAAGATTGTTGGCGAAATATGAAAAATGTCTGACTAAGAAATTGTGAAAGTCTTTACAGAATTATATTCCAATTTATATACATCTGAAGCCACCCCTAACAGCCCTGCTATTTGTGATTTCCTACATAATGTACCTTGCCACTCCTATCCTCAAATCGACCTCTCATCCCTTAATGATCCTATTACATCTCCTGAAATACACTTAGCTATTAAAAATCTCAAAAAAGGTAAAGCCCCAGGACCAGATGGCTTCCCTATTGATTTCTATGCCCACTTCTCCAATCTTTTAGTCCCTAAGATAAGTAACCTTTTCTCTAATTTCACTCTAAATAACATGGCTCAAGGTTCATTAATTATAAGCTATGCTAATAGTATTACCTAAGTCGGATAAAGATCCAGAACTCCCCCAAAACTACCATCCAATCTCCCTTATTAATACGGACTGTAAAATCTATGCAAAAACTCTCAGAATTCTCCTTTCCAACCCAAGCTCCTCAAACAAGATCACGTAGGTTATGTAAAGGGTAGAGTCTCCTCTTCCCATATAAGGCTAATTTTGGATGTTGATATTTTAAACAAATCAAACGATCCCTTTGCAGCAATAGCTCTGGATGCTGAAAAAGCTTTCAATAGAGTTGAATGGAACTTTATGTTCCAAGCGCTCAAGTGGCATGGTTTTGGCCCCCCTTTTCTATCTATGATTGAAGTCCTATATTCCAATCCCAAAACCACAATCTTTGTAAATGGACAATTATCCTCTTTTTTCCCCTTTTCCGAGCAACACACCAGGGCTGCCCACTATCCCCTATCCCCTTGCATTAGAACCCTTTCTGGAAGCCATAAGGCAAAATTACTATTTTGGGAATTCCATTTGATAATTTGCACATTAAAACTGCGTCTTATGCCGATGATGTACTTACATTCTTAAGAAATCCCCAGTTGGGAGCCCAACATCTACTTAATATTATCTCCAGATGCGTCGGGATACAAACTCTGATAAATCTGAGATTCTTCCACTTAACCTGCTCTGCATCCCGCTTCATGCTAGCACTCTGGGCATGAAATGGTGTCCTTTGGGATTCAAATATCTTGGTATCCACATATCTGCTTCCATTAATGGTATTCACAAACGTAACTCAGATAGCACATTAGCCAGAGTCAAAGAATTAGTGTCTTCTTGGTCCCCTCTATATCTCTCCTGGTGGAGCAGACTGGAATCGATCACGATGATAATCTCTCCTATAATAATCTATCTTCTCTATATGTTACCTCTTCCTCTTTCTCCCTCCTTCAAATCTATAGATTCCGGTCTCATGAAATTCTGGGGAGAAAGAAACATAGAATCTCTCTGAGTAAACTCAAAAAACCACCTCTCAAGTAGGGGTTGGTTTCCCTGACTTTAAAAAATACCATCTAGCCTTTACTGTTAAGTAAGCACAGTGGTGGTTTGTGCAGGATATAGCATATGATGTGCCTAACTGGGTTAGCCTGGAGAGAGATAGGATATGATATATGGCGTTTATAACGCGCCTATACATAAGTGTATACAGGCACGATAAGGCAAGGGAGGGGGAACAAAGGGAGGACAGACAACGATCCTGCTAGGCCAGGTGTCATTCAGATCACGCAAGTGCATGGGATGGGGAAGGGGAAAAAGTGCAGGGGAGGGGACAGTGCAGTACATGGGAATAGAATAATAACAAGTAAGTAATGGCCAGCGGTGGCAAGTGCAAGCTAAGTGCAGACATCAGGTGTCAAGTGCTGGTAGTGGGACTGTAGGGATACAGAACAGTCTGAGTGCGGGTGTGTGCGACTGGTGAGGGACCTGGGCCTGAGATCAGAGGGTGGTCAGGTAACCAGTGCAGTTACTGTTTCAACCAGGAGGTCAGCAGGGGAGAGGAGGAGAGAAAGCTGAAGCAAAGAGAAAGGTTTTGAGGTGCTTCCGGATCCAGAGATGGTTCTCCTCAAGTTTCAGGGAGGCTGTTCCAGAGGCAGGCCCCAGCTGAAGAAAGCTCTACCACCAACTCATTGCTTGGAGAAGCGACTGACCCTGAGGGAGTTGGAGGCGGATGAGCGAAGAGCTCGAGAAGGAAGATATTTAGGAAGAGAGTTGAAAATATTGAGGCCCCAGAAGGCCTTGTGGACAATGAAAAGGGTTTTGAACTTAATCCACGCAGCCACTGCGAGACAGTGCAGAGATTTCAGTTCTGGAGAGATACGATCCCTGGGCTTGAGGCCAAGGACAAGTCTTGCAGTCCTGCTTTGGATGAGTTGGAGAGGGCGGAGAGTAGAGGCAGGCAGAGTTAGAAAGAGGCTGTTGCAGTAGTCTGGCCTAGAGAGAACCAGAGCTCTGGTGACAGTGAGCTTCTGGGGGAAGGAGAGGAAAGGAAGAATACCTCTGAGGAGGTGCAGTTGGTAGTGTGACTTCCTAGAGATGTCGGAGATGTGATGAGAGCAGGAGTGTGTGGAGTCGAAAATGACCCCGAGGATTTTAGCCTTGCAGGTGGGAGGAGGGCCAAGAGAGGCTGGCCAGAGTGTGACAGGAAAGGAGGGAGCGGGTGTGCCGATGAGGAGAATCTCAGTCTTACTGGCATTAAGGCAGAGGTCATTGGCAGCATACCACTCCTGGATAGCAGACAGACAGTCAGTGATGAGGGAAGAAGAGGAGGCTGAAGGTAGCCTGAAAATGAGCTGAGTGTCGTCCGCATAGCACTGAAAGTTGGGGCAGAGAGGCAATGCAGTGGGCAAGAAGTGCCAGGTAGAGGTTGAAAAGCCAGAGAGAGAGGTTAGGCCCCTGGGGGACACCACAGGTAGAGATAAATGTAGCCGAGAGGAAGGACCCAAGTTGGACCTGGGAGGGTCGGATCAGAGAGGAATGAGGTCAGCCAAGCCAGGGCCTGACCGGTGATACCCAAGTTATCATGGCGACATTTGAGCAGGATGGCGTGGTTGACAATGTCAAAGGTAGACGAGAGATCAAGAAAGATGAGGACACAGGGGGTGTTAGAATCAAGGTTGGAGAGCAGGTCTTAACGGATATTCAGGAGAGCAGTTTCCGTGCTTCTGGCTGCTCTGAAGCCAGACTGATGGTTATGAAGACAACCAACAGTTTCAGTGTGGAGATTAAGCTGGGAGATGGCCAAACTTTCTAGGAGTTTGCCCAAGAAGGGAGTGATGGAGATTGGGTGATAGTTGGCCATGCAGGAGTGGCCGGCAGAGGGTTTCTTAAGAGGGTGCACAAGGGAGTGCTTCAGGGGGGATGGGAAGACTCCAGTTGCGAAGGAATAGTTTCCCCAATGTCCCTTGCGGACATTTACTTAAAGGGAAAAACAAATTTATCAAATACTCCTGCCTTTGTCAATCCATCCTGTCCCTTAAAACATTTATGTTTCCATCTTTAGCTAAGCAATCCTCTTTTATATCCCCCTTTATTTGGCATAACCCTCTGATTAAAATAGAGGCAAATCCTTTTTCTGGAAGCCGTGGCTCTCTAAAGGCATTACCTTCAGTAACCAACTATTCAAATGTGGTGTTCCCATCACATTTGATGAATTTACTGTTAAGTCTCATATGCCTGCCTCTTCCCTGATGCAATTTCTTACAATTATTGTTCCAATAAAAGAACATCTAGAGACACTGTTCTACAATTCCAATAATCTTGAAGCGCAAAGACTCCCTCATATGCTCAACTCTAATATGACGGCTTCCATCTACAACATCTTACTAAACTCTGCACCTACCCAGAGGATTGAATGTCTTCACAATAAATGGAGAGAAGCTTGCACAAGATTGCGACACCAGTTTTGCTGCCCATCCCCCCCCCCGGCCAGGGTAAAGAATTTCTAAAATTACCACATCTGCAAGCCTTATCCAAACCCTTTTCTTTTTCCACCATAGAGCCTTTTTCACCACTGTATCCCTTTTCACATGTGGTTCATCACTTAATGACAATTGCTGGAGCTGCCTACAAGTTCAAGGTTCTTTTAAACATGATTGTAGACTGCCAATATGTTAAACCATTTTGGATCTCTGTGTGGAATACCATCAAATGCATTTTTAACGTTACTATGGACTTTTGTTTTGATTTTCTCATCTTAGGCAGCTGCATAATTTCCCAGTCAACAAACATGCTAAATATCGGTTTGATTTAAGCCTAATGGTGGCAATCCAAAACATTACTACTAACTGGAAAAACCTAAACCAAATTCACTATAAAGTTTGGTGGAATTCTATATGTAATATTCACAGATTGGAAAAGTGTAATGCTTCAACCCCTGAATTACAGGACAAGTTTCAGTTGAAATGGCAACCATTTAATAACTTTTTATCGGTGTAAATTTGCATTAGTAATTTATGAATCAATATCCTCAAGATGCATGATATTTTTGTACCACACCCTCCTTCTCTCCTTTTGTCGCCTGCCCTGGTTGCGTCTTGTCTTGATATATTTTATTGTTTCCCCCCAATATTTAAAAAATGCTCTTGCATATGTGCAAAATTATACGATAGAAGTTTACTATGCTTACTTTGTATTAATCTTCATTATATTCTGTTTTTCCTTGCGGTACATCCGCTGCTATTCTTCGCATATGATATTTGTATCATTTTTTATTTTTTGCCTTGTACCTAGTTTCATCCAATAAAATCTTTAAAACATAAACAAAACAAAAGGTCAGACAAAACCAAGTTCAAAGATAAAGGTAGGTCCTGGCTTGTGGCATAGGAAATCAGGGATGGGGTCCTATTTCATTGGAAGAAGCAGCTCCTTTTTGTCTCCACCTTACCACTATTTCTGCTCATGTGCTGATGGCCTCCGAAATTTCCAAGGTTGGTGAGACCAATGCCAGTCAATCACAACTCTCGAAATAATGCAGTTTGTAACTGTTGCAGTAACCAATTATGAGTTACGATAGGTTTTTTCCTTTAGCAATTTAGGGGTGGTCAGAAGTGGGGCCATCAGATAATCACAGCCAATGAAGAAACACTTATGCATGCCATATGTAGATCATTCCCCTAACCAATCTCAAATCCCTGTAGGTTTTTGTAATCAAGATTGTGACGTGAATCGTTATGTATTTTTGTTTTACAAATTGTTGTTTTGTTATGAGAATCTTTGAGATCTGCGTCCCTATTGCGTGTATGCTGCCGCTGTTTTATATGGATTGTTAATAAAACAGGCCTTTGCCATTTAACTTGACTAATTCAGTCATTGGGCGCTGTACTACCCGGCCCATCTGTTCTTTTAAGGCTGGGGTTTTCCAGTCCTCCTTTACAGGCTCGTTCTGGGAATTCATAGGTGACTCCTATCCAGGGGTCCCACAGAAACAACAATGATCTTTACAATTGGGTTAAGTGCCTCCCAATTACCCAGCCTCCACTTGTCCTTTCCTGAGTCCCCCAGATTCTCAGTGTCCTTTGCATTCCTCCACTCCTCCCCGCTATTCCTCCCACAGTCCTTCCCCTCCCTTACACTCCCTCCAATTTTCCTCTCTACCACCGACCTCCACCCTCAAATCTTATTTTGTACTACTCTCCACAACTCTCCTCCCTCGAATACTCTTACTACTAGTCCCCTCCCTCTGCTACTGCTAAACTCCCCCTACACTCTCCTCCCCCCACACCTCTGCCAAGTCACCTTCCTTGCGCTTAGTCACACTTGTCAACCACTCACAATCACACCCTGTACACTATCCCTTAGCCTCACTCACGTTACAGTCACTCTCGCACCCCAGTGCCACTTTTTCTCAGCAACCAGTACCGTTCCATGGACATGCTATCTGTAAACTGCTCCATGCTCTGCTGCACCGTTCTTGTTCTGCCTGGTCTCTTGGTCCTTCTCCACCATTGTCCTCATCTGAAAAACCCACACTGCCCCAGTCTCTTCGCCCCCTTTTATCCTCCCTGCCCCCTATACCTGCCATTGGCTCCCTCCATCAGATGGTTGCCTGGGCCAACTGCTGATTTCATTCTCTCCAGAAGTTGGGTTACAGTCACCAGAAGGCATAACAGGCCATAAGCCCTGCTCACTTCTCACATTCGAGAAATGACAGCCCGCTGCAAACGGTCAATTTTAGAGTTCATGCCCATATTGCATGGAGCGCTTGCATTGATGGTGTGGCCTTTGTGGCGTTGCTATACTACAGCTGTTGTTGCCTCTCCCTCCTATGAGCTTCAGATGTGTCTCTCCATCTGCTAGAATTCCTGGTGCTTGTGCTCCTTAAGAAGAGAGAACACTGGTAAGCATGGTGCAAAACCGGTATGAAGCAAGAAGTGGTACTCGACATTTTCAGTCAGGCACAGACCACACCCAACCTCTGGGGCAGGACTGGCTCTAGGAAACACCCTGCTAAAACTCTTGCCCCAGGTTGAGAGGGGATGCCATCTCCTCTTCGGTCAATCCCCGACAGAGTCACAATTATAAAACGGAAAATTATCCCAACACTAAGCTCAGGAAGCTTTGAGCATAGGTAACATGGTCTCACCATGTGAGCTATATTTAGATTTTCTGCAAAGTGCTGCATGTTGATGTGCAGTCACTTCCACCAGCACTGCTTCCACAAGCATATAGAAGTCTGAACTATCAATGGGCTGCCGTAAATGTTTGATTATCAGACTGATTGTTTCACCTGATTGTCAGTCTATTTGACCTGGTGTTGTAGGTTGAAAGACAGCCGTGTCACATGGCCAAGGGAACACACAACTACTGGACACCAGAATAAGTTTAAAGAGTTTTATAAAAAAAACAAAAGTAAAGTATAAGCCATTGCATGGAAATTTGTTCAGGATGGCTTTCGCAAAGCTTCTTGGGAAACATAGTCCATTATGGACATCAAACAAAAAGGCATTCATAAAGCTCCATACAGGACATTTTCCTGTTTAGGTCACTCTAGAATTCAGTCTCACTTCTGGGCAGCACAAGGCCACTCCACCTCTCGGGATTTATGGCTTCCTCCCTTTGCCAAGTGTCCCAAAATCCTCCCCTTCCATGGGGCTCTTTGTTGCTTATTCCCCTCTTCCAGGACCAAAGGGCTCTGCCCCTCTGTTCCTTTGTTCAGGGGTATGGTGCCCCTTTTACCCTTCCAAACGTATGGATATAGTGCCCTGATCACTCTTCACTGGAGCCCACCCATCTTCTGGCGTCACAGGGCATCACTGCTTTAACACAGGAGTACACCCCATTTCTGGGTTTCAGGAGTTCCTTCTCCACTCCCCCTCACTGCAGCAGACCCCTATTTTGGGTTTCAGGCAGGGCTCTTCTCCCCCTCACTGGAGCTCACCTGTCTTCTGGGTTCAAGGGGCTCCCCTGCTCTAGTTCTCTCCTACTTCCTCAGCAAGCTCCTCTCCACAGCTCCCAGCCCAAAAGATTCTCACTTTGTTCTAGCATCACTTTGAAAGCTCTCATCAATCTACCATTGGCTGAGGCAAATCTTTCAATTGATTGGTTAATTGGGTTCTTATTCCAAGCCAGGGGAAGGGAGACTTCAAAAGGATTGCTGCCCTCTTGGATTTCTTCCAGTTGTTTACAAAGTACAGGAGCTGGAGTTTGTTTTATGCTGTACTCCTGCCTTATCTCCTAGTTGTCCACCTGCGCAGAAGTTGTTTTTGTGGGTTTCTGGTGGTTAAACGGCCAACTCAAGGGACAGAAAAACCTCTAGTAAGTACCCACCTGTGTAAAATAGTGGTCCCTTTGGGAAGGGGGAAGGAATCTTCCCTTTGATAAAATGATGCAGTTGCAGGGGACGGGGAAACATCTTCACTTTCACTGCAGCTTGAGGGGGTGGGTAGTGGTCAGAATAAGTTAGGGTTTGCCACAATTATTTACTTAAGGGTCTCCGGATGTGCTAGTGTTTCCCTGAATCCCTGAAAAACACTCAGGAATCCACTCTGGGTTTTGGCCCTCTAAATTTGATGCATCTTGGGAGATGCTGTCCTGAATAGCCTGTTTCTTTGAGACCTGGTAGTTTCTAACTAGTGGCTCTCCGGGGGTTTGGGAATTGTTCGGGGGTGGTCCGGTCAGTCCTCCCATCAGATGGACCAGGGACTTGATGTGAATTTGGCACTGTGGCTTTGTCACAGCCACCAGCAGAGCCTCACACAGTTCAAAGATGTGGCTGCACTGGAATCTGGCACTGCACAGGAGACCGTCACTCCCTAGGTCATGAGTGGACAGATTCCACAGGCAGACTTGGTGGCAGCATGGTACTTTTGTATGATCGTTAGATTCATTCTGTAGCTAGCATGTGATATATGCCACAAGTCAGGCTTCCTG
Organism: Ambystoma mexicanum; assembly: GCF_040938575.1. Lineage (NCBI taxonomy): Eukaryota > Metazoa > Chordata > Amphibia > Caudata > Ambystomatidae > Ambystoma > Ambystoma mexicanum. Next base: position 286,988,612 of record NC_090926.1, on the reverse strand, counting down.
GACATTCTGGTGGCCTTGGTGCTTTATGATGGCTTCAGTGTTGTGGGAATCTTGATCCATCTTGCGGTGATGCCTGAAAGCTCTCTGCATAATCCAGTCTTTCTTCTCTACTGTACCTCAGCCAGAGAGAACTTCTCCCATTAAGAGGAAAACAGATTGTGGGGCGCTGCAAGGGGCAGCTTGCCAGAATGTAGGGGTTGATGTAGTTGGGGGCTGCTATGTTCCAATAAACTGCTGGGAAGCTACGTTTCAGATGCAAGACCTAATGTTGGGTGGTGACGCATTTGTAACTGTCTGGGATGGAATGCAGGATCCAAGGCATTTCAGATCATGAGGGGTAGTTGCAGTTGGGTGTGTGCAATGGGAATGCTGTGTGTAAACCGAGAAGATAAATTGCACAAGAGCATTCATCCACCCATCAGACAGTAGGCAGCAACTGGTGCAATTGCCAGAATAGTGGTAGGATAGTGGAATGAATCTGATGGAATCATCACCGATTCCCAGGTGGTAACCTACTCTTTTCGCGCCTTGAAACACTTGTGTATAGGTGCGTTATAAATGCCATATCATATCCCATGTACCCATGGGATAGCAGCCTCTTCCTGACCCTGGGGGTAGATATAAGAGTGATGATAACATGGGGGAGTCAAACTCCGGCTAGATGTCATGGCTTCATCGGACGAGACGTGGTATCCCCCATTTTATCTTGAAAATAACCCTCCCATATCCAACACCTACATGGCCTATTGTGATACATCCCGTCCTTCTCCCATGAAGAATGCGGAAATCACACTCTTCAATTGCACTAATCATCCAGAACTCATTTTCCCATTTAAGTCTACTGGAAATGTTTCCTTGGGTTTTCCAAAACAATTCTCAAAAGTGAACTTCATCTCCTGTAATTACCAAAATACTGGGACGAAGAAGAATGGAGCTGTACAGAGAGAGAGAAGCTACATGTCCAGCATGCACTCATGGCTGCTTACATACACCTGTGCCTGGGAACTTTAAAAAAGAACTGAAGCAGGGAATCTAGGTCTGCTGCTGGTGGCAGAGAGCCGTGTCTCTGAAGGTAAATAAACCAAAAGGCAGTTACTGGCGTGGTGGAGCCAGGAGGCTAACCAACGAAGAAGGAAGAGGCTGTATGAGAAGGACACTGCAGGAACGCCAGGAGCCGGTGAGAGAATCATGGGCATTCACGAGTGACGGAGAGCAGCGCTTCACTTACCATATCCAGTTGAGAATCGGACGCGTGAAGTGGAAGCAGCGAGAGATGAAGGAATAGAGAAGAAACGGTCACAAGAGGAAGCAGACAGAGACATTACCTCGATTGACTATGAAAGAAATGAAAGCTGCCAACAAGAGCCGGCGAGTCCACGCAGAGGCAGTGGGGACCCCAGAGTGTGTCGGCAGCAACACTGAGTGAAAGTGATTAATGCCCAAACCACAAAAAAAGAGAACTAATTAACATTATGTAAAAAGGGGGATTAAGCAACAAACGGACCAGGATATATGATATGCAATATAGGCAAACCCCAAACCAGATAGCATATACAGCGGAAAGATTGACAAACCAAGTGTATATCCAAATTTGTGAAATGGCAGGAACCCCCATGAGAATGTATACAGCTTTGCAGAAGGGCAGAAGCCGCATGTGAATATAAGAAGCCCTTGCAGGAGAGTATACCAGACAGTTGCAAGTGTGTGAAAGCAAGGCATCCTGGCAGAAGAATCGACCAGGCAAAGACATCTGTGTGTAATAAAGGTCTTGAGAAGAAACATCAGGACTAGAAAAGCGATATGTGAACCAGGAGAAGAGAAATAGAAGCCTGGTAGAAAAGCATACCAAGTGTTTCTGGAAATACAATTCAAAGTGAATTAAGTTTGCACGTCAATTGTTAAGAGCCTAGAAAGGCTCAAAGAACTGTTGTATGTGAAATTTCAGAGAGCCCAGAGAAATCCAGCGTAATGGAACCACCCTGTAGACCAAGGATCTCTAGCCCGGAAGAACATTTGTGTTGGAAACATTTATTATTCTTTTGTGAACACTTTTCTAAACCTCCCAAGGTTAACAACATTTCCTGTTTCACATTAGAGTTTAGTTTAAGTGTGCGGGTCAGAATAGAACTTTGGACACAGGTGTAAGGAACTCATGGTGGCAACAGTAAAGAAAGACAAGTACAGTCGAAGGGTATTTGTCGAAGGGTATTTATTAAACTGAATAGGTAGGTTGGAAAAATGCCTAATCTAAACCTAAATCAAAGATTGGAGCAAGCTTCGACTATCAAACAAAAATAAGGCAGTCCTAGTGGTGTTGTGTCAAATAAAAGAGCCTACACCAAGAAAAACCTATTGCCAATCCTTACGCTAAATACAAAAGAAATGTGGGATAATGTTCTTAGGAAAGTGTCCCCTAATAAGTCAGGATGCGGTAGTTGGGGTCTCCCTTGCCCACGTCTTAAGCGCAGGACAAGCTAGGATACTCGAGCGCAGCACACGCTCCAGCTTCCACAGCAGCAGCAAACAGTTCTGCTCTCAGCAATCGGGCCTTCGGTGGTGAAGTCTCTTTTCTACAAAAAAAGTCTCTTGCTTCAGAGGACCTGATGTATTTTCAAATAATTAACAAAGGTTCAAGGTTTCTTTCTGCTTGTACCTTTGGTGATGCTTTCTCACCCCTGGGGCCCTGTCTTCTTGGCTCAGGCCCTTCTCAAATATCATCTTCCCCTTGTCAGGTTTACTGTGGTTTTCAACACAATTCCATCAGTAACATTCACAAATCTTAATGTCTTTTTAAACAGTTCACTGTGGACAGCCCTGTGCCGGGTTCACTCTCGTCAACTCACTGTATATCAGGACTTTAGACTTTGCCCCCCTTTTATCGGCATCCCTCCTTCAGGTTCACTCTTGCCAGCTTTGTCGAACGCATATTTTCTCAATCAGTTTTTACGATGCGGGATTCACTTCCTTTAGCGTCATAATCATCTGTCGGTCAAAGACTTTCAACTGTACATAGGATTTTACCAGACCCCTGTATGACCACTTGACCCCTCCCTCGCCTTTCCCACGGCCTTCTGATTACGGTAGTTTCAACAATCTGCTAATCGCCCAGAGCTTCCTTAGTGAGCACCTACATGGTGGCCTACACTCCTTTGTTGCTGGTTTTCCCCCTTTTGGTATCAACAGTTTTGTACTTTTACAGTTCAATTAGCCTTTGCTACTTTCGTTCAACACAGTTGGGTTTCTTATCGGCTCTCACCTCAACATGGCTGTGATGAACCGCTTGTCTTTTTTTCCTATCTGGAGTCGGTTGGTACCACGGAGACAAGCGTCTCTCCCGGCTTGTTTATCAGCGGAGGACGGTCTCGTGTACCGTTGACATCTGCTGCTAGACACGCTGGCTATTGTTTGCAGTTTTATGAATCCTTTCGCAGATGTTTCACGAGCCTTGGTCGGAAAGGGCAAAAATCGCTTCTCTCCTAGTCACCCTCTCAATTCACGCCATCTTTCTCCTCTTCTTGAACTGTCATGCCGAGTTAGCTCTCTCCTTGTGCAGTCTGTCTTCCTTGTATTGTGCTCTCGTGGGCAGTCAGGTGTGTGTGATCCTGGCCAATTGCCTGCCCTAGTGTTGGGACATGTCAGGTAAATGGCTCGGGTGTCAGTCTGTCGTCCTTCATGATAGGCGAAAGTGTTTGTGTCGTAAAAGGGGGGAGGGTAGAGTGTTTGAGTATCCTACATGGTAGGTTGGGGAAAAGGTGTGATCAGAAGGGGGATACCGCGTCTCACCCATCAGTGTCCCACTTCCACTCCCCGAGGAACCACAATCCAGGTAATCCTCCCTCACTGGTCCACCCCCAGAAACTGGAGCCAATAGCGATGGCTGTGTCCTGGCCACCTGGATGACAGATACTCGGGGACTAGTCAGGGAGACACCTTCAGGTTTCTCACACAGGACAGTATTGGTTTTGACATCTTGGCACAGTCAGATCCTTAGTTTTAGTTAGGTAGGGAAATGCATCTTAGAACAGGGTCAGAGAGGCCTTTTCCCAACCCTTTTATTTTCAATAAAAGTCTAACCAAAAACATTGCTAACTTGTGTCAGAGTTTCATTCCTGACGCCTCACAGTAGTTAAGGAAATATAATTTTCAAATGCCCTAAAGTGAAACAAACCACTTAGGGCAGCACTGTACATATTCAGAATAATGGGGAATGGACTATTGCTACAACAAGAACCTTCCATATCCTTGAGAAGTATGCTGGAAGTTGAGACAGCCAACCAACTTGCAATGGTGATGCACATTGAGATCTTGTTCATCGTGTCACCTGTAAACAAGAGCCAGACTACATGGCTGACCAGTTTCAGACACACTGCTCTTTGCTCTTGACCTCCTTTTGGTGCGGCTAAAACAGTAGCCTGCCACCTGATTACCCATACCCAGAAAAAGGGCAAAAATGGCCGGCCACCAGTGCAGACCTGGCCAACTCAAAGCATGAGCTAGGTACCTGCCAGAAAAACAGACCTCAAACAGGTTGGAGAGGTCTGCATAGTTTCCTTGTGAGACTGGTCAGTCACACCCAAAATGCTGGTTCGTGTACCTAGGATTAAAGGGGCTGTTAATGCAAGTGCACCAATGTGATGAGCGCAGAAGATAATCAGTTCAGATGCAGGCCACAGCTCAGCCATACTTCCACACTACCTGCATTTGCATGTCCCATGTCTCTCGAAGATGCAGCTACAGGTAAAGGCACCATGACATTATTTCTTACAGAGGCCATTAATGGAATGATAATAGATAATATCCTCGAGGAGTGTTTAGCCGAATGGGCTGTTTGTTGAAACGCCGTTTTACCAGAGGAAAAAAATATAATGCCCACGGCCGTAGGGGAGACACAAAATATGGGGCGACAGGGGACACGCTGTGGACTTGTCTGCAGACAAAACCCAGCGCACTCCAAACTGCCATAGTGCAGAGTGCCAATCCTCAAAGCCCCTATAAAGATGTGCTGTTAGATTTATTTAGAAAAACAAAATATTGGCAGTTTTTAGAAACAGTCATACATCCAATAAGTTCCAGATTTTTCATCTATTGTACAATATTTAAAGATGATAGTAAAAACATGTCATGAGAGGTATTAAAAATAAAGTGTTTCTGCATTGCTAGAACAAACTTTACAACATTTAAGATTTTACAGCAGCGATTTTAAGGAAACAGTTCTCTTAATCCCTTTGAAATTGTCAGTGCAGTTTTACTGAGGGAGCTCGGATACTGTTCTATGGACGATTATTGAACATGAAGAATGTTTTTGAGGCTCACAATAAAAATTGCTTGTCTTATATTAAAAAAAAAAAAAGGGGGCGAAAAAGAATCAATCAATATTTGAATGAGGTTCCTCCAAATGAAGAAATACAGTTTTGAGATGGGTTTCTGCACTGCTGGATTCCTGTAACATTGGGTGCAATATCGAGAAGCTTATGTTGTCCACCAAAATAACTTTGAAGCCTTATATCACTGACAATACATTGGTGGAGAAAGCCATACTGCCAGTGTGCAAAAGCAGCAAGGTGGCATAGTTAGAAGAACGTGTGATTGTTGTCCCATCGGCATGCCAATGCTGGGGCCCCAGAGTACTATCTGGACTCCATTGGTGAAAAATCACTCAAAATGCTGGCGCTAACACTAGACCCGTCCCCTCACCACTTACTAGAATATACCAATTGATACTGTTGCACAAATTCACAGGCAGCATTAAGAGGGTGGAGTCTGCTGATCGGGTTATTCATGGAAAATCTGACCTATCCACAAGTAATAACCTAAACCACAAAATGTTTCTCAATATATTTTGTTTTCATACATATATACTACATACCACAAATTGATTAATTTAGAAATGTATGAAGAAACTTAAGTTGGCAATGCAATTAAATGAAATACACACAGTATGACAAATTGGTCTAAATGGAATTTCATTTTTATCCTATCAGCCCCTTCTCCCTTGCTTGACTGCAATGTATCTCTTTAGAGGCATAGCCACAGAGTAGAAAGAGCCAATTGTATAGCCTGTTATAATCATGCAAATTTAACAAAGTCAAAGTGTATGGCATCAATCAGTATGCATGACAAATTATTTTGCTATTGATCGTATTTCATCCAGATCCATGATACTTTGGGCCTCATTACGAGTTTAGCGGTGCAGGAAAAACAGGACAGTAATTCCAATTCTCCTGATTTTTGGAGGGAAAGTGGAGGATTTACCATGCTGGAGGTAAATCCTCCACATTTCCTCCAAAAATCGACAGAATTACCAGTCGGTAATCCCGCTGGTGGGAATTCTGCCAAGAATCCTGGGGGCTAACACCGCCCTACCACCACTTGGTCCTGTGGGTTTACCACAGGATTACAAGTGGCGTTAACGGTAGTTACATTTGGTGGTATTTCAGTGGATTTACAACCAGAATACCGCCAAACTCGTAATGAGGCCCCTTTATGTGTACTGCATACAGCAAGAGGGTTGTCTTTTCTGGGGCATAGGTGAATGTAGCCAAGTCTGTCAGTCATCGCAAAACATTAAAGCTTCTCTCAGCCACACAGGAAGAAGCTGGAACAGTTAAGAGGCTCTGCAGTAGCTTCTCCACCTGTAATCTTTCTGTTGGAAGCATCCTCGGTTCCGAGACCAAAGAACACTTGTGGACGCTTTATATGGTTGTTGTGCAGAGAGAAGGAAATAATCAGTTTTTGTACATGGGTATTTTAACAATCCTTTTGAAGCTTCTGCCTGCTGGTGGAAGAATGGAATGCAAGAGATTAGAAGGTGGTAGTGGGGAAAGAGTGACAGAAGGCAGTGGACAGGAGGAGAGTTGTTAACAGATTAGAGTGACAGTGGTGGTAAAAGAAGATCAGGGAGGAGGGGCTTCTGAGAGGGGGAGTGGGGCATATGCAGATTAGGACTACAATAAAGGTCTTCAGATCCAATTACTCATTTGCCTATTAGCATGCCAGCTATAACCTTTTAGATTCCACTTAGAACACGCAGTTACAAAGTCAATTTGTTTTGCTGATGTATATGCATTTTATAGGCATTGTGGAGGAAATTTGTGAAATGAAAATGTGCCCGTTACTGCAGTATTACGGTGAATAGGCTCCATAACTTGCCATGTGTAAACACAGTTTCTTGCCTATGTGATGCGAAGACTGTAGGATGTACTGTGCATGCCTTTGCAATGAAGGCCTCTCGCCTAGCTTGTTGGAATGCTCACTTTCTCATTTCCTGCTTCTGGCACATTTCCTATTGGCATATGCAAGCGTGTTCTAGTCTCTCGCTTTCTTAGGAAAAGCAGCACTGATGGGCGGATGTCATTGTGAACGCTGTCGCCTGCTTCAAAGCATATGGGAATCTAGAATAGTCACCATGACTGCATTTTATGATAGGTGCACCTCACTGATAACACTGGCCTACGTGAAAGAAAAGAGTGCAGCTGGTGCAAAGGCTGATATGAGGTTTTGTGCTTTGCTAGCAGGATGAACTTAGTATGCAAACTTGACCCGTTGGGACCACCCCTTCCATTGGAAAGCATGTGTTCTGTTGGGTATAAAGCGGGGATCGGAGGAAATGGGGTTCTGAATTGGTGTCTCATGTTGCTGATGGGTTCGTGCTGTCACTGCTTTCTACTAACAAAGTGTTCACCAATTACTGGAATTGCGAGGGATTTTTTTCTCAACAAGATTGATGCCGTAAGACATCAGATTCCCATTGGTTTTTTGCCAGGCCCAATGGCCACCAGGCAGACTTCCCGGTAATCCTTGTGGGCCCAGGAGAGATTATTTTGTCAGAGGGGTGAAATGGCCAGAACACCCAGAGACTCGAGGAAGGCGGGCAGAGCAAGTGTGGAAGAAAGCCGACCGGAGAATTATGGATTGGTGAACACAGGTAATTGTGTCAATGTACCTTCATGTCTTCTATGTTGGGGTCTGAAATGGGGGGTTGTGTGTCTCTGGACACTGAAAAATTGAAATTGGAAATTGAAATATCTAATCTTGTGTGATTATCCGGGGATACTGGAGGGAAAGTACGGTTTATCTGGAAAGGAAATAAAAGCAATTGGCCACCGCAGTTTAACCAACACAGCAGTCTCATGTAGGATGATGGATGCGCTGCTTTTAAAGTAGTGTAGAACCGATCAATGTGTTCTATATGAGTACAAAGAAATTATTTTGGAGGAGAGCCTTATGATCGTCCGGTCTTAAACCTGCACTTTGTTATGTGAAGCCCTAAATGTGCAACTCTGGTCTACGAACCCTGTTTCTACTGATTTGTCTTGTCTGACTCTTACCCGTTTATGTCTCTGAAAAGCTGAGCACTGCTCTGCATTGTTGGAAGTGCATCAAGAAATATAGGCTGTGAACCAGCAGTCCTCTGAATCTGACCAACACCTGCGAGCATTTCTGAAATTTCCCTACTGGGGGAAGAACGGTGGCTGGGTGCGATACACGAGTTCCTGAATAGACATGGCAGAATGGTTAAACTGATGAGCCGTACCCATACCGCTAGGGTCTCAATAGCATGCAAACGGAGATAGTAACAAACGTGGATCTGAAATAAGACATACATTGTCTTAAACCGAGAGAACGGGTTCAGGGCAGTCTAGACAAGTGCCGCTTCCTCCTAAAGAAGTCCAGCACACTTCAGGTTTACTCACTACTCGCCAAAAGCATACAAGTACCTGAACAAATGGCACAAATATACACAGAGTGAGTCACCTAGACAGTTTCCCCAAGAAGGCACATTTGATTTAAACAGGATAACAAATGTATGTAAAGTACTAGAGAAGAAAGGTGCACGTGTACACGGACACCAATGGGACAGTTATCTCGACTTGTATACCGAGGCAAATAAAAGACAGACTGAATCTAAGACCAGACATTGAAAGACACTTAAGAAAAGCTCCAGGAGCAAGTAGATGTTTTTTTGAAAACCAATCAGTAAAAACCTGCAGGTACCGACCCAAAAAGACGGATACAAACAATCATATCCTGTACTCCAAGGTCTTTTTAAAAAAAATGAAAACACCGACCAGATAATGGCTAGCCTAGACGCTACTAAACCGCTAAAGTGTAATCAGTTTACCCCAATAAATTCTATGGCTGATCCATTTACTCCCAAAATATGATTTCAGATTTCTAAACTCTTTCTGTCCTCTGGTACGTTAAATGTTTAATACCAGTGCTGTCCCATTCCCGCTAAGACAGCTCCTAGAAGGATGCAATACCCTAGTGACTATACATGCCCCAGGGCACTCTACTGATTTGTTTAACATTGCTCAGAAGTTTCAAAAGATACAAGAAGATCCTGTTAATTTCCAGGAGGAATTGGAGGTTATCATTTATTGTTGTTATCACCCTACTTGTGTCGATCTGAATCAGTGTTTATGAGGAGTACTGCCCACAGATACACTTACGTTGCTTAAGGTACACGCAAATTGGCCAGCCAAAGAACCGGCAACCGCTAGGGATTTGAAAGCATTTACTGACAGGCTGGTGCAAACTATTATTCAAATTTGTCCTCGAAAGACGGATTGGTCAAAGATCAATGCAAGTGAAGCAAGCTAAGGGAGAACATTCGGCGGAATATCTTTGAAGAGATGTTTTGAACAGTATTCTGGGATTGTGGATGTGGCGCTGATCGCGCTGCACGCCTTGGTGGCCCCGTTTGTGATGGGATTTGCAACCAAAAGTGTCAGAAGGAATTAAGGCAGTGTTGATACAATGGGAAGGAAATTAATTAGTGGAAGTTTTGTTGGCTGCACAGCAATTTCATGAGAAGGTTGAAAGACCAAAAGAAACAACTGAAGCCAAGTTAATGGCATTGCAAATACAGAGTTTACAATATAGCATTACTAAGGATGACAAAAACCCTGGCACCACCGATAAGGAAACTGGAAAACATACTTCTGGTACTGGCACGAAGGAGATTAGCCATGGCATGGTGACAGGGCCCTGACCCCATACTAACAAAAAGGACATCCTCTAATGCCAGGAAGTGGAAGCAGAATTCATAAGAACACTGCCACTGCACGCGAGGCCTCCGGACATATGGGGCCGCTATGTGTCAAATCTGCTCTCCAATACTGACTCCCCTACAGCCTCGCCAAAATTGACACAAACTGGAATCTGTGCGGACTAAGTGCCAATACCAGCACACCATTCTATGAGACCAAGGGTCTACAAACAAATACAACAAGGGGTTGGGGGGGAGGAGGGGTCTGGGGTGGCGGGAGCGGGGGTGGTGGGGGAAAATGGCGATGGTGCTAGTTGCATAGCCTGCAGTTCAGGCTAGTCTGTATTGTTGTAAAACAGTAAATGCAAAAAGAAAGTTTAAAAAAAATAGTGTTTACAACCTCCCCAAGTGAGGGGAAGGTTTCGCCCTGATCAAGGTGGGCGTGGAGAGGGAGAGGAGCACCTCAGTGGTTTGAACCAGGTAAAACTGCAGAAAGCTATTACACGAACACTCACAGCAATCAGTGCAACTACTGTAAAGAGTCCGGACACTGGAAAGCAGAGTGTCCTTAGCGGCATTATGACGGCCGAGCTGGCCATTACTTTTAACCGATATGTAGGATTGCCAAGGGCTCCCTGAACTTGTTGCACCACTTATTTCGGTTGATCATACTGCTCCGTATGTTGACTGTCACGCATCACGCTCCACATTAAAAGCGGAGTTTTCACGAACGTTGCACTCAGATGAGGTAGTTAATGTGGGAGCACAGGGGGAACTCCAATACCCCACCCTGTGTCCACTCCGCTTAGGGTCACAATAGGTCCAATTTCAGATTAACATGCTTTTCTGCTGAGCCCTTGTTCCCCTGAGAATTTGCTTGGATTGGATTTGTTATGTAAACTGAGCTGCTCTATTTACAGTTCCCTTGATGGTGTATCTCTTGATATTCCTGCTCACAAGGAGCACCAGGTAGTGGTGGTGTTAAATGAAATAACCCAGTCAGACTTGGAGAACCAGTCTGACCCTGCCTGTTCACCGCTCGGGCTGTTACACTGGCTTCCTCTCTAATTATGGCCAACCCATGCATAGGATACTGGATATATGGTCAATACTGAGCCAGTCAAAATTACTCTAAATCCTGCCAAGCCCTTGCCATGTGCCCCACAGTATCCCATTCCCAGGCAGGCTGAAGATGGTATTAGTCTTGTGACAGAATCCCTTCTCCAGCACAGCATTACTGTCGCAACCCTCAGGCCCTGTAATTCTCCTATTTGTCCTACTAAAGAACCAGGTTAAAAAGGTTTATCGTGTTATTCAGGACCTGCATGCAGTTAATGCAGCAGTTCTGTCAGGTCTTCTAGTTGTTCCCAATCCAGCTACGATATCGTCATGCATTCCGTATTGTGAGGGTGCAGAAGGAGGAGACTGACACACAAGTGGCATAATGGTTGCTATAGACTTTTATTCACCAAGAAAATCTAACTTTCCCCATCTCTATGAGGGATTTCCCAACCTCAACTAAAGTGCCAATGGGTCTGTCAGGCTTGACCAACTCCCTAGTCCATCTTCTGTTTTTATGTTGGAGTTAGTAGTTGCCCTTAGTGGAGAACTAAAATGCTCACACCTACTTTTGGTAGTGATCTTCATAGTTCCACACCTCCTCCTCATCCAAGTCCTTGTGATGCACGTCTTACTTGGGTAGTCTGAGTGGATTTTATGTCATTGGCACTGCACAATTAAATTGGGTGGTTGAGTAAATTACTGTAGTGTACCATAGGTGTAGGTTGAGTAGGGGTAATTGGGAGGGGGTCATACCGCACTCTCTCTAGATGTCGGTGCCTATTCCCAGAGGGGGTGTCTCTTCCCATGAAATCCTCCCTATGTGCACCACCCCAGGGGATACTATCAGGTAGCAACCTGGCCTCATGGCAAGGAGCTCCCATTGGGAAGAAGTGATGATATCCAGGATTTGTCACAGTATACAGCCAAGTGTTTTACTGTTGTGGATTTGAGCTTGGCTTTTTTCTCTATACTCTAAAGGTGCAGAAGTAAGGCTCGGACACAATGGTGATATGTTTTTGGGCAGAAACTTTTAGTATTCAAGAAAGGATTGGAAAAATACCTCTGTGCCTAAAACCAAAATGGGTTTCCCCACCTCAAAGAAAACTAAGGAAATTGTCGAAATAACTAGAGTGGTCGCCAGTGATCACAATCCTCTTTCCACCACTTGGCAGGCAATGGCTCCACCAACTGAGTACATGAAAGCTAAGATCGACATCAACGCACAGGGAAACAGAGTAAAACTGTCAACAAAGTCAATTATAGACATGGAAAACCGATTCAATACCATGACCAATACTAATTGCGCAAACAAAACAGATTACACCTCACTACTAATAAAGTTAAAAAAAAAAACTATCTTCGAAAACGATTGGCAGAGAGCCCCCAAGACATGTGTTCGACAAAAGCCTGGTCAACAAACGACGTGAACTTAGGCAAATTCAACGCAGAGCAAAACTTTCGGGCACTCCAGCGGCAAAGAAAGAAGCATAAATTGCAGCAAAACATTACAAAGCATGGGTTAAAGGACATCGGTTAACCCTCTACCAACAGGACTCTGAAAACTTCTTAAAAATCATAAGTGGCAGGAATACAAGAGAATTTTAGAGTACCTTGAGAACTTCTATCAAGAAAAGTCTATAATAGGCAAAATCGGTGAACATACATAGATAAAACACTTTGAAGCCATGGACTTGGCGCCAGTAACTACAACATCTACACACATAGGGGCAAAACCGGAACCATGGGTAAGAGTGGACGATCCAAGCGAGATCCGATCTCGGATCATAGCTTTGAACAACTCAAGAGCCCCAGGACCTGATGGGGTCACAAATGTGGACCTAAAAACAAATCCAAAGGCGTGGGCAAGCTTTATGAGTAAAATCTTTGGAAGATGTGCGGACTTATAAACCATTCCGCCCTCATGGAAATCAGCTACAGTGGTGCCATTATTTAAGAAAGGTGATAAAAAGGACCCAGCGAATTATCGACCAATCGCGTTGCTTGATGTAATGGGGAAAGTCTTTGGCTCCATGCTACTAGATCATTTCAAGAGCTGGGCACAAACCGCTCCTTGTGAAGACCCCTTCCAAACTGAATTTAAGAAAAAAGTAGGCACGGCAGCCAACATATTACTACTGAGTGTCCTGAAGAACAAATTTTTGGAAGGAGGACCGAAAGTCTTCATGGCATTCATCGACCTCAGATCGAGACTCTGGTCAAAACTTGAAGCTTGGGATTGTCGTTCTGCACTGTTGAAGCCAATTAAGGCATTGTACACCGACCCCAGCATGCGGCTCTGCTTGGATGAAAACGGACTTCTGTCAGCCTCGATTCCAACATCACGAGGCATAAAACAGGGGTGTCTGCTGGCTCCGGCACTTTTTCTAGCCTTCATTGGCGACATCAAGTGTTCAGACACAGAAATAAGATAATTTCCACCAAACGTAGGCAAAACCCTGATAACGAGGTTCCTCTATGCGGATGACCTAGTCCTACTGGACTACACTCCAGTGGAACTCCAGCGGCAACTAACCAACTTACAAAGTTACATCCAGGAGAACAACTTGGAAATAAACAAAAAAAAACAAAGTTTTTGACGCTCGAGGCATCCACAAGAAAAAGAAAACCTGCTTAAACCTCGAAGGTACGTCCATTGAAAAAGTCCTAGACTTTAAATACCTTGGGGTCATACTGGACTCAACAAAACAAGATAAAGCGATGCAAGACTCATTAGGTTCTAAAGCCAACAAAATGGCAGCTCAAGCCAGGGCCATAGACAAATCATTTGGTAGATACTCACTGGTCCCAGTACGAGAATTCTATAGGAAGAAGGCGATTCCAACTTTAACATACGGAGGGGACGCAATGCGAAATCTACCAGTAAAAATCTGGCCAAAAATAGAGGCAAAATTTTGGAGGAACGTTCTTTCCTTACCAAATTCTACTCCTGGCGCATCCATTCGCCTAGAACTGAGTCTGCCTCAGCTAAAAAGCACAGTGGAGCAGTCTACAATAATGTTATATAATAAATGTCGGATGGCCGATCCTCCGTCACTCTACAACCTGATAAATCAAGAAATGGAAACAAACAGCACCAAAAGACTGTCATTGTGGAAAGAAGAGAATGTCATAGTACTGGAATCAATACAGTCCAAAGATACACTGATTAACAATCTGAGAAAAATCCTGACGAAACTAAAGGAGCTAGATTGGATAGTTACATTGGAAGCAGCAGGGAAAAACAAACTTACTTCACATCTGCCTCCAAACACCAAGAAAGTAAAAGAGCTCTAAGAATATATTAAAAAATTCCCATGTAAAAAGGGGAGAGATTGCTCTTATGCGCTCGCCTTAATCTGCTCCCAACAAATGAGATTTTGGCTATTAGAGGCAAATCTGCATCTAATCTATGCCGCTTCTGTAGCATAACAGAAAAATAATTTATTCAACATCTTCTAAAATGTACCAGTAAACAACACATAAGAGAACGATATCCGAGACATCTCTTTTCGGACTTCATTATCTCGGATGAAACGATGTGTTGGGCTTGACTGATTGGAGGAGATAAGACACAATGGCAAATAGCAACTTACAAAATACTGGAAGCAGTAAACCTCCCGAGGACATAGCGGACTACGAGGGCACATTTTTAGAGTCTTATTTTAGAGAAAGTTAACGAAACAGCTCATTTTTGTAAAAATCTATTTTTGATTAAACACAAATATAAAAAAAATGAAAAAAAGATTGTCGGAATGTCCATAACTAAAAAGTCATTGCCTGTCGTGTCTCAAAAGCTTACTTTTGTTCCTAACGCTAATAACTTAAAACAGCTGTGCAAGGATGATCTCTTCTAAAAATGAAGTGTTCATTGCGGTTACAACAAACAGAAAAGTTCCCAGTCTCTTGGGTAATCAAAAACTGATGAAAAAGAAATGTTCAGAAATGTTGCAACCCTTTCCCCTAGCTCCCAGATGAGGTTGCTAGACAAGTCTGATCTATGAAAGTCTCGTCAAAACATTTGTCAAAATAAACGTTTTACAAAATTCGACCCCTCCTTACCTTTCACACCACTAAACTTTTAATTACATCCCTCATCTTCTCCAGACTCTTCTACTGTTCCTCCCTTCTCTTTGAACTCCCCTCCTCTCATCTCTCCCCTCTTAAATCCATCTACAACTCTGCCATCCGCTCCCTATGCCTTCTCTCACCTCCTGATTCCATCTCCTCCTCCCTCACCTCTCTAGGCTGGCTCTCTTCACTCCCAGCTTAAGTTCCTCTGTCTTGTTTTCAAATACCTCTATGGTCTTGCCCCCCATACCTCTCCTTTCTTCTTTCTACACCCCCTTCTCGTTCTCTCCGCTCTGCTAATCTTTTCCTACTCTCTCCTCCACCCTGTGCCCTCTCCCGCTTCCGCTCCTTCCTACTCCTTGCTCCCTTCCACTGGAACTGCCTCCCCCTTCACATCCGCTCTTCTCCCTCCTTCCCTTCCTTTCGCTCTTCCCTTAAATCTTATTTCTTCCACTCACCTCCCTAACACCCCATGTTCCTCCTCCCTTCCCTTCTCACCTCTTACTCCTGCTCTTCCTTACCCTCTCCATCTCACCTACCTCCTTCCTTCCTGCTCGCATCTAGTCTCACCTTTTCCTCTCTTCTTTCCTGCATTTCTCTTTCCCCCATTCTTACCTCTTCTAACATCTACTACTCCCTTATACACATCTCCCCTCCCCACACCCTCCTCACCTCTGCATTATTGTAAATTGTTCTTTATACTGTTTTCCGATTGTGGTTCAATTGTCATTTTATGCCTGCTGTATTGTTTACTTGTTCTCATGTAAAGCACTTTGGAGTAAAGGGCTATATAAATCCAATGAAAATACAAATGCAAAACAGGTTCATCCCTTTTCCTCTAAAACCATCAAGGACCACATTGACTCCCCGACGCCTGCCCTGGCCGACTTTTGCAACCACTCCTTCGCCACTGGAGTCTTCTCTTCTCTCCTGAAGCACTCCCTTGTACACCCTCTTAAGAAACCCTCTTTTGACCCATCCTGCCCGGCTAACGCCCAATCTCCATCACTCCTTTCCTGGGCAAAGTCTTGGAAAAGCTGGCCATCTCCCAGCTCAATCTCCACACTGAATCTGTTGGCTGTCTCCATGACCATCAGTCTAGCTTCAGAGCTGCCAGAAGCACGGAAACTGCTCTCCTGAACATCCGTGAAGACCTGCTCTCCAACCTTGATTCCAACACCCCCTGTTTGTTCATCTTACTAGATCTCTCTTCTGCCTTTGACACAGTCAACCATGCCATCCTGCTCAACCGTCTGATAACCTAGGTATCACCGGTCAGGCTCTGGCGTGGCTGACTTCTTTCCTCTCTGATCGACCCTCCCAGGTTCAACTTGGGTCCTTCCTCTCTTCCATCTCTACCTGTGGTGTTCCCCAGGGGTCTAACCTCTCTCCCTGGCTGTTCGACCAATACCTGGCACTTCTTGCACACTGCATTGCCGCGCTCTGCCCAAACTTCCAGTGCTATGCGGATGACACTCCACTCATTGTAAGGCTACTCTCAGCCACCTCTCCTCCCTCTCTGATCTTGGACTGTCTGCCCGCCATCCAAGTGGTGTGCTGCGAATGATCTCTGCCTTAATGCCAGTAAGACAGAGATTCTCCTCATCAGCACACCCGCTCCCTCCTTTCCCGTCACTCTCTGGCTGGCCTCTCTTGGCCCTCTTCCTGCTCCCACCTGTGAGGCTAAAAAACCTCGGGATCATCTTCGACTCCACACTCTCCTTCTCTCCTCACATCTCCGACATCTCTAAGAAGTCACACTACCCGCTGGACTTCCTCAGAGGGGTCCTTCCTTTCCTCTTCTTCCCCCAGAAGCTCACCGTCTCCAGAACTCTGGTTCTCTCTAGGCTGGACTATTGCAACAGCCTCTTTCTAAATCTGCCTGCTTCTACTCTCCGCCCTCTGCAACTCATCCAGAACAGGACTGCGAGACTTGTCCTTGGCCTCAAGCCCAGGGATCGTATCACTCGAGGACTGAAATCTCTGCACTGGCTCCCTGTGGCTGCGAGGATTGAGTTCAAAACCCTCTGCATTGTGCACAAGGCCTTCTGGGGCCTCAATACCTTAAACTCTCTCTTCCTAAATATCTTCCTTCTCGAGCTCTTCACTCATCCGCTTCCAACTCCCTCAGGGTCAGTCGCTTCTCCAAGCAATGAGTTGGTGGTAGATCTCTTTCTTCAGCTAGGGCCTCCCTCTGGAACGGCCTCCCCGCCTCCCTGAAACTGGAGAATCATCTCCGGTTCCAGAAGCACCTCAAAACCTTTCTCTTTGCCACTGCTTTTTCTCCTCCTCTCCTGACTTCCTGGCTGAAACCAAAACTGCACTGGTTCCCTGGCCACCCTCCGATCTCAGGCCCAGGTCCCCTCCCCCGTCAGTCGCACACCTGCACTGCCTTTCTGGCAACCCCTGCACTTGGGGACTGTTTCTGTATCTCTACAGTCCCACTACCAGCACTTGACACATGTCTGCCCTTACCCTTGCCACGTGCTGGCCGTACTTTTACTTGTTATTTATTCTTTATCCCCATGTACTGCACTGTTCCCTCCCACCATCTCCCCCATGAACTTGTGCGTTCTGAATGACACCTGGTCTAGTAGGATCGTTGTCTGTCTTCCCTCCGTTCCCCCTCCCTTGCCTCGTCGCGCCTTGAAACACTTGTGCATAGGCGGGTTATAAATGCCATATCATATCCCTTCTTATTCTACATTCTTTCCTTTTGCACCTCTCAGGCCTGTATTTACATAAACAAAGGTCACTGGATAATTCACAAGAATAGGTTTCTTGAATCCACACTGCTTGATCAAAACAACTTGGCACATTACCTTTGCCAAGCGTAGGGTTCCTTTTTGATTCATTTGTCTCTCACTTTAGATGCAGGCTCCAGACTTGCAATATTCAGAAGGGCTTGGTTTACTCTCCTGCCAAGCAATTGTCCTCTCATGGAATTTGGGTGCGGGTCCCAAACTTGCAATATTCTGAATGGCTTTATGTTTGTCTCATGTGTGTGCATGTCCTAGAGTTGCACTGTAGCGTTGTATGCTTTGATGCAGAGCAGAACTAGCAGATACAACTCTAATTGGTTTGCTCCTTTTTTTGTAAAGATCCCAAACTCTCTTATTCTTGGTTTCTCATACGGCTGAAGGGCCAGACTTGCACTTCATTCCCAGAGCCCCAGAAATAAGCCCAACGTCTTCACACTCTTCAAAACATTAATGTTGTTCCCGGAAATGCTGAAACTGCCATGCTCTGAATCTAATTTCTTCAATAGTGGTTCTGATTCTACAATCAGGAGCTCAGTTTTCTCACTATTTAAGGATAGTGAGGTGTCAACCATCCACATTTGAACTGCATCATAAACTTTACTGAGTGTTGAAATTCTGCATGTTGTTTCCAGTAAGCTCGAGGACGACCTGGTTGTCGTCTGCATAGTTGGTATACTGCACATCCAGGTCATCCAACAGACCAAGCAGGGCCCTGATGTAAATACTGACGAGCGTCAGTGAGATGCATGATCCCTGAGGGACACCGCATGTTTGTAAAACAGGAGAACTAGCCTCACCAACTACCACTCTGGCAGTGCGTGGCCCAAGGAAAGATGAGATCCATCGAGCGGCCAGGTCTGAGAAATGTGCCAGAGTCCTTAGTCTGGAGATCAGCAGCGTGTGCCTGGTATACTCCCCTGCCAGGGCTTTCTCATGTGAGCATTTCATACACAGGACTTTTCTAAAGTGTATATTCTTGTAGCTTACATCGGTCTGGTGCACACTCACGAACTTGTTAACATATTTGGTTCCCTCTTAAATCCATCTGCAATATTCTTCTAGCAGGGCTTTCTTTATACATGCATTGCACGACCTTGTAGACTTCACAGTTTTTTATGTCTGCACCGTCCTGTCTTGAGGTTGTCTTGAACTCTCCCAGTACACAATCCTGCCAGGGTTTCTCTCATACGTGTATTGCATACACTCACAAACTTGATTATCTTTTCTGTACATTTCAATTTGCCTCTTTAGGAGAATTCCACTTCGTTCTTTCTGATGTGCTTTACTTGTAGCCGTTTCAGTTTGGCAGGCTTGCTGATATGCCCCGGTGTCCCTGCTTCCCTTGGGTGGACTCACTTGCTTTGACTAGCGTACGTTGTGTAGCAGCAGCCTTCCGTTCCTGCCTTCTCCTCCCGTGTCAGATTTCCAGCTGCACAGCCTCTTGCGGATCCCACTTCTCTTCTCTGCATCTGAGCTTCGGTCCAGTGGAGGCTGCCTTGTAGTACCGGCAAATGCCCAGAAGCTCTCCGAAGCCTTCTGGCATTCTCACTGCATACGTTCACCTGGAGTCTTGTTTTTCCTTCCTTTTCCGCTTCATTTCATGGACACCACTCCAGCCTTGCGGTTCCTCAGTACTGAGAGAGATAGCAATCTCCAGCCAGTGTTCCTTCATCAGCTGTTGTGCTGGTTTAAATTTGCTGGCTTCAGAGCACCGCTTGCGCTCCGGGTCTCCATAGATCCGCATTACTCAGTTCCTGTTCCTCAATACAGTTATTTCACACTTTGGAAAATAAAAGTACGTTTCTGATAACTTGGATGAGGATTTTGGTACAGTGGTCTTGAAGGCCAAGTCAGTCCTTGATGTCTTATGTGCAGAACCTGAGCAGATATTTTCAGTGTCTTTCTTGGGTCGGTGATTTAGTTGGCTTAGGGTTGATTGATTTGATATTTATAATGTGCCTATACACAAGTGTTTCAAGGCGCAACAAGAGAGGGGAACAATGGGAGGCCATGACAAACAATCCTACTAGGACTTTGGGATCGTGCACGTGCGCAGCGAGAAGTGAAGGGGGGGAAGCAGAGTGGGGTGGGAGTGCAAACAGGGCAGCAAGGCTCTGAGTTAAGTGTGAGTAAGGCAGTGACTACAAGCAGACCCTGCGCGGAAGTGCAGGTAGGCCAGGTGGGCCATGCGGGAGTGCAAAGATGGCCAGGTGGACATGCAGGGGGGCAGCCCAGGGGGTGCCTGGCGCCCTGTAGGACTCAGAGGGCACAAAGCTGCCAGTCAGGCGGAGTAGGCAGAGCAGGAGGATAGATTAGCAGCAGAGAGAGAAGGCAGAGGAGAAAAGGAAGGTCTTAAGAACCTTCCGGAACTTAAGGAGATCAGGCTCAAGTCAGAGGGGCAGGGAGGCCATTCCAGAGAGAGGCACCTGCAGAGGAGAGAGATCTGTCCCCCGCTCCCTGCTTGGCGAAGCGTCTGGCCCACAGAGAGTTGGAGGTAGCCAAGCAGAGGGCTCTAGAAGGAAGATATTTAGGAAGAGAGTTGATTATAGCGTGGGCCACGGCTCCAGAAAGCCTTGTGGATGATGCAGAGGGTCTTGTAACTTGATCCTTGCAGGCACCGCGAGCCACGTTCTTTTGACTGGATATTCCTCCATCGGATTCCACATCTTTGACATGTAATGTCTGCAGCTGTGCTGCTTCGGTATTTTTTTGGCAGAGGGCGTCCTGCGTCTATGGCGTCTGGTCAATGTCCCTCGAAGGCCTCCCTGACGTCACCAGATGTTACAAATAGGACGCACAGCGCCTGTAGCCTCAGTTTATGTTTTTTTCCCCCATAACGTGCAACATGCTCGTACACAATGCCTGCTTGACTGCACATAGCCTTGAGGGAACGCAAGCTGCAATTCTTTTTTTAAATTATTTATTGTATATGGTTTACAGAAGAAACCTTTACAATTACATTCAATAGGAGAAGAAAAAAAATCAATAAAATACATATATACATACAATACCATATATTGATTATAGATAAAATACAACCCCAGTATCCTTCTTCTAAAAGTAGAAAACATAGAACAGGCCGATGGAATCAGTGCAGATTTAAAACCAATAAGACATTCCTAATCGTGGTTCCCTCTACATGCATACATATCAGTGCAATGTCAAGTTTATATGCATATACAGTACATTGGATGGGTTAGAAGGATTAAAAGTTCATCATTCAATAAGATCAAAAAGAGGGCCCAAACAAGTCTAAAGATTTAATAAAACCCGCCACCGCAAGTCCATCTATAGTTTTAGTAATAGAAAGACAGCAAGACCAAATAAGATTTTCTGCCCCAACAATCCCAGAGTATTGAATCTGCTTAAATCGATAGCCCTAAGACCTTTCAAAGCTGTGCAGTCTAAGAAAAAATGGTGGGCTGATTCAATAACCCCAGGATTGTGACTACATGTGAAACGACATGTGAGATACGAGTCACTACCACAAGCTGCAATACCAAAAGAAATTCTTCAGAGGGGCAGGCTGGTTGGCAATGTGGAATACTTTGGAGGAAGATCCAGTCAAAAGGAAGTTACCAGTTGGTAAGTAACCTGTTCTTCGAATGGAACGTATTCCACATCTTTGACAGACTCCCAAAGCAGTATCAGTGAATGTAGGGGAGAGAATAATTTAGAATGCCCAATCAGATGGCAGAATAAAGCACCGCTTTAGCAAAGGCCACATCCTGACCATGGAGTGTACACAGGGAGTAATGTTTGTGTGTAGATGGAAGACCACGTCGCTGCATCATAAATATTCCTAATAGGAACTTCCCACTGCAGGGCTGTGGATGTAGCCACGCCTCTAGTGGAGTGAGCTCGCAACCCCTCAGGAGGGTCCTTGCCCTGCAATCTCTAACATTCAGTATTTGTGAGGATAATCCACCTGGACATGGTCTGTTTGGTAACAGCCTGGCCCAATCTGTGTCCAGTGTACCCCACAAAGAGTTGGTCGTCCACTCTGACTGTGGACATCCTAAAAATATAAAAGCTCAAGGCTCTCCTAGGGTCCAACCTATGGAGTCACCGGAAGAGGGAGAGGATAGAAAGCAGGAAGTACCACTTTCTGGCTCAAATGAAATTTAGACACTACCTTAGGTAGAAAGGATGGTCGTACCCTCAGTACCACCCTATCCTTGTGGAACACAGTAAAGGGTGGCTTAGATGTAAGTGCCTGCAATTCACTCACTCTGCGAGCAGATGTAACTGCAACCCAGAAACCCGTCTTGAAAGACAACAGTCTCAAAGGACAAGAGTGCGGAAGTTCATACTGAGCACCCATCAGGAATTTCAAGACTAAATTCAGATCCCAAACCGGCACCTGAAACGGGGACAGTGGGAACACGTTTGTGAGCCCTTTTAGGAATTGGGAAACCAAAGGAATCTTAAAATAAGAACATTCTTCAGACAATCGTTTGAAAATAGACAGCGCCGCCAGGTAACCTTTAATGGTACCCACTTGAAGACCCCTGTGGGCCAAAGCAAGCAAGAAAGAACCATTGGAATGGAACACTGAAAAGGATCAACATTGTGACCTCTGTACCAGTCCCAAAACGTACGGCAATGGTACAGGGATTTGGTTGCCGGCCTCCTTGCTGAAGGCAACACCTCCATCACGTCATCCGGGAGGTCCCAATCCTTATATCTCAACCTTTCAGAAACCAAGCGTGAAGGTTGAGAGTCTTGACCTCTGGATGGCTAAACCCCTCCTAAACCTAAACCCCCTTCCCCCCCTCAACCCCCCACCTCCACCCCAAACCCCACCATCATGCGTGAGAGAAGATCCTCTCGATGGCCCCTCCTCCCCCCACCTCCACCCCAAACCCCACCATCATGCGTGAGAGAAGATCCTCTCGATGGCCCCTCCTCCCCCCACCTCCACCCCAAACCCCACCATCATGCGTGAGAGAAGATCCTCTCTCGGTGGGGAAAAAGGTGTGGAGGGGAGATGGACATTTCTAGAAGGTCCTGGTACCACGCTCCCCTGGCCCAATCCGGAGCAATGAGGCTCACGTGGGATCCAAACCTCCTCAACCTCCTTAGCACCTGAGGAATGACGGGCACCGGAGGAAATGCGTACAGAAGTGGGAAAGACCAATTCACGACTAATGCGTCCCCTAAGGCTCCTCTTGGAGGAAAGTCCCTTGAGCAAAATCTCTCGTAACTCCGGTTGGCACTGGTCACAAATCGATCCACTTGAGGGGTTCCCCAAAGGGTGAAGATCTCCAGAAGGACTTGGAGCACAGTCTCCCACGAGTGGGTGTTGGCTCAGCCTGCCCAGAGCGTCCTCTGCTGTATTCTCCTCTCCGGCCAGATGGACTGCTGAGAGTGATATTCCTTGCTGTATTGCCCAGAACCAGAGCTGCATAGCCTCTGCACAGCGGGCGTGACCCCTAGCCCCCTTTTTTGTTGAGGTAATGCATGGCCACTGTGTTGTCTGTCATGATCAGGACACTCTTCCCCTGCACAGACGGGAGAAAAGCCTTCAGAGCCAGTCTGATGGCCCTCAGCTCTAACACGTTGATGCTGCGATGCTGAGATAGACTGCCCCCAACCGGCGAACAATGGAACGTGGCATCATAGCTGTTTTGGAACGGCTGCGGCAGCGCCTGACGGCAAAGAGGCAGCTGCTTGAGCAGCTTTGGCGCCCCTCGTTCCCTGACCACCACAGGTACTTTTACGTTGACACCTTTGATTGGCGGCTCCTCTCGTTCTACCAAAAGAGAAGTAACAAAAGGAACCCCCCCCCTCCACAGTTGTCCCCTAGGACGAAAAAGCAGAGGTTGACGCACAGCTGCGCCCAAAGATTTAGCAGCAGGTTTGAAGGTATGCAACCTCTCAAGGCTCTTGTGAGCATTGCTGCGAAACAAATGAGAGCCATCAGAGGGCATGTTCAGAAGACGGGCCTGTACATCAGGAGCAAAAATGGACTTCTGCAACCATGCACACCTGCGTATAACTGTGCTCGCAGCCATGGACCGGCTAACACTGTCAGCCGTGTCCAACCCAGACTGAAGGGATTCACACATGGCATCCTTGCCATCCTGTACAAGAGCAAGGAGCCCATCCCTTTCTTCCCCCTCGGGAATATGCTCAGCCGTTAGAGAGAATTCCACAGTGTGTGAAAATCTTGCCAAGGCAAAGGTGGAGTTAGTTGACTTCAGTGCCATAGTCCCAGCAGAAAATACCTTGCGTGCCCAACCATTGAATCGCTTGTCGTCCATATCAGGAGGGATGGTAGGATACGCTGCCTGCCTCGAGGTGGCCGTAGCCGCCTGAACCACCAAACTCTTGTGAGTGGGGTGAGTGGATAGGTACCTGGGGTCGCTACATGATGGGCGGTTATTCTTAGTTAACGACCTGTTGACCGCCTGAAGAGTCTCTGGGGTCTGCCAAGTAGCCGCCACCGTCTTTTGCAATGCCAAATGAAAAGGCAACACTGGGTCAGTGGACGGACCCTAATCCAAAATATCAGTTCAGTCAAACTATTATAGGAGGATTCAGCATGAGCCCCAGGCTCTGGCCTACCAAACTCCACCTCAGGAGATGTGTCAAGGCCACTGGCATCATGCAACGACTGACGTAACTCCTCCAAATGACTGTCTCCAGAAAAGACAAGTCAGAAGCATCATTAGATTCAACAGGCTCAAACTCCAAATCTGACCTCTCCTCATAATATCATGCAGAGAATGAAAGAACTCCTTCCTAGGGACAGGAGCAGCCCTCGAGTCCACAACATGCCTCACAGTCTTGGTCAAAGGCTTTCTCGCAGGATCCACAGTACCAGGGGCCTCGACCGGCAAATTCCAGACAAATGGCCCTAAAGGCGTCCAGGGCGCTGGTGGCTTCAGCTTCGACAGCGGCGCAGACGGCTCCGAGGGCTGGAGCCAAGGCAAAGCACTGACAGCCGCACTCGACGGACACGGCACAGATGGAGTCGACGCCGACCTCAAGCCCTTAGCAGACTTCTGGCACATCTCTGGTGATCTACTGGAGCCTTGTCTGAACGGGACCTCTATGGTTCCCAATGCTTATCACGCCGAATACCCAGGCCCGAAGGCGCGTGAGCATCGGACCGAGACCTTTCCCTGCCGGCTTCTTCCAAAGGCGCAGAGGGAACTGTGCCCTGGGATTGAAAAAAATCGCCAGCATTTGCTCCCTGAAGGCCTCCCATTCCTCAGGAGTTGAGGA
Organism: Ambystoma mexicanum; assembly: GCF_040938575.1. Taxonomy (NCBI): domain Eukaryota; kingdom Metazoa; phylum Chordata; class Amphibia; order Caudata; family Ambystomatidae; genus Ambystoma; species Ambystoma mexicanum. The sequence goes on along the minus strand of NC_090926.1, from coordinate 286,963,496 downwards.
TTTAGTGGGACAAGCCACTTTCCTCGCGGCGCCATCATTCGACGAGGACAGGGAAGGCGACCGGTGACGCCGCTTCAGGGAGTGCCGAGACGAGGACGAGTGGTGCACCCACTCCATGATCGAGATCCCGGGACTCCTTCCAACGAGGAGAGTCACCCCTCGAATCGTCGGTGGAAATACCTATACATTTTTGGAATTTTCTAGGTTTAGACACCCGACCTACCTGCAACTTCCCCTTATGCTCCTGCAAGGCCTTGGCAGTTACCAACTGGCACTTTGGGCGAAAGTCATGATACCGACGGTTGCTCAGACACCACAAGCAGATGCGGTGCAGGTCCGTAATCGACATTTTGGACTTACAGTCCAGGCATGTCTTAAAACCAGACTGCAGAGTCGGAGGGGTTATCGAAGACCTATTCTTCGAAGATGATCACACGAGGTGCGCAGGGTTCTCAAAGCAAAGATGTTTGCGGAAAAAACAGAACTGAGGCTACGGGCGCCGTGCATCCTATTTATAACATCCGGTGATGTCACCCTCGATGGAGGCCTTCAAGGGACATCGAGCCGATGCCATCGATGCAGGACGCCCACTGCCGAAAAATTTCCGAAGCACCACAGCTGTGGACATACATGTCAAAGATGTGGAATACGTTGGAGGACACAATCCATTCGAAAACTTTTCTTTTCTTGTGAACATTATCCCAAACTCTTTTGTAGCATAGCATTAAGGATTGGCAATAGGTTTTTTAGTATAGGCCCTTTTTATTTGACGAAGGCACCACTAGGACTATTATTTTTTGATGGTTATAGCTTGCTCCCATCTTAGATATGAGTTTAGATTAGGCGTTTATCTCACCCATTATACCGTTTAATTAACGCCATTGAACTGTGATCACTTGCGTCTGTCTTTACTTCGATACCATGCCTTCCTTACAGGTCCCAATGAGAAGCATCACTGCATTACTGGCATTCAGGCAGAGATTGTTGGAGGCGCACCATGCCTGAATGGTAGGTAGACAGTCCGGAATGAGCGAGGAAGGGGAGGAGGCAGATGGTAGCCTGAAAGAGAGCTGTGTGTCATCTGCATAACACTGAAAGTTAGAGGAAAAGGTGAAGACATTAAAGAGCCAGAGTGAGAGGATAGAGCACTAGGGGACACCACATATGGAGACTGTTACTTCTCCCTTGAGGTGGATTAGTGGTGGCTGGTTTTCTGCCTCCCCTCAAAGATTTCTTAATGCCTTTTCTGGCCGTTGGCCTGCTTTTGTTCATAAACAAAAGAAACTAATGTCTCTCAGTTTTCCACTTAGCAAAAAGGCCTTGTTGGGCAGTTCAAACAGCGCTATGCCTATTCCATCTCCTGCGATGTATTCTCCTCAGTGGATTGGTCGGTATTCACAACACCTACTACATTCCTCACACCAGCTTGCAGTATTATGCAACTAGGGTCAAATTCTTTGCTCACTCTTGGTTGAGTTGTGGGACTTCCTAGCCCCTTGTGGAAACGGTGTCTTGGCCCATCATGGGCTCCTCGGCCTTTCTTTGTAAACGGGGGGTCAGCTCCCCCTTGGAAAGAAGGGACGAATTCCCTGGAACATATTCCATGATCTTCCTTCCACAAGACTTAAGGCCCATCCTTCTAGATCTCCTAGACTACCCGACATTGGCCAGATGCCATATTAAGAGTATTAATTTGTTATTTATTGTGCATTTGTAAGGTGCTTATAGATCAAGACATGTTTCAAAGCACCCACAGGGCAAAGGGGAGGGAAGATGAGAGCAAAGTCAAATAGAATACACTGATGAACAGGAAAGGGGTGGTCCTATTAGGCCTTGTGAGCATCCAGAACGTGCAAGTGCAGTACATCCAGTAGCTTGGAGTTCAGCCCAGAGCATTGTTTATTATTTACAGGGACTATTTATATAAACAAACTTGCCACTGAATTCCAGTTGCGAACCTAAATTACTGTGTTCTCTATGTACCATAAACAAATGATAACCTGGTTTGAGGCCCAGACTGCACAGAAGACAGCTAAGGATTGCTTGTTCATTCATTAGTCCACAATTCAAAAATACAATTCAAATGGAAAACGGGCCTCATTTTTATTGAAATGCTGTCTGCACTGTATATGCCTAACATATGCCTACCTATTTAAGTTCCATGTATCCCCTCTATATGCAACAGTACTAAACAGTTTGTGAATATGCTCATATTTCATAAATATAATTTATTCCAGCTCATCTAAAATACATGACAATAAGTACAGCCTAACAAACACAAGTCTGAAGGATGGAGGAGGCTGACCAACTTAAAAGGCTTCCTGCGGTTATGCTCATGCAGAATAGTCATCCTTAGTTGGTATGAGTTCAGTAAAAGGGCTTAAAACACCCTCTCTGCATTGGTGAGCTTACTTGGTCCTTGATCCTGCCCTTCCGGCAGTATACAGGGCTCTTCCAATTCTGGAGTCATAGACCCCCAGAACCTATTTAACCATGACACATTGTGGGTCACAGTTTCTCTGCTTCTGGTAGTAGTCATCAACCCGTTGTGTTTAGGGATAGCAAAGGGGTTTGTGTCACCCAGAGCTTCCACCCCCTCCTGCTGGTCTCAGACCAGAAAATTCCCCCACATCTGTACGTCCGACTGCCATGTGCCTTTAGTCTTGCTCGCTCCATTGTATTGTCTGCAGTGCTTTTCCATGTTCTTGGCCACGAAATGCATCAGGCCTAAGGAATGGGCCTGGGTAGTAATCCTGAACATGCATTTGTAGTCAATCCGAAAAACTACCCAGGCAGTTTGGTGATTTACAGGGGTGTCTTCAGTGTGTTCACCTGAAGCTAATAATGGATTGATGCAGAGTGAGTTTTGTTTTGGAGAGAAACCACCAAGCTGTACACCATGCATTGCTACAACTACTGGCATTGGAAAAGGGATTGGTTATCAGTCTTGGTCTTTTTTCAGAGTGCGTTTGCCCAGTAGTTTTGTGGGCTCGATTTTTTAAATTTTTTTTAATCCCGTCAGCTGATAGCACATACTTGGCTGCTTCCAGGTCTACCTTCCTTGGTCTGGGAATTTGAATAAAGGTGCATTTGGAATCTTGTAGAGGCATTAAAAGCATGATGGATATATGTACGCTACACAGTTATAAAAGTAGCATTTGTTTCAATCTGATGGATCCATTTCTCATGAGACGGGATTTTAACGGCTCTAGGGTCACTGTAAAAACCAGATAACAAGGTGTTTTATTCAGCTCCTGCTCCATGATTCTTAATTTCTACCCAGACAGTAGGCCAGGGTCATGTCATACCACAGTGGAAACCTGTAACAGCTTGCAACACCTGGTTGGGTCTCTGAGTCCAGCTGCACTTTATCTGGTAGAGCAAAAGGTCTTGCAGAGGTTTTCATATGCTGAGCATATTCAGTGTGAACCACCAAAAGTATAACCCAATTCCTAGAGAAAGTGGGAACTTTTATGGCGCAGATGAACAAGTTACTCTCTTACCTGGTATCGTTCTTTCGATGGGATGGTCTGACGACGTATTCCATATCTATGACAGTAATCACCACAGCTGTGCTGCTTTGGAAAATCTTTCGGCATCTAGGTCCTGCGTCGATGACGTCGATGACGTCGATACGCCGCCCTCGAGGACCGCCTCCGACGCCCGACATCACTGGATGTTATAAGTAGGACGCACAACGCCCGTAGCCTTAGTTGTATTTTTTTCCCCAGAACGTGTGGCACCAGTCTTCTGCCAGTCTGACCACACAAAGCCTTGCGGAAACATAAGCTGCAATCGCATAAGAAATTCTGTAGCGGGGAAGGTAGGGGGGGCGATATGGAATACATCATCGGACCATCCCATCGAAAGAACGTTACCAGGTAAGAGAGTAACTTGTTCTTCGAGGGGATTGGGTCCTCCGACGTATTCCATTTCTATGACAGCCTCCCAAAGCAGTACCAATGCAAGGAAGTGGGAAAAGAATTTAGAATACAGAAATTTAGAATGCCCAATCAAATTGCAGAGCAAAGGACCGCCTTGCCAAAGGCCAGATCCTGCCTACGGATGGAATCGAGGGAGTAGTGACGTACAAAAGTATGGACCAAAGCCCAGGTTGCTGCATCACAGATGTTACGAATAGGAACACCGCTCTGTAGGGCACTAGAGGCAGCCATACCCCTGGTAGAATGGGCCCGCAAGCCGACCGGTGGGTCCTTACCCGCCAAGCAGTAACATTCAGAAATTGCCAGAATAATCCAGCAAGACAAAGTCTGCTTAGTCACAGCTTGTCAGACACGCTTTCCAGCGTAACCAATGAAGAGTTGATCGTCCACTCTGACCCGGGACATGCGTGAAATATAAAAGCTTAAAGATCTCCTAGGATCGAGCCTATGGAGCCTCTCCTCTTCCTTACCAGGATGCGGAGGAGGATAAAATGCTGGAAGAATAACATTCTGGCCTAAATGAAATTCCAACACCACTTTCGGAAGAAAGGAAGGACGAACTCCAAGGACAAGCCTGTCCTTATGAAATACAGTGATGGGTGGCTTAACTGAAAGTGCCTGTAACTAACTCACTCTGCGAGCGGAAGTGACCGCAACCAAAAATACAGTTTTAAGAGTGAACAGTCTCAAAGGGCATGAATGCAAAGGCTCAAACGGAGCACCCATCAGAAACTTGAGGACAAGGTTCAAATCCCAACCGGGCACCTGGAAAGGTGACGGAGGGAACACATTAGTGAGCCCTTTTAGAAACTGAGAAATTAAAGGGATTTTAAAATAAGAACACTCTTCAGACGAGCGCTTAAATATGGACAGCGCCGCTAGGAAACCTTTAACGGTACCCACTTGCAAACCCCTGTGGGCTAAAGAAAGCAAAAAAGACAGAACCACAGGAATGTCACATGAAAACAGATCCACATTCTTAACCCTGCACCAGTCACAGACCTTTCTCCAACGGCAACGGTACAGGGACTTTGTTGCGGGCCTTCTGGCCGAAAGCAACACCTCCATCACGTCTTCAGGGAGGTCCCAATCCTTATACCTCAACCTTTCAGAAACCAAACGTGAAGGTTGAGGGATCTGACCTCTGGATGGAGAGCCGGACCCTCTCCCCCGTGAGAGCAGATCGTCTCGGTAGGGAAGACGACGTGGAGGGCAGATGGACAAGTCGAGAAGGTCCAGGTACCACATCCTCCGGGCCCATGCCTGAGCAATGAGGATCATCCGGGTACTGAACCTTTGTAACTTCCACAGCACTTGCGGGATGACGGCGACTGGAGGAAACGCGTACAGCAGTGGGAATGACCACTCCACCATGAACGCACGCATCTCCTAAGGCTCCTCTTGGAAGAAATTCCCGTGAGCAGAACCTTTCGCACTTCCAGTTGACACTGGAGGTGAAGAGATCCACTTGAGGGGTCCTCCAAAGGGCGAAAATCTCCAGGAGATCCTCCTGAGCCAACTCCCACTCGTGAGAGATCGCGCTCTGCCTGCTCAGAGCGTCCGCTGTCTCGTTTGTCTCCGGCCAGATGAACTGCCAAGATCGAAAGTTCCTGCTGGATTGCCCAGAACCAGAGCCGCATCGCCTCCCTGCACAGAGGAAGTGACCCTGCCCCCCCCCTTTTTGTTGAGGTAGTGCATGGCCACTGTGTTTTCCGTTAGGATCAGGACATTCCTTCCTCGCACAGTCGGCAGGCAAGCCTTCAGGGCAAGCCTGACGGCCCTCAGCTCCAACAGATTGATATGGAGTCTGGACTCTGACGGAGACCAACGACCGCTGACTGTCAACTCATTGGCATGAGCTCCCCATCCCATGAGGGATGCGTCCGTCACAATCGTCACCTCCGGCCAGGGTAGCCAAAATGGAGCCCCCTTCATCAGATTGCCTTCAACGGCCCACCACAGAAGGTCCTGGGCGACCGAGGACGGCACCTGAACAGGGTCCGACATCCTGCGGAGGACTGAGACCACTGGAGCTTGAGTGCCCACTGCAAAGATCTCATCCGCAACCTGGCCTCTGGCACCAGAACAATGCAGGATGCCATGAGGCCGAGCAATCTCAAGAACTCGAACGTGTGGAGACTCTGGGCATGCTGAAACTTGTGCACCATCTGCAGAATATGATGAGCCCTCACCTGGGGAGGAAAACACTGCCCCAGGGACATGTGGAGCACTGCTCCGATGTACTGGAGCCTTTGAGTTGGCGTCAAGTGGGACTTCTTTAAGTTGAGGGAGAAGCCAAGCTTGTGGAGGGAGTGGCAGGTGACGAACAGATGATCCAGGACTTGCTCGGGCGAGCGCGCCCTGATCAACCAATCGTCCAGGTAGGGGTAGACCTGAATCCCCCTTTTCCTGAGATGCGCTGCCACCACTACCATGAGCTTGGTGAAGACCCTCGGGCGGAGGTCAATCCGAACGGCAGGACCCGAAACTGAAAGTGCGAGTCTCCAACCGCGAACCTCAGGTACTTCTTGTGCTTTGGATGGATCGGCACATGAAAATAAGTGTCCTTGAGGTCTAGAGACAGCAACCAGTCCTGAAGTTGAAGGGCCTGGAGGACTTGAGAAAGAGTAACCATCTTGAACTTGTCCTTTGAGGAGTTTGTTCAAATCGCGCAAGACCATAATGGGTCTCAATCCCCAGTCTTTCTTGGAAATAAAAAAAATAAGGGGAATATCATCCCTTGTTCCTCTCCGCTACAGGCACCAGTTCTATGGTGCCTTTCTCCAGCAGGGCTTGAACCTCCTGCACAAGGAGCGGATCCGGACTCTGCAACGAGAGATTCCCCGGTGGATTGTCGTGAGGCTTCTTCCGAAAGAGAAGACATTAGCCATGGGCTATGATCTCCAGAACCCACATATCTGAAGTAATGGCACGCCATTCGACAAGATGCTGCGCCAGCCTTCCCCCAACCGGCGAACCATGGGACATGGCCTCATGACTGAGCTGAAGCGGCTGCGGCGTTGCCTGAGGGCAAAGAGGCAATTGCCTGAGCGGCCTTGGCACCTCGAGTACCCTGCTTTCCACCTCTGGCACTCCTACGGTGGCCCCTTTGGCTGGCAGCTCCTCTCGCTTTACCAAAGGATGAGTAATAACGAAAGGAACCTCCCTTCCATTGCTGTCCCCTAGGAAGAAAAGGCAGAGGTTGGCGAAATGCAGCGCCCAATTACTTTGCTGCAGCTTTGGAGGTCTGCAACCTCTCAAGGCTCTCGTCAGCCTTGCTGCCAAAAAGATGTTCACCGTCAAAGGGCATGTTGAGGAGCCGGGCCTGCACATCAGGAGCAAACCCCGACTTCCGCAACCACGCAAACCTGCGTATTACGGTGCTCGCCGCCATGGACCGGCTGATGCAATCTGCCATGTCCAAACCCGACTGAACTGCCTCACACATGGCATCCTTGCCATCCTGGACCATAGCAAGAAAACCATCCTGTTCGTACCCTTCGGGAATATGTTCAGCCGCTAAGGAAACACAGTTCCACAGAGTGTACGTGAAACGTGACAAGGCACATACAGAGTTGGCCGCCTGAAGAGCCATACCCCCTGAAAAAACACTTTCTTTGCCCAACCATCAAAACGCTTGTTGACCCTATCAGGAGGGATGGTAGGATATGACGCCTGCTTTGCTGGGGCCGTAGCCGCCTGCACCACCAAACTCTCCGGAGTGGGGTGCTTGGTCAAGTAGCAGGGGTCGCTACTGGCTGGGCTGTATTTTCGCGGCAAAGACGCCCACTGCCGGGAGACTCTCTGAAGCAGTCCAAGCCACCGCCACCCTCCTCTGTAGAGCCATATGGAACGGCAGTACCGGGTCAGTTGGTGGACCTTGGTCGATGATATCCTTGAGGTCATCCTGAAGAAAATCTCCTGGGGGAGCAGACCACCCCAAGTACTCGATGACCCTAGACATAAGGCGCCGGTACGAGGAGTCAGCATGGTTGCCAGGCTCAGGCCTACAATGCTCCACCTCCGGAGAGGTGCCCAGACCACTGGCATTGTGCAGGGACTGACGCAGGTCCTCAATCTGGCTATGGCCCGAGAGAATCTCATCTGGCACCATATCAGGAACCATGCCATCATCAGAGCCCTCATCCACCTCCGAAATGTACTGAAGATGGCGGAAAGTGGGCACAAAATGGGGAACAAAGCCATGCTTGACCTTGGCCAGAGCCTTTCTAGGGGGTTCCACCGTGCCTCGGGGTACCCCCATCGAAACAGCCTCGAAAGGCGCCGAGGGCATCGAGTGAATCGGCGTCGAAACAGGCCTCGAGGGCAGAGCCCCGAGCGTCTCTCTCAACATCCTGGGCGCCGATGGCGTCGACGACTTCCTCGGAGGCGGAGCCTTGAGAGAGTCCCTCGACGACTTCGGCGCCACAGGCGTCGACGTCTTCCTCAAAGACATCACAGGCTCACACGGTCTCGAGCGCATCGAGGACCAGGACCTGGAATGGGCGTGACTAGAACGATTCCCCCTGTCCGAGCGGGACCGCTCCCGCGAATCGTGCCGACTACCCGAGCCCGAAAGTGTACGAGCAGTGTCTCTAGTCCGATCATGACCGACCCCACGGAGGCGCGGACGGACCAGTGCCCTGCGATTCGAGAATCGCTAGCATTTTCTTACCGAAGGAAGCCCATTCCTCCGGCTTTGCATTCTTGGTGGGATAAGCGATCCGCTGACAGGCGGAGTCCTCGGATGAGGACGGGGAAGACAACGAATGACGGTGCTTCCAGGAGTGCCTCGAAGAGGCAGAGGAGTGGCAGGACCCACTCCGGGACCGAGACCCACTGGACTTCCGACGACAGTTTCTTCTTGCGCTCTAGCAAGGCTTTGGACGTAAGCGACTGGCAGTCGACACAATCATCCGTGTCATGGGCCTCCCCGAGGCACCAGAGGCAGGCGTGCGAGTCCCTCTCCGACATCTTGGACCCGCAGTACCAGCACTTCTTGAAGCCCAGACGCGGGGTGGAAGAAGAGGTAGACATCACGAAGGACTTTAACTTCACAAACGAACAGGTTCGAAGAACAGAAACTCCAAAGAGTCGATGCGCGCCAAGATCTCCGAAGCGAACACGTTCACGGAAAAAACGGAACTAAGGCTACGGGCGTCGTGCGTCCTACTTATAACATCCAGTGACATCGACCGTTGGAGGAGGTCCTCGAGGGCGGCGTATCAACGTCATCGACACAGGACGCAGACGTTGAAAGATTTTCCGAAGCAGCACAGCTGTGGTGATTACTGTCATAGATATGGAATACAGAGGACCCAATCCCCTACAGGCCATTTTTATGTCCTTTGGAGTACTTGAAGTAATTCTAATAAAGAGTTTTAGAAGTCACACATGGCTTTTAGGCATTGGTGGTATTGCTGGTCAGGTGTGGCATACATAGGAAAGTCGTTGCACACGGAAATACTAGGAAGATGGGGGATTATTTTGCATGTGGCATTTTGAGGCCGATGATACTCGTCAAAAAATGTATAGCAAAAATGAGACCTGAAGAAAAAGTATATAGAAGGACAACCTGGTAGAGCAAGAGACGCTATTCATAGATTTTGTAATTTGTTGGAGATTCCTGCCTCTTGCTTACTGTAACTAGTTAAAAGAGGCTGGTTAGATTTCTTTGCACTTTTCAATGGCATCCTATTAGAACATGGCAAGGAGCAAAGTATGCAATCTGTGCGCTCGCAACACAAAATGTACATTTTTGTGGAAGTAACTTTGGATCACAATCAATTCTGAAGGCCGATTCACATTTGAACACATCAATGTAGATTACATATTTTCTTTCAGCCACTGTGTGCCAATTCAAAAGGACAAGATTGAATACCAAACAAGAACTAGGTTTCCTCTATTAGAGTGCATTTATTTCCCAACGAACACAGCAGACCACAAATGAAGTGATCAAAATCCATGTTCTAAGGCCTGTGCATCCTAGAGTAAGTTATCCACATGAGAACCCAGCCTCACCCTCCAGAACACACAGTCTGGCAACTTTGCAGTTTAAAATGACTGGATTTCTTTACATGCCCTCATAATTGGGAACATGCCATGCATAGAAGAAAGTATCTGCAGAATAAATGTGATCTTTTGTACTACAAACAGAATTCTTAAATACAAAATTGAAAAAATAAACTAAATAAACCAGATCTGAATATTATATCTATAATGGCCATGCCAGATGTTACACTAGTGGATTCAATCCCTTGCCTTCAAAGGGGGGTTCATCATTTGTCAAAAGTCAAGGCATCCCATAAAATAACTCCATTAACCCAGGCTAAGGGAAAGGTCCCTGAACTATTCATAGTAAACAGACCTCTGCTCCGAACACAGTTGAAGGGAAGCTATGGAACTTATGTCCAGCCAACAAAAATGCCTGCTCTGGATACAAAAGTGTATTTGGGCAATGCACTGCCACCTGTGGTGAAACATCTGCAACTTCATACTAGAAAACCATATTCATCTCAACATGAAGGACAATCTCACATCACTAAACTGATTGCCGGATCACAATGCTAGCTCTGAGCGACACAACATTTGGACAGTTTGTAGATAGAAGTAATGCTCATCGGAATATGTTCTGAAATATATACCTAGCCATATTTTGAAAAGCTGAGAAATGGTGAAAAGCATGTCAAATCTTATCGTAGCAAAATTATTTAGAGACTGTTAATAGGAACACTGACTTGCAGAATATTTCTTTTTATTAATTTAGCATATTTTAATCAGAAATGAAGTGTATAAAAACAAAATAGGCTTCTCTCAAAAGGAGTTTTTACCCTCCCACATGGACATATATGAATAAGGAAGGAGTAAGGAATGGAGGAATTATGGAATATTGGGAGATGGACTGGAGGAACTATCTGGTGAGGGGAAAACAGAACCTGAAGGACTGATCTCAGGAGAGAATGAGGCCAGTCCAGTGAGAGAAGTCAGACAGTCTCCTGTAGGCTCTCCGAAAAACAGATGCTACATCCAAATGTAAATTAAACCCCTCAACCACAAATAGTCCAGATAGGTTGACCTAGGAAAAATCTGGGATGATAAAGGAAAGGGAACTGTAGTGAATGCAATTTAAAAATAGCAGCACATTTGCTAATATGTCAATGCCCTTTGTTCCCTCTTTAATACAAAGTAAGATGTTCTTTAAGGCCCAATCTACTTCATATTGAGAATCAACATTTAAAACTGAATGCATTTTGGTGCCACTTTAATATGGAACTGCCTTTATAAAGTTAAGTACTATTTTAAATCTGATTGGTGTCCTAAACCAGAGTGGTTTTGTGCCTAGGGTGATCTTGTGATATTGTCTAGTTATGCAGCCAAGTGAAGTCATTGTCAGATGAGATGCTAGTGCAATAATTAAGAGTAAATAATTAATTTGACGTATTAAGAATGGTTCAAAGTGCAAAACCCTGCATGCTTATTAACATACAGATTCATGTGTAAGATGACTGAAAAGGGGGATATTGAACATTGTACATGTTACAGGAGAATAATGTATATTCAATCTGAAAATACATGCAAGATGAAAACTACACACAGATGCAGTCAAAGATGGTCAAGCACATACAGATTGAAAAGTTGCACATGCAAGTAGCTTGAAAACAGTACATACACAAGTGAATACTCACAGTGTGTCACTAAACAGGAGTGTGTGATTGCAGTGCAAGTGAGAGCGAGTGAGCGCGCAGAGCGTAAGAGTGAGTCCATGCGTGAGTGCATGTGTGCGTGAGTGTGTGCATGCATGCGTGAGTGCAGGCGTGCGTGCGTGTGAGACAGCTGCATGAATAGTGAATACTGCACCCAGGTCTTTTGAGAACACAATATGCATATGGGTTCAGAATAGAGTGGACAGATCCGTGAGACTTGTTACAGATTCAAACCTACAGGACCCAAATTAAGGTGATTTTTTTTTTTACAGTCGAATGACCTACACATAGGCAATACATTCACTACATCTCAGTGGCACTAGAGTTGGTTTAATACAGATATGCCAAAAAAGAAAGAAAAAAAAAAAAAGAAGAAAAGGAGGCCTGGGAGTCCCTCTACTGAGAACTTCGAGTGGCACAGCTTCACCTCACGGATCAGGCTCAAGTAGGCCAAAAGAAATGTCTGTGGTTGCGGTTGATATGCTTGTTCAGTGGACAATTGCCTATCATTTTGTTGCTGTACTGCCCAAGTGGGTGGGACCAGACTGATCTGCAAATGGATATTTCTCCTCTGTGAAAGGTAGTGATCAAATACGCGGTTGTAGGCCCTCCCGATTGGGCACCTTTGCAGAGAACAGTGTAATTAATCTGATGGACTCCTCCCGGTTTCCCCAGCGGTGACCTCTTCCCATGTGACCAAGGGACTGAAGCGCTACCTGATCCTGACCCTGGGGACAGCTATATAACGGAGGATCACATGGGAGGAGACAACTGTCAGTGAGATACCCAGAGTTCATTGGATGGGACGTGGTATCCCCCTTTCCCATGAGGGAGACCCTCTAACACCAAGACTTTAATGGCCTCCTGTCAGCTAATGGTTACCCCTTGTAGAGGAAGTCAAGAAACCTCTTTACACTATTCTGGTCAGGTCCCCACCTATGACCCAAACACCCACAACTAGCACAACACCTTTTGTTTCTGATGTGCCTTTATGTGAAATCACTGAGAGAGACCATCTAAGAGTTAAAAGTCCAATGACATACATGGACTCCAACTCCCAAAACCACCCAAGTACTGAGACGAGGAGAAGGAGGGAGTTTGTGAAAAGTGATAGGCGCTTGAAGCACAACATACAGGCTAGTAGTTTTTGCAAGTCTTCAGTGTGTGGGACATTTAAAGATGGCAACCACACTATTGAGTCTAGCAGTGTGGGAGAAGACGTTGAACCCCATGCTGAGGCTCACAGATGCGAGGCACACAGACGGGTGTAGTGGAATGGAGAAGTCCTCTGGGACGAGAGCAGAAACGCAGCATGTGCGCAAGAAAGGCTGTGTCGACGCTGGGAGCTGCGCAGGAGCTCCTGGAGGTTCAGCCATTTGAACAGACTGTTTTCCAGTCCAGAATGAAAAGGAAAGCTAGCATGTGAACATAGAGCCACGCTGGAAGAATGTCTGCACACTCCAAAGTGGAAATCGGGTGAAGAAACCACACTGGCGAAGTGCAAGCAGGATCGGAGACGCTGGAAGGAACTGGTGCGTCTGGCCAAAGCAGCCAGGGAATCCAGGGCGTTCCGACGGGCACGTCAACAAATGTATGAATGTTACAAAATTGCTGATGCAGAAAATACCGGAAGTTTGTTTGAATGCCGTCAAGGCAAAATACACATTTCACACCCAATAAGAATAATATCTGAATGCATACAAGGCAAAGTACAAAAGCAAACCCCAATCAAGTACAAATGCCCAAGATGCTAGTGTGGGGGAAAGGTTTGAGCAAATGTTACCATAGACTTACCAAGCACCTCAAGGTATAAGCAACTGTGGTATCGCCAAAGAACTGTGAAACGCATAAGAGGCCCAGGAAGGCAAGTACATCAGGCTGTTAAACTCACCTGGTCTCTGCGGAGGTGTTGGGGCATGGTTGCAGCCCTCCTGGGGGTGAGGTCGCTCGGGTCTGGCTTCGCCCTCTGCGCTTATGTGGTGACTGGTGGTAATAGGTGATGCTGCTCTGGACTTTTCCTGCGTGGAGAATAGGGGGCATGAGTATGCCAGCTTGTGTGCCTGCTCGCCATCCAGACCCCTTCTCCCAAACTGTGGTACCCGTGGGATGCGCGGTCCCTGGACAGCTCACCTGTTGATTAGTTTTGGCGAGCACTCCGTCCTGCTGCTTCTGGCAGGGGCGCTTGTAAGATCTGGACCGAGTACCTTCACTGGTCCCTTGCACGTGGTAGTCCAGTCCTGCTGCAAATAAACCACCATACTTCAGGTAAGTGTTCCTGTTTGCCTTGGTCTTTCCTCGTCTGTTTTTGTTGTATTGCAAAGTTTGTTGTCTTGTATTGCTGTCCGTTCAACTTTTGATGTTTGCTCTTTTGCTTTCTTCCCTTACAGGTGATGTTACCAACCCGGCAGAAGCTGCAGAGCTCGAGGCGGCAGCCAGAGCGAATGAGGAACGAAGCTGCAGTGGTACAGTAGCTGGTAAATTGTTAACTAGGGCGGCGCGCGGGGTTCAAATCCGGCACGGCCCTAGGACGGATGTTCTAACCTGGTCTTTCTTCTTCACAGAATCCGAGTTCATGGATGCGGAGTGCGTTGCTGCGGCATCGGGATCAAAATCACTGGATGTCAGAAGATGAGTCTGCAGATGAAGCCATGAAGCACTGGTTTCCTGGAGGCGAGTATGCAGGAGAACCCCTGGTTTCAAAGGTAAGTAAACTGGTCCAAGCAGCGGTGAGTGTGCACAGTAACACGAAGCACCGGCCTTAAGGATGGAGCAGCTTATATAGCTGAGCTTCTGAAGCCACGCCCACCAGGTTCAGCTTGCCTGCCACACCCGATGAGTCTGCACATGTCATGCTCACCTGATTCCCACGGAGGCACAGGTCTGGCTTCGAGTGCTGATGCTTTTTCTATGGTGAAGCGCAGGACTCACTGGCTCGCAGGAATATTCCCCTGTGCGTGAAAAGGGAGTATTACCTACTGACGGAATAATGCTCAAGCCTCCCACTCCCTTCCAACCCTCCACGATACCCTTCCTCGATTCCCCGTGAAGTCTCACCTTAGGGTTTGGAAGGACGAGTTCTCCATCCTGCTTCTGATGCAGGGGCGCGTTGAAACCCAGTTACTTCACTGGATTGAGGTTTGATGGGAGCTCAAATAAGCTTGACTATTCAGGTAAGGTGCTGTAAGAGTTCTGTAGCAAGTTCAAAAGTTCTAGCTTAATAATAATGTTCATTGTCTTATTGCAGCTAACGCTTATGTCTTTTTCCCCTTAGGGGCCGGGGTTCGGAATGCCGGAGATATGGCGCCGACCCGAAGTGAAACGTGCAGTTCCAGTAAATGACAGGTACGTTCTGGATGAGCGTTCGGGTAATGTCTTTGCATTCGCTCATTCAATGTCTTTGTCTTTTTTCCCCACAGGGGCCGGGGTTCAGAATGCCAGGAAGCGGCAGGACCCGAAATGAAATGGGAATGACCCAACAGGTAAGTCTTAGAAGGAAACTGAGCTTTTCCTATTCCCTTCCTTCTCTCACCTTGTGTTCTTGTCTTTTTCTCTCTCGGCTCTGGGAAGTGGCTGCGGATCCGGATGATCGCTGCTGAAGATGGAGGTGCCCAGGAAAGGCGAGTGAAATGCAGCGCTGCAGCGATCTAAGCGAAATGCTTTTAAAATGATGTCTTCCCTTTCAGGATCGTCGGTGTGAAGTCTCTGTGATGCAGCTTTAGCAGGTAAGGTCTTCTTTCTCTCCAATTCTCTCTTATCTCCCCTTGCAGGTGACCCAGGATGCTGACAGGCGTGGCTGAAATCCAGATGCAGGAGCTGACACGGTGAGCGTCCAGCTGCGAGGAGCAGAACAACGCGAAGCGTGAGTTGCTGATCGGGTGTGGTTTAAATAGCTTTGGAAGAAGTTTCAGGTATGTATCCTTCCCCGACCACACCCAGGGGAAAGTAGTTCCACAGGTAAAGTAGTTCCATTCAGGCCTCAAAAGGGCCTGGATGTAGCAGCATGGTCTGCATCAGGTAAGTGCACCTTAAAACACTTGAACACATGTCTAGCTTTATGAGCCTGGCGCCTAAGGCGCCAGGACAGGGGTCCAACATGAGCCTGGCGCCTTAGGCGCCAGGACTGTGTCCAAAGGGCCCCAGCTTGGGGCCGCTGGCACTTCCCTGGGGGAAATGATGCCTGCCTCTGGGGTTGCTGGGTCGGACCTGGCGCCTTGGAGGTAGGCATCATGACAGCACATGAGGATGTTCTCTGGAATAAAGGCTTTCAGCTCCTGGAAAGTTCTTGTAAAATAAAAGCACTCCTGCACTGAAATAAAGTGTTCCTGCTCACATCTCTATATGAGCCTGGTGCCAAAGGCTCCAGGACTGAGTCCAGCCAGGGCCCCTGTGTTTATGGGTCCCAAAGCAACATAAGTGAGTCAAGTGACCCATTGCCCCATCACTAGATGGTGTGGTTATTGTGCTCTGGGGCCTGTGACCATGACACAGGCAGATGAATTTGTATAAAGATTCCTTGCAAAGAAGCATACCAGGCGATTTACAAAGTCACAAGAAATACTACAGAAAGACTGTTACAGACCCCTTTGCTTAAACAAGAACTTTGGGAGTCCAAACCCAAAGGAACTGTTTGCTAATGAGACATTTTGCCATCCTATTTAAGAATCCAGGAGAAAGGGACCACCCCCTGGATCCAAGGGTCTTTACCTTGGAGAACATTTCCGTTGGAGTCATTCTTATACTTTTGAATTTGAAAACCTTTTCCTCAACATCAAGAAAAGACATTTCCTTGCACCCCTTGTTGTTTTGTTTGTAGTGCAAGGGTCAGGATAGGACATTTTGGACACAAGGATGGCTTTTCAGTTACTGACATCCTGACAGACGACACAGATCCTTCTTTCTTGGTTTCTAAGTAGTGGTTTCTAGGTAGGGAAGTTCCTCTTTAGTAATATGGCCCGAGAGGTATTTTCACAACCCATTTTTATTTAATGCCTGACCAAAAACATGACAACTGTGTGTCTGGCTTTCATTTCTGACTCCTCACAATAGGTTATTTGGCAGTGTTTGTTCTCGGTAGAGGGGCTCACAGACCTTTTTTAATAATACATTTTCTCTGATGCCATACCGGTCTTGATACTGGAGAAAAACTAGTATCCTGAAAGGTGGCTTGCAATGTTTACATGTAAATATAGACACTGACCTCGAACTATATTTCTTTTTTTTTTTTTTAATTCTTTTTATTAACTTGACAGCACAACAAAGAAAAACAGAGGGAGCCACATGGGACCAGCACAGAAAGCAAGCAATGAGAATTTTAGGCAATACAAATTGAAACAAAATATGACGTATTGGGAGAATGGAGTGTACAAGTTATTAATACATACATTTTAACAGGACATCCACTATGGGGAACCGCCTGGGGAAGCAGAGGCGGATGTTGATTGTGAGGCCAGGGCAGAGATATAGTCTCAAAATCTCGGCCAGACATCCCTCGGCCTGGAGCGGGAACACTGCATCGCACTCCAGGACTGCTCGGTGTCGTGAGCCCATGTGACCGATCTAAGCCATTGTGTATAGGTAGGTGCTCTAGGGCGGAGCCACCATATTAAT
This sequence comes from Ambystoma mexicanum, assembly GCF_040938575.1. Lineage (NCBI taxonomy): Eukaryota > Metazoa > Chordata > Amphibia > Caudata > Ambystomatidae > Ambystoma > Ambystoma mexicanum. The sequence goes on along the minus strand of NC_090926.1, from coordinate 286,946,242 downwards.
ATACAGCGAACTGCTAGCAGCATGCAGAGACCTGCCAGTTTCTTAGAATCTCGAGGTAACTGAGGGAAGTCATGGAAAAAGCAATGCAGTGGGGTAGGGGTTATCGGGTGTTCCAGAATGTCAGACAATGTAGAGCAAATGTCTAGCCGAAATTGGGATAACCGGGGACAGAGCCACAACATGTGCATGTAGGAAGCTTGGTCTGTGCCACACCTGGGACAAGAGGGGGGGGGGGTTAGCATCGGACATACGATGAAGTCTCATAGGTGTATAATGATACCTGTGCAGGATTTTGAACTGGATGAGTTTAAATTTAGTATTGTAGGAGACCTCGTGGGTACGGGCGCACATCCAAGCCCACCTCTCATCAGTGATCTCAGAGCCAAGATCCCTCTCCCATTTGCGCCGCAGCTCGGTGAAGTGGGGGGCCGCTCTGGACTGTAGTAAGGATTAAAGCCTCAACACTTTGCCTCTGAAGGAAAGATAGGAGCAGAGCTCCTCCACCATCGGTCCATCAGGGGGCAAGGCAGGGAAGTCCGAGTATCTGGCCTTAAGATGTCCGCGGAGTGACGAGTACTGTAGCCACACCGAGGGTCGGCGCCTAAGTGAGGGAGGAAGGTCAGGCCATTCTATAAAGTTCTCCTGCTCAAAGGCATCACGCAGAGTCAAGAAGTTCGCAGCGGCCCAGCGGGTGACCACTGAAAGTGGAACGTGCGGAACATCGGGCAGGAAGTTCCACAGTGGGAGATCCCCGTGGGACGGACAGGGAGTGTCAACCATGGACCAGAATTTGGACAAGGCCAGGGATGTGCTGGCCACTGGATTCGCAGAGTTCAAATCAGGGGGGGATCGGTTGGAGGATCAGGGAGCCGATCACACAGTCACAGACAGTCAGCTTCTCGAGGCAAACGTGTGGGGGGGGGATCAACAGTATTGAACCAAAATGCAGCAAACTGTGATTGGGCCACCACCCAGTATCTGACAAAATCGGGGGCGCTGAAACTGCCCAACTCCTTAGGGGCGGATAGTGTGGAAAATTTGAGGCGGACAGCCCCGGAGTGCCACAGGAAGGTGTTATATATGCTGCGAAGCGTTCGAAAAAAATTGTCCCCTGGCCATAGAGGCAGATTAGTAAATCGGTACAGTAATTGAGGCAATACAATCATTTTGAGTATTCCAATCCTGCCTGCAAGCGAGAGGGGAAATTTAGTCCAGCTGGCGGCTTTAGCCTCCAGGTTAGTTAGGTAAGTATGGAAGTTATCATCGCGCAACTGAGGTGTGTGCCGGGAGACCACCACCCCTAAGTAGGTGAAGCTATTAGGACACCAGTTGAACCCATGTAGTTCGGGGGGAGCCTGTGTGGAGTCTGTGAGTGGAAACAATACAGATTTATAACAGTTAATCCTCAGACCGGATATGTCACCAAAACGAGCCACATCGGTCAGTATAGGCAAAAGGTTGACTGCAGGGGATCGAACATACAGCAGGGTATTGTCAGCGTAGAGGGAGACTATGTCGGTCTGGCCAGATGTGCGCAACCCCCTGTGCGAGTGCGATTGTCTAATCATGTCAGCAAAGGGCTCCATGGCAATAGCAAAGATAAGCGGGGAGAAGGGGCATCCCTGGCGTGTTCCTCTAAATATCTGAAAGGGGGAAGAGCACCTATCTTCTGTGCGGACTTTGGCAGACGGGGCGGTATAAAGGAGCTTTATCCAGGTGCAGAAATTAGGACCGAAGTTACATTTCTCAAGAACACACCACAGGTATCTCCATGAGACTGAGTTAAATGCTTTTTGCATGTCCAATGCAGCCGCCACTGCCTGAGTGGCAGGGTCGATCCTGCTGATTACATTGAAAAGTCTCCTCAAATTCAGGGAAGTGGACCTGCCGGGAACGAAGCCGGCTTGATCCGAATGGATAATGTGGGACATGTACGGGGCTAAGCGGTTAGCAAGTAGTTTGGCAAATATTTTGATGTCACTATTGATCAGAGAAAGGGGACGGTATGAGCTGCACTGTGCAGGATTTTTACCTGATTTAAGGAGCACTGTAATCAATGCCTCCCGGAGGGACGGTGGAAGTATGCCCCTGTCGCATGATTCTTCCCAAAGCATCAGTAGGTGCGGCGCTAATTGGGCCTTGAATAGTTTATAGAAGTCCATCGGGGCCAGGGGCTTTACCGGATGCCAGTGACTCAATGGCCTCCACAATTTCCTCTAGGGCAAAAGGCCTCTCGAGGGAGGCGCTAGCGTCGTCCGACAAGACTGATAGAGGAAGACTCTCTAAATAGGAGTTGATGTCGGAAACCTGGGAATTGTCTACCTCCGAGTATAGGGACGTGTAGAACGCGAGAAACTCAGAATTGATGTCCTGCGGGGAGGTGGCAAGTGTGCCATCTGGTCTAGAAATGGCCGGGATATGGGGGGCACCAAGCTCGCGGCGCAGCAGTCTAGCTAGCATTCTGCCGGGCCGTTCACCCTCGCCATATTTCCTCGCTGATTGAGGGGAATCCAGGAACCTAACCTTGCGCTCTGCAAGGCCACGGAACCTGTCCAACTCAGAGCCCAGCAGCGCTAGCGTAGCCGGGGAATGGTCCTCCGGGTATTGGGATTCATAGACGGACAGGGCCGATTCGCTGGCAGCGATATCGGCACGGATGTCCCTAAGTATGCCACTGCACTTGGAGATGGCAATTCCTCTAATGTGTGCTTTAAAGGCTTCCCAGAGCACCGCTTGTGTTGAGACAGAATGTAAGTTAATCTCGAAGTATTCCTCGATAGAGGTCTCAAGATACGAAAACCTGGTCAAGGAGCGCGTGGGGGCTCAGCCTCCACTGTCTTGTTTTATTGGCATCTAATCCCCAGTTTAAAGAGATGAGTACAGGTGAATGGTCTGATAGTGTCCTGGGAAGAATGGCTAAGTGGGTAATGCATCTAACGAGTATATCTGTGACGAGCCACCTATCTATCCTGGAGTGGGAATCATGCACTGAGGAGTAGAAGGAGTATGTACGGTCATCAGGATACATCAGGCGCCAGGCGTCCACCAGTGCCAAGCGGGGGAGCGAGGTAAGGATAGAGTATGCTGCCCTAGAAAGTTGGCGGGGACGAGAACCCGATCTATCCAGGGTGACATCTAGTATCGTGTTGAAGTCACCGCCCCATAGAATAGGAATTAGGGGGTAGCTCTCGAGCAGAGTGGCAAGATGAAGGAAGTAGTCAGGGTCGTCGACGTTGGGACCATATATGTTCAGGATGGCTATCTCCTGTTGCTGTAATATACCGGCGATGAGCACAAACCTACCAAGCGGGTCTATGTGGGAGTGCTGACACGTAAACTTCAGGCTTTTATGTATTAGGGTGAGGGTGCCACGGCTCTGAGTGGAATAATTAGTATAATACCTCTGGGGGCCGCATTGCTTGGCGAAGTGCTCTGAGCGAGCGTGGGTTTCCTGTAGACATAGGATCTTCACTCCGTGGCGTTCAGCGTGAAGCTGAATCGGTCTCATCTTTTTATAGTTGCCCAATCCCCTGACGTTCCAGCTCATAAAGGTCAGAGTTGTATCAGCCATATTTGAAGGGGTGATGGTGGAATAGATAAAAGTGGATTCCAGTAAGGTGAACGGCGTGGACCCTGGGAGTATGCAGCCTCCCGACCATATGTGTGAATTGATTGAACGCGGTGCCTGCGGCGCCTCTGAAAGCTGTCAAGACTTTTACAAACCATAACATTCCCAACTTACCCCCCACCTACTTCCCTCCCCCAATCAGAGGGGCGAAACCCAAACAAAACCACAACAAACGTAAACTTTTAGGCATCAACGCCTGGGGGTCTGCTTGCAGCCGGGCAATGGCGCGCCGGACTGGGAGAGCGTAAGGAGAGTTGTGCTACGTAGTAGGATTAGGCAGGGCATTTAGAGTGCATGCAAGTTACCTCGGGACCAAATCTATGAGCGAGAGGGCCCAACGGAGTTTGGGGTGCAGCCGTGTGACAAGACGCGGTAGCAACATAGTTGAGTGCGTATTTAGCCAGAAGGGGCCTGGGTCCCGCGGTCAAATCGACAAAAGTAACTGGGATGAAATGTCGGGTGACTCCGAGAAGGGACCCAAGAGAAATGGTCATTACAGTCAGCGGTGCAACAGCAGGGTGCGAAGACACACCCACACAGATAGGAAATGGAGCAACATCGGCAATATGAACTACAATAAAGTACGATGAATAGTGGCAATCGCTGGTGGGGAGCGCCATGGCGGCCCCGACCCGCGGCCCAGGTACCACAGCAATCATTGAACTATATTTCTGAGATTAAATAATACTAAGCATTATAACTATTTCTATGAATTCATTAAAGTAGAATATTTCAGAATGAAAATTAATGCTCGTGGGAACTCACAATAGTGTGATTCATATAGGTAGTTCATTCGTTTTTTGTAAAACATATTTGGATTTGCTATAGATAGTTTTGATCTCCATAGAGTTCAGCTGTAGACCAATGTGGTTGAAGTAACATTATTTCTGACCATCTCACTGTCTTTTCCCTGCCCATAATTGTGGTGTTGGATTGTGTGAATGGGGTGTTAGATTTGCATGTTATGCCAGTGCAAATCTAGAAATCAGAAGATTTAAAAATACACAAGAATTTCTACATACTTCAAAGCTTTATTGGTTGCATCAGCAGACAGAATCCAACATGGAATTTCGCAGTTTACTATATATGATGTAGCTTAAGCTGCCGATAAGGTTTCGCACCATTTAAGGCAATCATGGTGTAAACTGTCTGAGTGAGGTATTGCTCAGTGTTTGCCTTTCTTCTGGAGTCGCATGTCCATGGAGTTGCTTTGCCTTTAACATGCTCAATGATGCCAGGTTCTTCCATTTTGTCAGCTAGATTGAAAAAAACGAAAACGTTTTCCACACATTGAATGGGACTCAAGTTGTGCCAGGACTATGGATGTATTCACCTAGAAGTCCTTGTGCCCGTAGTTGGGGTCCATGGTTTTCCTATCCAGGCCTATGCTATCCATATGTGAAGCCTGCTGACTGAGGAGCTACTCTCTGCAACTCTAGATCAGTGTGCTGATGAGTCTTCAGGTTGGGGGATCCCTTCTCATGGTCCGCTCAACTTTCTCAGGGTCCTCCAAGGGGCTCGGCCATCTCATGGGGCTGCGCGTGCAGACCTTGAACTTCCTGCCATTGGATAATACTGGGCCATTGGCTATTATTGGGCCATAGTCGAACGTTGGGATTTTGGGGTTGTGTTAACTATAGGGACCCGAGAGCCTCACTTAATGCCCAACTGGACTCTGTGGACCGATTGGAACATGAAGACCCCGTTTGATCATTTATCGTTGTCACAAAAGTTACTCTTACTAGTAATAATTTGTTATTACTTTGCAAAGCATTCCTATGAAAAATATCGAAAATGTATATTTTGTTGACATCCCCCTATTGTGTGCTTAGTCCAAGAACTGCCTCACAATGGCGGCTGTGAATTTCTGAACTAGAGGGATGTAAATGTATGCATCTAATATGCAAGAGCAGCTGAGCTCAAGGGGGGATCCAGAACCAAACAAGAACATTCTTAGAACATTAAAAGGGTGCATTTTGCTGTACTTTCTGAACAATTGGGTAATAAGCCACACAGTTTGCCTTCAATTGTGTACAGTAGCACATGAAAAATCCCAATTCACTCAAGTCATCAACAGAGCCATTTTCCAATGCATTTTCAATAGCCCTCTGCTCACAGCATATGCCAGTATATAAAACATTTGTGCTGCTGTGCCCATGCACATCCATGCATGCTGCACCAATATATGCCAGTATTACCATGCAAGGACTCCCAGCCAGTAAAAAATGCTATGCCACAGAATAAATGTATCTGCAGAATGGCTATAGCAAGATAGGCCAGTGTACCAAGTAATCACACTTACGTTTGCTTTTACCTTTAATGCAAAGTACAAAAATGCCACGAGACATCATTTGTATAGACTGAGTGCCAATGTGAGCCAGTCTAACCGCGTAATAAAACTAGTTTGCTTTAAACTTGATATCAGGAGTAAAGTAACAAATGCCATGCCACAGTAAGTAAATAAACACCAACACCTTAAGCCAGTCTAGCCATGTAATAACACTTCTGTTTGCTTTACCTTTGATGCCAAGTAAAAAATATCAGGCCACATTAAGAAAATATGTGTAGGCATTAGTAGTGCATCAAGGGAAAATAAACCTGATAAGGGCCATTACCTGGCCAGACTGACCTACATTCAATGTATGCCAGTCTCGCATGGTAATACTACTTTGTTTTACTTGACATCAAAGATAATGTAAACCTATGACATGCCACATAAAGAAAGTATTTGTGGACTAGCACCACTAATGTAGGCTAGTCTAGCCAGATAACTCTTAGAATTTATTTGCCCTTGATGCACAGTAACTGCATCAAGGACAAAGCCAACCTAAGTGTTATTACCTGGAGAGACTATTCTACGTTGAATATAGGCCAGTTTAGCCATGTATTAACAATTCACTTACCATTTTTGATTACCCTTGATGCACAGTACCGTGTTTCAAGGGTAAAAGTAAAAAATAATGCCAAACCCCAAGCAGTCTCCACCCCTAAATGTAGGGGGTGTGGAGGCACACACCTCCTTCCATGCACTAATTCATAAAAAACCAAGACATGCATAGATACAATCCACACATACATACACATTACACTAAAAAGAACAAGTTACTCTCTTACCTGGTAACGTTCTTTCGATGGGATGGTCGGATGACGTATTCTATATCTATGACAGTAATCACCACAGCTGTGCTGCTTCGGAAAATCTTTCTGCGTCCTTCGTCGATACGTCGTCCTCGAGGACCTCCTCCGACGGCCGATGTCACCAGATGTTAAAAGTAGGACGTGCGACGCCCGTAGCCTCAGTTGTAGTTTTTTCCCCAGAACGTGTGACACCAGTCTTCTGCCAGTCTGACATACAAAGCCTTGCGGAAACGTAAGCTGCAATCGCATAAGAAATTCTGTAGCTGGGAAGGCAGGGAGGGAGCGATATGGAATACGTCGTCGGACCATCCCATCGAAAGAACGTTACCAGGTAAGAGTAACTTGTTCTTCGAGGGGATTGGTTCCTCCGACCTATTCCATATCTATGACAGACTCCCAAAGCAGTACCAATGCAAGGAGGTGGGAAAAGAATTTAGAAAACAGAAATTTAGAATGCCCAATCAAATTGCGGAGTAAAGGACCGCCATGCCAAAGGCCAGATCCTGCCCCCGGATGGAATCGAGAGAGTAGTGATGTACAAAAGTATGTACCGAAGTCCAGGTGGCTGCATCACAGATGTTACGAATAGGAACACCCCTCTGTAGGGCAGTAGAGGCAGCCATACCCCTGGTAGAATGGGCCCGTAAGCCGACCGGTGGGTCCTTACCCGCCAAGCCTTAGCACTCAGCCAAAATAATCCAGCGAGACAAAGTCTGTTTCGTCACAGCTAGTCCCAAATGCTTTCCAGCGTAACCAAAGAAGAGTTGATCGTCCACTCTGACCCGGGACATGCGTGCAATATAAAAGCTTAACGCTCTCCTAGGATCAAGCCTATGGAGCCTCTCCTCTTCCTTACCAGGATGTGGAGGAGGATAAAACGCCGGAAGAACAACCTTCTGGCCTAAATGAAATTCCAACATCACCTTCGGAAGAAAGGAAGGATGAACTCGAAGGACAACCCTGTCCTTATGAAACACAGTGAAGGGTGACTTAACTGAAAGTGCCTGTAACTCACTCCCTCTGCGAGCGGAAGTTACCACAACCAAAAATACAGTTTTAAGAGTTAACAGTCTCAAAGTGCATGAATGCAAAGGCTCAAATAGAGCACCCATCAGAAACTTGAGAACAAGGTTCAAATCCCAACTGGGCACCTGGAAAGGTGATGGAGGGAACACATTAGTGAGCCCCTTCAGAAACTGAGAAATTAAAGGAATTTTAAAATAGGAACACTCTTCAGACGAACGCTTAAATATGGACAGCGCCGCCAGGTAACCTTTAATGGTACCCACTTGCAAGCCCCTGTGGGCCAAAGAAAGCAAAAAAGACAGAACCATGGGAATGTCACATGCAAAAGGATCCACATTCTTAACCCTGCACCAGTCGCAGAACTTACGCCAACGGTACAGGGACTTTGTTACTGGCCGTCTGGCCGAGAGCAACACCTCCATCACGTCTTCAGGGAGGTCCCAATCCTTATATCTCAACCTTTCAGAAACGAAGCGTGAAGGTTGAGGGATCTGACCTCTGGATGGAGAACCTGAACCCCCTCCCATGAGAGCAGATCGTCTCGGTAGGGAAGACGACGCGGAGAGAAGATGGACAAGTCCAGAAGGTCCTGGTACCACGTCCTCCGGGCCCACGCCAGAGCAATGAGGATTATCCGGAAACCGAACCTCTGCAGTACTTGCGGGATGACGGGAACTGGAGGAAATGCGTACAGCAGTGGGAAGGACCACTCCACCACGAACGCGTCTCCTAAGGCTCCTTTTGGAGGAAATTCCCATGAGCAGAACCTCTCGCACTTCCGGTTGACACTGGAGGCGAAGAGATCCACTTGAGGGGTCTCCCAAAGGGCGAAGATCTCCAGGAGAATCTCCTGAGCCAACTCCCACTTCTGAGAGATCTCGCTCTGTCTGCTCAGAGCGTCAGTCGTCCCTGGCCAGATGAATTGCCGAGATCGAAAATTCCTGCTGGATTGCCCAGAACCAGAGCTGCATCGCCTCCCTGCACAGAGGAAGTGACCCTGCCCCCCCCTTTTTGTTGAGGTAGTGCATGGCCACTGTGTTTTCCGTCAGGATCAGGACATTCCTTCCTCGCACAGACGAGCGAGGAAGGAATGTCCTGACGGCCCACAGCTCCAACAGATTGATATGGAGTCTGGACTTCGACGGAGACCAACGACCGCTGACTGTCAACTCGTTGGCATGAGGTCCCCATCCCGGGAGGGATGCGTCCGTCATGAGTGTCACCTCTGGCCAGGGTAGCCAAAACAGAGCCTCCCCTCATCAGATTGCCTTCATCGGCCCACCACAGAAGGTCCTGGGCGACAGAGGACGGCACCTCAACAGGATCCGACATCCTGCCGGAGGACTGAGACCACTGGAGCTTTGAGTGCCCATTGCAGAGATCTCATCCGCAACCTGGCCTCTGGCACCAGAAGAATGCAGGATGCCATGAGGCCGAGCAATCTCAAGAACTCAAACACTGGGAGACTCTGGGCAAGCGGAAACTTGTGCACCATCTGCTGAATGTGATGAGCCCTCACTTGGGGAGGAAAACACTGCCCCAGGGACGTGTCGAGCACTGCTCCGATGTACTGGAGCCTCTGAGTTGGTGTCAAACGGGACTTCTTTAAGTTGAGGGAGAAGCCCAGCTTGTGGAGGGAGTGGCAAGTGACGGACAGATGATCCATGACTTGCTTGGGCGAGCGCGCCCTGATCAACCAATCGTCCAGGTAGGGGTAGATGTGAATCCCCCCTTTCCTGAGGTGCGCTGCCACCACTACCATGAGCTTGGTGAATACCCTCAGGGCGGAGGTCAATCCGAACGGCAGGACCCGAAACTGAAAGTGCGAGTCGCCAACCGCAAACCTCAGGTACTTCTTGTGCTGTGGATGTATCGGCACATGAAAATAAGCATCCTTGAGGTCGAGAGACACCAACCAGTCCTGAAGTTGAAGGGCCTGGAGGACTTGAGAGAGAGTAACCATCTTGAACTTGTCCTTCCTGAGGCGTTTGTTCAAACCGCGCAAGTCTGTGATGGGTCTCAATCCCCTGTCTTTCTTGGAAATCAAAAAATAAGTGGAATACCATCCCTTGTTCCTCTCCGCTACAGGCACCAGTTCTATGGTGCCTTTCTCCAGCAGGGATTGAATTTCCTGTGCAAGGAGCGGATCCGGACTCTTCAAAGAGATTCCCCGGTGGATTGTCTTGAGGCCTCTGCCGGAAAGGAAGACAGTAGCCATGGGTTATGATCTCCAGAACCCACACATCTGAAGTAATGGCCCGCCACTCTGCAAGATGCTGCGCCAGCTTTCCCCCAACCGGTGAACCATGGGACATGGCCTCATGACTGAGCTGAAGTAGCTACGGCGTTGCCTGAGGGCAAAGAGGCAACTGCCGAGCGGCCTTGGCACCTCGAGTACCTTGTTTTCCACCTCTGGCACTCCTATGGTGGCCCCTTTGACTGGCAGCTCCTCTCGCTTTACCAAAGGATGAGTAATAACGAAAGGAACCTCTCCTCCATTGCTGTCCCCTAGGACGAAAAGGCGGAGGTTTTCGAAACTGCAGCACCCAATGACATGGCTGCAGCTTTTGAGGTCTGCAACCTCTCAAGGCTCTCGTCAGCCTTGCTGCCAAAAAGATGTTCCCCGTCAAAGGGCATGTTGAGGGGCCAGGCCTGCACATCAGGAGCAAACCCTGACTTCCGCAACCACGCAAACCTGCATATCACGGTGCTCACCACCATGGACCGGCTGACGCAATCTGCCATGTCCAAACCCAACTGAACGGCCTCACGCATGGCATCCTTGCCATCCTGAACCATGGCAAGGAAACCATCCCGTTCGTCCCCTTCGGGAATATGCTCAGCCGCTAAGGAAACAGTTCCACAGAGTGTGCGTGAAACGTGACACAGCACATACAGAGTTGGCTGCCTGTAGCGCCATACCCCCTGAAGAAAACACTTTCTTCGCCCAGCCGTCAAAACGCTTGTCGTCTCTATCAGGAGGGATGGTAGGATAAGACGCCTGCTTTGCCGGGGCTGTAGCCGCCTGCATCACCAAACTCTCCGGAGTGGGGTCCGCTACTGGCTGGGCGGTATTTTCGCGGCAAAGACTTGACCACTGCCGGAGACTCTCCGGAGCAGTCCAACCCGCCGCCACCCTCCTCTGTAGAGCCATATGAAACGGCAGTACCGGGTCAGTTGGTGGACCAAGGTCGAGGATATCCGTAAGGTCATCCTGAAGAAACTCCCCTGGGGGAGCAGACCATCCCAAGTACTCGGTGAACCCTAGACATAAGGCGCCGGTATGAAGAGTTGGCATGAGTGCAGGCTCAGGCCTACAAAACTCCACCTCCGTAGAGGTGTCCAGCCCACTCGCATCGTGCAGGGACTGCCTCAGGTCCTCAAATTGGCTATGGCCCGAGAGAATCTCGTCTGGCACCGTATCAGGAACCATGCCATCATCAGAGCCTTCATCCACCTCTGAAAAACTCAAGATGGCGGTAAGAAGCCACAGAATGTGAACCAAAGCCATGCTTGACCTTGGCCAGAGCCTTTCTAGGGGGTTCCACCGAGCCCCGGGGTACCTCCGTCGACACGGCGTCGAGTGAATCGGCGTCGACGCCGAACACGGCATCGATGGCGTCGACACAGTTCTCGAGGCCGGAGCCCCGAGCGTGGCCTTCGACAGCCTGGGCGCCAATGGCGCCGATGACTTCTTCAGAGGCGGGGCCTCGAAAGAGTCAGTCGACCTCAGCGCCACTGGCGTCGACGTCTTCCTCGAAGACACCACAGGTTCACACGGTCTCGAGCGCGTTGAGGACCGGGACCTGGACAGGGCATGATGAGAACGATTCCCCTTGTCCGAGCGGGACCTCTCCTGCGAATCGTGCCGACCACCTGAGCCCGAAGGCGTGCGAGCGGCGTCTCTCGACCGATCATGACCGACCCCACTCGGAGGCGCGGACGGACCGGTGCCCTGCCATTCGAGAATCGCTAACATTTTCTTCCCGAAGGAAGCCCATTCTTCCGGCGTCGCATGCATGGTGGGATAAGCGACCCGCCGACGGGTGGAGCCCTCGGATGAGGACAGGGAAGGCGACCAATGACGGTGCTTCCGGGAGTGCCTCGAAGAGGCAGAGGAGTGGCGCCACCGACTCCGGGACCGAGACCCACTGGACTTCCGACGATGATGCGGAGAGTCGCCTCTCGAAAGCCCTGCAGACCTCAACTTCCGTGGCTTGGACACCCTACTTACTGACAACAACTTCTTGCACTCCCGCTAGGCTTTGGACGTGAGTGACTGGCAGTCGACAGTCATCCGTGTCATGGGCCTCCCCGAGGCACCAGAGGCAGGCTTCGTGCGAGTCCGTCACCGACATCTTGGACCCACAGTCCCCGCACTTCTTAAAGCCCGGGTGCGGGGTGGAAGACAAGGTAGACATCCTTCATGAAGAAGAAACTTCACCAAACTAACAGGTTCAAAGAACCGAGAAACAACAGAAACACCAAAGAGTCAAAGCGGAAAAAACAGAACTGAGGCTACGGGTGTCGTGCGTCCTACTTATAAGATCTGGTGACATCGGCCGTCGGAGGAGGTCCTCGAGGACGGCGTATCGACGTCATCGACGCAGGATGCAGAAACATTTTATGAAGCAGCACAGCTTTGGTGATTACTGTCATAGATATGGAATACGTCAGAGGACCCAATGCCCTCGAAAACACCTTACCTGCATGCACCCTCCACACGTGCCTCCACGGGCAGGACCAGATAGCCCCCCTCCTCTCCACAATGTAAACATGCTGACTGAGGATTCCTCTTCTGTCAATCTACACTGCTGCGGTAATAATGAGGCATGGTGGGACAGTTTTCCAACACCCCACCACCTCCCATTTTTATAAATTAACTTTGTTGCACAGCCAAGAGGGTTCTACAAAAAAATAAGAAATGTTAAAAAGAAAAAAAAGCCTGATAGGGATGCGCCCCTCCTCAGAGGCATGAAGCACAGTCCCCATGCAATTAAAGCACACTGGGGACTGTGGTTGCCTGTGGCTGCCACTCAGACGACAGAGCTGCGCCTTCCCTCGCACAGTGGTGGGCCACCACTGCTGCCTCAGCTATTCAGCCTTACTAACATTTGGAGATTCATGATACCTCTGAGGAAACGCCCTTCAAGCCAAGTAGGTTCTATCACCTGGGTCCTAGAATAGCATCCAAGGACATCCCCATAGCGCTGACCACAGATGCTCAAGGGGTTTTCAGTCTAATTATGTTGCCGTTTCCTATTTCATACAAAAGCGTGTCAGACCTTCATGCCTGTCATGTCTCCCAGAAGATTTTCTGCATATAGCGTTGCATTGTATAACTTATTATAATTTTTTTTATTTAATGTTGTAAGTCAAAAAATGTATTTCGACCTTTCAACATACAATACAAAAATTAAATAAAAACATTTCCTTTGTCATGATGATACCAAACTTTCTCTTTACACAAATATTCATGCATATCATTACATTTATACATTAAAACAATAGATTTATCTTTATACAAGTAAAGAGATATTAGGTATTTTGATTTAGATATGCATTTGTCATAATTAGAATATATCACCAATTCAATATCAATATATATCCCAATAGATTCAGACAGTTTTTCCGTAATGAATAATTAGTGTTTTGGTATGTTATTTTTCTTCTTTCAGTTGTAAGCAGTTCAGCTAGTTAGTCACTACATATCTGAGAGATATCCTGTGTGTGAAATAGTTCAGACCATAACTGATCTTCGGTTAGATGTTTGTGTTCTTTAAAGTAGGGATGAAAATACTTTACTCTTTGTTACAGAAGAACATCACTTACAACTACTAGATGTTTGATTGTCTCAGGCATTTTCTTGCAGAATCTACAATTGGTTTCCTCTTGCCGTATCATTTTCCGTTTATATAATATTTCCTTTGTTGGCCATATATGGAGTCTATATCGTAAAAAGTCGGCACAATGTCTCGGAGAAGGAGCTAGTAGCAGGTAAAGCTCGGTTGTACCTTGTAGTTTTAAATTATATGGATTTTGTATAAATTTGTGTAACTTCATACAACATGCCCGGGTTTGTATCCAATCATAAACCCATAATTCTGAATGAGTACGCCATGAGGGCATGAACCGATCTTGTGCTTTATCAAGAGGATTTGCAATTGTTTTTAACAGACCATTGGAATTTTCAATCACCTTGCATTTTCTATATAGCATGCACATTTGCCATTTATATAATACAGACAAAGATGTAAGACCCAATTCATGCCTGATCATGCATATTGATTCTGACATTGGTAGTCCCAGAGCTTTTTTTCCAGTACATACTTTCTATTTTAGTCCAATAGGCATATGTTTTGAATTGCTTTGTCTCAGAATCATACAAAATTGTGGGCTCATATTTCTGCCTATAGTACAGAATCAATGGTGTGATTGAAAATGTACAAAATTTTGACCTTATTATTGACATTTGCGATAAAGCTGTAATGTGTTTGGTCTTGAGGCAATCCTCATAGGGTGAATCACCCATGTGATTATTTATGCAGATTCCTAAATAGATATAGGAATTAACAGTAAGTTTGTCCGTTTCTTGTATCTGCCATTTGTGAGGTTTACTCTTCTGCCTGGTGGTACCAAATTGTATCACCTGGGTCTTATTTACATTTATGCTTATAAAGTTTGTTTCTGCATAAGCATCGAACGCTTCTAAAGATTTCCTTAGGCCACTTGGTGTTTTTGATATGAGTAACATATCATCGGCGTACAAAAGCCAGTTAATTGTGATACCTTGTAATTTAGGCGCATCAGTAAGAATGTTATACAACCAGAGACCCACATCAGAAATGTAAAAGTTAAATGGTGCAGAGGCCAACAAACAGCCCTGCTTTAGCCCACGAGCTGTTCGAATGGGAGTAGATTGTTTACTATCATTCCGTAGTCTTATTTGGATGGTGGTATATGAATGTAATTGCACTATCCACTTTAATATATGCCACGGACATCCTTGATACATCAATTTTTTTAACAGTATTTCACGAGGGACCAGATCTAATGCTGACCTAAAGTCAACAAAAGCCACGTAAAGTGGTTGGTTTGTGTTCGCTCTCTTGTTGTACGATTGCATTTATTGTAAAAAGGTTTATAGATGTACCTAAACCTTGTATAAAGCCCGTCTAATGAGGGTCTCTGAGTTGTCCATCATCCAACCATTTATTAAATTCAGCCAGTATCAACCTTGCAAACACCTTACCAGGACAGTCAAGAATGGCAATCGGTCTGTAAGCTTTTGAATCAGACCGATCACCCTTCTTGAATATAGGCAATATAATTGACTTTTTCCAAGACAATGGAATTTGTCCCGTTGTCATGATGTTCATAAATATTGTGTACAAGATTTGTCCTCAGGCTTCGAATTTGGACTTGAGCATGATATTATGCAAACCATTGGGGCCCGCGGCTCTTGACCGGTTTAACTTGGAGATGTAATACTGTATATCCCCAATGTCAAATTCCATTTTATGACCCTGGTCTGGGAAGTCCACATTGGGTAACAAGCCAGGAAATGGAGATTGGTATATATCATTGCAGTAGGACTGCCATACAGACTCAGCAATAGGATTTATTTGACATATCGATTGGTTCTGTCGAAGGTGAGTGTTAAGAAGGGCCCATATTCCTCCTGATGATTTTGTCAGGATTTGCCTCAACATGGCTTCACCATCATTTTGGTATTGGAGGCAGCAACGTGATTTGTGCCAGTTTTTATATCCTTGCATTAGTTGTTTAACTATTGGCTGTTTAATATGCACAGGCATATGTTTCACTTCACGTATATCTTTGCGCAGGCTAGCTTTTCTTTCTTTGACCGCTTCGTCAAAAGCATGTTGATGATAATTTATGATTTGCTTTCCCTTATGCCCATTTATTTTATAAACCTGCATAGCCTTCGTCATTAGAAATTTCTATTTGTTGTTTTATTGTTGCATTATATTCATGAAGTTTGGTTTTTGACCATCTCATGCGATTGTTTGCACTGGTCACTAATAAACCCGCCATGTTGTCATTTATCTCATGCTCGTCTTTGGGACTGGACCACCTCCAACTCATACGTATTGGTAGTGGTCACTCATGATAGATGGTTTGGTGTTCCATGTAACAATTCTATTCACAAGCACAGCATCAGCATACATATAATCTAGTACTGCATGTTGATCACCCCTTTGACATGTGTGAGGGGTGCTTTGGTCCTGGAATGTATCATTTATCATGATGAATCCTCTCTCCGACTAGGTTTTAATCCATCTGTATTCTTCCATGGGTCCATTTTCATTAGTGCTTGGTAGTATGTGCAAATTTAGATCACCCAAAATCAGGGTGTGGCACACACTATGATCGAATAACAGTTCATCTAAGATGTGGTTTAGTTCTTTGAAAAATTCATCAACAGATAACGGTTTTCTGCTCCAGTAAATATTTACAATTGCTATAACATCATGATTCCTGTGAGCTTTTGTCACTTGAAAATAGGGAGAATGAGTCTGATGAGCTGTGACTTGAAAGTGCTTATCTTTATTAAAAGCCGTGAGCAGACCCCACCATCGGACGCCCCTGTTTAGTTTGTATGGCGGGGTCTGTAAAAATGTTGTATAGATCCTATATAGGCGAAGCTTTAAGCCAGGTCTCCTGGACAACTATTATGTAATTTTCATGTAACATGTTTTTTTTTGTATTAATGAAATGACGATGCCCTTGTGTGTTCCAGGATATTAGGCTTAATAATTAATGAGGCTCCCCCTGTTATGAGTTTCCCCGGCCACTTTGTGCATGGCATTGCATACGGTGGCTATTTCCAATCTGTTTGTCTGTGGGTTGTCCATATATGCTCACTCTGGGTGTATTTTGTGCGATCTTTGAATCTTGGCTTGTTGTTATATCTTGACTTAGAACAAAACTTAAGTTATACAATGCAGTTCTCGCTCGCCATAAGGTATTTAGCACAATTCCCCATTGGATGTACATCCTTGCCATGTCTAGTTTTTTCTCATGCAAAAACTCTACCAGGCCAATGTCAGCCGATGATCGATCCTGAAGAGCTGGAATTTCAGCACATAATTTTTAGAATACTTGTTTGATTTAAATCGAAACTCTGATGCGGATATGGTTTGCATTTGATTATCAGGCAATAACGATTTCTATACCAATCCCTTTTGGCGGTCGTGACTGGACCTTTGGCTTGGCCGTGATTAGATCTAGCAGAAGATATTTGAGCTGCGTCTGGACTATTCTCTTCTGATTCAAGGTTGTTATGATTATCCTGCGAGAGGCTATTTGACAGATCTCTACTCCCTACGCCCGGACCCTTCAACAATAGGTCTATATGAGGAGGTATATGATGCATCCAAGGTTGTGTCCCCGTTTCGACATTGTTGGATACATTGTTTTTGGAGTTGCATATATCTAGATTCATTGTTTTGTAGTGCTCTTATAGATGTTCTGATTTCATCCCTCAATTGTTGTATTGAGATATGCATGGGATCTATGATACCTGTTTGGCCAGATTGCCTTGCATCTATTGCTTGTACCTTGTTCGCCTCCGGAAAGGTCCTAGGTTGTGGTAATAACCCACTAACCGGGACGCTGGCCCAAGATTTGGCTGGCAGCCAATTCGTCCAACGGTTTATAGGGGGCTGATTGGATAGGAATCATCACTTCCCTAGTGTTATTTGTAGATGTTTTTGCTGCATGCATTTGTGGGGCGATTCTTAAATTTCCTTGGTAGATTAGACTTTCTCTTTTTGCCTTTTATGCTTTTAGCTTGCAGTGTTGTGATTTTTCTCGTAACAGGGCCTTGTAATGTATCTTTCTGTATATTATGGGAACTCGAAAATATGTTGAAGGGGTTTTGTGATTTTTAGGGCTTTGTCCTCAGTCATTCCTCCATCAGTGGTATACCTGATAGGAGGGAAACCTGCATCACCCTTCTGCTTTTCCCCACTCAATTTGCAATGTATCCACCTCATGACTATTCACATTTTTCCCTGACTCGGCTACAACCAAATTCTTTTTGTTCTTTATATCTAGAGGTTTTGATATATCCAGATTTATGGGGCCTTCCTGGTGCATCTCAGTTTGGATACCTACATGAACGCCATCTGCGCTGGATTGTTTAACACCACTCTTTGTACTTTGTGTATTCAACAATGCATTAATGAGCTTCTGTATGTGTCCCATATCGCATTGATTTTTCAAATCCCTTGATCGGGTGCTCAATAAATCATTTTGTTTGTTAACATTTTCGCTCAAGGTTTCATACAATTTTGCTAGTGAGAATAAAGCTGCATTCATAGCACCCAATGTGTTATTTAAGTGTGGCGCCTCTGGAAATGAGCTTGGATTGGTCAATGTGTTATTGTACATGTGATCCCGATTAGAAGGAGGATATTCTGTATTTGGTTCATTAAATGGGATTCTTCTTGGGGTAGGGGTTACAAAACAGAGATTTGTTAGATTCCCCTGAGTAAGATTTATCAAATAAGGCCAGAGAGCCAGATAAATCAGGCTCTCCAGCTTTTACAACTTTTCTTCCTTCATGTGTGAGTGACTTAATGGGCGAAGCATTTGAATTGGGATCAAATTCAAATTGCATGATGTCACCTGTGTTTGAACATATATATTGTACTTCTTGCGATTCACTTATCTGAGGGTTGCTTGTGTTCATGAAGCATATCGCTTCCTCATCAACTTCGCTATTTATTGTCATTTTGTCGTATGCTTCTCTAAGTACGTGCTGTGCCTGTACAGAACATATAGCCGGTGATTCCAAAACCAGACTAGAAGCAGTGACATTCTTTGTTATGCCCAGCTGGGATGGACATAAATCTCCGGATAAACAGACTGATTTGAACGTCATATCTGTGACTCCGCCCTGACACTGTTATTTCATTATTAGTAAACAATGAATTATCCGGCATTATATTAACATTGTTATTGATTTGACATGCATCTGTCTTGGCATTTGACTCTAGTGTATGGTTTGAGCGTTTTTCAATCATTGAGGCATCAATTGTTCACTTTTCCTCATTGGGATAAAATGTTCGGATGTCCGTAGATAAAGAAAGGCTACGCTGTAATTTAGACAATTTTTTTTCCCTAGTTAACAGTCAGCATAGTCTTTATTTTACTATACAGATCGTTCACATTATTTATATCAGGGCATAATTTCAGTATGCCCGTTGTTAGTTTAAACATAACTGTTTGCTTATGTCAGACACAAAAAGATTAATAAATTGGTTGTTAAACTTAAATCAAATACGGTGAAATAATCAAATGATTTTTCTTTTAGCAGTACCGGCTATAGATACAAAGTGTACGCTGTATCTAGAGCCAGGGGTCAGATTCAATAGAAATACCACTTGCCTTGTCTCGTGGGTCTCTGCTGCACAAATTAAAAACCTGTTTGTAAGAAACAAAGAACACAAAGGGCAGCTCCCCACTCCACGCTATCTCGCTAGACAGCGAGACAGCTCCCACACTTAGCGACCGCACTTGAGCAGTCGCGCGCATTCGCGTGAGTCCAGTGATTATGTAATAACTGTGCTGCGTTATGCTCATCCTGACCTTTTTTGTGATTTGTTGAGGTAATGATGCCACCTCATAAACCAAACAATGCTAAGTAGTTGGCTATTGCCCGGAGACATCCCTTTAGACCGTGGCCATGTCTATACTGGTCAGATGGTTCATGGGACAGTCCCGCATCAATCTGGTGTATATTGGCACCAACTCTGCTAGAGTTGCCACAGACACGAGAGCCTTTCATGGGGGTGCTAAGCAGGAGGACGTACTTTAAGCATCAGATTGGTCTAGTTTAGTGACACTCCTTTTAAGAGATTCTATTTTAAGCCTGTTAAAGAGATGGCAACTGCACTAGGTAAGCTTTAAGCAAGCATAATGTGTACTATGCACGCTGCTACAGAAGGCAGATTCTCCTTACTAGACATTACAGGAAAGAACACATTCCATTAGAGAATCCTACTAAACTGAAGTGTACTGGGATGCTGATAAACGTATTCACATCGAGTGTGGCAGTATTGTTCTCAGGCAAATGGCAAGGTTTGGCTTTAATTGGCGTTCATGAATTTGGTCGCATGGACAGGAATTCGCATTGTAGGAATTCTGCTGCTGTTGGTGGGAGCTCTGCTGTTATTTCTGAGGACAGTTATGTTGATATATACTGTGTACCGCTACCACCCAAGTGCAGTCTCTGTTTTTCATGTTTGTTCAGAGATTAGCCTCTGCTGTGAAGAGAGACAAGGTTGTTTGTATTGGGGGTGTGAAAAATGTATAAAACCACAGACAGTCCCAGATGTGCTGGTATAGATTAGTTTATTTAAACACCTTCACTTGCTCCTGAAAGTAGTAGTAGTAGTAGTAGTTGCAGTAGTTTGTCATTTATATAGCGCCTTTATCCCATTAGTATGGCCCTAAGCAATTGCGGTGGGAACCCTCAGAGGACCGAAGTCCAAGGTATGGGAACATTGTCAGAAAGATTTGAATGTGTATGTGCATTTGGCCAGGCTAAGGAGCTTGGTGGGCTGGCCAAGCTCCAGTTAACTTCCCATGAAGGTCAGGCAGCTGGATGGGTGCTGAGTTGGCCAGGAGAGTGCACAAGTGCAAGAGACTCATTCCGAGTCTAGCTAGACCACATTTGTACCCTAGTTTGTAGCTGCATTCTGATGCATGTGGGTGGGTAGCATGCCTGCAGAAGATATCCACCGGAGTGGTACTTGAATATGTACCTTGAAGCTCAGATGGAGCTTGGTCTTTGATGTAGCTGTGTGATCGGATCTTCTGTATAATAGACAGGCTACCCTCAAAGTCTTATAAGTGCTTTATCAGGGCTAGGTGCAATAGACAGGATATCTTGATACATACACTAAGCACAAACCACAGGCTATCCAAGGTCATCTTCAAGGGCCAAACATAGGCTATCCTAATACGTGTTTGAAGTATAATACCAAGGATACCCGCATATATGGTCTCTGTGCAATACTTGGCTAACTCCTAAATCTTCTAGTGCAGTGGTTTTCAAACATTTTCATCCTGCCCCCCCCAACGAAGTGCCAAATGGCTAGTAAGTCCCAACCATTGTGAATTATGCACCGCTGCAGTCTCAGGGCTCCCTCCCCGTGTGCAGACCCTGGGCTCCCCAACTGCTCTCCCAACAGTCCCTTGGTGACCCACTACCAACTCCCAGGGTGGCCTCTACACCTTCCCCAGCAGTCCCTTTGTGCCCTCCACCCCCTCTTCTATGCAGTCTCTGTGGTTCCCCCGACCCGTCTCCCAGCAGGCCCTAGGTGTCCCCCACCCCACTCCCCTACTGGAGCAAGCCCACCCCTTATTTACCTGATGCCACAGCCAGTCCAGATGCCTTGTCTGCTCCAGTGTTGCTCTGCAAAAGATGGAAACAAACATATGGAAACACACTTTCTCGTGCTGCTATTTGTGTTGGTTTCCTGGGTCAGCCACGCCCACTGCCACTAAGCCCCTAGGCCTGGCCTCCATCACACAGATCATGTGCAGCGGGGGCCATGTTGGGATGGTGTATGCACAAACATGCATATCCCATTGCATGCCAGCTTTTTCTTTTGTTTTTTTTGGGGGTGGGGGGGGGGTTCTTATCCATTCTATAACTTCAGGCTGTTGTCCCGTGCCCCTTCCCCCGGGTATCAGATCCTGCCCCCAGTGTGAAAACATATGTTCTAGTGTAATAGACCGACTATCCTAATATTTTATTTATGTGTTTATATAGCGCTGCAGCCCACAGGCATCAGAGCGCATATAATACGTACAACACATTGCCCACGACTAAAAAGTAAAAAAGTTCCTCCTTGCGCAAGACACATGCCACCCCACGAGTCTGAGCGCAATATCCTGGCCACTTTTTCAGTTGTTCTAGTGTCACATCATAGCTAAAACCCCACAGTAGTTCCAAGTGCTATACACAGCCTACCCTTGGGATCATTCCGAGTTCACAACACATTGGCTAACGAGAGTGCAGAGTGTAGGTCAACATCAGGTTAGGTGCAGTTAATAGTAACGTGTTAAACCAAGGGAAGCCCCCTTACTTCCGTGTCTTTAAAAGACTCAGTATGCCTATGAATCATGAGGTTTGATAGTAAACAATGTGTGTGTTAATACTTTTATTTGTGTGTCTATAATAATGAACGGTTCTCGATTTTAGTTTACCGACTATGGAGTAGATTTATAGAGCTTCAATGCCTCCAGATCAATATGAAGTGACAATGAACATTCTAATTTAAAAATATTCATCAAAACCGCCCTTAAGATGCATGATCACAGGTTTCAATCACTTGATCAACACCATGAACATATTTAAACAAAATCCACTACGAGGAGCTCACTCCAATTCCCCTTTTTAAATGCAAAGTTAAAACAACGTATCATGCCTCATCGGTTTAGATTACTTTGCTCAGCCATACAGTTGAGGCGATATTTGCTTGTACTGTTGTAGCACAAGGGGTGGGGGCATCTATCTTTCATTATACCAACCATCTACTACAGAATCAAACCGCCCTTTCGTGTATAGTCTGTGGCTATGGTGGAAGGGACACCAGAGCTATCACATCAGTCCACACACTTTCATTCAAGCAGGTTGACTACTACTTAACAGACCAGGTCTTCCAGGAAGTCCACAACACATTATCTTTCAAGACTGTAGTAGGTGTGGGCTCCTTGCAAGGCAGCGGCAAAATGCAACTGGCTCAACTATTCCTCCAGTCAGTAATTTATTTTAATGCTAATGTATACTCATGCAGTTTTGCTGCCAGTCTTTTTAGCCTCTCTGTGAACGACCTGCTACCCCAGGACTGAGCCTATGTAACAGGAATTTCTAATCATTCAGAATCTGGGACGACTTGTTACATACATTATGAAGTAGGTAAGTGCTCCTGCACAGGCCTGCATTTCTCCTATGACTGAAGAGTTCCTTCTTGATTCAGAGCGTGTTTTGCATGCAAAGGAGACTGATTTAAATCTCTTCTGGAACGAGGTTGCTCCTATACCGTACCAGCTGGCATCAACTGTAATAAATGTGTCCAGCTCGGGGATGTATGTATTATATCCACCTCACACCCTTGCATTCACGGTGACATGAGGCGCAAATAAAGCACCCGCCCTGCCGGAAGGCTGGCATTTCGGGACACGCCAAGCTACTGGTGCGACGTGTCTTCTATACCTCCTGCGCAGCGCACTAGAAGGCCCGCCCATGCACGGCATAGCCCGATTACGGCTCCTGCTGGCTACCCCAGAAGGAAACCCAACACTGGCGACGAGGACGTAAGAAAAAGAACACACGTGCACAGCTGATAACGCGATCGATCACTGATCCGTGTTTTCCTACCTAAGCACCACATTTTTTGAAACACAGATTAGACACTCCACACGTGGATGGAGGACGGAACATTTCTTCGACCGACACCGCACAGGGAGCACAGCACAACCACAGCAAACAACAGGTGAGGAAAGGTAAACACCAATCGCTCACCACCACACGAGTACCACCTCACACATTGACCCAACATGGCTAATGGATTTTCCACACCAAGGCTCAGCACACCAGTGAGATTAGCAGCATCACTAACAACCCCTGCGCCATCACCTCGACACCAGTGGGGAGCCACAGCAGCGCTCAGACCTTTTGACCCATACACAGACCCATCATCAGTGGGGCCCCGCTGGACCATCTGGATTAAAAAATTTGAGATAGTGATGGACTGCAAGGATGTGCCAACCTCAAGAAAGCTTAGATCACACCTTTACTCTGACGACGTGCTGCTCATTTTGAATCCATTGACCCTCGGCGATGGGGCAGACGTCTACAAATTGGCAAGAGACACCCTAACGGCACACTTCATGCCACAACTAAACCCGGATTTTGAAACCTTCGACTTCTGCACCACAGCGCAAACAGAAGAAATGCTTGATGCCTACCACATTAAGCTCATACGATTGCCACTATCTTGCGAATTCAATGACTTTGAAAAGGATATAAGGCACCAAATAATCACTGGGATGTGTTCGGAAAAGATGCGCAGAACAGTACTGAGTGAGAAAGGAATCACCTTAGTGAAAATACTGGAGTATGGTCGCCAAAGGGAGCTTTCACACGCGAGAGCAGCACAAATGGGCACCACCCTACAAAAATTGCAAATGGCACCAACAACAGCCTCTATAGCACAGACCACAAACTGCCAATACCCAAGGGACGAAAGCAGCAGCGTGCCCAACTCCCCAAAGTGGCAACTAAGAATCCAGGGCCGACCGAGTGCGGATGGTGTGGAGGGGCGTGACATGGGAAAAGAAATTGCGCAGCACAAGAGTACCATGTACAGAGCATCTTGCAGAAAGTACCGCTACGCACGTATTCGCAGATCCTGGGACCAGCCCCAACGCACGCAACCACAACCGCCAAAACCTCTCACTGGGAAGAAAAAGCAAGCAGACACTGGTGGTGATCAGAGATAACTCCTCGACGGACGAATCCAGAGATGAATATGTGGAAGCAGCAACGGCAGTGGAAGCAGGGCGAACGAGGAGGAGAGGAAAAATACACCGATATCAGCACTAGAACAGGAGGCATGACTCCGAAAAAGAAGAGACAAGTCAAGTGTCTCATGAACATACAAGGCCAAGAGAACATGACGACGATCGACAATGGGGCATTGGTGAACGTCAGGCTGACAAACTTATTCCGGAAATTACAGCCCCAGCCAGACCTCAAACACACAGAGACCATACCATTTGCTTACGGCAGCAAGGTGCCGTTTCCAGTAGTGGGGCAATTCAGAACCATACTGAGTAGAGGTGAAAGGACCATCAAATCAAAAATCTATGAGGTCAATGCAGGCATTGAGTGCCTACTCCGTTGGGAATGAGCTGAGGAACTGGGACTGAGAAGCTTCATCTCTACAGACGTCACAGACCTACTCTGCAAGCACCCAGGCATCCTCCAAGGCATTCGATGCCTCAAAAGGCAAGCTAATAAAACTACATATATCGACCCTACAGTTCAACCCCAGGCAGTATGCCACAGAAGAACTCAGTTCCACAAAAGGGACCTGGCTGCAAAGGAACTACAGGAACTCGAAAAAGCAGATATCATTGACCAGGTGACTGGGCCAATGCCATGGGTGTTCCTGATGGTTGTCGCGAAGAAACCCGAACAACCAGGAAAGGTAAGAATCTGTATAGACATGCGCCTACCCAATGCAGTGATAAAAAGAAAGGCGCATCACCCCTACACTGGATGAAACAGACCGACCTCACAGGGTCGACAATCGTCCAGAAACTTGACCTCAATGCTGGCTACAATCAACTGAAGCTGCACCACGACTCAAGGTACTTAACTTTCTCGACTCACCTAGGCCTACGTCAGTACAAGAGGCTTAGCTTTGGTAGATCTTCGCAGCAGAGGTTTTTCAACAAGCCATCCAAGAAGTGATCCAAGGAATCCCAGGAGTGCTAAATGTCAGCTACGACATTCTCATTCATGCCAGCGACAGAGAAGAACACATGCGCTGCCTAGAAATGGTCATCAGCAGACTGGAGACAGCAGGCCTCCCAATACACTGCAACAAATTTGAGTTCATAAAGGACGAAATAACATTTTCTGGATATATTTTCAACTGAGAGGGAGTATTTGCTGACCCTCCGAAAGTGGCAGACATAAAAGAAGCCTCTCCCAACTACACCCACCTAGGTATGCAGTTTTCTGGGCATGCCAATCTACTGTGGTAGGTTCATCCCCAACCTCACAACCATGTCTTAACCACTCCGACAACTCACCAGATTGAATGTCAAATGGGACTGGAGCCCCAAGTGTGAAGAATCTTTCGAACGGATCGGATCAAAGCAACATTGTCATAGGACACAACCATGGCATACTATGACCAGGGCCTGAACACAGAACTCTTTGTAAATGCAAGTCACGTGGGACTCGGGGGAATCCTAGTGCAACAATCATGCACAGAAGAGACCAGACCCATTGCCCATGTCTCCCCAGCCCTCACACCAACCATACAACTGTACTCCCATATAGAGAAAGAAGCCATAGCGGTTCTGTGTGGCTGTAGACATTTTCATATCTATCTCTATGGTTCGAAAATTCAAAGCTTACACCGACCACAAGTCTCTGATTCCAATCTTCACTGGGTCGTCTGCACACCCTCCAGCCAGGATTGGGAAGTGGCTACTACACCTACTCACTCCAACAATATGAGTTAGAACTGGCATAACGATCAGGGACGGACAACCCGGCAGACTTCCTATCCAGGCATCCAAGAGCTGCCACCCTCTGCAAAGTGGATGAGTTGGAAGAGACAGAGGAACACATCTGCCAGATCCTCAACACCATGAAGCCTAAGGCAGTTAGCATTGCCGACATCTTGGAGGTTACACAGAGCGACCCATGCTGTGACATAGTGAAAAACACTACTGGCAGGAGATTGGTAATCATTCCTCCGTCACGTGCACAACCGCATGCCAGCGGCCAAGGACCTCCTCGCCGGAATATTCCTAGTACGACAGGGATTACTATGCGTGTGTCCCTCAGGATTAATCCTTCACTGGTGACGGACAGCTCCCATCAGTCTACAAGACAGGATCGTAACACTCGCCCGTAGGGGGCATCAAGGAATGGTCAGAACAAAGGCCAGGATAAGACACCGAGTGTGGTTCCCCCACATAGACGCCAAAGTGGCAGGGGTCATCACATCCTGCCATCCATGCCAAATAATGGGAACCCCACCAAACCCGGAGCCAATACAGTCAGAGCGTGGATCATCAAGATGGGAAGCCATTAGCATTGACTTCTGCACAGTACAGGAGGGTACCTACCTGCTGGTGGCTATCAACAACTATTCACGGTACCTGGAGGTAGAGATCATACCCTCAACAGCGGCAGAAACCGTGATCCCAGCACTCGAGAAAATGTTCGCCACACGGACTGCCAAGATATATCAAAAGCGACAATGGACCACCATTCCATGGGACAGACATAAGGAAGTACATGGGCGACCTACACAACCAATACCACCATATTGAACCCAGGTAGCCACAAGCAAACGGAGACGTGGAGTGATTCATGAGGACAATCAACAAAGTCTTACGAATTTCCAGAGCTCGAAACAGCCTGTGGCGAGTCAACCTGTACCGGTTCCTGCGGAACTAAAGAGCAACTCCGCACAGCTCCACAAATGTACCCCATGCAGACCTCATGTATTGGACAATTGTAAACTCATCCATACCACATCATCCTGACAAAAGCGTGGATGACCTCAACAGTGAGTGCACAGACACAAGCCAAGAGAGTAACAGCAAACAGGCATATGAGCATCAAAAGAAATGCTAGAGCGACCAAGCACATGGTGGGTGACCAGGTGCTAGTGCTGCAAATCCCCACGAAGTTGAAGCGAGAAATGTGATACGACCACACATCATGGAGGTTCGTCCGGACAGAAGGGACGATGGTGACAGCAACCAGAGGACATGAAAACATTGCCAGAAATGCATGTTGGTGTAAAAGAGTACCAGAGGAAATGTGGACAGACTGGGAGAGAGAGCAGCGAGAGGACAGTGGACCCACATGGCACGTTCCAAGGGAGCGAACTAAGGCGGACGTACCACAAGGCTGTAACATAGGTGAGCCACCGGAAAGGAGAGGATGTGCATCCCCCAAATTGAAGGTGAGCCGGAAGGGGGAGGTGAAACAGACAACACCTCGGCCGTGGCCTAGCATGTAACTTGAGGGAAGCCCAGAGAGCTCCAGGGAAACAGACTGAGTGGTGAGAACCCAAAAGACTGGAGTTTGTCCACGCATTAGAAAAGTTTGTACTTGTGCCGGACTAGAATACACAGGGAACAATGCATAAGGTTGTATAATGTTGGTATTAAGGTTTTTCGTTAATTGGGATAAAGGAGGAATGTTATATCCGCCTCATGTCCCGCATACGTGGTGACATGAGGTGCAAATAAAGGACCCACCCTGCCGGAAGGCCAGCAATTCAGGACGTGCCAAGCTACTGGTGTGACGTGTCTTCTATGCCTTGTGCTCAGCGCACTAGAAGGCCCCCATGCACGGCCTAGCCAGATCACGGCCCCGCCTGGCTACCCCAGCAGGGTACCCAACAGTATGGTCTTGCATGCTCAGCTGTCAGCTACCAGTGTTGTGCACAGTCTGCGTGCTGCAAAATCCAACTTCCAGTAACATCACAAGCAATTGTGGCATATAATATTTTTCCTCTCAAACTTCCATGTTGCCTTCACAGGAAGCTGCAGGAGGCAGATCACATGACCCACGTAAATATTCATGTTTAGTTAGCAGAGGCCATTAGAAAAGGAGAAACTGAAATGGTTGTGCAGCTCGACATCAACTTTTGCTGAAAATCTTTGATTTGTAGGCATTGGGCTTTGGAACTGCTTTCTAGATAGGCAGAAGGAACCTGGGATCAACTGCATAGAAAAGGAATTCCCCGTAACCTCTTTTCCAAGCTGAATAGAATTGGAAAGTCATCGTAATGGTGAGGGAGGAGGTCTTGTTCAGGCGTAATTTACTGAGCAGGCAGTTGCTTCCACGGTGTTATGATGATTCAGGGGGCTTCTGTAGAGTAAAGGACTTTAAAATGTCCCGTGGGAAGTCCCGCGGGAACAGCCCCAAGATTATGAGTGGCAGCTCCCGCTCAGGACATTAAGGGCACGGCAATCCACTGAGAAGTATGCTACCCTACGCTCTCCCCTGCAACCTCTTGCCAGGGACCTCCACCTATCCTAAATACAGAAAACATCAGCAGGGATATATAATTCAGACCAATAATTGCTGCACTGTGTGTTGAAAGGTGGTTTACATGTAAAGACAGTGTTAGGTTTGTTGAGATAATAAAAGCACGCTAACCCAACCCCCAGCCTGGTGTGATCATTGACAGGCCACAACATAATTGGCAATAAGGATCGGATCGGCCCAGCTGCCCTACGATGCAAGGAGCAACGCCACCACCTCTATTCCTGCAAGTCTCAGGCAGGCCAGCCATTCAATGGCTCCAATGGGAGCCTTCGTTCCAAACTTATCTGGAAGCAATGGGTGTTACAGGATATTCAGCGGTGCACAAGAAGGCCATGCTACTAAATGCGCTAGCCGTGGAAGGACAAAGAACATTTGCAGGCCTGAACCCAGAAGCCCCAACAGGAGAAGGTGATGTCTATGAAGAAGCAAAAAGGAGAATAGCCAAGAGAGTCATGTAAAGAAAATGTGGTACTACACAGAATCAGATTCTATTGCAGGAAGCAAGAACCGGCAGAACCCGTGGACGACTGCTTAGTCAAGCTCAGAGAATTGGCTGCATTGTGCGCATTTGGTGCAACGTCGGAGGAAAGAATCTGCAATATGTTCATAGTCCACATGAACAGAAAGGTACAAGACAAATTTAATCTTGAAAAGGAAAGAGTGTTAAATTAAGCAATCCAGATTGCAAGGGCAGTAGAAGTGACGTCCTGCAGACACAGAGTGGGGAATCGCTGCGCAATCACCCAAAGTACAGTGGGTGCAATCCAGAGGCAGAAGGGACAGAGGACAACGCAAGGCCAGAGATGACTCAGCAGCGAAACGTGAACCGTTGAGTGCACAGGTGCGGCAGTACAAGCCACCTAGCCAACAGCAGAGAACGCCCGGCAAGGAATAAAGAATGTTAAAAATGCAGACGGTATGGACATTTTGCATCAGTGTGCACGTGGAAAGCGAGGAAAACTGTGGAAGCAATCCAGAACTAAGAAGGCAGAGATGAGGCCTACTCCGATGAAGAAGCATGCACCACAGTTCTCAGTGAATAGCGGCATGATTCGGAGTGAAAAACCCCACTGTACCATTAAAGTCAATGGCCAGGAAACAAGAGTGATGGCAGACTCTGATTCCGACCTCACCATACTGCCCTTAAACCTATACAAAAGCATGGTGGGAAAACAAAAAGTTGAAGCCTACAAAACAAACATTAGTCCCAAGGCGTACAGAGATGCCAGTGTGAATCTTTTTGGGTACATCAGAGCGACAGTGGAATTCAGGGACAGGGTCACCAGAACCAAAGTGTATCTTGCAGAAAAAGGACCAAAAGTATTAGGCTGGGATGACCAAGCCAAATTGCAAATCAGGCTCGACCCCAGCGTGGAGGGACAAGTCCTGTGCGTAGACAAAAATGGCACCTCAATCAGCAAAGAAGAATTCCCAGAATTATTTTCGGACATGCCTGGCCGCATCAAAAACTATGTGCAAAAGATAAAACTAAAATAAGGAGCAGTACCAGTTAAGCATAGGGTGACCTGCGATGACGAGAGTTGAACTACAAGAAAAGCTCAACAAGATGCTATCTGAAGGAACCATAGAGACCGTGGAGTCTTCAGAATGGCTCAGCCCAGTGGTTCTTATAAAGAAAAAGCATCCCAGTGACTTATGCAGCCTAAATCTGGAGGTGGTGGCGGACAGTTACCCCTTACCAAGCATAAATTAACTGATCTTGCTCATGAAGGTGGCTAAAATATTTTCAAAATTAGACACGAGGGAAGCCTACCACCAAATCACCTTACATCGAGAATCCAGACCTCCCTCACATTGTTCTTCACCCCCATTTGGAATGTATCAATTCACAAGAATGCCATTTGGGTTGTACTCGGCGGCCTCTGCGTTCCAACGTATGATGGACTCCCTCTTGGAAAACATTGGTAATGTCTCTTACTTCCAGGATGACATTAATATACGCAGAAGATAAAAAGACATGATGCAGCTCTCCGCAAAGTCTTGGCAAAATTGCAGGAAGCAGGAGTGCAGCTACGCTACAACAAATGCGTACTGCAGGCGGATGAAGTAGAATATCTGGGATACACCATATCCAAGGTAGGTATCAGTCCCAAGAAAGATTTACTGCAAGCAATCGTGAAGGCACCTCCCCCAACCAGCAAAAAGCCAAGCTCATTTTTGGGACAATATGAATACTACGCAAAGTTCGTACAAAATTTCTCAGAGACCACTGCTCCAATGAGAGAATTACTCAAGAACGGCGCGAAGTACCAGTGGGAGGCAGAAAAAGCTGAAGCTTTTGAAGATGTCAAAGAGGGAATAATGCGTGTTCCCTGCCTGCAACCCTTCACTCCTCAATGGAAGGCCATGATTACCATAGATGCCAGTGCATACAGTATAGGAGCAATGCACACGCAAAAGAAGAGCGATGAACATATTGTCGCGTTTGCATCCAAGACCCTCTCACAAGCAGAAAAAATGACTCCACCATTGGTAAGGAGATGTTAGCATGTGCATGGGACGTGGATTACTTCCGCACATACATATGGGGTACAACATTTCGACTAGTTAACCATCACAAACCCCTAGTGCACCTACTGAACCCGGGAGAAAGCTGTGCAGCGACACCTCACCTAGCTCGCATCGCTGCCAAGTGGCAAGGAAATATGATTATATACAGCACATTGCAAGATGGGAAAATGCTCAGGTGGGCTGTATGTCCAGACTCCCACAGCACAAAGATAAAGACACCAGCTTTCTACAGGATGAATGTGTCGTCGCATCACTCTCAGACTTGAAGAGTAGGGAATTCCTAGAAATGAGCAAAAAACACTAACGAAGCAGCAGCCAAGGATGACGCCACAACAAAAATCACAGAGTGAGTCAGGAAAGGGTGGCCAGATGAGAGGTCCATTCCAGAAGGGTGGCGTCCCTATTGGAAAGTGTCAGATGAAGTATTTGAAAACAAAGGGATGCTCAAACCATCATATGCGGGGCCCTTGCATGTCATCTTGGAAACAACATGACAAAAAGGTGGGTAAGAAGAGTATTGGTGGCCAGGTACGGACTTGGATATAAGGACCATAACAGATGTGTCATGAGAGTGTGAATAGTGACAAACAACTCAAAGTGGCAAGCGCCACTACACCCCACAGAAGTGCCAGGAGGAGTATGGAAAAATTGGGCATGAACTGCATAGGCCCGCTCGAACTAATGGAGCACGAAAACAAGTATGGTATAGTTTTAGTGGACTATTTATCCAAATGGGTAGAAGTTGAATTTGTACCCAACATAACCACAGCCACAGTGATTCAGTTCCTCAAAAACATATTTCAGAGGGAAGGATTGCCCAGAGAACTGGTCACCGACAATGCAGTGCAACTAATATCCAGAGAGAGGGACAATTTCTTGAAGGAGAACAATATTGGGCAAATTAAAGCAGCTTTATATCACCCTCAATCAAATGGGTTGGTGGAACGCACCAACAGATTCATTAAGGGAGCATTGCAGTTAGCCACAGCAGCAAGACTCGACCCGCTCTGCACAGTTAAGGAAGCTGTAGCTGCTCATCGCCTCACCACCAATGGGGTCACAAATGTATCGCCGTTGCACCTCCTCAGAGGACGAAGGGCAGCCTCCACCCTTGTCCCGCCATGGTTGCCAAGCGTGAGAGAGGATGAAAAGGTAGACATGGAAGAATTGGTATCAGAGTTAAGAAGAAAAAAGAACACAGATCTAGCGACGAGAGGAGAAAGCTTCAACAAAGCACATTCCGAGAAGGAGATCTCAAAGATTAAAATGGTGCACACGGATTCCAAGCTCACCAAACCATTGAGAGTGGTGCAGCGAATGACAAACCATGTATGCACCCAAGACTGCAAGCGGTGGAACTTAGAGAGGGTAGAACTGTACGAAAGGGGGACAGAAGCAGCGCTCAGCCCTATAACACATGAGCACAGAAGTCAAGAGGAGAGCTTGGCCAAAGAGAACCCGACCATGTGGGAACAATCGGGACATGCAGAGATGGAGGACATAGGGACACCCTTTCAAAGTGGAAGCCAGTCCCAAGAGGAATGCGACGAGACAAGAGAGAACCAGTGAAAGGGCTGCAACGCACCGAGAAGAGAATGCAGAGAGCAGCCGACGACAGAGAGAAAGAAGACCAGGAAGGTACACAGACTACGTGATGGAGTGAGAAACTGTCCTACAAAAGCAGGTATGCAGAGTAAAGGACCTTAAGATGTCCCATGGAAAGTCCCACGGGAACAGCCCCGAGATTATGAGTGGCAGTTCCTGCTCAGGACATTAAGAGCGCCGCAAGCCACGGAGAAGGAGGTGCCATTGTGAATCTTTTGGGGTACATCAGCGGGCTTTGAGAGTTCACCCATGTCACTGTCAGCATGATGGTTTTATTTTTTGTGATCAGAGCTATGACCACTATGGAGTTGTTACCTAAATGGAAATTAGTTGTTACAGCCGGATATTGAAAAGCAAAGCACGGCATTTCAGTGCAACATTCTCCTGCAGTACAACAACCGCAATGGGTGGCAGCTTAAATGAAATAAGAGTACAGTGTGCATAACATTGATCTAAGTTTGTGTGAATGCAGGAGAGTTTGAATAGTCTGCTAATGTACATTAGTTCCATGACTAATGTTGAATTTTCAACCCGCGCCCCCTCGGACCCCCTCATTGAAACATACACTACACGATTCTGGCAACATTGCCGGTGAACTGCCTAAGGCTCATCTTCGCAGATCCATCCCAAGTAAAAAGAACAGAGCTAGAGTCCCAAATTATTGAAAGTGCTGGCCAAGTACGCTCACAGGGGTGCTCATAGGTTTATGAGCTTGGTTTGCTACTACCCCATTTCAAAATAAACAATCCCCAGTCCATTTGGAATGCCTCCATACCGTCATTTACTATTGCGGTGAACTTCTCTAGGATGAAAATGACACAGTTTATTCATCTAGTCCGCTTTTGAGAGGGCAGGTTTACTTTTCCATCTTTTATCCATCACCACCCTCCCAGCTCTCAACATAGCCTCCCACATTCTCAGAAGCCGGACCTCCTCCTTGCTCCGGGACACCCAAAAGCATTTGCAGGGGATCCGGGCTCAAAGATATTCCCACAATCACCTTCATCCAACTAAGCACCTCAGCCCAGAACACCTGGATTTTGGGACACGTCCACCAAAGATGGTGCGATGTACCTAGCTGGCCACATTCCCTTGGACAGAGAGGAGACACTCCAGAGAACATTTTAGACATTTTCTGGTGGGTTAAGTGCCAACAGTGCAACCTTTTGAAGTTATGTTCCAATGTAGCAGTAAAGAGGTTTCCTGGAAACAATCTCGTAGACCCTACCCCAAGTATCCACACATATATCCTGCCCAGTTTGTAAAACCCAATATTGTTTCAAGTTTTTTCTCCCCGAAAGGTCTGCCATCACCATAGCTCTGTACATCTTGGATACAATCACTTTCCTGGTGGTGGCCTCATTAATGATTTGCTCAAAGGCAGTCAATGGACAGGAAAGATTGGGGAGCATTTTGGGGTCTGCACATGTACCCTTTAACCACAAATAATCAAATGCACTGATTACATCTTCCCCCAGCATTTCTTTCACCATTGCCTAGTGTTTAAATAGTCCCTCCTGAAAGAGTTGCCCATCCGCTCCAGGCCTCTGTCTGACCATAGATGCGAGTGTCTAAATCCCTTTCTACCCAGATCCATAGGTGTTCCCCACAGTAAGCTCAATGGGGATGGCCAGGAGGAGAGACGTTCGGCGGGACCTTTTCTCTGCCATAACGACCATACTACCCCCAAGGTGATTCCTAACTTTTACTGGGATTGTTTTAGTTGGAGACCACAGCAGGTCCCTCACTTGCCTGGGGTGGGAATAGGAGTTTTCCAAGTATGTCCAATAGGTGCTCATGTCATCCCTCATATACACCGTTAATTGTATTATAAGCACTTAATATGCCTGTGCAGACTTGTATGATTCAGAAAATCTAGGGCTCTGAAAGACTTTCTCCACCTGTTCCCTCCCTCCTTGAGCATGTTGAAACACTTGCCTTTGTCTATATGCGCTTTACAAAAACATTACCATATGCACCAGCAGAAAAGGTTGTGTCAAAGCAGGTTCTCCCCCTGCTCATCCAGAACTATCTAGGACCACATCAACATCCTTGCTTCAGCCTTGGTCGATTTCTGCAATCACTCTTGCCACTCCCTTGTGCACCCCATTCTAAAGAAGCCCTCTGCCCGGCCTTCCTCTCCAGCTAACTTTCACCTCATCACCATCACCCCTTTCCTGGGCAAACTCTTGGAAAAGCTGGCCATCTCCCAGCTTAATCTACATCCTGAATCTGTTGGTTGCCTCCATGACCACAAGTCTGATTTCAGAGCGGCCAGAAGCACGGAAACTGCTCACCTGAACATCTGTGAAGACTTGCTCTCCAATCCGGACTCTTATCTCCCTTCTGTCCTCGCTCTCCTCGATCTGTCATCTGCTTTTGACACCGTCAACCATGCCATCCTGCTAAATCGCCTGCGCGACAATCTTGGTATTACTGATCAGGCCCCGACCTGGTTGACCTCCTTTCTCACTGACCGACTCCTTCCCGTCCAACTGGGGTCTTCCCTCTCTTCCATCTCTCCCTCTACTTGTGGTTTTCCCCAGGGCTCTAACTTCTCTCCTTGGCTCTTCAATCACTACCTGGCACCTCTTGCCCACTGCAGCACTACTTTCTGCTCCAATGTTCCCCCTCAGCCACCTCTGCTTCTTCTCTCAGATCAGACTTTCTGGCCACAATTCAGGAATGGTGTGCAGCCAATAATATCTGTCTTAATGCCATTAAGACTGAGATCCTCCTCATTGTGACACCAGCTCCTTCCTTTCCTCTCTCTGGCCGCCCACTCTGGGCCCTCTGCCTGATCCTTTCTGTGAGGCTAAGAACCTTGGTGTCATCTTCAACTCCACCCTCTCCTCACATCTCTGATGTCTCTAAGAAGTCAAACTACCAGCTGCACCTCCTCAGAGGTATTCTTCCTTTACTCACTTTCCCCCAGAAGCTCTGTCACCAGAGCTCTCATCCTCTATAGAATGGACTATTGCAATAGCCTCTTTCTAAATCTTCCTGCCTCTACTCTTTGATCTTTATAACTTATCCAGAATATGACTGCAAGACTTGTCCTTGGCCTCAAGCCCAGGGATTGTATCTCTCCAGCTCTGAAATCTCTTCACTGGCTCCCCGTGGCAGCAAGTATCAAGTTCAAGACCCTCTGCATCATTCACAAGGCTTTCTGGGGCCTGGGACCGCTCTACCTCCAACTTTCTCTTCCAAAAGATCTTCCTTCTCGAGCTCTCTGCTCATCCACCTCTAACTGAGGTCAGGCGCTTCTTTAAGTAGAGAGTTGGGGGCGAATCTATCTCCTCGGCTGGGATCTCCCTCTGGAACAGCCTCCCTGCCTCTGTCAAAATTGTGCAGAACCACATTAGGTTGCAGAAGCGACGCAAGACCTTCCTTTGGATTCTAGAACTGCCAGCACCAGAGATGGCAGCTTGAAAGCTGTGCTCCTGTGTCTGGTTACTTAACGTAATCTCCTATACTACAATGACTGACCCTTGCCCAGCTGAGACATCCCAGCCTGCAAATGATAATGACAGAAGAGTTGACAAACTGCTTGACCTCCTGACAGACGTGACAATAGACATAGCTGAAATGAAGGCCAAGCTGATCAATGCTGAAGAAAGATACATGGAGCTTACAACAAAGGTGGTGCCAGAAGAACACCACCTCAACTCAGTAGATGATAAAGCTTTGAGATTGGCAGACCAAATAAGGAATCTAGAAATTCAAAATGAGAAACTGACCCTCAAGCTATCTCAGCAGGAGAATTTCTCCAGAAGGATCATTAGAATTGCAGGATTGCCAGAAAATGTGAAGTAGGGCAATCCTATGGCTTTCCTAGAAAAAACATTAATCTCCCTACTCAATCTAGATCCAAAAACGCCTTTGGAAATGGAAAGAGCCCACAGATCATTGGGTCAGAAACCTACATTGGGCCAACGACCAAGACATTTCATTGTGAAGTTGGTAAGATTTACCACCAGATGATCCTAAAGAAGTTACGTGAAATTGCTGACCTCTCATGGGGAGGCAACAAAATCATGATTTGGAGACCCGATTAAGGATGTGCTGGAGAAAAGGTTTGGATACACTCATTTTTAGGCTACAGGAGTGCAGTTTTTTTTTTTTTTTTTAACTGATCTCGATATTCAGCCTCTGGAGGCTATATCCAATACCCAAATGAATGTGCTGTCAAAAAAAAAAAAAAAGACCCGCTATATTCCTGCTGTTTATTATATTTATTACAAATCTTATTTTTTATTTGATCTTTTACATTTGTGCAAAGGCAGGCAGGAAGCACACTTGAATGCCTGGTTTACTCCCCAACTAAAAGCTCTAAGATTACAAAAAAGAAAGTTCCAATCTACTTGGCGTCACTCCCCTACTGAGACCAACAAAGACAATCTAACTGAATTCTCCAAACTGTACAAAAAAGAAAATAACCAGTACTAAAAAGAATACCTTAAATGATAGAACCTTAAATGATAGAATTGCAAAAGCTACATCTAACACTACAGAACTCTTCTCCATCCTTCGTGAAATGGAATCCCCAATCCAACCGGTAGACAACGCCCCTAAGGACAAGGTATGGTGTACCAACATACAAAATTTTCTATCGAGTAAAATCTCCTCTCTCCAATGTAAAATAGCTAATAAAAAGGCTACACTGCCTCTCTCTGACCAACAAATACCTCAACTCCTGGAGACCAGAACAATCCAACCCTTTAGCTTCAAGACTATCTCCATAATTGACAGAAAAAAATCATACTCTCCCTCAAACTGGAAGGGCGACACTTGCCAAGCGCAAATAAAGAATGCAGTTAGGGACCTAGCCCCTTTTATCTCTAAGCTCATAAACTCCTCCTTTATATCAAACACTGTACCTACCAATCTGAGAGTCTTGGGCCCTCCCCTTACTTAAAAAACAATCCCTTGATCAAAGTACTCAAATGGTTGCGCACTAACGACCCATAACCAGATTTACTTTACACCTAACTACTCCCGGCTTACATCTGACATGACTTCTGCACACCCCTCACCCAACAGCTGGCACTACTCTATACTCACTACCTGGATACACTCCTTGCATGCATACACGCCCACAAACATCTGCATTGAGCTATACTGTATTTTAGGCGAGTATGTATATATAAATGTATATGTCAATGTTTCCTTGACTCTCTAAGGATACGCTCTGTATTATATGTATGTATGTATTTGTTGCATATACTTGTGTTATGCACTGTAACTAAGCTATAAGACTACTTGTACTGCTGCGCCCGGCTACCTAAGGGTTTGGTGCGCATTACCAAAAAAATAAACAAACCAACCTTCATTTTTCTTTATTCAACATGGATTGAGTTATTAATTGCAGGATAGCCGTTGGAACTCAATGGGTCCCCCGTGTTAACCTTTAATTAAAAGAAATGCAGTGGCTCTAGAGCTAGAGGAAAGTACCTAGCCACATCCATCCATCACGCACGCAATGATGTGCGTTTAGACTTGCAGCTTGGGTGGAAGCCTGGTTGCGAACCCGGCAGTAGGGAGTTGCTAAAACTCCGCAGCCGGCTTGGATTAATGACAAGAGTACCACCATCATCGGGAAATGCCTCGCTGTAGGATCGATTTGATCGACGACCTGAAAGAAGGCTATTTGGAGAGCGGGTGAAAAAAACTTGGCCTTATCAAGAGGTAGTGTAGGGATAATCTTTTTATCTGGCCAACTTTAAGACTGCTCTATTGGCACCATAGGAAAACATTATTTCTTATAGACAAGAGATTACTACAGTGGCAAACAAGTGATATGAACAGCGAGGAGTGCGTTCGAGGAGTGTGCTGGACAGTCTGTGGCTGTTTATGGTAGGACAGATTGACCTGTGCTGTTGTTAAGGGTCATTTACAAGTCACCCTTTAACCTACACTCACGAGGAAGTGTTTCTGAACTGGAACTCAATATTGTGTGATATCATAAACCCAGGTGAAGGGAAAAGTGGCAACTTTCAAAAAGGCGAGTAACTGGCACAAGCAAGTTTATCTTCCCGGTAGCTTGTTCAAAGCATTGATCAAGTTAACAAAATCCTGATCATATTTAATGGAAATTGAATAACTACGGTGTGCACAGTGTGCAGTCCAGCTCTGCAGCAGAGAAACAGTAAATGAGTGAGGAGTCGGTACATCACTGGGAGCACACACAGTTAAGCTCTTCACCAGAAGGGTGTGCGGGTGGGGGTGGTGGGTGTGGGGGTTTGCAGTCGTTTGCAGAGTGGCACTGAAATTGGAAGTGAGAGAGTGCCTTTTATTGTGTCATATTTGGTTGGGGCCTGTGCAGAGGTTACAAACTGTGGGACTGTCTAGAGCAGCGATGGCAGGGTGAACTGTATACTCATTAAGGAGCGGCATGACAACTATGGGTCCCTCTTGGACACCTGCCCATTACGGGGGTATAGTAGATGACGCAATGCTGCAGGCAACTAACCGAAGTGAATGTGGTGACAATGCTGAAAAATTACTGCAGAGGTTTCTGAGGAAAGGCTGACTTCCACTAAGATAATCCGGAAAGCGAGTTCTACCTATGGGAATATGATCAAGTGATGTCTGCCTCTCAGTGTACTTCACTCCTCTTTGACCAGATAACTGAAACTGCTGTTCTGTGTGCCCAATATGATTCCACATAGGATATAAATCCCTCAGTCTTAGAGTGCCCTGCGACTCCCATTGGGCAAAGGCCCTGTTATTCATATCTGTTGAAAAAGCTGAATTACCAAGGACCGGGGAGAGTGGGCCCAACACCGTCAGACGCCCTCTCGGGGCACAATCTTCATCCCAGTGTTGTAATATGGTGCATGTTGATGTGTGGCTTTTGATGCTGGTGTCTAGTGTTGGGATGGAAATGGGCCTAGCTGACCTCCCTAGGCGCTTCCAAATAAGGTGAACCTCATATGAGGCAATATAACCTACAAGGTGGAGCCCTATCCATCAGATAGCATACACAGACCCTGCAGTGCATAGAGGGGGGTGCTTAGCACTAGAAATGCCCACGACTCCATTTTGTATTAGGCCTAGGAAGGACAGGCTGCAGGCTTGCGCTGCTCACGTTCCGAGTTCACACAGGGTTACAAAGCCCAATTTCTGCACAACATGCTTGCTCTACTTGAGCCCTGTTCCCAAGGAAGTTAATTTCCCTCTCGTCCCTTCAGTGTGGCGAATAGTTAGTATCGCCACAAGGAATGCGCCCTGGGGAGAGCGCGAGACAGCACCAGGCTCCGGGCTGCGTCCATTGATCTCCACTAACCTGCCATCGGACCTCTAACACCCAGCCAGGCCGAAGCCGGCCTCGCACCACCAACTCAACCCCCACACCTTTGAATTATTGATAAGCCCAACTCCACCAGGTCCCAACCTCCATAAAGTGTCCACCAAAGATCCAAAACAAAAGCAGCCATATTTCTTGCTAGAAGCAATACACATCCCCTCTAACATGAGGTACCGGGACAGGTAAATCAAATATCAAACCCCAAAGGGGAGACATTGGTTGCGAGAACTGCGTTATCAATGAAGCCCTGAATGTATGGTTCAGCATGACTATTATATCCTCCCTTTCCCCTGGCACCATTTCCCGTGCTAACCCAGGTGCCTGCCACAATGAATGAATAGTGCGTCTCAGTTGTTTAGTTTAGATAGGAACTTTGTAGTTTATGCATGCCCTGACCATTACCGCGAGGATGAGCCAGCTGACCCACGTGGATCCAGATCGACAGGGCAGTACCAGCAAATTACTGCTTGGCATCCCCAATGGAGCAAGCCAATGTGTAGGATTTTCCAGTTCATAATAAGCCATTGTTTGTAATTGTAAGAGCAGAGCGCTCTCGAGCAGCAGAGTTCTTTGCCGGTACTTTTATTTTGTACGAGGAAAGCTTATTATCCTTGAAAACCTATTTCTTGGCTTATTTCCCTAGCGATTTGTATTTACTCTGGAGTGTGCGTATAGAGGGACTTGCCTTAATATGGTGACCCCTATGAAGCGATTCCTCAGCCCCCGTACTTGCGGCAATATCCGGTTGGCCTCTCCGGAATGGCCGTGCTCACCTACAGTGACCAGTCCCCCAAAACACGTACGCATCAGAAGTGGTCCTTGTGGATGCCGTCTTTGTAGAAATCCCGCCTACTCGTTTGAGCGGGGTACAGCCCCAGGGAGAGCCCCAGACCTGTTGTGGATTACCCACGAACAGAGGCTTTTGGAAGAACATGGACACGTGAGTAAGGCTTGCAAGAAATTAACAAGGTTTGGGGTGGGGCATGGGGTTGAATGAAAGGTGAACATGCAAGGAGTGAAAGCGGAAATATAGATTGGATGTTGATTGTTAAGGTTTTTATGGCCATTTTTTATTAGTTCATTT
The DNA here is from genome assembly GCF_040938575.1 of Ambystoma mexicanum. NCBI lineage: Eukaryota > Metazoa > Chordata > Amphibia > Caudata > Ambystomatidae > Ambystoma > Ambystoma mexicanum. The sequence goes on along the minus strand of NC_090926.1, from coordinate 286,905,063 downwards.
TTTAAGTTATACAGGGAACAAACAAGAGGATGGTAAGGGAGCCCACCCCTGACCCCACCGAGTGAGGGGGGGGGGGGCGGAGTGGCTCCACCGTGCACTGTCCCGACCAATGCAGAAAAAGAAATAAGGAGAAAATTAGGAGCCTCGTATAGTTCGAGGGCTCGAGAAAAGTAGATTGTTGTTTTATCTTGTTATTTTAGCTTATTGGTTTCAGTGTATTGTTTATGTGCAGAGGAGGCCCAAGAGGGGCGTGTATGGTGGGTGTGCATGTGTGTATGTGGAAGAAAGAAGAACAAGTTACTCTCTTACCTGGTAACCTTCTTTCGATGGGATGGTCCGACAACGTATTCCATATCTATGACAGTAATCCCCACAGCTGTGCCGCTTCGGAAAATCTGTCTGCGTCCTGTATCAATGACGTCGATACGCTGTCCTCGAGGGCCTCCGTCGAGGCGACGTCACCAGATGTTACAAGTAGGACGCCCGTAGCCTCAGTTGTAGTTTTTTCCCAGAACGTGTGGCACCAATCTTCTGCCAGTATGACCACAGAAAGCCTTGTGGAAACGTAAGCTGCAATCGCATAAGAAATTCTATAGCGGGGCAGGTAGGAATAGAGCGATATGGAATACGCTGTTGGACCATCCCATCGAAAGAACGTTACCAGGTAAGTGAGTAACTTGTTCTTCGAGGGGATTGGGTCCTCCACCGTATTCCATATCTATGACAGACTCCCAAAGCAGTACCAACGTATGGAGGAGGGAAAAAGAATTTAGAATATAGAAATTTAGAATGCCCAATCAAATTGCAGAGTAAAGGACCGCCTTGCCAAAGGCCAGATCCTGCCCATGGATAGAATCTAGGGAGTAGTGTCGTACAAAAGTATGGACCGAAGCCCAAGTGGCTGCTTCACAGATGTTATGAATAGGAACACCCCTCTGCAGGGCAGTAGAGGCAGCCATACCCCTAGTAGAATGGGCCCGTAAGCCTACCACAGGGTCCTTACCCGCCAAGCGGTAACATTCAGGAATTGCCAAGATAATCCATCTAGACCAAGTCTGCTTAGCAACAGCTTGTCCCAACCGCCTTCCAGCGTAACCAATAAAGACCAGATCGTCCACTCTGACCCGGGACATGCAAGAAATGTAGAAACTTAAAGCTGTCCTATGATCCAACCTATGGAGCCTCTCCTCTTCCTTACCAGGATGTGGAGGAGGATAAAATGCTGGAAGAACAACTTTCTGGCTTAAATGAAATTCCAACACCACCTTCGGAAGAAAGGAAGGACGAACTCGAAGGACAACCCTGTCCTTATGAAACATAGTGAAGGGTGGCATAACTGATAGTGCCTGCAACTCACTCACTCTCTGCGAGCGGAAGTGACTGCAACTAAAAACACCAGTTTAAGGGTTAACAGCTTCAAAGGACAAGAATGTAAAGGCTCAAACGGAGCACCCATAAGGAATTTCAGAACAAGGTTCAAATCCCAACCAGACACCTGGAAAGGTGACGACGGAAACACAATAGTAAGTCCTTTGAGAAACTGAGAAATTAACGGAATTTTGAAATAAGAACACTCCTCAGACGAGCGCTTAAATATAGACAGCGCCACCAGGTAACCTTTAACAGTACCCACTTGTGGGCCAACGAAAGCAAAAAAGATAGAACCACAGGAATGTCACATGAAAAAGGATCCACATTCTTAACCCTGCACCAGTCGCAGAACTTTCTCCAACGGCAATGGTACAGGGACTTCATTGCCGGCCGTCTGGCCGAAAGCAACACCTCCATCACGTCTTCAGGGAGGTCCCAATCCTTATACCTCAACGTTTCAGGAGCCAAGCGTGAAGGTTGAGGGATCTGACCTCTGGATGGAGAACCTGACTCCCCCTCCTGTGAGAGCAGATCATCTCGGTAGGGAAGACGATGTGGAGGGCAGGTGGACAAGTCGAGAAGGTCCGGGTACCACGTCCTCCGAGCCCAAGCCGGAGCAATGAGGATCATCCAAGTACCGAACCTCAGTAACCTCCGCAGCACTTGTGGGATGACGGGGACTGGAGGAAATGCATACAGCAGTGGGAAGGACCACTCCACCACGAACGCGTCTCCTAAGGCTCTTTTTGGAGGAAATTCCCACGAGCAGAACCTTTCGCACTTCCGGTTGACACTGAAGGCGAAGAGATCCACCTGAGGGGTCCCCCAAAGGGCAAAGATCTCCAGGAGAATCTCCTGAGCCAGCTCCCACTCATGAGAGATTGCGCTCTGCCTGCTCAGAGCGTCTGCTGTCTCGTTTTCGTCTCCGGCCAGATGAACTGCCGAGATCGAAGCTTCCTGCCCAGAACCCGAGCTGCATCGCCTCCCTGCACAGAGGAAGTGACCCAGCCCCCACCTTGTTGTTGAGGTAGTGCATGGCCACTGTGTTGTCCGTCAGAATCAGGACAATCTTTCCTCACACAGTCAGCAGAAAAGCCTTCAGGGCAAGCCTGAGGGCCCGCAGCTCCAACAGATTGATATGGAGTCTGGACTCCGGCGGAGACCAACGACCGCTGTGAACTCGTTGGCATGAGCTCCCCATCCCATGAGGGATGCGTCCATCACGATCGTCACCTCCGGCCAGGGTAGCCAAAATGGAGCCCCCCTTCATCAGATTGCCTTCGACGGCCCACCACAGAAGGTCCTGGGTGACGAGGGCAGAACCTGAACGGGGTCCGACATCCTGCCGGAGGACTGCGACCACTGCATCTTGAGGGCCCACTGAACGCCGGGAGACTCTGGGCGTGTTGAAACTTGGGCACCATCTGCTGAATGTGATGAGCCCTCACCTGGAGAGGAAAACACTGCCCCAGGGATGTGTCGAGCACTGCACCGATGTACTGGAGCCGCTGGGTTGGCGTCAAATGGGAATTCTTTAAGTTGAGGGAGAAGCCCAGCTTGTGAATGGAGTGGCAGGTGGCGGACAGATGATCCAGGACTTGCTCAGGAGAGCGCGCCCTGATCAACCAATCGTCCAGGTAGGGGTAGACGTGAATCCCCCCTTTCCTGAGATACGCTGCCACCACCACCATGAGCCTGGTGAAGACCCTCTGGGCGTAGGTCAATCCGAACGGCAGGACCCGAAACTGAAGATGCGCATCGCCAACCGCGAACCTCAGGTACTTCTTGTGCTGCGGATGGATCGGCACATGAAAATAAGCATCCTTGAGGTCGAGAGACACCAACCAGTCCTGAAGTTGAAGGGCCTGGAGGACTTGAGAAAGAGTAACCATCTTGAACTTGTCCTTCCTGAGGAGCTTGTTCAAACCGCGCAAGTCCATGATGGGTCTCAATCCCCAGTCTTTCTTCGAAATCAAAAAATAAGGGGAATACCATCCCTTGTTCCTCTCCGCTACAGGAACCAGTTCTATGGCACCTTTCTCCAGCAGGGATTGAATTTCCTGCGCAAGGAGCGGATCCAGACTCTTCAAAAAGATTACCTGGTGGATTGTCATGAGGTCTCTGCCGGAAAAGAAGACAGAAGCCGTGGGCTATGATCTCCAGAACCCACACATCTGAAGTAATGGCATGCCATTCTACAAGATGCTGCGCCAGCCTTCCCTCAACTGGCGAACCATGGGACATGGCCTCATGACTGAGCTGAAGCGGCTGCGGCATTGCCCGAGGGCAAAGAGGCAACTGCCCGAGCGGCCTTGCACCTTGAATACCCTGTTTTCCACCTCTGGCACCCCTACGGTGGCCCCTTTGACTCGCAGCTCCTCTCGATTTACTAAAGGACGAGTAATATCGAAAGGAACCTCCCCTCCATTGTTGTCCTCTAGGACGAAAAGGCAGAGTTTGGCGAACTGCAGCGCTCAACGACTTTGCTGCAGCTTTTGAGGTCTGCAACCTCTCAAGGCTCTCGTCAGCCTTGCTGCCAAAAAGATGTTCACCATCAAAGGGCATGTTGAGGAGCTGGGCCTGCACATCAGGAGCAAACCCCGACTTCCTCAACCACGCAAACCTGCATATTATGGTGCTCGCCGCCATGGACCAGCGGTCACAATCTGCTATTTCGAGACCCAACCGAACGGACTCACACATGGCATCTTTGCCATCCTGTACAATAGCAAGAAAACCATCCCGTTCCTCCCCTTCGGGAATATGGTAAGCCGCCAATTAAATACAGTTTCACAGAGTGTGTGTGAAACGTGACAAGGCACACACAGAGTTGGCTGCCTGTAAAGCCATACCCCCTGAAGAAAACACTTTCTTCGCCCAGCCATCAAAACGCTTGTCGTCCCCATCAGGAGGGATGGTAGGGTACGACACCTGCTTTGCTGGGGCCGTGGCCGCCTGCACCACCAAACTCTCTGGAGTGGGGTGCGTGGTCAAGTAGCAGGGGTCACTACTGGCTGAATGGTATTTTCGCGGCAAAGACTTGCTCACTGCCGGGAGACTCTCAGGAGCAGTCCAAGCCGCAGCCACCCTTCTTTGCAAAGCCATATGGAATGGCAGTAACGGGTCAGTTGGAGGACCTTGGTCAAGGATGTCCGTCAGGTCATCCTGCAGAAAATCCACAGGTGGCGCCGGCCACCCCAAGTAGTCCATGACCCTCGACATAAGGCACGGGTACGAGGACTCGGCATGGGTGCCAGGCTCAGGCCGACAGAACTCCACCTCCGGAGAGGTGTCCAGACCACTGGCATTGTGCAGTGACTGACGCAGGTCTTCAATCTGGCTGTGACCAGACAAAATCTCATCCGGCACCTCCTCAGGCACCAAACCTTGCTCAGATCCCTCATCCCCCTCAGAAATAAAATCCAGAGGTCGGAAAGAGGGCACAGAAAAAGGGACGAAGACATGCTTAGCCCTGGCCAGAGCCTTTCCGGGGGGTTCCACCGTGCCACGGGGTACCTCGGACAAAACAGCCTCGAAAGGCGTCGATGGACTTGGCGTCGAGCGAGGTGCCGACAACTTCAACGGCGTCAACAGGCCTCGAGGGCGGAGCCCTGAGCGTGTCCTTCGACGGCCTGGGCGCCGATGGCGTCAGCGACTTCCTCGAAGACTTCACAGGCTCATGCCGTCTCGAGGGCGTCGACGACCGGGACCTGGAACGGGCAGGTTTAGAGCGACCACCCTTGTCCGACCGGGACCTCGAAGGCGCCCGGTGGTCGCAATGACCGCTCAAGCCTGAAGGCGGATGAGCGGGGTCTCTAACATGGTCACGGGCGGCGTCCTTAGACAGCGCGGATGCACCAGAACCCTGCGATTGAAAAATCACCATCTCCTTTCAGAAGGAATCCCATTCCTCAGGAGTTGAATGCTTGTTGGGACAAGCAGCCCACCGATGGGCGGAGTCCTCAGATGAGGACGGGGAAGGCGACCTGCGACAGCGCTTCCATGAGTGCCTCGAAGAGGCAAAGGAATGGCGAGACCGACTCCTGGACCAAGAACCCCCAGACTCACGACGATGATGCAGAGAGTCGCCCCTCAAATAGTCTGTCCAGCGGATCGTGACTTCCGGGGCTTGGCCACCTTACCCACCGACAGCTTCTTCTTACACTCCCGCAAGGCCTTCGATGTAAGCAACAGGCAGTCGACACAGCCATCCGTATCATGGACCTCCCCGAGGCACCAGAGGCAAGCGTTGTGCGTGTCCGTCAATGACATCTTGGACCCGCACACCCAACACTTCTTAAAACCCGACCGCGGGGTGGAAGAAGCCAAAGACATCATTTTTAATACACAAAGGAACAGGTTTGAAGAACCGAAAGAACAGGATTCATTAGAACCGAGGCGCGCCGAGTTCTCCGAAGCGAACACGTTTGCGGAAAAAACAGAACTGAGGCTACAGCGTCGTTCGTCCTCCGGTGACGTCGGCTCGACTGAGGCCCTCGAGGACAGCACATCAACGTCATCGATGCAGGACGCAGACGCGGAAAGATTTTCCGAAGCAGCACAGCTGTGGTGATTACCGTCATAGATACGTCAGAGGACCCAATCCCCTCAAAGTGTTTTGTGGATGAAATAAGGCGTAGGGATGGAAAAAAGAATTAACATAAATGTTTATTTTTTGGTGGTGAATATTTATTGGGCTGCACTGACTGACCATGAGATGGACATTCTAAAGGGTGATGGGACAGGGAGAAAGGAGAGCAGAATCCAATGTCTTATTTAAAGGGGTAAACACATGAGCAATGACACTACTGACAACACAGACCTGTTAGTCATATGCAAGATCTTACCCCTATACTGTGAAAGGATCAGGAAATACCACAATCAATGGGTAACTAAAGGAGAAGGAATGCCCCACTCCTGACTAGAGGGGGGATCCTTCGATAAGTGTGCCTTAGACCATATGTCTTCATATTTGACTGCCAAATAAAAAGGTAGGCAACTACAGAATGAGAAATATTGGATTTATGGAGAATTGCTGAAGAAACAGAGGGCCAGGACCAGGGGTGGAATAGCACCTGAAAATGAAACGGTGACCGACACGGGGGAAGTGACAAGGAGGGGCAGGGGGGAACCAATACAGAAACTTTACCCATTATTAACCAAACCAGCAGCAGGGTACACAAATCTGACCTATCTGTCTGGGGGAACAATATTAGCAGGCCATGGAACCACCCTTCCCGCGCCGTACATTGCACCCTGCAACAGTGTCCACCCATACAGGGGTGAGCGCGAGAGATCTTGAAGTGGCATTATCCACCACACGCACAGAATTAGCTAGATTATGAGCAGCTTGTGAGACAACCAGGGCAAAAGAAGTTCAGGTACTACTCCACCGTTACCACATGGGGATGAATGGAAATCAGGACACTTCCTGTTCAGAGTTGACAGTGCACCCATAAGAGCCTTATGTGTAGAAAGTGAGGGGGAGACGGATAGATTGGGGTATGAGAACGTAGGATCCGCAAGGGGGGGTGACAAGGAATACTGGAGCGATTGAGGACACAGAGGAAGGGCAATGGGATGTGAGTTAGCACCCCAAACCACTGCGAGGGCAGAAAGCCTGTGGCATGGAAGGTTGAGGGAACGGTTAAGAAGAATAGCATTGGCAAAGAAAAATGGTAGTCTAAAAATGGGGAAAGCAAAGATGCAAATGCCCTTAATACACAAGGGAGCAGGCCCCCCTCATTATTTCCCTTAGGGGGCAGATGGTCAAAAACAACCTCCTTAAGTCCATCCAACTGCTTAGTGCACCAATGCAGGAGGATCAAAGAGCATGAAAAGGGAACTATTCAAAGAAGACAGGCAGAGGAAGCAAAGCTAGTTCAAAACAAACTAGTGAAAGTAGCAGCAGTATCAGTAACACCGCCCCAGAACAGATGGGAGAAGAAGGGTGTGCCTCCGTCGCCACACAGGTGAGGATGGCAGCTTTATTATGGGCAAACAGTGGGGAGGAAACCAACACTATACAGGACCCCAATGGCGAGGAGGGCCACAAAGAGGACAAGGTGGCTTCCGAGGGAAAAGAGGAGGGGGAGTCAGGGGACAAAGGTTGTGGGCAGGGGCAATACTGGTCATGCGGGAGGTGGAGTCACTTTTCTAGAGAATGTCATAGCAGGCAAGGAGGGAACTACAATCCACAACCTTACGGAAACCCCCACCCCAGGAGCCCACGAGGGCCCGTTCACAGATCGACCATGATCCCATATGAGATACACCAGGCATACATTTGGTTACCTCCCAAGATCCGCAGCCCATCTCGCCAGGCACCACAACAACCAGCCATGCAGCAACACCAAACCTGCCCCAATCCACAGGTCGAGGGAAGCAGACACCCTTTCACTTTCCACCCAACGGTGCTGTGCCTCCCCCCCACCCCCATCAAGGAGCCACCGTAGTAGGAGGAAACCCCTTTTCATTTCCAAGGACAGACACCTAATCCAACTAGGACAGCCCACAGGGAGCACTTGCGTGTCCAGTACTATCAATGACTTGGAACCCTGAAGAGGAACCACTGGTGGGTGCAGAGATAGGAAACAAGCAAATCATCTTCAGGCGTAAAAGTCATGCATAAGCGAAGGTGACTGACTCGCAGGGATTCTCTGGGGATGTAGTGACGGTTCCATATACAGAGGAATTAGATGTCGAAATTGGGTGGGGGAATAGTCGTGCAGGCACCACTGCTCTACGACGAGAGCTCCCCTGTCAACTTACTCAGAAGGGACCTACTCAGTAAACTAAACCTGACCAGATCATTCACAGATAGAGGAGTTGTCTGCACCACCCCTGGCATGTGCTCCCTCCGGGACATGATAGTAATACATGCAGTGGCCAATGAGATGGTGTTGAGAGGGATACCTGTAAACCCAGATATGTTCATCTTTGGCATTAGAGTACTTGCCAGAGCGGTGCTGCAGATTACCAGGAAAGAATGGAGAGTACCTGCCAATCTCATTTTTTGACCTGTAGCACTCCCTGAAGTGGTTGCTGGCACTATCTAGTCCTTAGACTTCGAAGGGCTACAAGTGTCTGCAAACAGAACTGTAGTACTGGTAACAGACATCAATGGGTGCCAGTGGCCAACCAGTGTTATGCATTGACCCCAATATACGCCTACGCAAACTGAAAGATGAGGATTTGTTTGAAGAGGACAATGATGGAGAGATAGTTCTTGAGATCTGTATACCTTGTGACATCATGGGACAGTATTGAAAAGTACAGAGCCCCCTCATGGCCATTGTGGACATCCCTCGTTCTGTGAAAGTGACCTGCAGTAGTTTCCACCACACTTGTGGACCACAAACCCACATGATATAGGGATGCTAAAAGAAGTGACCCCAGTAAAAAAACACTCACATCAGGTGCAGTACTGCCAAGGGTAACATTACCCCCTGTCCAGGGTGTTAGGCAGAATCCAGGGCAGTTCCCTTAGGGAGCACTACCCCAGATTAGGGCTACAGGTGAGAGAAATAAATCTCCTTTGGTATCAGTCTGTACCAGAAAGATTTAGTTGGTAGCTGTGGCTGAGCAGTCAGACTTGTCTCAAGAGGGAGATGAGCAGTATTCAGGGTTGACCCAATAGGTAGTACAGTACTATGGAGCAAGGAAACACTGACCAAAGTTTTGTATGAAAAAGAGAATATATGTTTATTTTATACACTTCTAAGTCAACACATAGATCACAGTTAATAAAGTTGAGTTTAGTCAAAAGAAAAGCATATACAACTCCCTATTCAATTGTAGACAAGTTTGCGGTATAGTGAAAACTGAGCAAAATGGCAGTGTAAACCTACTACAAATGGCACTCTACTAATTCAACGAAAGGGAGGGAAAGTACAAGTTAAACCGAAATATCTTCAGACACCCCCTAGCAACACTTCCCTGAGGTTTTGTGAACAAGTAATGCACAGTAATACTTTAACCAAAAGACAAGTGAATGAAAACTGAGCAAAATGGCACTCCACAAGTTAAAACAGTAGGAAGAAGAGGGGTTTAGAAGATTTAGGTGCATCAACACATTTCTCATTGAAAACTAATCTAGTGAGAGCAGATCTAACAAATCAGCCAGAGTCAATAGGCCTGAGCCAGAGTCAGTGGTACAGGACCAAGAGCTTAGGAGCAAAAATGTTCTTGTAGCTGCAGTCAAGTCTTTAGTAGAAAACTTTTGAAGAGGTAGATGCAAGGCGAAAGACAATGTTGAGAGAGGGCAGCCGACCCCACAAGTAGTTAAAGGATTTAAAAACACCTTTAGGGCTACCACGGAGAAAGGGCGGCCTGGCGGAACAATGTGCCTTAAACGTGGAGAAGTGGCTCCTGCGGTGGCGGTTGTTCCTGGTAGTTCCTGCAGGTCGAGCAGTACAACAGAGGAAGATAGGCTCTCGTCGTGGAGGAAGGTTCGAGTCGCTGCACTACTCGGGGATGAAACCAGCCGCGTTACTGCCAAACGAAGTTTAAAAAGGTATGCTCCTTTTAAGGACATCCACCAACGGTCCGGGTCGATAGCTGCCTGGCTATCCTGTCTTCAAGTGCTGGGCACTGTCTAGTCAACCAAGGCAGGTCCGAGGGTGCGATAGGTGCACTGGTTGACCCCACCAGCTCAAGGGAAGGAGGCTCCTCCGCTGAAGATCTCCTCTCGTCGTGTGGAAGAAAAGTGTCGAGACGATCCGGCAGGGCTTCACCGGTGTTGTAGATGCTGAAGATGTCTCTGGCTTCTCTTCCCTTCAGTTCCGTAGTTCCAGTGGCGGCGTCTTGCTCTTCCAGTCCTCAGGACCCTGCTTTTATGCAGAAAGAGACCCATTCATACAGCCTAGCTGTCACTCACACAGTGGAGTGGTCTTCTTGGCGGCAGACCCTCCAGCCTATCAGATTAGAGTGCGACCTGAGTTGCTGAGGCAACTCTGTCCAGTGGTTCTACTCCCCCTCCCAAACAGACCCGCCCCAGACTCAGTGGCACCGAAAGGAGGGCTTCTTGGCAGAAGCCTGCCAAAAGGACGAACAAAGTATTTCCAACCTGGGTTAGGAAAAGGGAGTAAGACTCGAGAAAGAAGTTTTATCAAAGTTCTGGCAAATAAAACCTACCTGAGTAAAGTTAATAATAAAATAAACCGGCGGTATGTTAGAGGCTGTCATTAAAAGTGCTAGCCTTGAACAATGGGAAAATCCCATAGAGAAATATTTGCAGTCGAATATAAAAGGTAGTAACCAATGCCACCAGCCAGAAACTCTGTAGAGGGGGACTTTAAGGCACCCTCTCGAAAATGAACATAGGGGAAAAACTATTAACTCCTTCCAGTACTTCCATATTAAGATGGGGTGTACTGGTTAAGTTCAGAACAATCGACTAGTAAAGTCAATGGGGACTTTACATGCCCTGGGAGACAATAGTCAGTCCCAGGGTATGGAGTCTATGTTTGGGGGTCCCTACGACACCCCTGTGTCACGGCACGGAGGGTGCTGTGGGATACATGTGCATAAAGATGGTCCCTATGGGTGAGAGAAAAGATTAAACACAAAAATAGCCTAGAACACACGTAGCAAACATTCCTAAGAGTGGGAAAAAGAGTCTCACTCTTAGCAGGTAAAAATAAATAAACCCTTCAAATCCAGAAAAGCTGCTGGGGGACTCTACAGGTAAGGGAAATTAGCCATAAAATGAGAATTCTCCTTAACACTGGGAAGCAGAGGAAGGAATTCAAGAAACATTGCAGGCCCTATTGCAGCAAGGGATTGTAGGGCTTTCCATGTCACCATGTAATGCTATCTATCCAATCAAGAAACCAACAGGGGTAGTTTGAGGATGATTCAAGACTTGCACCCCCTTAACGATATTCTACAAAAAGATTACTCTCATCCCTAACCTGGCCCCCATCCTGTGCAGCATCCCAAAGCAAGCAACCCATTTCACTGTGATGAACCTGAAAAATGAATTTTTCTCATTGCCCCTTGACCCAGAATCACAGTACCTTACAGCATTTACTCTGGGAGTAAAGCTAAACAAACATCGCTTGCCCCAGTATCTGCAATAGGATACTGCATGAAGATCTTGCTAACATTCAGGTGTCCAGCGCGATAATTCAATACATAGACAACCTACTAGTTTGCAGAAACAGCGAGCAGAGCTGTCAAAGCGACTCCATTGCCTTAATCCAGCTCCTATCAAAAAAGGGTACAAGGTGGATAAGAAAAAGCTTCAGTATGGTTTACCAGAAGTATTGTACTTGGGCCAGCTCATCTCCAAAGATGGAAAAAGATAATCCCAGACGGAGCCACCACAGAGCGTGCCACTGCTAAACCAACAACAGTGAAAGAGATGCAAAGGTTTCTAGCGCTTTGCAATTATTGCAGAGGCTGGATTTTAGATTATGCAGCATACACCAGACCACTCCTACAAGGCCTCAAAGAGGCACAAAAGGACAATCGAGTGGACATCAGAGATGGCAACTGGGTTTAGCAACCTAGAAAATGTAATTTTGACATCTTCAGTTGTAGTACCCTGGATTATAGACAGGAGTCCTACCTGTTTTCACATTCCAATGGCACCCTCATGACAGCGGTGCTGACACAGAAAAGTTCTATGGGACACAAACCTCTGGCATATTACAGTGGCACACTATTCTGTCATGCCACATCAGTTTGCTTGCGAGCAAGCGCTTGCAGCCGCAGCCTTCACCATTGAAAAGAGTTCCACTATCGTGATGGGGTGCTCAGTGACATTTTATGTCAAGCACTCACTGTTCGCAATACTGGAACGATCAAAATCCACTTTGACCACACAGAGCATCTGCCTATGAAATAATTTTGTCAAGCCCTTATAGCCATGTGGTGAGGTGCAGAACAGTAAATCCGGCCACATTCCTTACAGAACCATGCACTATTGAGGATATGCAACAGCACGACTGTGCAAAACACGAAGGGGAGGGAGATGACCTTCCCAAGGCTAAAGACAGCGCTCTAGGAGAAGGGGAAATATTTTTTTTTTAAGGCACAGCATCCATTGATCAAGAGACAGGAGAAAAGCATGTTGGGGCAGCTGTGGTGCAATTGGAGGAAGGGGACTACGAAACCCTTATGAAAAGATTACCAAAGCCTTATTCCGCGCAAGCAGCAGAACTTGTAGCACTGATTAAGGCCCCGAGGGCATCCAAGGGATGCTGTGTTACCATTTATTCGGACTATGCATGCGTCACCACCACGGTGCATGCAGGTCTATCCCGGTGGAGAAGGAGAGAGTTCAGAAGGGCAGATGGTTCCCCAGAACAACGTGCAGACCTGCTAAACACATTGATTTCGGCCATTGCAGACCCATCTGTAGTAGCAGTCATTAAATGTCTAGCTCACACCCAAAACACAGACTAGGTTTCCTTGGGGAACGCTGCCACTGATGCAGCAGCTAAAAAAAGCAGCTTACCTCCCAATACATATGGGTGCAGAATGTACCCTAGGAACTCAAGCCATGTCCCAGACAACATACGCATACACATGGCACAAATCATTAAATTGCAACGCAGAGCACCAACTGAACAACAGGATTTATGGCTTAAACGCGGGTGCATTCAGTCCCTCACAGCTCTCGTGTGGGGACAACAAGCAAAGTTGTCATGCCCGTTGAGCTACTATACACAGCAATCGTGCAGCTGTATTTTCCATCCCACAGTTCAAACCACATCACTGCCGATCTCCAGGAAGATTGGTTCATTCCAAATTTGCATGAGCTCCCGACACAGATGGTGGTCCAATGCACCACGTGCCAAGTTTTCAGCACAAGGATGACATTGAGAACATTACCCCCACCCTGTAGGCCCTTTCCGTGAGCTAAACATTGATTATGCAGACATGGGAGAAAGGTGCAATGGGGCACGATACCAGATTGTGGTGGGGTGTCAATTCTCTCAATGGGTGGAAGCAGGCCCCTGTGTCCACCCGGATGCTAAATGTGCTGCAAAATTCCCTTTAAGGGAAGTATTCTCCCAATGGGGAGTAAGTGACGTCCTACATTTAGACAACAGGACTCACTTTTTCAATGAGCTATTCAAGGAAGTAACAACTCAATTGGGGATCAAACACCAAATGTGCTCCATTTACCACCCACAAGCGGACGGATTGGTAGAAAAAAAGAAATGCCTCCTTAAAAAGCAGATTGTCCAAACTGTGCAACACTCTGAAAAAGAATTGGGTATACTGCTTACCCCTGGCTTTGTTTCAATTGCGCACAGCCCAGCAAGGACCAACACCTGTACCCCCATGAAACAGTGACTGGCCGGCACATGCAAATGACACAGTTGCCAGTAAGGAGAGCATCAGATGCACACACAGCTGCCACTATTTTAGGAGAAGAGTTCAAACAATACCTCGCTCAACTCACATGTGCGATAAGATGCATTTCAAAACCGATTGCAAGCACCTACACAGAAGATAAAGACACTACAACCATGTCCCCAACTGACATACCCCCAAACCTTATTGCCAGGGGGGAGTTTCATTCGAAAGTGGAACACACCAGAGTCCACGGACCATATGAAGTGGTGTTTTCCACCCCTCTTGCAGTGAAAGTAAGGGGGCCAAGATATTGGATCCACCTCTCAGATGTTCGTAAAGCACCAAACAGAACCACACATGGCATACCCACGGAGAACAGTACTACCTTGACACAAGTAGCCCTACGCAAACATTATCTGTGCACGTGAAATGTGTTAAACATGCATTGCTGCTAGAGCATGGGATACAAAAAATGTATCTTCCCTCTCTCCCCCTCTCTCCATCTCCCTCCCTCTCATACCCACGCCATTCTTTCCCTCTCCACAGGTGCACAGATTATGGAAATGACGCCACCAAGGGAGTTAGCAACTGTAGATAGCAGTAGGAATAGAATTCGTTTTATGAGAGCATATAGTTACAATTGTGGGTTGCATTTCGTAGCTATCCCGTTTACTGTACTAATGTTTGCATTTGGCATCTACTGGGGAACATCACTTATCTGGGGTGACCATATAAAAGAGGGTGAGGGGGACAAATAGAATGGGGATGGGTACAAGTGGACCTGGAATGTAAGCATATCTTTAAACCTTGCAAGTTTACATCAAAATACGACAAGAAATGTCCCAGGTGTTATTATATCAACAGAAAGTATAACTGAGAGGTCGCCAGATGTCCCAAATGTCACATCTATACCCTTTGTAGTATTTAATTCACAATCACCTAACTTGTTGTCTACCTCAGTCCCTAACATGGTTAAAGGTTTTTTTCTTCCTTTTTTCAATCTCGAATGAAAGTATGAATGAAAGTATTCACACTTCGATTATAAAAACTGAGCAACCTGTCCTAGTGGCAAACCACAGCATGTCTAATATCACAAATGCCACCTGTAGCAACTCCCAATCCACATTGTACAATAGTTTAATGTTTCTGCTATTAAAACCATGTATACAATGTTCTTTATGTAACACTAGTAGTTCTCACAGAACAGTGTGGGGGGAGGAGAAGATTTCCCCTGCTCAGTAAAGGAAGAAAACAGATACGCCAGCATAAATATTATGCATATCATTGTTTAGGATTAGATGCAGTGGAAGACATTCACCATCCCGACCATTCAACCAGTTGGTACTCTAATATGAGTGCGATGGGAAGGCAAACGACTAAAGGGAGTTGCTACGTTTGTTCCTTAATACTGCACGCATCTGGGGCACCCAAGGTTTTAGTGCCGCAAGAGGTACCCTTAGTAGAAACACAAGGTCCAATTCCTCTTGCACTACGTAGGATAAAAGGCACCTTTCAGGCATGCAGCATCCATCTACAACTTCTTGAGACAGATCATTGAAAAGGCACAATAAGGCAATATAACCTACAAGTGGGAGCCCTATGCATCATCAGCTCTACCAACCTCAACTGTTTCAAGGAGGCGCTCCTGGCCATACGAAGTATACAGACAAGTGGCAAAAAACAATTTTCATGTGCAAAGCAGAAGGACTTGTTGGTTACGCAGAAAAAACACTAGTCCTTGTAGAAACACATGTGCACAAATACGGACCTAACATATTGCAATGCTAACATGGATCACAGCAATTGGAAAGCCAGTGAAAGTGCATCAGGTAGAGAGCAATGAACTTTGCTTTTACAGTGAGAGAACTTTCTCAATAGGATCAAACTATGCCATCGAACACTACTCATTCCAGATCTCTGAAAAGGCACTGCGGCACTGATCGATTACTACTGGTCTGTAGCCAGAAAGCATACTGGCACCTCCCATAAAGGAGGTGCTATTGTTCGCTTGCAATGTTGCATTCGGCCCTGCTGGTAGTACCTGAAGGACACCTGAAGGGGGGGACCCTTGCCTGATGAAGAACCAATGGTGCCTGAAAGCACAGAAGTAATACCCACTATGCCACCTTTGGACTTCCATATAATAACTGAAAAAGAACTCCATGATCAGAGCAGAACAAAAAAAGTGATCGTCAAATTACTAGTCTCAAGATTCATCGGACCTGCTTGCACAAATACCTGATGAATATAAACTGTACAGCTCAGCAGAGACATTTTTTGCATCCTTCGTGCCCAGCATCCATACAAGGGCCAACGCCAAATGGCTCCAAATTGTTATATGGGAGCTGATCCATATGGCTATTGATACTTAAGAAGGGGTCAATGTCATCAAGGTGGAATTAAGAGCCCTCGTACTAATGACAATGCAGAATAGGTACATCCTTGACCTTTTAACAGCAATGGAGGGTGGTGTTTGCAAAAAGATCGGGAATTCATGTTGCACATTCGTACCTTCTGCAGATGCTGAAAATGGGAAGCCATCACATGTCATTGCAGCAGTACATGAACTTAGGGTAAACATGTAGAAGGAAGCTGGGATCCAGGAAAACGATCGGGCGACTATGGCATTCAGCTGGGTACTATCTTGGCTCAAACATTGCTAAAGATGCTGCTCTCCATCATCGTGATCATTTTAGTGATCTTCAGTACGTGCCAATTGGGTCTCAGTTGTGCCAAAGCAGTACCTAGTAGTGCAATAATGATGGTGACAATTGGGAAAGCTAATACACAGGAAGTAGAGATCCAAACTGAGCAGGACGATGGGCCCAAACACTGCATGGTAGCTCTCCCCATGGGCGATGAAGTAGACAATCTGTACCATACCACCATTGTACCGCCACCATATCCTGAAAATTAGAATGAAGTTTGGATAGATTTAGCTGGGGACAGGGGTTGTATATGCATGACCTGTACGCCTGAACAGTATGCACAGGGAAAGTTTAAGGAGTGTCTGTAGAGCATGGATACCTATAAAAAGGTACCCCAGCTTGGGAGGAAGCAGAAGGACGTGCAAACAAGTGCAAATATAGGGGGGTGAGTTTGTTACTGTACAAGTAACGAAAGGGGGGAATGTTGGGATGGAAATTAGCCTATCCAAACCCCCCTAAGCACTTTCAAATAAGCCGAACCTCATATGAGGCAATATAACCTACAAGGGGGAGCCCTATGCATCATCAGATACCATACTAAGACCTTGCAGCGCATAGAAGTAGATGCTCAGCACTAGCAATGCCCACACCCCACGACTCTATTTTATATTAGGCCTATAAAGGACAAGCTGCAGGCTCATGCTGCTCGTGTTCAGAGTTCACACAGGGTTACAAAGCTCAGTTCCTCCACAACATGCTTGCTCAGCTTGAGCCCTGTTCCCATTTCCCTCTCGTCCCTTTAGTGTTGCGAATAGTTTGTATCGCCTCAAGGAATGTGCCCTGAAAAGAGCGTGACACAGCACCCGGCTCCGCGCTGCATCCATTCATCGCCACTATCGTGCCATCGTGCCTCTAACCCCCCCACGCGGACAGGCCGGAGCCGGCCTCACAACACTGACTCCACCCACACAACTTTGAATTCTTGATGAGCCTAAGACTCCCAGGTCCCAACCTCCATTAAGGGTCCACCAAAGATCTAAAACCAAAGCAGCCATATTTCTTGCTAAAAGCAACACGCATCCCCTCAGACATGAAGTACCCGCATGGGTAAATCAAAGATCAAACCCCAGAGGGAGACATTGGGTGCGAGAACTGCATTATCAATAAAGCCCTGAATGTATGGGTCAGCATGACTGTATTTTATCCTCTCTTCCCCCTGGTACTATTTCCCGTGCTAACCCAGCTGCCTGCCAAAATGAATGAATAGTCCGTCTCAGTTGTTTAGTTGGAACTTTGTAGTTTATGCATGCCCCGACCTTCACCGCGATGGTGAGCCCAGCTGACCCACGTGGATCCAGTGTTACGCTCACCTGGCTCCCACAGGGGCGTCAATCTGAACTGGACAGCTGTGGTTTCCCCTTGTTTGTCCCTTTGTTTCACCTTGCTGTCCTGCGGTCTCCACCAATGTGACGCATAGTGCGGAGATGACGGACTGGACTGGCCCACCTAGCTTCGTTTGCTTGGCCTGTAGGAATATTCTTCTGCAAATGGAGAAAGGGAATTAACCACCCGTGGAGTTGAGCGTCAACCCTCCACCCCCACTGTTCTCCCCACTGATCACCTTTAATGTCCCCTCTTATAGTCTCACCTGATGGTTTGGAAAGATGAGCTCTCCATCCTGCATTGAGCGCAGGGGCGCGTAGATAGCCAGTTGCTTCACTGGTTTGAAGGAATTGGTGAGTTCTAGAACACTATTGACTCAGATTTCCGGCAAGACGCCGTAAGTATGTAGTTCGCAAGAGTTAAAATGTCTGACTTTCACTCTTGTCGGATTCCCTGCAGGTTGCAGCTTGACCCTAGCGAAGAGTTCCTCGTGGAAACCGGTAATATTCAGGTAAGGATTTGTATTATCCAACACAGTTCGATAAAATAATGTCAGTATGTAACCTGTTGCTTTCTCCCTTATTCAGGCGCTGAGAGAAAGTAAGAAGTCTCGGGGAATAATACCTCCGGCGGTAAAATTAGGTAAGTCTATTGTGGTGAGGAGGTTTCCCCTTGTTTCACCTTGCTGTCCTTTTGTTCCCCTTAGGGGCCGGGGTGCGGTGAGGAAGCGGTGGAGGCTGCGCCAACCTGTGAAGAGTAGTACCCCCGGTGGTAAAATCAGGTAAGTCTATGGGGGGTAACTAATATTGCCTCCGTTTATTCCCTTGGCTCACCTTGCTGTTCTTGTGTCCCCCCTTAGGTGCCGGAGTGCGGCAGGAACATGCAGAAGGATGCGGTGGATAGTGAAGATGCTGCGAAGGCCGGTGAGTTCAGCACGGCGCTGCAGCAGGCGAGGCGACGCGCATAAAATAACTTCTTTCTTCCAGCTCGAAGGCGCAGTGGATCGGGAATTTAGGTAAGGATCAAAGGTATTGCTCTTGTTCTAACCTTTCTCCTCCTTTCTTCCTTTTTCTAGGAGCTCCAGACTTGAGGCAGGCGTGGCAGAAGACTGGATGCAGACTTGCAGGCACGGTGAGCGTTACGGTGCTGGATGCAGAATAACGCGAAGCGTGTGCTGCTCTTCGGGCGTGGTTTAAATAGCCTCCAAAGTAGTCCCAGGTAAGTATTCCTCCCCGACCCCACCCGAGTAAAAAAATAGCCCCTAGGTAAAGTAGTCCCTTCCAAGCTTCTTTTGGCTTGAAGCTCTTGCAGCATGGTCTGCATCAGGTATGTTTTAATCCATGAGCCTGGCGCCTATGGCTCCAGGACTAACTCTCCATATGAGCCTGGCGCCATAGACGCCAGGACTGCACCCAAATAGCCCCTAGCAAGGGTTGTTGGGCTTGCTTGGAATAACTTGATGCCTGCTTCCGGGGTTGCTGGACTTGATCTGGATCCCCGGGGGTAGGCATCATGACATCCAGATAGACGGGGAAGAACCAGCCAATTATTGCTTGGCATCCCTTATGGAGCAAGCCCATGTGTAGGGTGCCTCCAATCAAGGCCTCGGACTGCACCCTATGTTGTGACGATTTTCTAGTTCATAAGCAATTGTTCGTAATTGTAAGAGCAGCAGATCTCTTGGCTTATTTCCCTAGCGGTTTGCATTTACTCTGGAGTTTGCGTATAGAGGGCCTTGCCTTCACTAGCTTCCCTAGGAAGGAAAGGAAGATGGACTAATCGGCAGGGTGCACAGGCTTTCTCCATTTTTAATTTCAGACCCTGTCCTCAAGAGCCCAATCTAGAGTTGGGGAAATCTGGGTGTCTCTTGTCTGCTTTGGGTCAAAGCAGATGGATCCAGCAACGCGGACACGGAGCAGACAAAAGACGCCCTAGTCACTGAAGTTGAAGAACAGTGAGGCTGGGTCAGGCGAGAGCTGGTGCATCACATGATATATCGTGTGGGAGAACTATAGACCAAGAGAGCCCTCGACAGAGGAGGAGGAGCCACAACAGATTTAAATATTAATGGTTACAGACAGCTTGCTGAAAAACGAGTTGTGCATGCAATTTTATGAATATGCACGAATTGAGAACTTGAACACAGGAACCCTCTCTCGGGGGATTCAACAGCTTTGTCCTGAAGAAAGCCGCTAGAATGGGAGCATTGGCAATTGCTTGGTGAGGCCGAAACACAGATGTGTCGACTACAACAAGTCATGAACATTAGTGGTGTTCTACTCGCACCACTTCAATAACCCAGTAAATCACGTCTTTAGATTAGAATTGGCCCCACATGGTTTCTTGATATGAATGCATAATAAAATAGAAACCTTTCAAAAAGGCAAACTTATTTTTTAAACACTGATTCCAAATGAACTGTTTGCTATGTAGTAGAACTTGATATGTATTCACAATAAAATTGAAACATTTATGGCTTTAAAAATCATATCAGTACTTGAGCACAAACCAGTAGAACCAAGTAAGCATGTTGTGTTCGTCATTGACCCAATACTTTCAGGATTTTTAGGGGGAATTAGCCATAATTGGATTAGGTCTACAAACTGTTATGTGCCAACATATATCCAGCGCTGACGATAGAGTATAACAAAATTGCTTTAAGGGGTAATTTGAGATCAATTATTCCCCAGCTCTACCCCCGTACCACACATCCAACTGATCACTTTACTCATGCATTGCAGTTAATGTGGCACAAAGTCCTATCATTTTTCTTCATAATTTCTTAGCAATTGAACCCAAACAGTTTAAGAGCCTCCAGTATCACCAGGCATGATTAACTTCTAATTTTGTTATTCGTAAATTCCATGTAATGCTCCCAGTTTCTGCCAAATAGGTGCCTCTCGGATTAGTAGTCAATATCTCCATAGACAAGATGTCCCTAGCTAGTCAGATCCAGTCAAAAGATGGTATCTTTCAACAAAAGGCCAAGATGTGCATATTTGCAGCCAGGAAAAAGTGATTGAACAGAGATCACTTTTTTTTAAAGCTCACTGGTGGGGCCTTTTACCAGACCTCCCACTATCAAGTGTAGGGGATAATGTTTAATGGTGAAGCATAGGATTTTCTCTACTTCTGATCTGACCTCAAGCCAAAACACCCTCAGTTTTGGAAAGCACCATAAGACATAGAAACCCCCATCATTAAGAGGTTGAAACACCCATTTTAACCTTGCCAGAATGTAATGGCATATGTGACGAATCGGGAGTTTTTGCACCTTCTTCCTTGGGGGGAGCCACCCCCTATGAGGTTAGGGAGTTGAGCCCACTAAAAAAAACCCTCCCTAGAAGTTTGGAAGCAGGATCTCAGTGGGAGTGACTCCCCACCAGAAGACCGGGACTCCCCATTCCGGTAAGTAACTACCTACACCAGAGATATTTCTCTGCATACATGGGAATAGCAGAAGTGGATATGACTGTCAGCTTTAGAACTCCTAATAATGTAGAAAGTGCATTTGAACATTTGGCTCAAGGCAATGCTGGCCTCTCAATGGGCTTGACAGTTAAACACACCCCTTTCCTTATTTGGTAGCAAGAATAAAAGGACGTTCCCCCTTGAATGGAGGAGAAGCGATATGCATAGGCGAGCCTCCAATGTAGCTATGTCATTGGGAGGAGGGGCTGCGCTGCAGAGTGGAGCTGGCTGTGGCGAGAAGGACCTGGAAAGAGGTCCAGAGGGAGACATGGGGAGAAACTGGATGAAAAGCTTGGGAGAACAAGAAAGGTGGCCAATGAGATACAGGGCTTTGCTGAGTCAGTGAGGCCGAGCGCAGACAACCCCAAGGGAAGGTGTGACGACGCATATGACATTCTGGGCCTGGGGCCCAGGAAACAATGCCGAACCTGGTGAGCGAGAGAAACAGATTCCCCCGCTCAGACTACACAAAACCAGACAAAGAGCAACATAGTGGCGAGCGGAAAAACATTCCTGCTTGAGTTCAAGAGAGGACACCCAGGAGCTGGGGAGAATGCCAGCGTCACCAGGTTGAAGTCAGCTAGCTGTAGCAGGACCTGCTATGGAGAAGGTATGCCGGTTGCTCACAAGGGGGGGGGGACACAGACCAGACCGTGAGAACAGGAGGGTGAACGAAGGGTATAGATTACGAATGAGGGCCTAACAGGTCCAGAGAGGGAGATGGACATAAATAAGAGTGGTTACAGTAGCCCTAAAAACACAAGCCTTTAAATCAGCCAAACCACTCAAAGTCTTACCCATAAACCAATAGAAAGATATACTAGGAACAGAAACACAAACCCCTACAAGTTAAGTGACAAACTAGGAACAAAAGAACCAATGGAGTCAGGAAGGCCCTATAAAGCAAATAAGGGATCAACCCAAGGGAACACCAGAATCAATCCAGACTGGAATCACGTGGGGCGAGACCCGCCTAGTTGATGCAGGAGTGTTAAAGAAATATCCCCTCATCTACGATCACTGAGAGAATGGACCCTTTTGGGAACAAGAGTTATTGCTGTATAATCGAGGAAAAATATTTCTTTGTTTCAAAACTGAAAAGATGGCCACAAACAATTAAGTGTCCGAGGTCAGAAATCAGAGGCAGACACAATGTTGCAATATTTCCAACAGCAGACAGGTTTATTCAAAAAAAGGGGTTGGATAAAAGCCTTTCTGACCCTATCCTAAGTAGTATTTCAATTTCTAGAAAACTAAAGATCAGTTTTCAAAATTATTGAACCTGGCTTTGTGTCCAAAATGTATCTGACCCTCACACTAAAATAAAAAAAGTTATAAAGGTAAATATGTCCGTCTTGATTTAGCAAAAAGTATGTAAAAGCCGAACATGTGAAAATTCAATAAATAATCCTTGAATCCAGGAGCGGTTTCCCTTCCCCTGGATTTTTCCAGGTAGGATAGTGAAGTGGTCTTTTCAACCAATGATTCCTTAAGCGTGACGGAAACACTTTCTTCAGGATGGCAAATACTGTCTTTTGGAAGAATATAAAGTGTCTCTTTTCTACAAATGCTTTTTATGATAAAGATCTCCTGGAATACTCCCCTACCAGGTATCTTTCACAAATGTATTTTCCTTTTTATATGGATTACCTGGTATACCCCTACCAGGAATACCCCCCCCCCCCCACCCTGTGTTTTGCAGGTCCCATGGTATACCTCTCTTCCAGGTTTCTTTTTTATTTTATTGCATTTAGTTAGTTCAAACTTTTACATAAAAAGATTTCAAATAATCACATAATACACAATTAAAAAAGAAAAGAAAGTGCTAAAAGAAGACTAAAGTAAAATAGTACACACAGGATTACCAAACAGGAAAATAAAACAGATGAAGAGAAGGGTAATCAGTTAGAGTCCAATACATCAAAAGTTTGCCCTCAACGTGGATTAATTGGGTTGGTTCAGTGTGCACACAGCAGTTAATACCACAAATAGAGCAGCATATAAAAAAGATCAGCAATTACATTCACATCAGATATTATATACTACCAATTGTAGTATAGAAACAGGGAATCCACAGACAATTCAAATAAAATGAATACATTCAGAATAAGTCCCCATTTTTGCAGATCGCATCAAGTTAAGTAAAAATAAAATGCATCCCCTGCCAAGTATCATCAGTTTACCAGGTCTACAGATTCAGTGATTTGATGAAACAGCCAGGGCCAACCCTTCCCAGATATTAAAGTTTTCAAGCCAATGTTTCCATATCATATCTTCATCATAAAGGAGTGGATTCATTGCTAGTGGCCCCAGATACTGGGTCCTTAAGCCCTGCAGTGGGAGGTATTCAAGCACCAGATGCCTTAAGGTTTCCAGTTTTGCCATACAAAACCTACAAGTAGCTAACTCTGCCGAGAAAAAGCAAACTCTTGAACTGGATTTCCTTGGTTGGTAGCAAGTTCCACCTCACCCTTAATAGGATGCACCTGTAGTGATGATTAGGAAATTGTAACAGGATGCGAGTCAAGGTCCCACTTTGTCTGCATGTGTCAGGTGGCTCATAGATGGGTAAGAGTGAAATGTATCAGTATTCTGAGACCAATCATAGTCAAATAAGGCTCGCTTAGCATTAGTAGGGTTCAAGATCAGTATTTCCACAGACACAGCAATCTCATTTAGGGTACATTTAGACCGAGCTTGGAAGGCAATTAATACAGATGAATGGTCCAAATTTCCGCTTTGGGCACAATAATTTTTGAGTAGAGAACGAGGGAAGCCCATTGCACCCATGCCCACAGGGACACCATGCCCAACTCAAAGCGGATAGCAGAGATCAGAATCGTGTTTGGCACTCAATCCTGCTCAGGATTTTACACAGATTATCAGATCTTAATTCTAAACCATAGGTCAATTTAGGCACAATTTTGCCTTCGAAGAACATCATTGAGGGTTTGCCAAACCTTCTGTCAATTATAATAATCTGAGCTTCTAAAGGTTTAGTCTTATGCAGATCTCATTAGCTATTTTAGGGCCTTAACAGGCAGAGAAATAGAAGCCCGGATACCAAACTGAGTCTGCTAATTTCAGGGGCATGCCTCCAACGGTGCATACAGGTCCTTTAGTCATCCCTTTTGCTTTCTTAAAAGCAAGAATCTTAGTTTTAGTTGGGTTGATAATTAGCCCATTGTCATTGGCATAGTTCTCAAAGTTGTTTAGAGATCTTTGCAGTCCAACTTTAGTGCAGTCAAAAATCAGTACGCCGTCTGCATATATTAGACATAACATTTTTTCCTTACCGATCCTTGGGGCAACCAGCTCCTCTTTAGCCAGCAATAGTATTACGTCGGCGAAGTACTGATTAAATAGCCAAGGGGCCAGGACACACCCTTGCATCCACCGCGGTTGGACTGTACTCTCCTAGAGATGTCCCCCTTTTGACTTAATCAGACCTGTATGCCACAGTTTTTGTACACGCCACTAATGAGTCTTAACAGCCCATCAGGCAACCCCCATTTGGCAAGTTTGGCCCATAATCTGACACGGTCTATGCAGTCAAATGCGGCAGTTAGATCGATCAAGGCCATATAAGTACAGCCCTTAATTTGAAGCCAAGCCTCTTCCTGCACACACTTGAGCGCCAAGCCATTAATGTTTGTAGAATGTCCCTTCCTCGCATGAGGGTTGGGAGGGATGTCTCTGGGTCATCGAGAGATATTAGCATGTCATCAGCGTAGGCTGCGATTTTGTGGGTGTGTCCTGCCGTTTCTATGCCCCTTATTTCTTGATGGTCTCTTATTCGCGTCAGTAGGGCCCAACCATCAGCAAGAGGAAGAGCGGGAAACAATCGAAGGTCCCCAACGTACCAGCACAGAATACAAGGTACGCCCACAAGGAGGACTCCAACTAACCAGCAACCCTGATAACAAGGGAACAAGGGGGAAAATGGACACGAAGGAGGGCAAGGTGCGAGGTGGGAATCACGAAGGGACCCAGAAGCTGGGACCCAGAAACTGGTGCCCACAACGCCCCATAGGCACTGGTGAGCACCGGAGCCCCCAGACAGCGTCAAAGGGAAGTGTTACCCCACACTAGAAAAAACCAAAATGCCCCAATAACGCCTACGACACCCAGAGCCAACTTCAATAAAGACACCTGGAAAAGAAAACGAGCAGCGCCACCAGATGATCCCTACTCGCACGCGGCCACGACACAAAGGAGGTGCCCTCCATCCGAGGGGACCAGAGAAAGGGGGAGGCAGAAAATCCCCCAATAAAAAAATTTAAAAACGGGCCACAAGTATTCAGAGCCTCATCAAAGGGAGGACAAAACGAGGCAAAGGCCACTTGGGGAAAATCAAACCTGCATCTATGTCCAAATCAGGGAAAACTTGCACAATCTACCCCTCAAATACCCCAAAAGAAGCAGGATCAGTGTATGCCACAACTGTGGGGAACAGAAGTAACGACCCCCCTCAACCTCCACGAAGAAAAAAAAAAGGCACACTCAGCAACAGAGGGAGCGAAAATTCATCCCGACGACATGGCAACAAGGGAAGATATGAAAACCTGGTTCGGGGAATTCCAATCACAGTTTATGGCATCAATGCAATCCCAATTTGAGACAATGAAAACAGACATGAGAAAAGTGGTACAAGAACTCCAAACAGAAAAAACTAACCTAGGTGAAAGGACGGACACCCTGGAAAAAATAACGCAAAACCTCGACGAAGAAGCACAACAATACGCAGAGGCCTAGGAACAATTACAGACACGGTTCCACAACCTCAAACTACAATGCGAGGATTTAGAAAACAGATCTAGAAGATCGAATATCACAATTAAGAATATGGTGGAATCAGTGGAGGATGGCGATCTGAAAGGCGCAGTCCAGCAAGTACTCAAGGACATCCTCGATGCAACAGACAAAGCTGAGGTGGCAATAGACAGGGTGCATCGAGTGGGCCCTAAGAGGACAGGCGAACCAGGAACGAGACCCCGGGATGTCCTCGATGCACTCACATCGTACCCCCAAAAGGAACAGATCCTGCGGAGAGCCCGTACAATGGATCACATCAGAATGAATGGCAAAGACATTCAACTATACCAGGACCTGGCACAATCCACACTGCAGAAATGCCGGGAAATGGGCCCAGTAGTAGAAGAGCTATCGTCAAAGCAAGTCAGATATAAACAGACTTTCCCATTTGGACTCTTATTCATGTGGGAAGGGAAACAAAGGAGGGTCACGTCCTGCGAAGAAGGGAAACAGATACGGGGAATACAAGATCAAGATGAACCCACACAAGGAAGATTAAGAGAAAGGCCCGTCCAAAAAAGAACAGAATGGGAATGGAAGAGAATCGACAGAAGGGGTTGGGGGCAACCAAAGAAGGACTGAAAACAATTGAAGAAGAAACCAAACGCGCAAGAAACACAAATGAAACTAGAACGTAAGCCTCAACCTGCTTAAAAGATAGCAAACGAAAGAAAGAAGCCACTGCGCCACAGTCATATGTGCGGTGGAGGGGAGAGAGGATGGAGGGAGCACCACCTAGAATCTAGAGGGTTTTAGCACACCCTACAAGTTACCCCTGAGTTACCCTGGGCATGGCGCTGACGGTGCAATGCCTGAGCGGTCATAGGAACCAGAGCCCACCTCAGGGCAGTTGGGAAAGGTGGAAGGGGGGGAGGGGACAAGTTGGGGAACACAGCATTGAGGAAGGGGATCGGAAAGGACCAGGATCACAGGGGACTACAACAAGGTCGATTCTTAGAGGCACAATACCCTAAAACGACATGGGGATAAAAATACTGACATATATCCGAGGGTTAAATTCCCCAGTAAAAAAGTCAAGAAGTTTTTAAGGCAAGGAAAATACGATATAATCATGCTCCAGGAAACACATATTAAAGGGCAGGACAAGAACAGGATTAGATTAAGAGGGTACAACAAGTTATCACAGGCCAATAACCCGGAAAAAAAAGCAGGGGTCATGGTTGCAGCCAGGGACTCCCTCAACATGCAAATACCTCACACAGAGGCGGACAAACATGGGAGATACCTATTCACCAATGCGAAAACAGAAGGGTACCCCATCACACTGGCAGCCTTGTACGCTCCAAATACGGGACAGGAGAGCTTCCTTAAACATTAGACAAATTGGAAGGATTTACAAAGGGGGATATTATACTGGGAGGGCACCTGAATACGGCATGGGATCCCCAGCGGGATAGGTCAGGACCCAGGCAACAGGGACAGGGTAAGCCATCAAATGCACTAACACAAAGAATGTC
This sequence comes from Ambystoma mexicanum, assembly GCF_040938575.1. Lineage (NCBI taxonomy): Eukaryota > Metazoa > Chordata > Amphibia > Caudata > Ambystomatidae > Ambystoma > Ambystoma mexicanum. The sequence continues at coordinate 286,877,585 of NC_090926.1, read as the reverse complement.
CAACCTCGCGCTCGAAGATGTCTGGAGGCACACAAATACTAACCAGCAAGGCTACTCATTTCTCACACATCCATGGCACAATGTCAAGGATAGACTATCTATGGGCCTCAACAGGTATCCTGGGGAAAATTCGTAAAGTAGAAACAGGCTCCATCTCACTGTCCGATCATGCCCCCTTGTGGGCAGAGATCGATCTATTCCCAAGAGCTCCGAGACTATGGAACTGGCGAATCCCAGAGAAAATAATCAGGAACCCAGTGCTAGGAAATACCCTCCGGGAACACATCGAAGAATATCTATCGCTCAATAGCACACCCGAAACTTTCATAGAAACACAATGGGAAGCCCTGAAGGCGGTCACCAGAGGACAACTAATCGCACTTAAATCCCAAAGAGAGAAACAGAACACTCAATGGGAAAAAGAACTAGAGGCTAATGTAGCCAAAATCCAGGCCGAAATGATGCAGGAACCCACGATCAAGCTGCAAAGATCAGCAAAAAAAGCTGAATGACATCTGTTGAGGACAAAACACTGGTACTACATAAAGGCGAACAAAGCGGACACACTACTAGCCAGGCAACTTAAAGGGAAGACGCAGGACAGATCCGTGAAGGCGCTAATGGACGAGAAAGGGCATAGGAAAACATAAACTGCAGATATGGGGAAGCATATTTGAGCAATTCTACCGGCGTCTTTACTCCTCGGATCAACCTGATGAGAGCCGACTAAAAAATTATTTAGAAGAGGTGAAACTCCCAGTAATATCGGATGCTGAGAGACAAATAATGGAGGAAGGCATAACACAAGAGGAAGTCCAAACAGCAATCGAAGAACTCCCCAGAAACAAGGCCCCCGGTCCAGATGGCTTCACTGCACAATTCTATAAAACATACAGAGACATACTAACCCGAGTCCTGACCACACTATACAACTCCTTCAAGGATAAAGGGAATATCACACAATCCATGAAAGAAGCAAAGATGTTGGTGATACACAAACAAGGAAAAGATCCACAAGCCCATAGGTCATACCGGCTGATAGCCCTTACAAAATCAAGACACCAAATTGTTCACCAAAATATTGGCTACTAGACTTCAGCAGTACTCCCGACATTGCTTAATCCCCGAGAGACAAACCCATGACAACATCAGGAGGGTCATCCATTTAGTAGAAAAAACAGGAACACCACAGAACCCAGCGATACTTCTGGCCTTAGATGCAGAAAAAGCGTTAGACCGAGTAGAACGGACGCTCCTCTTCTACATGCTGAGGAAAATGGGAATAGGAGACAACTTCATAAGAATGGTAAAAGCAAATTATAATATCCCCAATATTAGAGTGGCCGTGAATGGAACCCTTACCAACAAAATCAATATTGGAAGGAGAACGAAGCAAGGATGCCCACTGTCCCCGCTATTATATGCAATATTTCTGGAATCCTCTCTTTGGGGAAGACATATCAGAGGACAGATGGACATGTCTAGATGGTCCGGGTACCACGCTCACCTGGCCCAATCTGGAGTAATGAGTATCATGTGGGCCCCGAACCATCAGAACCTCTTGAGAACTTGAGGAATGTTAGGGATCGGAGGAAATGCATACAGAAGTGGAAACAATCCACGATGAATGCATCTCCTAGAGCTCCTCTGTGACTGGTGCCAACCGGAAGTGCGAAAGGTACTGCTCGAGGGAATTTCCTCAAACAGGTCCACCTGCAGGGTTCCCGAAAGGGCGAAGATCTCTTGAAGGACTTCCTGAGCTAGTTCCCACTCATGGGAGACTGCGCTCTGCCTGCTCAGAGCGTCCGCCATGCTCTCCTCTCCGGCCAGATGAACTGCTGTTAGGGAGATCCCTTCTTGAATTGCCCAGAACCAGAGCGGCATTGCATCCCTGCACAGAGGGAGTGACCCTACAACTCCTCCCTTGTTGAGGTAATGTATTGCCACCGTTTTGTTTGTCATTATCAGGACATTCTTTCCACGTACAGATGGCAGGAAAGCCTTCAGTGCTAGCCTGATTGCTCTCAGTTCCAAAAGGTTGATGTGTAGTTTGGACTCTGATGTAGACCAATGACCGCTGACAGTCAGGTTGTCGGCATGAGTCCCCCCCACCCTGTGAGGGAAGCAGCCGTCACTACCGTTGCCTCCGGCCACGATTGCCAAAAAGGCTCCCCCTTCATGAGATTTGTCTCGCTGGCCAACCACAGAAGATCCTGGGAGACCCTGACGTGAACATGAAGGAGATCCATCATTTTGTCTGAGAACTGGGACCATTGAAGGGATCGCATTCTCAGACAGGCCTCTGGCATCAGAAAAATGCAGGATGCCATGAGGCCAAGCAACCTTACGAATTCGAAAGCCAGAAGAGTCTGGGCTTTTTGAAACTTGGAGACCATCTGGAGAATGTGTTGAGCCCTCACCTTGGGTGCGAGCACATCCCCAACACAGGCCCGATGTACTGGAGATGTTGGGAAGGTGTCATATGCAACTTCTTGAAATTGAGGGAGAAGGACAATTTGTGAAGGGAGTAGCAGGTGACGCAAAAATGATCCAAGGCTTGTTCAGGAGAACTCACCCTGATCAGCCAATCGTCCAGATAGGGGTAGATATGAATCCCCCCTCACCCGAGATATGCTGCCACCACCACCATGAGCTTGGTGAAGACCCTCAGGCAGAGGTCAACCCAAATGGCAGGACCCAAAACTGATAGTGCGAGCCACCAACTGCGAACCTCGGGTATTTTCTGTGCTGGAGCTGGATCGGCACATGAAAATAAGCATCCTGCAGGTCCAATGACCCCAACCAATCCTGAAGTTGGAGGGCCTGAAGGATCTGTGAAAGAGTGACCATCTTGAACTTGTCCTTCCTGAGGAACTTGTTCAAGTATCTCAAGTCCAAGATGGGTCTCAGTCCTTGGTCCTTCTTGGGAATCAAAAAATACGGGGCTTTCCAACCCTTGTTCCTCTCCGCCACAGGCACCGGTTCTAAAGCGCCTTTCTCTAGCACGGTCAAAATCTCCTGCACATGGAGCAGATCCAGAACCCTCAAAGAGTGCTTCCCCGGTGGATTTTCATGAGGCCGCCTTAAAAAAAAGGCAGTAGCCATGGGTTAATGTCTGGAGAGCCCACGCATCTGAAGTAATGGCTCGCCACTCTTCTAGCTGTTGCGACAGCCTGCCCCATACCGGTGAACAATGAGACATGGCCTCAGAGTGGTTTTGAAGTGGCTGGGGCAGCGCCTGATGGCAAAGAGGCTGCTGCTTGAACGACTGGCACCTCTACCTCGTCCACCACGAGGAGACGTACGTTGGCCCTTCTGACTGCCCATCCTTCTTGCACTTCCAAATGAGGAGTAGCAGAGAAAGGAATCCCTCCATTGCTGTTCCCCAAGACAAAAAGGCAGAGGTTGTCAAACATCTGCACCCAAAGATTTGGCAGCTGCTTCGGAGGTCTGCAACCTCTCGTGGCTCTCGTCAGCCTTGCTGTCAAAACAGATGCAGCCCGTCAAAGAGCACGTTGAGAAGATGAGCCTGCACATCTGGTGCAAACCCAGACTTCTGCTACCACGCAAATCTGCGCATCATGATGCTCGTGGCCATGGACCTGCTGACTGAAGGGATTCACACATGGCATCCATGCCATCCTTCACAATGACTAGAAAACCATCCCTTTCTTCCCCTTTGGGAATATTCTCAGCCACGAAAAGAGATGCAATGCCACAGAGTGTGCGAAAACTTTGCTAAGGCACAGGTGGAGTTGGCCGACTTCAACGCCATACTCTCAGCAGAAAATACCTTGCGTGGCCATCCATCCATGCGCTTACAGTCCATATCAGGCAGGATGGTAGGGTACGCTGCCTGCTTTGAGGTGGTCATAGTCACCTGAACCACCAAACTCTCCGGAGTAGGGTGTGGACAGGTAGCTGGGGTCGCTACAGAATGGCTGATATTTCTTAGTCAAGGACTTGTTCACTGTGGAATACTTTGGGGTGTTCCAAGTGGCATCCACCCTCTTTTGCAATGCCATATGAAATGGCAACACAGGGTCAGTGGACGGACCCCGATCCAGAATATCTGTAACATCTTGATCAACCTGCACCAGAGACCTGGCCCAGCCCAGGTACTCCACAACTCTCAACATCAATCTCCGATGAGCGGAGTCGTGATGATCCCCCGGATCCGGTCTACCAAATTCCATCTCAGGGGAAGTGTTAAGGGCACTGGCATCATGCAAGGACTGACAGATCCTCCTTCCGACTCTCTTCAGAAATGAGACACTACGGAACACCAGGAGTCCCATATGGAAGAACAAAAGGCCCAACATCCTCCTCTGACCTTTCTTCATACTCATAAATGTCCTGGAGAGACTTAAAGAAGTCCTTCCTTGGGAGAGGAGTACACCTCTTCTCTGTAACAGTCTTCACAGACTTCGAAGTAGCCTTCCTTGGAAGGTCCACAGTTACAGGGACCTCCACCTGTAAATTCGGTCCAGATGGCATTGACTGCGTTGGCAATGGTGCCAACTGCTTCGAGGGCCTGACCCGGGGCAAAGACCTGACAGGTGCACCCGACGGGCATGGTGCAGATTGCATTGACACCTTCAAGGACTTCACAGGTTGACGGAGATGAAGATCGCGACCTGGACCTGGCATGTCTCTGGTGAAGACCCGATGCCTTGTCCGAACGGGGCCTCGAAGGCTCCTGGTGTTTATCACGCCATCCACCCGGACCCAAAGGTGCGTGAGCATCCGGACGAGACCATTCCCTGCCGGCTCCGTCAGAAGGCACGGACTGAACTGTGCCTTGGGATTGAAATATCTTCAACATCTGGACCCGGAAAGCATCCCACTCCTCCGGGGTCGAGGATTTGATGGGGCAGGTCACCTTCGAGGAGGTGTTGTCTGAAGAGGACAAGGAAGGCGAACAGTGACGCCGCTTCTTAGACCGCCACTACAAAGAGGATGAGTGGCACGCACCAATGCGGGACCATGAGCGCTTGGACTTCTTCCGACGAGGAGAGTCCCCTCTCGACTCGTTGGTAGAAATACCAGCGGACTTGGATTTACAAGGCTGGGACACCCTTCCTACCTTCAATTTCCCCTTATGTTCCCGCAAGGCCTTGGCAGTAAACGACTGGCACTTCAAGCAGTCCTCCATCATGTGGTCCTCGCCAAGGCACCATAGACAAATTCTATGCAGATCCGTAATCGAAATCTTTGAGCCACAGTCCTGACATTCCTTGAAGCCAGACCGCGGGGTAATCGGGGTAAACAACATGATACAGTAACCACGAGGCGTGGCGAGTTTTACAAAGCAAACGCGTCGGCGGAAAAAAAGGAACTAAGGCTGCGGGCACCGTGCGTGCTACTTCTAACATCCGATGACCTCATCCTCGATGGAGGCCTTCGAGGGACATCAACCTAACGCCTTCGACGCAGGGCACCCTCTGCCGAAAAAATTCCAAAGCATCACAGCTGTGGACATTAGATGTCATAGATGAGGAATACTTTGGAGGACACAATCCATTAGAATAGATAATTTTTCCCCATTCATGTCTATCCGGATTTCAAAGTTTTGAAACACCTTGAGGAGTCAGGAATTAAACTCGGACACAAGTTAGTCATGTTTTTGGTTAAAGACTTTCATTGAAAACAAAAAGGTTTGGGAAAAGTTCTGACCCTTTCCCTACCTAAAACCAAAAACAAAGGATACATCTGTGCCAAGATGTCAACATCATAACCGTCATTGTGTCCAAATGTTCTATTCTGATGCTCATACTATAAACTAAACTATAAGGTGAAAAGGGAAATGTCTAAACCCTTAAGTGAATGCAAAATAGTTAATAAAGGAAGAATAAAACAGCTCCAACACAAATGTTCTACAAGGGTGAAAAGCCTTGACTCCAGAGGCTTGTCCCCTTTCCCTGGTATTCTCCACATCATCTTCCAAGCAGCAACAGACCCGATGACTTGGTCTTTAATCTTTAAATCTCCCTCATACAGGTGCACTGAAAACAACTAGAACTCTCATTGAGCTTGGGGCTTCTTTCATTCTGCATTGCTCTTTCCCTCCTCCTCGTCCCAGTATTTGGGTGATTGTGAGAGAAGGAGTCCATTGTTGTCGAAGGACGTTGATTACTTGAAAAATCACCTTCAACAGTCCCAAATGATATATCACTTCTATATGGTGAATTATAATTATTAGAACTGGAACAGATTGTCTTGAATCTTCCACATTTTAGACCAGTGATTGTAGCCTGATCTATACAGCTTTGGGAAAGGGTGTCTCTAGTTTCCCTAAAAGGGGGTGTAGATGTATGGCAGTAGGGCATGAGGGTATTGAGTATAAATGGGTCATATTGACAGGCAAATGGGGATACCATGTCTCATCCAATTAAGCCATGACACATCCCCGGGGGCTGTCTCCTCCCATGTGATACTGACTTTGGGGACAGCAAAAGGAGGGAGGAACGGGTAGCAGCAGCTGTCCCCAGGCCACCTGGGAGGAGGTTACCACCAGGGAATTAGTGAGGACTCCATTGGATTCATCACACACATCCCTACAACTTTGCCTAGCCCTTGATGAAACTGTACAAAACATCTAAAAATAATTATGTCAGGTCTATACTTTTTTTTGCAAAGTTCCATGCGGATTCATCAAACTGCACTAAAGTTATAAGCCACCCAAAAACTGCTTTCTACGGGAAAGTAAACTTAACCAGAACTACAGGGTCACTACTGCCGACCCTGTAATATATATTTTGGTGTATGCAACCGCCCTCATGTGTGGGATAATGCTCAAGACAAATAAAGTGTTCACAAAGAATAATTATGGATGATCAGACCATGGGTTTCCCTTCCCCACGTTTTCAGCACGGGACAAGGCAGTTCACTCAAGCATAGCACACTCTTCGTTTCAACGGCACAAGGACACAGTTCCAATACGAATATCAGGGCATTGTAGGTCCAAGTCTTTGGTCACCAAAAGTCTCTTGATTGAGAGGGCCTGATGTGCTGAACAAACGGAAAGTTACTTCACAAGTATTCATAATGAAAAGTTCCTTCACAAGTTTTCAAAATGGGGCAATTCCCTCTTCTCCTTGGATCCTCCTCAGCCTGGCTCAGATCCCTTTTGGATTTCTGCAATCTTCTTTTCGGGTGACTCTCGGCTCACCCCAGAGCCCCCTCCATTGAGCTCAGATCCTCTTTGGTCCAAGCCTGGTTGAGAGACTAATCGCCAATCTCCACTTTTGCTTTGGTTGTCGAAGGCTTTCGAATATGCACAGGATTTGGCTTCACCTGATGCAGGACCACTGACTTTCTGCTTTACAATTTTGACAACCCTCCGTCGGGTTCACACTTGCCTTTGCCTTCACAATGCTTTATGACCTTTTTCTACTTTCAGGTGATTACCTAGCAGAGACTTTCGATTGAGCACCCACGTGGCGCTGGACCACTCTGCTCAGTACGGTTCAAAAGTTCATTCACTCCTCGGATATTCAAACATCCATGTCTTTCATCCCAGAGGCCTTCTGCTTTGCTCTGTATCAATTATTTTCATGCAACGTTGTTGCCCGCAACCTTGGGTCTAACAGAGTCCGGTCTGCTATAGGCCTCCCCTGACTCACCGCCTGTGCTGTGTAAGTAAGGCATGGAATCGAAGTAAGACCGACAAGTGATCACAGTTCAAGGGTGTTTATTAAACTTTAAAAATGGGTGTGAAACACCCAATCTAAATCTAAGATTGGAGCAAGCTACAACCGACAAATAATAATACAGTTCAAGTGGAGTCTAGTCAAATAAAGGGGGCCAATACTAAAATAACCTATTGCCAATCCTTACCGTTCTGCTACAAACTAGTGTGGGATAATGTCCACAAAAAAAGAAAATAGTGTTCACAAAATTGAACGTTAAAGCCAGGGGTCTCCCTTCCCTACGTTTTAAGCACTGGACACTGCGGGACACTAGCACAGCACACTCCTGGGTTCCTCCGGCACGAGCTTATAGTTCTCTTCCTCGATATCAAGACCTTCTGTACTCCAGTCTTTTATGCCAAGTCTCTTGCCTCTGAGGGCCTAATGTATCATAAACCAAACAAAAGTTCCTTCAGCTAATCTTCACGTCAGCAATTTACTCTTCACCCTATGATCCCCCTCAGACGTGCTCTGATCCTTCTCTTAATGTTCATCTCCCTCGGTCGGGCTCAGACTAACCAATCACTGTGGACATCCCTCAGTCGGGTTCACGCTTGTCGTGACAATGTTCACTGGTGGTTATATAATGATGCGCAGGTGCCAAACCTGCTGAGCTAACTACATTGTGCAGAAGTGCGTAGCTTGCCAAGGCAGGACAGAGGACAGAGTTTATTAGCTAAGAGTGGCATGTATTGAGTGCTTGCAGACCTGCAGTATTAAAGCATTATAGCGCCTAAATTGCCAGTCTTGTAATACTATGACACTAACTAGCAGAGTGCAGGGCCTGTAGAGCTGAACTGCAATGCATATGCTTCAGCTTTCCCTGAAAAAATATTCTTTCGCAACAGCGGCTCTGCCATCCTTCGTAAACAGGCGCGCATTCGCACGAGAGAGAAAAACAGCTTGACCCGGGAACTTCTGATGAGACATACCAGAGATTTTGCAGCTGGGTTCTGCGTTGGGAGGGGTAGAAGTGACTTGCACCGATACAGAGTTTTTTTTCCCACCAGCACAAACATGTTTCGCACTGAAGGAAAGTTCTGGATGATTGCGTCACACTGATTGACAGCCTTTCCTTATAAAAATGTGCACATACGTTGATAGGCAGGGACTCTCCCATGGGCTTGTGCCGAGTGTGTGCAGGTGCCCGGGCTTTGATTTGCCCCTGCAGTATTCCTTGCTCGCCTAGTTCTGACTTAAGGGCTTGACTGAAGCAAAAGGGAGCAGGGAGTGCGGCTGACCAGAGGGGTGCCATCCGGAGAGGAGAGGCCTGTCGTTAAACTGAGCGGGGTCCTAAACGTTGGGTAAAAGGAACATGAGATGAGTGTGTTCTAAATATCTGATTTATAACTTAAAATTGCTGTCGGTTTATTTAGTTTACTTATTGTTAAATAAATGCCAAGTTTTTATGCTTCACTTGTTATCTCTCTGGCATGAGTTCATGGCTGTAGTGTAAAGTGCGAACCTGGGAGCGTGAGTGGGGGGTGTTTTGTGGTAAGTGGGCTGGTCCCAGAAGTGTGTTTAACCCCTTCCCAAGACACGGGTGTATTACTGTCCACCCTAATCTGCAGGCATCCCTCAGTCGGGTTCACATTTGCCAAAATAACAGTCAATTTAGCTTTCTTACAAATGCAGAATTCACTTCCCTTAGCTTTCTCCTGGCATCCCTCCATCGGGATCACATTACCATTTTAAAACAGTTCACTTTTCTTAACTTTCCCTTGGCATCCCTCAGCCGGGTTCACACTTGCCACAGTTCAAAATTTCACATTCTCATCAGAAAGCAGGGGTTCCCTTTCCACTAGCTTTTTCACGGCAGCCCTCTGTCAGGTTCACATTTGCTTCTATAATGTGTCAAAGACTTTCGACTGTACAAGGGGTTTGGTTTGACCCTTGAATTACCACTTTGACGCCTCACCTAAGGCCTCCTTGGAACTTGTATTTTCAACAATATTCGAAGCCTTTCGAATGTGCATGGGATTCAACATAACCTGCTACAGGACTACTTAAATTTCTCAGTTCAATACTTTCTTTCATCAGGAAAGGGGCACCAGCCAGAGACCTTTGAATGAGCGCCCATGTGGTGCCGGACCACTCTTTCTCTGGCGCCAATTTCGTTTACAAAAGACACTTTGTACCATATTCTTCGTTCTTCATACACTGTTGCTTTTGCAATCTTGAGCCTAACACAGCCTTATCTCAATGTCACCTGGCCTAGTAAGATTGTTGTCTGTGTTCCCTTTGTTCCCCCCTCCTTTGCCTCTTCATGCCTTGAAACACTTGTGTATAGGCGCGTTATAAATGCCATATCATATCACAGTCCGGTCCATTATCAGTTCCCTCCGACTCACAGGCTGTGCTGAACTCATTGGCCTTTCTGGCCTCTGGAGTCAAGGACGGTACCACGATGGCAACCATGGCTATCAGTGCGGGAGGGTCCCATGAACCGCTGACATCTGTCGCACCATTCACCAGCTGCTGTTCCTGGTCTTATGTTTCCCTTCTTGGAAGCCTTGCAGGTCTGGGTTGAAAAGGGCAAGGGCAATTCCCTCCTTTCAGGTCCTGCTGCCTTTCTCCTCAGTTTGAACTGCCGTCCTGGAATAGCTGCTTCCTCGTGCATTTGGCCTTGCTCAGAGCGTGCTTTCGTGTTCTGCCTTTTATCCCTATGGGGATAGGAAAGGGAAGTTAGGTGGGTGTAGTTATCAGCAATTGCCTGACCCTTATGTTGGTACATGTCAGGTATACAGCTCTGGTGTTAGTACGTGTCTTTCATGTGAACTGTCTGTGAAAAAGTGTTTGTGTCAAGAAAAGGGGTAGGTGGTTGAGCTTCTAGATACCCTACTGGGTAGGATGGGGAAAAGGTGTTCCACTTACACCCCCCAAAGAACCCCCCCATCCAGGTGATCCTCCTGCACTAGTCCACCCCCAGTAACTAGATGCAAAAGCGATGGCCGTGTCCTGGCCACCTGGATGACAGATCCCTGGGGACTAGCAGGTGAAACACCTTCAGGTGTCTCACAGAGCCCATACGCAAGATACAGGGGTGGCTCGGGAACCTCTAGGGGGCAAGACAAACCCATGTGAAGGGGTTTGGGGCCCTAGAACAAAAAGCCAATAGAAAAGGGTCTTGGACTCGAGAACAAAAAAGCAATGTGAAGGAGTCTGGGACCCGAGAACGAAAAGCCAATATAAAAAGGAGTGTGGGGCCAGAGTATAAGAAACCAGTAAAAAGGGGTTGGGGACCCAAACACGAGAAACCATATTTAAAGGTCTGGAACTCAAGGCAGTACCTGGTAGGGGAGTATACCAGGTCTGCCCAACCGAGCTAAGGGAGAGGACCAACAAGTCTGAAATAAGCCTGGGGAAGGGAGACATTCCCCATACTTTGTGGAACTGTGAAAATAATCCTGAGCCGGGTCAGGGCATGGGGGACATTCCCCCTACTTTGTTGAACTGCCAGGTGAAGCCTGAACAAGGCCAGGGGAAGGGAGACATTGTCCCTTTTATATATGAAACTGTGCTTGTCCAGAACTAAGGGAGTCTTTCTTCTGGAACAAGAGGACAGTAAACCACTTTAGTTTGTTTTCAAGTGTAAGCGATAGAAGTAGGATTTTGAGACTGGATGGTTGACTTATTCCGGGCATTGACATTTTCCTTAGTGTTTAGTTGAGGCACGGAAGCCCCTCTTAGAGTAAGGGGAAAAAAGAGAAACCCCTATAAGAATAAAGTATTTTTCCCAAACCATGCCACCTGTTTGTCAGTCTCCTCCTTTCACCCCCTTGCACCATACACAGGTCTCATTACCCCACTAATAGTTTGTAAATGTGTTTTTCTTTGGGCCACAGCTGGCAAAATAGGAATGGAAGGCTCTTGTGTAGCAATAAGCCGCAGAAGAAAGATGTGGGCCCCTTGTTGGCAAGTGAGGCATGTTATACTTTAAAATGCAAAGAAAGAAGACATCATTTGGTCCCCTTGCATTTGCTTTCTAGTGCTTTGAGGACACTACAGAATGTTAAAAGGGAAGAAAATATTTTTTATGCAGAACCACCATCTCAATTGATCCCGTCGCACTTGAATGCTGCTCTCAGGCTTATGCTCAGCTGCTTTCCTGCTCACCAGATAGTTTCCTTGTCACATGACTAGCTTTTGCAGTTATTGAAGCTAAACAAACGCACTTTTTTTACTGCAATGCTCGCCTTTACTTCTGCTTCCTTTATACACATTTTACACCACCAGCTTTACTGCAATCATTCATACATACATGTCAGTGGCCAGGTAGCCATATATTGCCACCGATTTCCTGCTGACTAGGGTGCACTTGCTGGAATAACCCTCTTATAAAAGAGCTGGCATTAATGAGTTCTACAATTCCGCCTTCTATGAGGGTTAGTCGAGCGCAGGGATTGGAGTCCTTGCAGCCAGTAAGCACCGAACATCCTGGAGGCCCTTCCATCAGGGCCCTACCTCTAAACACCCGCTCGGCAGCAAAAAAACATTTCGTATCCATGAGCGAAAAGTAGATTTGAATTTAGATGCGATTTGCATCACAGAAACGTGTTGCTTGGATCCTTTGTTTGCTGCACTTAATGACCTGGCACCACTCGGCCTTTTACCCCTTACGGCGAATCGTCCATCGGGACACAGGGGTGGGGTCGCCATTATTTTTAGCGAGTTATTTACTATGACATTTAAGTGTACCCCAGTGTGGGTGCTTCAGAGGTCTTACATGTCAAATGCGCCTACAATACGGTTTCCTCTCTAGATATAGAGATTATCCATCATTCGCCTGCAACCAGCACATAGTTTCCGACTGAATGTAGTGATATGGTTGCACACCTTCTCCCTGGTTGTGTGTGCCTTTGATTTTGGGTGACTTCAATTTCTGGGTAGAATATGCCCTAAATATTCCAGCGATTGCGTTTGTGGATTCCTTGTGTGTCCTAGGCCTGAACCAATGTGCGACTTTCACTACTGTGACAATTTATTAGATGTCGTCACTTCTCCCCCAGGGGGAACCCGTTCCCCTGAGGCCAGGGAGGTGATGCTGCTACCCGATAGTCCAGAGTACGAAAATTGTCTGATATTCATGAAATAGACATTCCGGCTTAATATAGTGCCAATAAATCAAAAAGTAATACAAAAGCTAAATAAAATAGAGCAACTTGCTATTATTTCAACAATTAAGCAGTGATTGCAAAAAAATTTAAATGTACATTTGAACATAATCATATGGGGAATAGCTAGCAACAGAGAAAATATTGTTGTGAGGAAACGCAAACAGTAAGTACAAAAACAGTTTCAGCATGAAATGGAAAAGCACATCCAATGTAATTTGAAACAATATTACTCCCAAGAGGGATCTATGTGTTTGCAAAACAGAAACTACAGCTGAATTGGCTGACTGTCCCTGGCTAATCAGTGAAGTTAAGCCATCATCATGTGCATATTGACGCAAGAAAAACCAATTGCAACTTATTGTGGACATCAATACATCATTATAAACATTAATAAATAATTCCAAAAAGTCCTGGTTAGAAGATACCAGTTTAAGGCTGATGTAGAGGAGCCGAATAGTCCAGCTGGGGATGGTATACAGTGGTAGGATCACATGGGGAGGGACTACCCCTCTGGGAATAAGGAAGGCCATCTAGGTTACAGCCCTTATGAGCACATCTCACCCCCAGCACCACATACTCTATACTCTCCTTCCTATCCTTACCTCTTGTAGACATTACACCTATGTAATGTTCTAAGGCAGAGTACCTCAGGGTTCTTGAAAGTACAGCGACGAAGAACAGGAACCTAAGTAACCTAGGTACTGCGACGAATTGGCCGATGAAACATGTGAAAGAGACGAAGGACTTATACAATGGCTCCAAACACTGCTGGCAAAATTGTATAAAAAAAAACGACAATGGACTAAACACTGGCTCTCGAGCAGCCACGATGACTACAGGTGTGCTGCACATCAAACACGGAGATACAAATATGTTTCGTTGATCCTGTGAGAGAGCGCTCCAAAGACGCTAGCAGTCTGCCACATCCGATGATCAGGAGGTCTGCAGGAGCAGACAAGTGCACAGCAGAGTCGAGAGGAGGACGCATGAGAAACCTCAAGGTGTCTAGTTTACTAGTCTCCGGTTATCTGTTATCCAGGTTGCCAGGACACGGCCAATGCTATTGGAGCCAGTTCCTGGGATGGACCAGTGGGGTGGGGGAGGGAATCACATGGATTGGGGATGGGGGTCTTCGTGTGGAAGTGGGACACCCGAAGAATGAGATGTGGTACCCCCTTATGACACCCTTTCCCCTTACTACCCAATAATATATTTAGAAACTCTACCAACCCCTTCCTACACAAACACTTTCTCACATCGTGAGTGACAACAGACTAATACTAGAGCCACATACCCGACATGTCCCAACACAAGAGTCAGGCAATTGCCGTTAACTACACAAACCTGGGGATGAAAGGTGGAACACGAAAGCACGAGAGCAAGGCCAAATGCACGAGGAAGCAGCCATTCCAGGACGGCATTTCAAACAGTGGAGAAAGGCGGCTGGACCTGAAAGGACAGAGTTACCCTTGCCCTTTTCAACCCAGTCCAGCAAAGCCTCCGCAAAGGAAAACGTAAGAGCGGGAACCGCAGATGGCAAATGGGTGGACGGATGTCGGCGGTACATGGGACCCTCCTGCACGGATAGCCAGGGCGGGGAAGGGAGGTTGCCATCATGGTACTGTCCTTTACTCCATAGGTGAAAAACACCAGCGCGTTCAGCATAGCCGGTAAATCGGAGGGAACTGATGTTGGACCGGACTGTGTTAGACTCAAGGTTCCAAAGCAACATTATATCAACAAAGAAGATTGAAGTATAATAGTCTTGTGCAAAGAAAAGGTATCAAACTGTGTATTGAACTTAGGAACTAGAACTAGAACTTAGGTGCTGCAGTGGGTTATGTTGAATCCTGTGCACATTCGAAAAGTCTTAGATTGTTGTAAAACTACAATTACCAAGAGGCCTTAGGGGAGGCCAGTATGATGTGTCAAAGTGGTCATGTGAGGCTCAAACCAAACCCCTTGTACAGTCGAAAGTCTGACACGTTTTGGAGGCAAATGTGAACCCAACGGAGGGATGCCAGGAGAAAGCTAAGGGAAGTGAATACCACAATGTGATAAAACCCAAGTGAACTGTGTTTGGCAAATGTGAATCCAGCTGAGGGGATGCCTGCAAATTAGGGTGAACAGTAATACACTTGTGAACATTGTGCCAAGTGTGAACCCAAATGAGGGTTGTCCACAGTGGGTGGTTGGTCTGAGCCCAACGAGGGAGGCTAACACAGAGAAGGAACTTTTTGTTGTTTATGATACTGAGAGAAGGATCAGAGCCCAGCAGAGGGGGATCCTAATGTGAAGAGAAACCACCCAATGAGCAAAAGGGACTTTAGCAAGAGACTTTGCAAGAAAGAGACTTGATATGGCTGAAAGGAACTGTAAACTTGTGTCAGAGAAGCCCAGGAGGGTGCAATGCTCAGGAGTCGCACCTTGTCCCATGCTAAAAACGTGTGGAAGGGAGACCCTGACCTAAACATCCTGACCTATCATTTTGTGAACACTTTTCTTTTCTTGTGAACATTATCCCACACTATTTTGTAGCATAGCGATAAGGATTGCCAATAGTTTCTTTTATAGAATAGGACCTTTTTATTTGACTAGACTCCACTTGGACTGTATTATTTGATGGTTGTAGCTTGCTCCCATCCTAGATGTAGGTTTAGATTAGGTATTTATCTCACCCATTATACAGTTTAATAGGCACCCTGGAACTGTGATCACGTGTGTTAGTCTTACTTGGATACCATGCGTTCCTTACAGAAGTAATGCAGAAGACAGCCGGTAATGCTGGCGCCCAGTCACAGGGAAAGTAAGATGCCGGAGCAGTGAACTGAACGCTCGCCATCTCAGGAAGCCCCAGCGACATGCCGAAACACCCAACAAGGTAAAGGGTGGTACGGAGACCCAGAAAGGATGCAGAGCGGATTACCAGAGGGCACATGCAGTTGTCCCTAGGCTCCTTTGCCCCAGGCGTGCAACCCAAGCGTTATGGATGCAAAAAGCCTACAAACCTTCTCATCTCAGTGATGGAATCAAGCCCGTTGACCACCAGGGAAGGTTTGAGGACCACAAACACCATATTGAGAGGGAGATTCCTCACGACAATGGTGGAAATAAATCTACTGATAGCCAAAGGAGGGTCAGGGACCCTAAACAGAACACAAGCAATCTTCATCGTGGCAGCATTTGGCAGGGAAGTGAACCAAGTGGGCCAGATCAAAGAGGAAGAGAAGCCAGGTTGGTGGACCCTCCAACACGTAGAATAGGGTGATGTAGGTATGAAGCCTATTGAGAAGAGGACCCCCCTGGTTTTAAGGAAACATTCTCCTGGGACTAGAACAGTACTGCCCTATTGAGTTTCCAGTGTAAGGGACAGACGTAAGGTTTTCTTTGACACAGGACAGTGGACACTTGAATTGACAGACACTATCTTTTGTTGAGAAAGGGAAATGCCTCCTAAGAATAGGAATAAATAGGTTTTCTCTTTCTTCTACAGAAGTCTTTAGTCCCAAACATGCCACCTTTGTGTCAGCCTCCTTCTGCAACCTGTAAGGGTTTAGAAGTAAGGCTTGGACAAAATGATGGTATGTTTTTGGGCAGAAACATATATGGAAAAGGGTTGAAAAAATGCCTTGCTGTCCCTAAAACTAAGAGGGGTTTCGCATCCTCTATGAAAAATAAGGAAATTGTCTGAATGTCCAAATTATAAAGTCTGTTATTGTTGTGCTTCAAAAAGTCTACTTCTTTCCCATACATTGATAACTTAAACCAACTGTGCCGGGAGGATCTTTTCCTAAAGTAAAGTTTTCTTTGTAGCTCCAATAGAAAAGTTCCCAGTCTCTGGGACATCAAAACGGGTGACAGACATTTCCAAATGTAGTACTCCAAGGTTAGGCTCGTAATTCTTTCCCCTAGATTGCTTTTTGTAGTGTTCTTTGTAGATGTAACCAACGAAACATTTCACTGTCTCTTGGGCAATCACAAGTGGCAAAAAATAAAGAAATGTTAAAAACGGTAGGATTCCAAGGTTAGGGTTGTGATTCTTTCCCCGAGATTCCTTCTTAGTGTTTCTCTCCTTTTGGGGCCACGCAGGCTTGTACTTGCTTATACAAATGTCAATAGGCAGTTCACAAGAATATGCTCCTTAGCTTCTCCTGTTTATCCCACCAATTTGGCACACTCATTTTGCCAAGCGTAGGATTTGTTTGCATAATGTATTCTATTTTGGGTGTGGGTCCCAGACTCGCAACCTAACTGCTTCGTTCACTTTCCTGCCAAGCAATTATCTTTTCTTGAACTTATTGCGTTCAGGTCCCTGACTTCCAATATTCAAACCAGCTTGGTATACTCTCTCTTGCCAAGACTTCGTCCTCTCAAGGACTGTCCCTCTTTGGGTGCAAGTCCAGACTCGTAACATTCACAGTTGCTCGGTTTACCTTCCTGCCCGGCAACAGTCCCAACGTGGACCATCTCTTTTTGGGTGTGGGTCCCAGACTCAATATTCTGTTTGTGACCTGCATCCATATGAGAAACAGAAACAAAGCCAAACTCTCACTATTCGGATTGGCTTTTGTTTGCATTTCTCATATGGGTGCATGTCGCAGACATTTCCAGGGTCCCAGACCTTTTTGATTCAGCTACCACCTTCACCCCCTTGCTCCCCCAGACCTCGAGCACTACTTGGCTAATGAGTGTACCGGTTTGCTTCCCTATGGTAGGTACTGGCATTTCCCGAGCAGCTGCTGTGCCTTTTGATGCTCTGGTAGCGTTCAGGACTTCGTTGCAGTCTGCATCGGCTCCCCTCCCTGGCGTTTGCTTCTCCCTGGTGGTGCGTCCGCTCTCATGGACGCTTCCCTGGTGCTCTGGATGCTGCGAGGTTGGCATCATGGAGACACAGACAACCGATTCAATGTGTAACAAAAGGCTTTTATTAAAGAAAATGTCAGGTTGGTGTAAGGCCTAACTTGCCCTATGCTAAGATTTTTTTCCCCACCTAAACAAACTAAGGATAGTCTGTGTGAGTTCAACTGAAGTCTGTCTGTGTCCAAAACCTATGCTTGCTCTCACAACTTAAACAAAACAATGTGGAGGGATGTTAACCATAAACTAAGCACTGTTCCAAAAGCAAAGTTGTGAGCAATTTCCAGCTCAGGCTTAATCTTCAGCTTTCTTTCCCCAAAAGTCAACAAGTTCATCACAATGTTCAAATTACCTTATCTTGGACTTAAAATAGTAATGTTCCATACCTTCATAAGTGTCAGGATGCCCTTCTATAAGTTCAATACAATTCCGAGCAAGCAGATCTCCGGGTTCCCTTCAACTACAATATCATAAAGATGGCACAAAAGTAGTATCTTGAAGCTTGGTCTTTAAACTGACGTTCAGCAATTCTTCACAGATCAGGGTTCCCTTCCGCAAGTCTCAGGCACAGGGACGTCATTTCACAAAAATGTCAGGGGTAGCGGAAGTGACATCACACGGCCCTTGACCCCTTGTGACATCACAGGAAGTGTTGTCATTTGACCCCACCCCAAAGTGATATCGCGGGATGCGATGGAACGCGACCTTTCACCCGTTGACAAAACAGGAAGTGCTATCACATAGCATTGTACACTACAAAAAATATGGTTACGATATCACTATAATGTGATGTACATTTCATACAAGAATGGATCACCATATGTATCGTTAAGATCAATGTGTATAGGTCCATATTACCAAATTACTGTGAATGCAAGCAGACGGTCATAACCAAATGATAATGATGTGTTATTATATAGCACTTACGCTTAAGCGCTTCATATAAAAAAAATATATACCCAATATTACTCAACCTGTGCTGGTACTCATTTATCGACCTCAGAAGAATGAAAGGCTGAGTTGAGGTGTTTAAGAAACGACTAAATTAGTGACTCACCCCCTGAAGTGTGCCGGAAATAAACCTTCAATGAGTCTAGCAATTATTGCATAGAATTCCAGAAAGACAATTATTTGGAATTCCTAATATTTCTTACTTGGGGTCAGTGCTGAAAGTGTTAGACTTGTGGCACTCCTTTTCTTATTTTTCTTATTTTCTTTAAGGGGCTTTAACAAGAAAGCCAGCCACTCCAGGAGTAAACAGCCACATGGTGCTGGCCACAGCCCATTTGCTTGCATTACAAAAAAAAAAAAAGACAAACTTTTTTTCCTTTTTTTTCTAGAGGTCGCAAGGGTGACCACAGAGGTCGCAAGGGTGACCACAGAGGTCGCAGTTGTGACCTCTGGCGACCCCTAAATGACGTCCCTACTCAGGCATCAATATTAGTTTCCTCTTAACACAATAGTATATATATCTCCTTGTTAGTATATAGGGGCTGTCTAGTCTTAGCGTAGTTGTTAGACTGCAAGGTCTACCCATTACAGGTAACGCAACCAGGAACCTTGAATTCACTTTCAGCAGTTTATCAACACAAAGTACAGGAGTTCTCTTTGAGTAGTTGATTCAATAAACAAGTGGGTTCTTAAAGGCAGCTTCTTGCGGTTTCATTCAGTTCAATATTCAGTGTTCGCAATTTGCTTATTTTCATTCAGGTGGCTATTTCTTGGGGATTTTGCTCATACTTTGCCTTTTGTGTGGCTCCCCGGCTTATAAACAGGTTTTTATTTCTTTCCACAGAGGCTTTAGAGAATGCATCTTTTGATACGTGACCACTTTGTTACTTAGTATCACTTAGCCTTCTATTTTCATAATTGTTAATTCGCTTAACATTGTTCGTAGATTAAGGACGTGTATTTGTTCACACGCGATTAGTCAGTTACATTGTATTCACTTGCACCTTTCACATACCGGGTTTCCCATTAGTTAAAACTCACCGGTTGGGTTCTTGGCTTCCAGCTGGAAACGAGTGACACATCTTTTCTCTGCTAGGCCAGGACCTCATCATCAGCCCCTCATACACTCCTAGGCTCCCTTCTCAGCCCAGGTGAACAAGCACTTCTCCTGGACCACTTCACAAGGGATCAGCACTCCTCCCGGCTCCCTTCTCTGGACTTCTCCAGCTCCCTGGAGACATGGCTCCCTCGCTACATTTCTTCTCACGTCCTCACTTTGCAGACTCAGAATCTTGTTCACTTGGGTCCTGGGTAACTGGCATTTCAGCTGCTCTCCCAATTAGTTTGCCTTCCTTCCAGTGACTACTCCTTTATTACTCTCTTGAGACTTTCATAGGTTGCAGGTGGGCATACTTGGTTTTAATTGCCTGACCCTATTGGTGGAACATGGCGGTTCAGTATACTGGTGTGCCTCTTTAGTCATCATCTTCATCCCATTACCAAAGTGGTGAGAGTAAGTGGTGTTCATTACCTTCAGTAGCTTCTTCTTTGTCCCAGTACTAGAGTGGAGAATGTGTGCAGTGCTTATCCCTCAGAGTTGTTCCTTCCTCATCTCAGTACTGTCATGTACCCTAAGAGGGAGATAAAGGGGAATTGCTCTACGATGACCCCTAAAGGTCCGAGGGGGTCATGCTGGTTATTACAAGGATAAGGGGACTACTGTGTTTTGTCGCAAAGTACCTCATCTACAATCCTTGCCTCTTCCTAACGTGTCTAGGGTGATATTTCCTGTCCATCTCAGGACCAAGAGAACATGGAGAACAATATCCCATAACCACCTCTGGTGTAGCGGTTCCTTCTTGATAGTAGAGTGTGGAACACCGTGTTTTACCCAAGGGCAACCCACTTCCAATTCCCAAGGACGCACCATTCAGGTGGTCCTTCCTCGCGTGTCCACCCCCAGGGGCAGGATCCAAAAGTAACAGCCTTTCATAGAGGATCCAGGGGGAGTAAATGTGAGAACGTCCTCAGGTTTCTCACAATGCCCATTAGTTTCACACAGCAACAGCCCAAGCAGTCCTTGCTTCTTGGACCCTGCTCAGCTTCTCGTCCTCTGCTCTTGGCTTCCTTTCTGCTGGCACACGTCCCTTTTGCCGCTGCACAGCTCGCTGTATCCCTCCCTGGAAGATAGCTCTCCCATTGCCTCTCCGCGGTGAGATGTTTGAACTCGCACATTGGAAAAGGGAGTTGCTTTGGACCAATTACATTTGTTTAAAAGCTAGAGTGCTCACTCTGCTTCTCCATAGTGATCTTCGGGCTCCTAGTCATTATCTTCTCCGTACATGCCAGAGTCAGAGGTAATATACTTTGCTTTAATGTTTTAGTCTTGTGACAGATCACATTTCTCAATACTTGCAGTAGAGCCCATATGCTATATACTTTTTATTGTCTGTTTTAATCATGCCAAGTATTTTAGGTTTTTCAATACTTGAGCAGAGCCATATGCAGTATGTACCTTGCATTCTCTGGGATTTTAACGTTATGAAGTAGATTAGGTGGACTAACCTGACAAAAGCAGACATTAGCCCTATCCACAAAAGGGTAACGTGGATTTAACATGGGGGAAGGGTTTAGGTGTACTAACACAGGAATCTGTGTTGTACGAGCATGGTTGTCTCCAATCCCATAAGGGGGTTCCTCCCCCATGTGGTCCTCTCTCGGTGCACCCCTTCCCCAGGGGGACTATAGCATTGTGGACGCACAGCCATAGCCCCCTGGGAGAGGTTTCTCCAACTAGGGGAGAAGGGAAGACATCCTCTGATTCGTCACAACCCTTACACTACTCACAAAGTAGGGCACACCTTGGACTGCATTTTTGGCAATACTGATTCAGTAAGAGTTGGCAATCCTATTCCTTTTCACTTGTCAGATCACATTGGGATTCCCTTTAGTATTTTCCTGGAGACTTGTTGAATAGACCCACTTTCTGACAATCGGAGCACAGTTTTCGATGAGAGGGACAATATAAACCAAGATACCTTGGGGTTGTTCCTGAACGGACCCATAACCTAAGAATGTGTCTCAGATCAAATGGAGATTCTGGATAAATTGTATTCAAAGACCTGTCCAAGGGGTTTGGTTAGTAGCTGGAGCCAGGGAATTAATAGAAAGCTAGGGGAAAAAAAGAACAGGGGACGAAAGGTTTGGTTTTCTGATGTCTTTGTAGGAGAAAGAAGGGAGTTAAAACAGAGCATAGAGGAAGAACTAGGATTTCCAGCCTCAGCAGGCTTATAAACGGGACTTAAGTTGCTATAAGAAATTGCTGATTCAAGCTAAGCAGGGCTATCATACCACTTACATTCTCTCTCGCCCTAACATTGCTCTATAACCTTTTTTGTCTGAACTGTGTACTTCGATAGCAGCAAACAGGAACATCATACCTTTGAGATTTAATCCCTAAAAAATTGAGCCAATATGAATGGGCACTCACATTAACTGGGGTGGTCTTTGCGCAGCTCCAATAGACAGAACGTGATTCCTTCTTAGCCCCGGTTTACGTCTCCCCAGTTACCCCCTTGCGGCGCTATTTGCTTTGGGGAGTTCTGGAGGCAACAATAGCTGGCACATCACCACCCCCACCTCCTCCAGACAACGACAACTCCTCAGTAAGGTCAATGACCGGGTGAGGCAGATCCACATAACCAAGGGATGCGGGGGGGTGGTTCACTGCAATTGCAATCATAGCAGGCTCCACAGCGTTGACATTTATTGAAATCTCTGACAATCCACCAGATCAGATCTCTGCGATTATGTTCACAATATCACTAGCAGCAATAGGAAGAGAAACATTCCCTCCCAGCTTTGGCCCTCGGCCGACATTTCCAAACTGTAAATCAGCCCAATATTCCTCAAGTTTAATTGTGACATCTGCCAGTGCCACATTAGTCGATTTTAGTTCTGCCCAAATGTCAGAGGGAGACAAATGAGCTCAGAACCATATTTAATGCTGATACAGTTGGATGGGTCAAATGGATACGCTCATCTATCTCCCACAGGGAGAGATGCAGAGCTGGTGAGTCATGCTGGGCTCCAGTGTCCTCCAGTGATGAAGATTGCGGGGGTTGCACCTGCCCATGTCCACCAAAATGGCTACCAATTAAGTTAACGGGAGTTGGTGAATCCAGAGATGGTGCATCACATGGTTGCCCTGTCCTACTATCAGCACTATTGGGGGTGGTGGGGGGGCCAGAGTTACAAAGGCCGACCAAATTCGATACCGCCTTTATTGCTTCTGAATGGGCAATTGAAGAAAGGTTGCACCTAGCAGCCAACTTTGAAAGAAGGCCTTCATTGACTGAATACCGCTGTTCAAATGTTCCTAAAGGTGCAATATTTACAGGAATGGTATTGCTACTTGTCGGTTGGTGAGGCGCTGCTGGCGAATCTCGTCCAGCCTGGCTGCGTAGCCCCAACCGCATTCTAGTAGTTTCAGCTTACTTCAGTAGCCTGAAAAAAATGTTCAACCCAAGGCAGTAGCACTTGGAAAGGGAGCCCCGCCGGTCCTAGGTCAAAGGGAGAGGCCAAACGGCGATCCCCCTCAGACCCCAGGCACACAGCAAATAAGAGAAGTTATTCCAGGCTTCCACCAGCAGAAAATGCCCTTATTTAGAGCACGTCTAAGGTCGTAAACAGTAGCAGAGATAGACCAGCAGTTTATAACTTACTTCAAAAGGACCTGGATGTGATGTCCCAGTGTAGCATAGCGCATGCGCGAGCCTCGGTTGGGACCGTGCATGTGCAGTGGAATAAACGGCGTCTGTGCGGGCAGTTGCCGCCGGGGCGCGTAACAGGCAGCCTTGCGTCCCGTGCCTCTCTGTATGAGTGCGTGTGTGCATGCATGCGTGGGGCCCGCCCGAGGCACGGGTGGCCATATCACAACTGGCGACGAGGCAGGACGCCACCGGAGCGTTCGCTCGATGCACACGGCATGTTGACCATCAGCGACGTTACGACGTGGTTAGTCACGGACCCGGCGGGAGCATTTCGTCGATGTTCTAGCAGCTGGTATACAGCAGTAACGGCCTGAAAAGGTGCTCGTGCGCTGCTTCTACCACCTCACAAACAATTTTTGGGAACTTTTGACCGTCTCCGACACCCAGAGGACGGCCCACTTCTGACAGACACTAAGCACCAGAAGGGGAGCAAGGACACGTTGTTTGCCACAGGACAGCAATTGGAGGTACGTGCATTGCTCACCCAAGTCAGGTTTGCGGCCTCTAAACCACAAGGAGGTGCCTGTGCGACCTGTAGACATGGCAGGAAGCGACGGAGAGGCGGAAGCTGCGGCAGTGGTGGTGAAAACACAACAGGGGTCGTTACTGCCGATGCAAGAGTTTGATGTGTCAGGTCCCCCTTCGAAACTGGGCCCAAGATGGTTGCTATGGATGAAAAAACTTGATATGTACTTTACAGCGACCGGGATAACCGATGATGATGCGAAGAGGGCCACCCTGTTGTATTCGGTGGGTTTGGAGGTCATACGCATATATGAGTCACTTAACCTGCAGGTAGTCACCTATGCTGCAGTCTAGACTGCTTTGGAAAACTACTTTATACCGCTCTCTAATGTGGATTACGAGAGATTTCTCTTCTGTGGGGAGAAACAGCGGGAAGAGGAGTCACTTGATCAGTTTTGTGCTCGACTGCGATTGATGGCCACCACTTGTCGATGGGACAATAATGAATCTATGATAAGGAATCAGGTTCTCCAAGGATGTACATCTGGCAAGTTAAGGAGGCAAGTATTGAGGGAACCGGGCTGGACCCTACAGCAAATCCTGGACAGTGGCAGAGCATACGAACTGGCGGAGTCGAGAGGCGCTAAAATGGACACAGCAGTGCGTACGGGGGCATGCGTCGAAAGACAAGTGGGGGCAGAGAAAGCAAGAGAATCGCCCTCCAACGGGGTCTGACTCCATCTGCCAATACTGTGGATATGACTTGCCCCACTCTGAGGAGTGTCCGGCCAAGTCGAGGTCATGTGGCCGATGCAATGGACCCGGACACTACGCCTGGATGTGTCGCCCCCCCTGCTCTGGTGTCGGTGCAGAGGGGCCCGGCCAAGGCACGGGGTGGTGGTTCGAGGAGGCAGAGGAGCATCGCAGCCTTGGAGCAGAAAATGCAAAGACTACAGTTAGCTGAAGAGGAAGAGGAGGAAGAGGAAGAAGTGTTCTTCATCTCGAGCATCGCTTCAGGGGCAAGGAGTAAGAGGCAGCCCAAATGTGTTGTGGACATTCAGGGAGTGCCGGCACAAGTACTCATTGACACAGGGGCCTCAGTCTGTGTGCTTGCCTCGGATCATTACCAGCGGATCCCGGGGCCTCCTGCGCTAGACGTTTCAACTGCAAAGATCTTCACGTTTGGCAGGGACACTCCGCTTCCTATCAGGGGCGTATTCGTAGCGCTTGTGTCCAAGGGCGGGAAAACCATAAAGGCCCGATACTTCGTCACAGATGTGAGTCCCCACTCTCTACTCAGCTCTGCGGCATCCGAAGCCCTGAGCCTGGTTCACTTTGCAATGGAGATCTATCAAGTGGACATTGAAACGCTGCTGGACAGGTTTGCAGGCATTTTTGAATGGGTCGGGAAGCTGAAGGCACCCCCGGTGCGTCTACACATTGACGACACGATCAGGCCAACGGCCCTGAAGCATAGGCGGATCCCATTCCATCTTCGTGAAAAGGTTGAGGAGGAGCTTCGCTCGCTTGTCAGCATGGATATTATCGAGAGGGTGGAAGGGCCGACGCCCTGGGTTTCACCCATAGTGGTTGCACCCAAGCCAAAACAGCCGGGGGCGGTGAGAATTTGTGTAGACATGCGCCTCCCTAATGCCGCAATTAAGAGGGAGAGACACCTAACGTCGACCCTCGATGATATCATAGGGGAGTTGCAGGGGGCAAAAGTCTTCTCGAAATTGGATCTACGAGCGGGCTATCACCAGCTGGAGCTTCACCCTGACTCTAGATTCATCACAACTTCCACGACACACAAAGGTCTTTACCAATTTAAGCGCCTGAGCTTTGGCATTTAATCAGCTGCCGAAGTATTCCAGAACACCATAAGAGGGGCGCTCGCAGGATTAAAAGGCGTTTTGAACATGAGTGATGACATTTTGGTATTCGCCGACTCGGAAGCAGAGCACATGAAGAGGCTCGAAAACACGCTGAAAAGGCTGAACGATCTGGGTCTTACCCTGCACCGTCAGAAGTGTGAATTCTTTAAAGACCGGATTGGGTTTTTCGGGTTCATTTTTCACGCAGCAGGTGTGTCACCTGACCCGGCAAAGATCTGAGACATTCGTGAAGCAGCGGCAACATCGTCCCCCACAGAGGTAAGGAGCTTCCTGGGGATGTTGAATTACTGTGGGCGCTTCATCAAGGGTTTGGCTTCCTCATCTGAGCCCCTAAGAGCATTGACCAGGAATGATGCCGTGTCGAAGTGGGAAAGCAGAGAACAGGAGGCGTTCCAGGCCCTCAAGAACGCCCTGTCGGATGGGGACACGATGGCGTACTTTAACCCTGCCGTGGAATCGGAGATTGTGGTCGATGCTAGTCCCGTGGGTGTTGGGGCAGTACTATTGCAGCTAGATGAAAGAGGGGACATGCGGCCCATCGCATATGCGAGCAAGGCTCTCTCCAACACCGAGAGGCGATATTCGCAAATTGAGAGGGAGGCACTGGCCATTCTGTGGGGCTGTCACCATTTTTGCCTCTATATCCTGGGCAAGCCCGTGGTAGTGGTGACAGACCACAAGCTGCTGCTACCCATCCTAGCGGGTGTGTCATCGAAGCCACCACCCAGGATTGAGAGGTGGATGCTGGCCCTGATGGAGTATGGGGTTTGACTGATATGTAGACCGGGCACCAACAACCCGGCGGACTATCTCTCACGTCACCCGAATTCAGAGAACATCGACAAGGACGGCGGTGGTCGGACTGCCAAGGTCTGCTCTGTCATGTGATAGATGGGGTGCTACCAGTGGCGCTAACAAGGCTAGCCATTGCGACTGAGTCCTCCAAGGATGAGGTCTTCGGCATAATCAAAGCAGCAGTAAGGAGTGGAGATTGGAGAAAGGTGCTGCGCAACAACTCCCGACGTCAGCCGGAAGCCCAAAGGGATCTTCAGGCACTCTGGAGGGTCAGGGATGAGCTCTCCATTTTGGATGATGGACTGATCCTCAGAGGGCGCAAATCGTGATCCCACAGGCCTTAAGGATGCGGGTGTTGGAGCTAGCACACATCGGGATCAAGGGGTTGTCAAGACCAAAGCGAGACTACGGCCTAAGGTGTGGTTTCCCGATTTGGAGGGGAGGGTCGAGAGTTTTGTGATAAGGTGCCTGGCATGTCAGGCGGCGACCCCAGGAGACAAAGCCCCGCCGATAAGCTCGATGGAGCGAAGTGAGAAGCCGTGGGGAACTGTCCACGTGGATTTCGGCTCGACGGGTCGTGGCATGTATTTCCTGGTGGCCGTGGATCAATGGTCTAGGTACCCAGAGGTGGATGTGGTGGAGTTGACGGCGACTGAGTTTACCACGAGAGCCCTGGACAAGATGTTCGCCACGCATGGCTTTCCGGAGATACTTTGCTCTGATAATGGACCGCCATTTACCGGCAGCCTGTTTGCCCAATATCTCCGGGAAAGGGGGATACATCACCGCAAGGTATCCCCGCTATGGCCCCGCGCCAACGGAGAGGCCGAAAGGCTAATGCGTACTTTAAACAAAGTACTCAGGATTTCTGCCAATAGGGGTGACGACCTTCTGACGAAGCTCGTGGAATTTTTGCGAGAGTACCGAACCATGCCCCACCAGTCCACGGGGGTTGCCCCTGTGGAGGCGCTGTTTGGGCGCTGCCCGAGGGGAATGATACCGGAAGTTGAGGGGAGGAGTCCAGGCATCAGACAATGAGAAGGTTTGTGAAGAGCGCGCAACGCGCAATCAGAAGGAAAGCGAGAGACGAGGTCTGCAAGACAAGGAAGTGTGCGTGGGAGACTCCGTGCTCGTTCGGAACAGACACCCTGTGGGCAAGCTATCTTTACCATATGAACCCCGCCCGTGGAAAGTCACCCATGTGAAAGGGACCATGGTGACGGCGGCCTGTGAAAGCGGCACGGTCACCCGCAACAAATCCTTTTTCAAAAAAGTGGACACGGCAACAGATACCGTGGGTCAGGAGGATGGGCCTAGCCAGGAGGCAGTCCCTGAGGATCCGATTGATGATCCCACTGGTGTCATCGCCCCTTCTGGGGACAGGGCCCCTGGAACACCAACGGTCACTGCAAGGTATCCCATGCGCAGTGGCAGGAGACTGCCTGCTCATCTCAAGGACTATGTCCTGGACTCAGGAGACTGAGCCGAGATTGCAATGGGCCGTCAACAGTGGCGGGTGGGATCCCGTTCATGTGTTACTAGTTATGTTTGGTGCTGCACCATAATGTTATGTTGTGTTGTTGCTAAAAAAAGGGATGCGATGTCCCAGTGTAGCATAGCGCATGCGCGAGCCTCGGTTGGGACCGCGCATGCGCAGTGGAATAAACGGCGTCCGTGCGGGCAGTTGCCACCGGGGCGCGTAACAGGCAGCCTCGCGTCCCGTGCCTCTCTGTGTGAGTGCGTGTGTGCATGCATGCGTGGGGCCCGCCTGAGGCACGGGTGGCCATACCATATCGACTAGGTCCGGCTAATGCTGCTGCCAGTGACTTGCCGACTCAGTTTTCACTCCCAATCACAATAGTAGCACGCCCCACCTCGCAGCTCTTCCTGTAGCATTTTTCAGGTTAATATAAATATACAACTAGAATGTTCGGGGCACTTCCGCCCACCGTACTGAAAACTGGAATGGATCAGGGTCCTCTGCCCTCTCTGCCTCCACTGCTGACAACTGCAGGCAACTTTGCACGATTTGCGCATGCGGTGCAGATGTAAGATTAGCTGGGAGGAAGTCAGGCAACTCGTTGCAAGCCGAGCGTTAGGAAAAGCTCCCAGGCTTGTTAGTTGTTCCAAACTATGGCGCAAAGAATTCCGCTCTCGTTCTACTAGCAGTGCTTCTGCCCTTACTGTGTGAACACCAATAGACAAATGATTTTAGCAAACCCAATTAGATCTCTCTGAGCTAGGTTTTATATCAACGCAAACTGATCTTCCATGTTGGAGAGCCATCGGGTGATATGTCGGCTTGCCTGAAACAGATTGGTGGGTCAATGACTGCCAATCGATTGAAATTCAATGCTCAGAAACAGATATTTTGTTATGCCCTTCCTTGCCACTTGCTCAACCATTTGATGAGCTGGAAGGTGCATGGGTTCCAGAGCCAGATTTAGACCTGCTCTGGCTGGTGGAGCTGGCAGAGTGCCCAATCCCTGTCTCAAAGGCTGGGAATCTCTGCGTACAACTTGATTCTTCCCTTTATCTAGAGAGCCAAGTGGCCAGCTCCTGTTTCTTCCATTTTCCTTTTTTTTTAAAAAAATGTTTTTTTTTTTTAAATCAAACATATGGACTCCTTTTCATTCCCTCATAAGATTCAATTGATTAATGCATTAGGTCTCTAGTAGACCTCACTTTTGCAATGAAATCTACCTGGGTTTACCCAAACATACTCTCTACAGACTGCAGATTATCCAGAACACCTCTGCAAGGCTTCTTTTTCATTTGGGTCACAGAGACCAGATCTCATCTATGCTGCATTTACTGCATTGGCTTCCTGTCGCTGAACGGGTCAAGTTTAATGCAATTTGCTTAATGCACTGGTCCTTATATACTGCTGCCCCTCCTTTCTTCAGTGCTAGATTTATTTGGTACATCCCTTTGTGACACCCAGATTTATGTATTAAAGCTGGGGAGGTCGTTCATGCACTGTCCAGGCAGCCAAACTGTGGACTGGCCTTCCTCTGTTCCTACGCATGATCAGCACCCATCTAGACCTCAGACAAGGTGTGAAGACCTTCCTGTTCCCTGCGAGGGGTCAGAAATGAGAGACGGGAACAGTTATATTTTCCTCAACATTTGTCAAGTTTATTATAAACAAAAGTGGTTGGGATAAAAGCCTCTCTTGTCCCTATTGTAACAAGAATGTCCCCGCCTAGCAAACAAACTAAAGAAAGTCAACCTTGTGTCCAAAATACATCTGACTCTTACAGTAACATACAACCAAATTGTGTAAGGAAAATGTATCTGTTTCCAGATCAACAAAATAATGAGCAACAGTTTAAAATTATAGATCTAATAAAGTAATCTTTGTGCCCAGGGTTGGACTCCCTTTCCCTGGATCAATTCCGGAATACTGTTGAAGGATCTCTGTTCCAACAATATTTTAATAATTTCAAACAAATCGTCTCCTTCATCCCACACGTCTCTTCAATTGGCAAAACAAAATGTCTCTTCCGTTAAACACTGGTGCGAAACCAAATTAACTTTCTTTTACAACAAATTCCTCTCAGATTCCAAAAACAATGATCACTCCAAAGAATGTACCCACGGTCTTTCTTGTAGAATACACTCGTCAGAATAGCAAAGCAAGTCTTTCTTGTTGTATAATAGTTTGCCACAATTGTAAACCAAATAGTTTCTTCCAATCACACTCTTTATGACGAATTATTTCTCCTTTATACAATGGCTTCTTTCCTGGTTTACTCGCCTGCCAGGAAAGATTTCTACTTCACACCACTTGTTCCATTCCCAGTTCACTCCCTTGACAGGAATGTTTCTCTCTTTATTCAACCATGAATGTTTCTTTGATTGTGGCAATATGGGATTCAAGTTTCCCCAAACTGACGTCTCATGTGTGGAGAATTGTCCCCGTCTTGTGTTTCAGTTCTCTTGATTAACAGCGCTGCATCTGTTCCGCCCGACTGCATCTCACTGGGACCTGCAGCCGCTGCCATCCACTGCAGTCTATATCTTCAGGTATGCAACGCCTCGAGGAGGGTGCCTCAGAGTGTCTCCCTCGACCAACGTGGCTCGCTCTGGTGGCTGTTTTGGAGCTCGTCTCCTGCTCTGCGTTTTCCTCGACTTTGCACTTCTGGCTCTTCGCTCAGCTGCTACAGCCTCTTCTTATCCTGCCACAGTCTTGTGTATAACAAGGTACACTATTTTTAAATTTCCCTCACAGCTGAGAACAACCAGTCTGCATCTTGGGTTTAAAGTTGTTCCTATTTCACATGGACTCTTCCTTCATCTTACTCGTCCCAGTACCATAGGTATTATGGTAATTGATGTCCAAAATGTTTTCACCCGTTTTAAGGTGATATTGTTTCAATTGTTGATTACACTCAAGTTCGTTATATACAGAGGATTGTATGTGCATTTTATGTGCATTTTATGTGCAGTGATCATTTTCAGTGGATGTCACTTGTGACTATGGAGTCCTAAGGGATAAGACTTGTTCTGTTTATGTTTATTTGCTTATATTGCGCTTGAGCCTGCCGGCATCAGGGCACAGCCACAGATCACAAAAAACACGAATAAGAACGTTTTGGGAGGTTTCCTAACGTGAAGTTATTTACTTCACAATGTGTTTCCAATGGAAGTTTGTTCCACATTACTGCAGCCTGCATGGCAAAAGATCGTCCATTTCCTCGGTTTCTTTTGCATCTTGGTTGAGCCAAACACATAGAATCCTTTGACATAGTAATTCTGGCAATGCGCTCCATCGGCAGTCTTTCCTGTAAATATTGAAGCGCTTTCCCATGCAGGCATTTGTGTACGATGTTATTTACTTTAAAGCATATTCTAGCATCCACTGGAAGACAATGGAGCTCCTTCCTATAACTAGACACCGGATCCAGTCTCGTGGTGCTTTTAATGATCCTAACTGCATCATTCTGAAGGACTTGGAGTTTCTTAATGCATCCCTTACTAGCTCCAGCAAGGATAGCATTGCAGTAATCTAGCCTAGGCATAGTCACGGCTCTTACTAGTGTTATGCAATTTACTGCTGATACATGTGGTTTTACTAGCCTTAATCGTAGATGGTATTGAGCCTTCTGGACTACACTTCAGCGGCCTCTTGGGCTTCACTCCCAGGGTCTTTACCTTGGGAACAACTTTAATGTAGTGATCTTCTACGGTGAAGCCCTCGTACAGGCTAGCAAGCTTATTCTATGCATGTGGAGACCCGAAGATTAGGAACTCCGTCTTATTTGCATTAATACTGAGACCATTAGTTGTCATCCAAGTCTGAATAGCCTTGTATATTCTTGCCATGTGTTCCAAATCCTTTGATAGATCCCGCTCAGCTCTATAATGAGCTGAGTCTCATCGGCAAAATTAGAAAAGGGCAGCCTTAATGCGTCTAGGACATTGCATAGGGTACGGAAGAATATGTTAAACATAACAGGAGATAGACTTGCTCCCTATGGAACACCACATTGGATTTTCTCTGTATTCGAGCACGCCTGATCCCAAACTATCTTAGACTTCCTATCCTGAAGAAAGGATCTAATAAAATTAATAGCTTCACTTGAGCATCCTCCATTATCTGCCAACTTCGTTAATACTTTCTCTTGGTCTACAAGATCAAAAGCTGCCGATAAGCCCAACAACATCAGCAGCCCTGACTTATTCCCATCTACCATATCCAGCATTTCGGACTGCAGATCTAGAAGGGCGGTTTCAGTACTGTGTGCAGTTCTAAAACCTGATTGCTTTGGATGTAAAATTGTATAGCTCTCTACATATTCTTGTAACTGAATGTTTGCCAATTTATCAACCAATTTCAGAAGAAACAGCACATTAGTTATGGGCCTAAGATTACTGCAACTTTTATAGTCTAGTCCAGTTTTTTTTTATTTTTATCAGGGGGGGTAAGAGTTGCATTCTTTACAGCAGCTGGTAGATGGCTATGAGAGAATGTAGCATTGGCAAACCTTAGTAGAAACTGGGCAAAAATCTCCCCATGTTCCAATACAATCCTTGGTGGAATAATATCCCCAACACAAGTGGTGGGGTGCATGGTTTTTACAGATTCCTCTAATTCACTTCCTGTGATGGTTTTGAAGACAGATTCCAGGGTAACACTACCCTTGGATTTTCCCGGCACAATCTGCACAGGATTTGGTGCGAGAGTAGCTCGATTAATTGCAATCTTAGTTTGGGCTGTTTTAACCTTTTCCTCAAAGGCTTTTTGGACTGTTTCACTAATGCTTGGGGTTTCTCCAAGTTCCTGAAGACTTCAAATAATATCCTTGGCTCATTATTTTCATTTAAAATCTGCGAATTAAAATACTCTAGTTTTAAAAAGACCTTTTCAATAAGCTTTTTCTAACTCTTTCCACTTATTTTTACTCAGATGTCTGCAGCTATATCCAATGTCTTTCTGCTTTCCTTTTTGCCCGCTTGTGGATAGCCAAGTTTGCAGTATGCCACTTTTGTCTATTTGACTTCTCTCTAACAAGCTTAGTTTTTAAAAGGGGCAATCTTGTCTATCAACTCAGTTAGGCTCTGTTCATATTGCTGTGCTAATCGCTCTTCTGTGGAAGCTATGAGTTCCTTGAGGCAGCATTCCAAGTCTGTTGCTTTAATATTGCGTAGATTCCTACTTCTAACTTTCTTAGTAACATTTTCCTTTTGTATACAAGAGGTGGGAGGTTGTATCTCAAAAGGGGCCAAAAACATGGTCCGACCAGATGCATGGTGCTGTGGTCAGAGTGGCCGCAGGTAGATATTTAACTGCCACCCAATCTAAAATATTACCTGGTTTATGGGTGGGTTCTTTATTCAATATCATGAACTGGTTATTTTGTAGTAGTTGCTCTAAATCCGACGCATCAAGGTCTGATACCTTCCCTAGATGTCTGTTAAAGTCCACTAGAATGATAGTGGATCGATTAGATTAATTTGTATTGACCAGAATCTGACATTTCTTTGAAAAAAGTAGGCATCTCATGAGACGGATGATATAGCAAGATAATATCCAGCCAGTTTTTAGGAGTGGCAGTAGTTTTTATGTGTAAAATGTAACAACCTTCACACAGTATAGGTGATAGAAAGAAGGCCAACTCTCGCTTGGCTATAATTGCCACTCCTCCACCTCTACCCATTTCTCGGTTTTGATGAAAAAATAAGTAGTCATCCGAAGTGCCCAGATAGATGTTGGGGCCACTAGAGTCCCGCAACCACGATTCTGTAATACACATAATAACTATTTCATTATCCAGGATATAATCGCGCACATCTGCAGCCGATTTATCCAGAGAGCGCGTATTTAATAATGATATTTTCATGTTTTAATATCTAGCGTGCGATAATATAGAACATTAGTATATGTTTTGGCTCTAAGGAAAGACACTCTTTAACCACAGAAAAGCGGAAATGTGTGAACGGGACAAAAGTTCCCTTAAATACCACGTATCATACTGTACTCTTCAAGTGGTATGTTGCAATAGGGGTCCAGCAATGACAATCTAAGAATTTAATGAAAGTGAATTTACCTTTAGTTATAATATTACAAAAAAATGAGTATGACAAAGACGTACCTCCAGCACATCCTTCGCGGACTTGTGGACTTGGCCCCACCCGACGCACTGTACGGACTCTCCTGGCAAGGGGTGAAGTAGATGAAAGAACTACACAACGCAAGGGAGTTGCAGTTCTACTTCTGGCGTTACTAGAACAGCTGACAAGAGCGATTGAGGAGTAGGTAGGTTAAGATTATTTTACAATCTAAAAGCAACTATTAAATTAGCATCCTAAAATTTCAGCTAACAAGTAAAATTCAATACAACTATCTAAAAGATGTTAAGAATAGCAGCGAGCAGTAGCACAGTTCCTCTGATGTTCTTTGGATTTTAACATGGGGGCGGGGTGCTTGTGTAATAACAAAATGACAACATGCCATTAAGTATTTGCGAATTATAGGATCTTCATTCTCATAAAAAGAAAAACACTCCGTCTCTGCCAAGGGAGTCACCACTTCACCCAGATAGCCTTCTCCTCCCATGTGATCCTCCCTCAATGTCAACTTAGGGGTTAGGATCAGGTAGCGGCTCCCTTCCCCTGGCCACATGGGAGGAGACTGCAGGCTGAGGACCAGTGATGAACCCACAGGATTTATCACATTCCCCAGTCATTTTCTCCTGGGGGTCAATGTGGGTTTTGGCATTTTCCTTTGCCATGTGGTGCCTTCTATAGCACCATGATGCCCTTATAAAGGTGTGTGTATGCGTTAAGTCTCATTACCTTAAATCTCATTACCATACCATAAGAAGTGGGCCATCCGGCACATAGAGTCAAACACTTTACCAAAGAAATGTGCAAGATACCTTGACACCAGAGCAGCATTTGATGGAGCCAACTATCCCCACCAACTGTTATTCCCTAGGGCTTGGACTTGACCCTTATTTTACAAGTGGTGCACCATACATGCATCAACATTTCATACTACCACCCCCAACCCAATCCTAACACAGCAGTAGCCTTGCTGATTAAAGAATATGCCAATGAGAGTTTTTTTTAGTAATGCAATTGCCCTACATAACCCAAGTCATATCATAGTTAAGGGTAAGACACATTATCTATGGAGTTTCAGAAATGTTTAATTTAGAACCCTTCCATGACAAATTCTAAAACATTGCCACAGGAGTTTGGAGGCATCTGCCCCAACTTGGAAAGTTTCTGAAAAGTTCATGGATGCCTTCAGAGTTTAAAGAAATGTTTTAATTGCTTCTTTAACAGCTGTCAACATGGGGGTTTCCTGAAGCGAAAAGAATAATATTTTTGGCCCAAATATCTCAAAATTGGTTGCTACGATTGTTTTGTATTTTTGACACACACATCTTATTTGGATTTGGGGCACTGAAATCGAGTTGGCCAACTCTGAGACATTCAAGTTTAAGATGCATCTATATATCAGGCATAAACACAATGCATCTTCTATACAACCTATATACTGTTCTCCAGCATTGGTATCTTTCATAGAGTTACATGCAGTCAATAATCCCGTGGCGTTAGGCTGGGAATCCTCGGTTACCCTTGGGTCTCCCTTGCTGAAAGCAAGAAAAAGGTTCTATTTTGTAGGCTGTGTAAGGAACTCATAGCATCCAAAGTAAGACAGACACATGATCACAGTTCAAGGGTGTTTATTAAACTGTGTAGATGGGTGAGATAAACGCCTAATCTAAACCTAAATATAAAATGGGAGCAACCTACGACCAACAAATGATAATAAAGTGCTTGTTGAGTCTAGTCAAACAAAAAGGGACCTATAAACTCTCGATGGTGAACGAACATGAGGAACAATTTGTATTAACTGTAGCAATGCCATGTCGCCCCAAAGACATGTGGGCCCCCTCGACTCTTTGTAATATGATCTGTTGATGACACCCCCCCCCCGACATCAACCTGATCTGTCAAGTGTATTATGTAATGTGTATATGTGAATTGATGTTTGTGTATACAGTGTGATGGTGCGTCGCCGGTGCGCGGCTTTGCTCTGATGTAACTGAAAATAAAAGTTAAAAAAAGGGCCTATAAAAAAAGTATGGCCAATCCTTACTGTTATGCTAAAAAAGTATGTGGGGTAATGTTCACAAGAAAAGAAAAGTGTTCACGAAATAATAAGTCAAGATGTTAAGTCCAGGGTCTCCCTTGCCCACGTTTTTAGCCACGGGACAAGGCGGGACTCTTGAACACAGCACAGTCCTGGGCCTCTGCGGAACAAGCTTACAGTTTCTTTCCACAATATCAGGGCCTTCTGTGGCCAAGTCTCTTTCATGCAAAGTCTCTGGCCTCAGAGGGCCTGATGAACCATAAACAACAAATGTTCCTTCTGTAACTCTGGTGTTCTCCTCGCACTAGTATCCCCCTCTGCTGGGCTCCGATCCTTCCTGGACCATGAACAACTAAACAAAAAGTTCCTTTTCTCAGCGTTAGCCTCCCTCAGTCAGGATCACTACGGCTTTTCCTTCAAAATATAATCTGCACTATTCAATATTCAAGCGTCTCAATGTCTTTTTAAACACTCATTCACTGTGGACATCCCTCGGTCGGGTTCACTCTTGTTCCAATCATTACGGGTGCATTACTAGTCAACCTGATTTGTAGGCATCCCTCAGCTCGGATCACAGTTGCCAATTATCACAGTTCATTTAGTTTTACCATAATGCAGGATTCACTTGCCGTAGTTTTTCTCCTGGCATCCCTCCGTCGTGCTCACATAGCAATTCCAATGCAGTTAACGGTTCTCATCTCATCAGAAAAGCGGGGTTTCCCTTCCCCTAGCTTTCTCTTAGCATCCCTCTGCCGGGTTCACACTTGCCTTAGTTCACAATTTCACAATTTCACACAAGCAGTTCCTTTAGACCCCTTAGGCTCTTCCCTTTACCCAAGTCATGGTCTCAGCCCCAGTTAAGCTTGCCTCAAAGCCTCCAGCCAGGCAACACAGTTTTATTTGCTTCCCTCCACGTGTCAAAAACTTTATAGTATAAAAGCGGTTTTGCCTAACCCTTGTATGCCCACCTTGACACCTCACGTCGGCCTCCAAGTCCTTTTGGTATTTGCAGTTTCAACAAACAGGTCCCAGTCAGTCTTTCGAGTGAGCGCCCATGTGGCGCCGGACCCCTCTGCACCTGGACCTGAACCTGTCTTTCTTCACAGTTCAACTCGCAAAAGTCCTTCGGTCATACAATGTTGCTTGCAACCTTGGTCCCAGAACATTGCAACCTTGGTCCCAGAACAGTTTGGTTAATTTATCAGTTTCCGCCGACTCCCCGGCTGTGCTGAACTTGCTGGACTCTCTTGCCTTGGGAGTTAAGGACAGCACCACAGCAGCCAGCACTGCTCCCCGCCTTGGTCATCAGAGTGGGCCGGCCCTGCATACCGTTGACACTTGTCACACCACATGCCAGCTGTACTTCCCAGTGTTATAATTCCCATTTCGGAGGCTTTGAGGTTCTGAGTTGAAAAGGGCAAGGGCAATTCCCTCATCATCCATTCAGGCTTCACCACCTTTCTTCTTCGGTTGAACTGCCAGTCTGGAATAGCCGCTTCCTCGTGCGTTCGGCCTTGCTCAAAGTGTGCTCTCGTGCTTGGCTTTTTATTCCTGTGGGGAAGGGAAAGGGCAGTCAGTTGTGTTTAATTATTGGCAATTCCCTGACTCTGCCTGACCCTTGTGTTGGGACATGTCAGGTAAACGGCTCTGGTGTTCGTCCGTTGTTTGTCGCAGTGTAAGAAAGTGTTAGTGTGGGACGGGGGGTGGGGTAGAGTTTCTAGATATCCTACGGGATAGGATCCAGAAAATGTATCATGGGGATTGGGCCACTGCGTCTCGCCCTTCAGCGTCCCACTTCCACTCCCTAAAAATGCCTCATCCAGGTGATCCTCCCTCGCAGGTCCACCCCCAGGAACTTGATCCAATAGCGATGGTTGTGTCCTGGCCACCTAGATGAGTGTCTCATTCACTAGTCCCCGGAGGTCTGTCGGGTTTCTCACAGCTGTCACCATCCTTATGGGTGCTTTTGGTCCCAACTAATGGGACCTTGAGCAGTTAAGTCCCTCCTCCTCCTCCTCCTCCCTTCAGATTCTGACCTGTGATACTGAAATGCACAGTTTTCATTCCCGGGGGTGGAAGGAAGGTGCATGTGAATCTATGAAAAATGCCAATGCTGGAGAACAGGAATTACAGGTAAGAAACCTACTCCTTCTCTAGCATTGGATCTTTCATAGAGTCACATGCTGTGAATATATTGCGTAGCAGTACATAGCATTTGGCGGCGCATAAGGGTAAAAAACAAACATTTCTGCCCTGAAATGCAAGAGCGTACCTTATTGGAACAGACGCTGTAGGACTGCTCTCCCTGTTTGCACATTTGCAGCATGCTGCTTCTCCAAATGGTAGTTATGTTATTTGCACTAGTAGTGCGCCGAATGCCCAAAGGCATCATGGTGCAGGAGAAAGAAGAGCAGATGACTGACATCAAACAGCAAATGCGTCGAAAGGAAGATCAACCAAAGACAGTTTTAACTCCCTTCCGGAATTTCAAAAGATTTATTTCAGCACGTAGGGACAAAGGAAGCTTATTCCACAAGGGAGCAACCTGAGGGATAAAAGATCTACCCAATCCTCTACCCCTCTTACTCCTAGGAGCTGAGATGCATATTCCTTTACTAGATCTAGTGAGCCTACTCAAAGTGCAGATTTTAACAATTACTTTAAGGTAACTAGGGGCTTGCCCATTTATGCACTAATGTCAAAGCCTTGAACTGGATACGAGCCTCCACATGGAGCCAATGAAGGTTTCCCCGGTTGGAGGAGATCGGCTCGTGCCTCAGTATATTATTGTTACTAGATCCCAAAATCAAGACATTACAATAGTACAACCGGGGCATCACAAGAGCACGTACCAAGGTAGCATGTTTGCCTCTGAAACGTAAGGTTTAACTAACCTAAGTAGTCGTGGTATATACTGTGCCTTGTTCACTATGCTCTCGGTGTTGGCATTGATATTCAAGGAAGATTCAAAGACTATTCCCAATCTCTCGACTATCTACAGTTGAGATAACTTGGCCTTCCACACAAAAAGCTGCATATTGTGGATCAAATTTGGATCTTGCCGGAAATTAGACGAACAGCATCATCTCAGTTTTCTTGGCATTTAAAACACATGCCGTTTTTAGTCATCCATTGTTGGATAGTGGTATACACTTTATGGTATCCGAATCCTCTGTGTACTTGCCGCTCAATTCGAAAACAAACTAGGTGTCATCAGCATAGTTCATAAAGTGGACACCCAGCCCAGTCAGCAAATCACACAGTGAGCGGCAGTACACATTATAAAGACATGGCGACATGCACACACCCTGAGGAACACCCAATTTCAGGAGCTCCTCAGTAGACCATGCATTGGCCCAAACAATCCCTGACGGATGACCTGTCAAAAAGGACTTGATTCATGCCAGGGCATTGCCCGAAATGCCACCAGAAACTCTCAACCTGTACGTCCAGCAACTTGTGATTGACAAGGTCAAAAGCTGCTGATGGGTCCAACAACATCAGTAGCCCGACCTTGCCTTGATCCACGACCTGAAGCATCTCCGATTTCATATATAGCAATGTGCTCTATGTGCCATAGTTGGTCCGAAAGCATGATTGGCTAAAATGAAAAGCTCCAGGAATTTCTGGAACTGCATTGTGGCCACCTTGTCCAAGATCCTCAAAAAGAAGGGGGCACTGGTAATAGGCATAAAGTGGAAGTAATCTTTAGGATCCAGGCCAGGTTATTTTAATAGGGGGGTAACAGAGACCCTCTTCAATGCCTCAGGAACACAACCGTCCCGAAAACTGGCATCGATAAGACTAATAAGAAAAGGGAGGAACAAGGTTTTATTCTTCACAATTATTCTGGAAGGCAGGATTTCTCCTGCACAGGTGGTTGGCCTCATATTGGTCATGTTAGCCAAGGTATCTTCAGTTGGTGCTTTGAAAATGATTGCAGCATTGACCAGGTAGCCACTTGGCAGATGTTGGCAATCTGGACACCGGCCCACCATGCTGCCGAGGCTGCTGTGGCAATCGGAGTGAGCATGCAGAGGCTTACCTGCTGATTTATGGCAGAAGGTGATGGTTGAAGAGATCCACCTTGATTTGCCCTGCTTTGACAGTGCTTTGCCTTTACTGGTAGGACCATTTCCAAAAAGAGACGCATTGAACTTCTGAAGGACTGTATCCTGTCGATATAATATTTAAGTGCCCATTTGATGTCCAGTGAATGTAGGGCCAACTCCTCCAGGGACGTCTGTTTTTGGAAAAAAACTGGCAAGGAGGTAACTGTTTGTGAAAGTCCATCGGGACCTTGTGGATGAAGCACGGGTTAGTCCTCAGAAGCACTTAATCCCTTTGATGGCTGGCTGATTGTGAGCACCTGGTTCTCCGAGACTTGTCTGGCTAATGCACTGGCCACCAGGTAAGGCTACCTTCCAGAATAGATACCAAAGAGAGGCTGTGGCCATCGGCTCAAAAGGCTTTTTCGTGAGGCATGACTACACTGTTTAAACTCCACTCTGGAGAAGTCTGCCTTGCTGGAGGAAAGGTTCGGAACAGAACCTTCAGAAAAAGTTTGACCACCCCATTGCTATGAAGGGTTTGCTTTACTCCTTCTGGTACACCTGGAGATGGCGGACAGGTGTACCCGCCTGGGAGTGTGGGCCAGGCCCTGCTTGGCCACAGAGTAGGTATGGAAGGAACTCCTCTGGCATAACCTGGAATGGATTGTCGCCTTGGTTGGTGTTTTGTTGACCTTCACACCATATACAGAACAGTTTCCGCTTCAGGCTATATGACGTGTAAGCGAAAGGGGCCCTAGCCGTGACAGGATGTCCTTGCTTTCTTGAGAGATTGTCAGACCTCTGAACTGCGCAGTCAGGAGCCACGCCGTTCGGGACTGTGGGTCGTGATGAAGAACTATCCCGTGGGCGGATGTTTGTGGAGCCTGATCGGTCGATCCACTGAGAGCTGCATGAGGTCAGAGTACCAGTTCTGGCAGGGCCAGTATGTTGCAATGATTATTTTGCATGAGTGCGTCATGATTATTTGCACCATCTGGTGCAGAACTGCGAAGAGTGGAAGAGCATATGTGAACAGTCCGTCCCACGGGAAGCCGAACGTGTCCCCCATTGAATCCCTTTACAGGGTCCTGCTGGTGTATCCATCACCCTTTTTGTGGATGTTGCAAACAAGTCCAGAGACAGGTGTACCCACTATTGTAAGAGCGACTATTGTGTTGAGGGTGAGCTCCCACTCGTGGCTCTGGGACATTCGCCTGCTGAGGATGTTCGTCGGGTTTTGAATCCCTAGTTGGTGGAACACTTATACGGTGGTGTTGTGGGATATCGCCCAGGGTCTTGGAATGTGTCCCTCCGTGCTTCTGGAGATAGTACATGGTAGTTGTTTTGCCCATCAGTACTTTGATTGTCTTCCCCTTTGAGGGCCGGAAGGAATGACTTCAGTGCCCACCCGACTGCTTTGAGCTCGATAACGAAGTAGTGAGATGTCTCGTGAGGAGCCTACAGTCCCGTGAAATGTAGCTCGTCTATGTGTGCACCCCATATCAGCATGGAGGCGTCCGTGACAAGCGTCTTGCGTGTGGCTGGCTCTTGGAATGGATTTCCTTTGTTGATTTTGGTCTTGTTGGCCCAGCACTGCAGCCATACTGTTAGTTTGGAGGAGATTTGCACCTTGTACCCCCAGGATCCCATGATGTGGGACCAATCCGCTACCAGGAACTCCTGCAGTGGCCTCATGTGGAGCCTGCAGTGTGGAATGAGAGGAATGCCGGATGCCATTGTCCCAAGGAGCCACATGCAGTGGCGTACTGTCAGCCGCCTGCGGTTGTGAATGTCTGGATCAACACCCAGTGGGTGTCCAGCCTCTCTGTGGATGGACGAACTTTGGGTTCTTTTGAAGAGAATTCTGCTCCAATAAACACCAGCTTTATGGACAGCTGCAGAGAAGATTTTCTGTAATTGATGGCAAAACCTAGGTCATGGAGGAGATGTACGGTTGTTGCCATGGACTGCTTTGCTTTCACCATAGAGGATGTTCGCACTAGCCAATCGATAGGGAGACGTGGTGGCCTTCCTGCAGAGACTGGGGAGCATCAGTGTGAGGCACTTTGTGAATGTGCAGGGTGTTGCTTTTAAGCCAGATGGTATCACCTGGAACTGATAGTGTGCCCCATTGACCACAGCTATTAGGTATTTCCTGTGGGGATGGGGAAATACACATCCTGGAGATCCAGGGATGCCAGGTAGTCATGGTGTTGCACTGCCTTTATTACTTGTTGTTAAAGACTAACCCGAGTCTAAAAGGCGAAGCAGATAGTGTACTATGTATGAAGGGGAACAGTCAATTGGATTGATGTTGCGTGATTTACACCATATGAGAAATCGTTTCCATTTGTTAAAATAGTTAATTGGGTTTTTGTGCCTCTTTTAGGATGTCCATACACCTTTGTGGAAGGTTTAAATGCCCAAACTCTATGACATCAGGAGCCAGGCTGCTAAGATCAGAGTTTTCGGGTATCAATGGAGTGTTGTCACCTTGTGTTGGCACAGCATGTTCTATGGGCACAGACGTTTGATTGGCTTGCATAACGACAGTTTGAGTAGGTGTGGAAACCATGGTTGTCGAGCCCATATTGAAGGAATTTGTATTAGAGTGACTTGTTCCTGGTGCATTCTGTGGACTACTTTGCTGAGTAGTGGTGTTGGTGGAAAAGTGTAAGCAAATTTCCCTGACCAGCTCATCCACAGTGCGTTGCCCTTGGACCCTGGTTGGGGAAACCTGGATACGAAGTCTGAGCATTGTGCATTTTGTGTTGCAAACAGATCTAGAACTGGTTTCCCCATTAGGCGAAGACATTGTGTAAGATATCCTTGTGCATTTGCCACTTGTGTTCTGCAGGAAGGTGCAGGTCTCCTCTTAAAGTTTCTGCTAGTGAATTGCGTTCCCCTGGAACGTGTTGAGACAATAGGAAGATGTTGCGTTTGAGCACCCATTTCCAAATCATTGGGCTAACTTGGAGTGTGTGTTCTGCCCTGTTTGTTGAGATAAAACATGGCAATTCTACTGTCTGTGAGGACTAGAACGGTTTGCTCCACTAAGTGATGTGTAGAGGTATTAGCAGCCTATTTTATCATTTAGAATCGATCAGCCTATTTTATCATTTAGAATCGATCAAATGGTACATTTGAACGATTTCGGCCAGTACCATTCAATCGATTATAAAGCATACTGAACATGTGGAGCGGGGGTGTCCCCTGCTCCCCATGTTAGGTATTTTTGGCCTTGGGGGTTGCAGCGGTGTCCCCCGCTTCCTCAACATGCGTGGTGGGGTGCTGGAAAAAACGAAAGGGGGGAAAAAGGAAAATGTCACCCTGCAGCATTGGATCCGACCTGTGTTAGAGGGATGATCTGACGATGCAGGGTTGCCAGGGACCCGGAGGCGAGCAAGCAGGTAAGTAGGAGAGGGTGCATTTAGGTTAAATGTGAAGAGGGATTGGGGTTGTTGCTTCGTCTGGTAATTGTTCACATGGGAACAGATACATTTCAACAGTTCACCACAAGCAATTATCAGACAAACAACCCTAAACCCTGTTGAACCACTTCTAGAGCTCTGAGGACTGCTATCAATAGCAGATGGGATTTCTCCCTGTTCACTGTCCACACACCATGTGCAGTGTGATGAAGGTAATGTGCTCCCCCACCCTGAGAGTGAGGTGTATGTTGAGAGTGACCTGTACTGGTGGATTGCGAAAAGGTTTCCCCTTTAACATTTTCTTTGATCCACCAGAGTAGAGACTGTACTAAGGGCTGCGAAATGACCACTAGATCGTCCCACTGACCGTTTGCCTGAAACTATCGATTTTGCTAGCCACTCTTGCACAGAATACATGCGCAGACCAGAAATCTGCATGAAGCCATCATCCCGAGCAGGCGCATTGCCTTGCACACATTTATCCGACAACCAGTCACATAATAAAGGATTTGGAACAGCATGTTTTGAGCAAGGGAAAGACCAAGGATTCTTGAGTTCTCATTAATGCTTCCAGAAATTATTTGATTTGACTTGGAACTATAGATTGTTTTCTGGGTGTTGAGACACATTTGTGGTTTTTCTCCAGTTATGAGCCAGTTGTTTAGATAAGAGTACAATGGGATGGATTGACTTCGCAAGGTGTGCTGCCACCACCGCTAGAACCTTCGTGAACACCCTTGGCACATAATGAAATGCCGAAGGGGAGCACCTTGAACTGATAGGGAGTATTCCATAACTGAAGTGCAGGTACTTTTGATGCACTTGTAGCATTGTAATATGAACGTATGCATCTTTCATGCCTAATGTTGCCATGTAATTCCCCCGTTTTAAGAGGGGAATACATTTTTGAGTGTTGTCACCTTTGCGGTTTCACATGTGTTGGCTGGACGCAAGTCTAACACAGGGCGCATAGTTAAATCCTTGTTTGGTACTAGGAAATACACTGAATAGATGCCCTTGTTTACCTCGTGAGCTGGAAGCAGTGCCATTGCACCTTTTTGAAGGCGAGATTTGATTTCTTCTTGCAGAATATTCTGATGCTGGGGAGACATTTTTATTTATCTTGGTGGATGATGTTGGTGTTTCTCTAGAAACTCAATTGAGTAATCCTTTGCGACTGTAGATAACACGCACTGATCGTATAGGATTCCCTCCCATTTGTGGGCGAATTGAGAAATGAG
The DNA here is from genome assembly GCF_040938575.1 of Ambystoma mexicanum. NCBI lineage: Eukaryota > Metazoa > Chordata > Amphibia > Caudata > Ambystomatidae > Ambystoma > Ambystoma mexicanum. Next base: position 286,832,708 of record NC_090926.1, on the reverse strand, counting down.
GCATGGGAGGGAACCTTGATGGGAATGTCATTGCTTAGAGGCAGAGTTGCCTCGAGCAGTGGAAGCTCGACCCCTACCTAGAATTTTTATCGCCACTTTGAAAGTTGCACTGATCTGAGGTGGCTTGGCCTTGAGGTGTAAGCCAAGAAGGGGACTGTCCCGGACTGTATCCTGTTTGAGGTGAGTGTGGGAATACTTGCCCGTGAAAGGAGCGGTGTGCATTAAATACCCTCATTGTATGAAGGCTTCATTTGCTATTATCCTAAAGTCTTCGAGGTCTCATGCTTTCCCTTTGTAGTTTTAAGTGCATCGTCTACTGCCTTACCAAAGATAACATTTGGTTCAATTGGCACGTTCAATAAAGTATACTGCGGCTCTAGTTTGAACCCTGATTGGAGTACCTAAGAATAGTTTTTTAAAAGCGTTCCTTTCGCAATAAATGCATCTAGCAGGTGCTGCATCCAAGTTGTTTTTAAGGATGTAGTTGACAACTTGCTTTACGCTCAGACATAGATTTCTGGATTTGGGATTTTAAAGGCTCAGGAACTGTATCAAGCTGTTGGAGGGCAGGGTCCCATAGGTGGCAGTTGTAACTAGCGAATAAGGTCTGTGAGAAACCCAATGGTGTTCTCGCACCCACTCCCTCCCTCCAGATCTTCCATTCAGGTGGCCAGCGAAGGGCCATCGCTTTTGAATCATGACCCTGGGGGTGGACAAGCGAGGATCACCAGAGTCGAGGGTCATGGGGGATTGGGAGAAGGACATCAGAGGACGAACATGGTATGTCCCTAAACCTGAAAACACTGACTCTACTCTGCCTCAGCTTTTTCAGGGCGTTTACAATCTAACCTTATCTCCCGCTCCTCATTTCCAACAAATACTGAGACGAGGAGGAGGCCACGAAGATCAATAAAGATTACCCATAGGAATAACATGGGGAAATAAGAGCAACCCACTTTAGAGAAAACCACTTTCCCACTAATAGGGTCAGGCAGAGTCAGGCATTTGTAGGTAACCATTCACACCAGACTCCACTGGACTGTGTTCAGCTGTAAAGGGTGTGGTAATTCACAAGGAAATGTATACGTTTGGGTTGCAGTCTGGACCAGTAGAGCCCAGAAGCAGAAGCTGCAACCAGGAGGAAGATGGCATGCGAAAATGCTGGCCCAGTGTGTTTGGGCTGCAGTGAGGTAGCCGTGCATTCAGGGAGCCGTAGAAGCGATGCCTGCATTCTGCAGGCTTGGTTCAGAAAAGTGTTTGTTCCCTTGGGGCCAGTGCCGACCCCAAGGGTGCCTGATGGACAGTTGGTGAGACCCAGACTTGAACCCTGAAATGCCTGGATTAACCGCCTCTCAATGCGACGCTGCACAGTGAGTTTCATAGATAATGTGGGAAAAACGTGGGTGCGTGCGTTTAAATGACAGCATAGCGGGAGAAAGGCACAGGCACAAAGGAGGCGTGGAATAGTAAAGAAAGGAAAGTGTGGAAGTTGAAAGCAGAAAGCGAAAAAAATACAACAAAGAGCCAGAGGAAGACTGAAAGCATGGCTAAAAAGCAGTGGCGTAGCAGAAAGCAGAAAAGGCTAAACGCCTTGCGTAAAGCAGAAGAAAGCAAAGCAGTAAGAAAAGCAGATCGGAGCAAAAGGCGAGAAAAAGGCAGATCGGAGTAGGAAGTGAGAGAAAGTGAAAAGAAATAGCGAGTGGCCCGTAATAAGAGGGACACGCTAAAGGTGCATGTGTACACAGAAAGGAAAGCAGACTACAAGATAAAGAAAGGTGCCAGGGGCACGTTAAAGAGGGTGCAAGTGTGCACGAAAATGAGAGCAGAAGAAAAGGGGTGAAAGAAGCATCTGAATGAAATAAAGAGGTGTCAGAAAAGTGAGAGCAAGAAACAAGACAGGGGCAAAAGGGCCAGAGTGGTCACAACTAGGAAAAGCAAAGAGCCTGATGTTTTCAAAAGTCGGTGGTTCTAACCCATGAAAGTATGATATGTGGAAAAGATTTGTTAATCAGAAAAGGTACATCTTGATCAATGGAATTGAAGGGGCCTAAACCTGGGGAACGGCACACTGAACTCATGAAAGAACTGTGTTGAAGTATATGTTGTGTTTGAAAGCTGGAAGAGGCCTAAGTCTTGGGGAGAAAAGGAACCCTGAGAGGCCCATCAAAGAAAACATCCTGATAAGAGACTTCGTGTTTAACGGCTGAAATGGTCCTTAGCTTGGGTAAGGGAACCCTAAGAGGCCTAGCCAAGTTAAGAGACTTGTTAGTTTCCGTTGTACTGTTGAGATGATTGAAGCGTGGTGAAGGGAACCCCCCCCCCCCGACAAGCTTACAAAGTAACCATTACAATTATTCATGGTGTTTTTGAAACTTGATTAAACTGAAGCTTGGTAAAGGGAACCCCAAGGAACTCTACTGAAGGTAGTTGAAGTGACTACAAGGGACCTGTGAAGAAGGTCCTACAAATAACCCTGTGGAGTGAACTTATTTGTAGGATACTGACCAAGCAGCACTTGTTAATAAGACCACCTGAAACTAACTGGTTTCCATTGGGAAAGGGAAGGATAGCTGAGGGGCAACATGCTCGCCTTGGAAGCAAGATGACAGAGCACCACAGGTTCGATCCCGGGTCTGCGCTTAGAAACCTCAGGTTATTTATAACGTGCTTAATACCCAATCATAGTGTTGAACCACTTTTTCTTTATTTTGAAAAGACTTCCTATCACATTTCTCTACAGCGTGAGGGTAAGCATAGGTTTAGACCCACACGGTTATTTATTTTGGACTCTTAAACGGCAGCCATCAGAAACATCAGTTAAGGGCATTACACCTTTAGAAATAGGGCTAGCTAGGCATTACACTGACCAAGGATCCTTAGACTCAAAAGGGTTATTTTGAAAACCTTTATTTACTGTGTCTCGCTCAGTGCCATGCCCGTCTAATAGGTGGTATTGTTTGCAATGCACATTTGATACGCTGTTGACATAGCCATCTCCTACCAAGAGCATATAGTTTTCATTTCTTTTTCTGGGAGTGCCTCTGCAAAGGCTAGTGGAGCACCTGCATTTTTCCTTGGGTTAGTAACCACTAATGAATCCGGTTTAAGTTGTCCTTTAATATAGAGTGGATCTGTGGCTGCAGGTTTAAAAGTTTGAGTCTTGCCTTTACTGCCTTAGACAAGAGGGGATTAGTAAAGCGGGCTGAATGCATCTCTGTACTGATTTTAGTAATGGTATAAATTGTGTGACTGGCATTTTATCGCCTAAAATGTCATCCACAAAGTCAGTGTCTTGCAGGACTTCATGTGTGTCAATTCTAAAATGTTCTGCTGCTTTAATGAGCAAGTCATTATATTGCAGTTGACCTTGTATGGGGGCAAATCAGCAATGGGCGGATCTTGGTCTTTGGGTGAAGGTAAGACTTAAATGTCTGGATCATCATGATCTTGATTGTGAGTAAATTGATAATCTTGTGAATATTGGTCACCCTGTTGTTGCTGTTCACCAATAATGTATAAATCATCTGAACCCTCTTGTTCATCAGGAGGGGCAGACGGAACAGAAGTAGTCTCCAGGGTGTAGTGAGTGTAACCTCTGGTTCTCCTCCGGTTTGTGGATCTAAAAATTGGTCAGGGTTCCCATCCATAAAAGCTACAAAACATGAAATAATTTTCTTTTTTTTATTTATTGATTTCTACTCAGTTTAGCCTGAGTTTTATCAAAGTGTCAACCCGCTTTTACAAAACTTCTCTTTTCACTTCAAAACCAGACCGCTGTCGAATCTCTCTGGCTTATCATAAAAAGGTGCAGAGGATTGCCCCTTCATCCTGCTCACTTTGATGGCTCACAGTTTTTCTGGGCCGTACTTGGCATTTGTGGCTGGTTTATCTGTTGGAATGCCAGTTCTATTAGTTTAACCATCGCCACCGTCCATCTAGTCATTTCGCCAGAGATCAATCTGTTCCACAGGTCGTCTGGTTGTATCATCCATAGATTTGTTTTCAGTGGTAGGAGGTACGTGCTTCTGTCTTGTTTAGTTTGTGGACAGTCCATCAGATGTTTCAGGGTTTCTACCACTGGTTCCTTTTAACATAGGCGACATCTCTGGTCGCTCGCGGATCCTCAAATAGATGTAATCTCTCGAGTTAGCAGGTTTAATCTAGCTTTCATGAACAGATTTCTCAATCTTTTGTCCGGGAATTTCGCACAGTAGTTTTGCGGTTTTTTCAGCTCATTGAAAGTCGGCGGCAGATGCGTTAGAAGTTTATTCCCCACCGCTTTCTCAATTGTCAGGATCCAAACCCAATCCTCCATTTTTCGTTTGATGTGATCAGGATTTTCCTTTAGCTCTTTTTCTGTGTAGGCTATTTGAGATAGGTCATCTTTTCTGGTTTTTACCCCTTTGTTTAGGGCTTCACATTTTCCTATTTCAATTTCTTCCTTGATGTTATACGTGCGTAGTGTGTCAGCAATCTTTGTCATGGTTTTCTCATATGTCTCCCTAGTCCATTGGCTAGAGCTAGGAACATTCTGACATGGAAAGGGATCCGTGGGACCTTTTCCTGGATGTAAAGCTTCTGAAATAATTGATGTGGAAGGTGCATACTGTGAGTCTTTCAACGGGATGTCAACAGGAATGGAAAGAGTAGGTTTTAAAATGGTTTTCGAAACTTGTTTTATACTTATTTAATTTTCGACATACTGTGGACATGTGTCAATGCTTCAGTGCTAGTTTTTCAGCATGCAAAAGAAATTATTTTGAAGTATCCTTTAACAGATGTAATAAGTCACAGGTGGCATAAGGGGCACTTTCTGCTCAGTCAAGCTGTCATTTAACATCTAGACTCCATGCGCCCTATGGTGGAAATGTGGCATAGAAAGGTGGTTGCCTTGTAGCATATGCTGCCAGGGTTGGCAAGGATGTTTTTTGGGCTTTTATCATGGTCTCCTCTTTGAACGAGCAGTTGGCGAAGGCGTGGTACCCCAAACTAAGGTTAATTACACCTTATAAGGATCTCACTGACCATATCAAGCAGTTAATATATGGTTCAAGCACTGCATCGAAACAGTTTTAACAGGTACGCCGCACGTTTAAACATACACACCGTAGCTCCATTTTTTGGTGTTCCTACGTGTAGAATAGATTTGGGCGTCATAAGGAGTAGCATGCATGCAGCCATTTTCAAGTTGGATTGCTAGCTAGCCACAAACAATGACTCGTAGCAGAATACTAATTCATGAGAACTACCAACACCACCCTGCACTGAATAATCAAATACTGTTGAAGTCTTGCAATGTTCATGTAGTGCTCATGCAATTGTTCAACTGCTATAAAATACACACTGGAAAGGAGAGGTATCAATCATGTGCTGCGCTCCAAGCTGCCTAGTGTTATGCATATTCCAAGGTATCTCTCCCCTAAGTGAGTCACACACTATTAGTCATCTTACTATTGGACTGAGCTGGATAACATGGTACCTTTGATCAGGATTATTTGAACCTAAGGACTACAGGGTGGAAGTAGTAGTTCAAGAATACAGTTGTCTCTATGAATATTTGCAGTGTTGTAAATTTGTTTGAGCTAAGGGCTAATAGTGATGCACTAAACAGGTGTATTTATGAGCTGGATGGTTTGGATATGGAACTCACAGAGATCAGGCAGGGAGAACATAATGAGTTGGTCAACGCTGGAAACAAGAGGGTGTATCCCAGCTGTTATCACTGGAACAGAGTATGGGGTCTGACCATTTAGCCAAGATTCGAAGAACAATTTACTGTTTGGGGCTATACCCTAAATGATGAAGAGATGCTAGGATTTTGTGACATTGGCTTTGGTATATCACTTGGCTTGTTTCAAATGCAATGTAAAGTGATTTATAAGATTAAGATATTTGGGTAGGGGGGAGCCGAGTTCTGTTGCTAACAGAACGGCTGTGAGCTGCATTTGGGTTGGGCAAACCAAGTTGGTTGTGTATTCTTGTGTTCGTTCGTTAGTTGTGCGTTTCTCTTTTTGTCTGGGTTGTATGTACATCTCTTCACAAGGTGGGGAACAGACGCTTTAACAACGTTGCACAACTCAGGTTAGCTTGAAGGTGGTCTCTTGGAATGTGAATGTTGCTAACTGTGAACAAAAAAAAGAGGACATTGGATAGTTTGAATGAAATGGGAGCAGATATTGCTCCATTACAGGAGACACACCTTGTGGAAGCTGATGCAGAAACATTGAAACAAGATAGGTAGGGAGGATGTTTGTTCTTCTTTTACCCACAGCTCCAGAGGGGTTTGTACACTAATTCGAAAAAAATGAGCCATTCTGTAATTTCATGCAAGAAGGACAAAGATGGATGAATAGTGTGTGTAACTGTGAATGTACAAAATTCTAAGTATGGGGTCTGCAATGTATATGTTCCAAGTGGTGGGTGGGCGGGGTTGTTTCATTCTTTCTTTCCTTGGCACAGTTTATACAGAGTGTAGGCCAATACCAACTTATCTTCGGAGTTGATTTCAATGTTACATTGGACCCACTATTGGATAAAAGTGTTGTTTCATCCAGGTCATACACTAGAGTTAATCGTGGGGCTGTACTAGATCTAATGGATGAATGCCAGTTTATAGACGGGCAGTATACCTTCTGCTCAGGGCGTCATAACCTGTATCCTTTCATTTATTGGTTCTTGACAACTGGCCTATGTACACACAGAACTTCAAGGCTGGGGGCATAAGTTTCATCTTGATTTCAGACCATGCCCCTTTATCAATTGAAATGTCAATGTCATTTCCAATACCGAAAACCAGTTTCTGGAAAATTAACGTTCGTTTACTTGATGTGGATGTGCTGGATAAAATTGTAAAGAAAGTAGAATTTTTCATCATCATCAGAGTAAACTGGACGATGTGTCTGGGGAATCTGTATGGGAGTCATTTAAATGTTATACGAGGGGTATGTTGATCGGCCTCTCTAGTAAGAGGCAAAAGATGGTAGCTAGAGGAGGAAACCTCCACATTGGAAAGACAGTTGATGATGGATTCAACTGTGGGATTAAGTCCTGAGCTGAAACGCAAGAAATGTACATTAGAAAAAATGCTGACAGAAAGAGCAGATAGGCTTCTTTTCAGGGCAAGGTGCCCTTACTATGAAAGAGGAGAGAAATGTGATCAGCTGCTGGATCATCAACTTAAGGACTTGGAAAGTGAGAAATCGATTAGTGCAACTAAAAGCGTGCCAAGTGTTCTGACATATGAGCCAAAAGAAATTAATAAAGAATTGAGCAAATATTACATAAACATTTATACTTCCGAAGCAAAGATGAATACGGATGATCTGAAACATTACATAGAGGGCTGCAACAAAGAGAACTGAGCAGGCATCGAGAATTAGTATGGAGGAGTATTTAAGTGTGTAAAGTGTAAAGACTGGAGGGGGGTGATCTGTACTCCTGCCCTCTATATGGCAGAGTAAAAGCACAGAGCACCCCAGCCAAGATTCTCTATAGGGTAGCAATGGACGAGCAATTAGGCTTAGCTCTCAGGAGGTGATGCAGGCTGGTTCTTACAAACAGTGCAGTCCCCAAGCCCCCACAAAGGAATGTCCACACACTAGGTTAGTGATAAAACAGTTCTTTATATAAATAAGGTTCAAGTTATATATACATACAATAAAGCTTTGTGTTCAGGCAATTCTATAATAAATGTACAATTTCTATGTGGTACCACAATTACTCTTTGACGACAAAAAATGCACCAACTGCTGACAGTTTCAAATGACATACAAATCAATAGCAACAGGTATCAACCAAAGAGTTGAGAGGAAAACAAGTTGGTTAAACTATTGGCAGAATATTGGGCCCCTAACACCAGGTACAGTTCTGTGTGAGGATCCCCCCCCCCAATTGGGCAACCTGTAACTAAAGATATACGGACAAGCCCAGAAATAACACTCTGCTAAGAGTATATGGACTGGGCTTGTCCATATACTCTTAGCAGAGTGTTATTTCCTTCCACAAATGTTCTACTACCCCAATGTACCTGGTTTAGCAGAGTTCGACGACGGGTCGTCGACGGATCCTTCTTGAGTGAACTCTTTAAAGGCAGGAGCCACGGATTGTCGAGATTCCTCGAAGAAAAGGTAAACAATAGTGTCAAGGCAGCAGCTTCTGTCTTTGTGGTGCTAGTCAACAATCAGTCATGGACATCCTGTGAAGAGGAGGCATGCGGTGCACCTCGACGACGATAGTTTGTTGCTGCAAAGAGTCAATGAAGAACGTAGGCCCAGCAAGGGCGTTAGGTCATCGGCGGCTGGCGGGTAGCGATTGGGCCTCGACCACGGCTGGCTTTCGCATGTTCATCAGAGTCTTAGAGGACTTTGGTTGGCAGGAAACACACTGGCGGACTCTACTCGGTTAGTCTGTGACCTTGACCATCTCCAGCGGTACAAAGCGGTCAACGGTGATGAAACAGGGAGTCCTTGATTCAAATATTTTAGGCAATGGAGCGTTGCAGCTCCGGTCGGTGATGGTCATTGACGGTAATGGATTTCAATGTCCGGGTGCTTCGCTTCAGATTCCTCAGCGGTTCCAGTCTACGGTCGGCAGCCTTTCAATGACTAACTTCTAGAGAGCCTTTGTGAAGGTTAGCTAGTGCACGATGTTCCCTCGTAGCTCGGGAAGAGGTCTCCTAGCCAGGCCCTCTCTTGGATCAGTTCTTGGAGACACGACAGCTTTCAGATTGTGTCGAAGGAAAGCTTCAAGTATAAGCATCAAGTTTCGACTTCAGCTTCTGAACAATTTTCATCAGTGAGAGGTCCCCAGATATACTGTTGGGTCTCACTCAGGCAACCAATCATTCAGAAGGGCATTCAGGCAGGCAGCCAATCAGGCTCACAGTGCATTCAGGCCATTCTTCTCCCTCCAGACACTCACAGCAAGGAATGTGGATTGGGACAAGCACCCAGCCATTTAGCACTCCACACTGCATTCATACCCGTTTTGGGCAGGGCTCTCTCAGACTTTATGTCACATACCAGAAACCAGACACCCATAACATGAAATGCATATTGGTCACACTCCATTCACCCAGGTCCCACCCCAAGGGTGTACCCACAACATACAGTCACTGGGAAGGCTCCAGCCAGTCTGGCCTGGACTGCCTCCCACAATACCACACATGGAACTTCCACCCAACAGCCAGTCAGGGGAAGGGACAGAGCCAGGGCTTCCCAGGATTTTGGGAAAACAAGGTAACGGGCAATAGAAAGCAAGAGGACACAGGGGCCATCTGGTATCCCATCAGGAATCAACGGTTTCTAATGGCAGGACCTGCGTATCCCAAAATGGAGGATACTCAGAGCACCTCTCAAATTCAGCATGGGGCTGCCACCAGCCCATACCCTGCTCTGTGGGCCACACGCAGGTGCCCAAAAACATACTAGGGGTACAGGGTTGTACCCCCACCCATGGGTGCCGTAAGGGTATCCCAAGGGTCTGTTCACCACGACCAAAAAGAAGAAGAGCTGCACTGCCAGGAGTCCCACATGGACTGTGCAGAAAATAACACCGAACACACATTATAAAAGGACTACAGGACAAGGATATGGAGGCCCTGACCCTCAATGCATTTCCAGCATCACAGAAGAGCTGGTTAACGCTGCATATCACCTACAAAATGGCAAATGTCCGGGTCTGGATGGTTTGCCAGCCAAATTTGACAAAGTTTTGCCAGAAGCAGTCTATGAACTGATGCTACTTTCTCTGAAGAAGGGCAGGCCCGAAACAAACAAGCAGCTATAGACCTATAAACCTGATAAACACAGACAACAGAATATTGGCAAAGGCACTGGCTATGCAAATTGAGAACATTCTGCCATAAGTTGTGGACCCTGGTCAGGCAGGTTTTGTAAAGGGACGACATGCTTCAGGGAACATGTGCAAGTTGGTCCTGACCCTATACGAAAGTAAGAAAATGTCTTAATGTGGCAATCCTGTCTTTGGACGCGGAGAAGACATTAGACTGCATAGAATAGAACTTCCTTGAGGAAGCTTTGAGAGGCTATGGTTTTGGAGACAAATACAGTGGATAAAACTATTGTACTCAAAACCTACTGCTTCAGTGAATACAAATGGCTTTCCATCAGATGACTTTGAACTGGGCAGGGGTACGAGACAGGGTTGTCCACTTTCCCCGTTGCCGTTTGTCCTTGCGATAGAACCATTAGCTGAAAAGATCAGAAGGGATCCAATGATTTGCAGAGTTCAGTTTGGAGAAGCATCACAGAAACGTTGGCTATACACGGATGATAGGTTACTGGTGGTTGAGGATGTGGACAAGTTGATTCCGGCAGTAATGAAACAAAAAGACACCTGCCATGATTTCTCAGGTTACAAGATAAACTGGACAAAATCTGAAGCAATGGCTGCATCTGAATCCTGTATCAGTCAACAGTTGACCAGATATGGATTCAGTTGGTGCCAAGAGAATGAAGTATTTTGTCATTTGCTTAACTAGATATGTGGCTCGCATAATGGACGTTAATTTGGGAATTATAATTGAGAAGTTGAAGAAAGATCTAGACAGATGGACGGAGCTAAAATTAAGCCTGTGGGGTAATGTAAATGCTATAAAGAGGGCTTTGGCGCCAAGCATTACTCATCTCAAGCATGATCCCACTAATAGCGAAGAAAAAGGAAATGAAGCAAGTCGACAGCATGTTACAATCTTTTCTGTGGAATGGAAAACAACCCTGCTTGAAGTTGTGGAAGCTGCAGCTCCTGTGTGCGAAAGTGGGTTTGGGATTCCCAGACTTTGCAAGATAAAATCTTGCCTTTGCTGCGAGACACTTAATTCCATTTACTAAGGATGCAGCGGATGGGTGGAAACTAGCTGAGACGAGTAGGTGTACGCCTGCATCGCCTAGAGCGTTTCTAACAGAGAAAGTAAATCTTACCCGCCACCTAAGGCAATGCTGCCGAAATTCTGGGGAATTAACGAAAGAAGAAGACTTTTGCTCATGGAAATCATCAGTATGGCTGAATCCTGTGATTGGCCAGAACAACGTCTTTGAATCCAACACAAATCGGTTCCTATGTTCCTGTGTGGAATCCGGTGGCTTGGCGACCTGCTTGCGGACAGGAGATGGATCCCTTACAATAAATTAACTGCAGAAAGCGGTATGCAAGAGGGCTATGGGTGAGAGGGTTCCGGGTTAAAACGTGGAGCTTGCAGATTGGATTAAGGAATTTGCAGTGGGTGGCCATATATTGTCGAAAGTGTACAAACATCTTTCGAAATGCAAACTGAATAATGAAAATCTGTTTAATAAGTGGTCAGAAACTATTGGCTCTGAAATGCAGGTGGGAAAAGATTTGCAGAAATGTGCAAACAACATCACTAAATGTAGGAGAAAGGGTTTGACAAATCAAAATATTGAACATAGTGTACTGGCCACCACAGAGACTCTACGAAAGGGGAATGCTTGAATCCAATAATTGTTGGAGATGCTAGCAGGGTTGGTTCATTTGAACATATGATTTGGGATTGTAGCAGTTAAGGGTATTCTGGAACGAAATTATAGACTAGGAGCAAGGTTTTAATGCTGGATGTTGATTATGATTTTTAGACCATCATCTTGGAGGAGGATGATGATGTAATAGAAGATCTATCATTCCCGCAAAGATTTGGTTCTGCAGGGCTTCTTGTCAACAAAGAAAATGATATTGCGGGAATGGAAGGGTGAGAAATTGCCTACTGCATCAGCACGGTTGGAGGACCTACATAGAATGATTTTGCAAGAAAAGGTTATTTTGTAGATGAACAAGAAATGCAACCGACATGAAGAGATTTGGGACAGGTTTTTGGAGTTGTAGATAATTGTTCTGTTCACCACATTATATAAAGGGTGGCAGGGGGATCTTATTTTGTATTGTAATGTCTTTGATGGCCAACTCTTAAATAATGTTCAGTACAAATGTGAATTAAAAAAAAAAAAAAGATTCAAAGCGCGGTGCCCGTAACTACTTTGCTCAGCATTATTTTGGGATATTTGCAGAGGCGTAGCCAGGATTGTCTACCTATTGGGGCCTGAAGTCAATGTAGCTTGGCCCAAAGCAGTGACATTAACAGCTGTCAATGCCCACTGTCAGTGCTGCTGAGTGGGCATTTACAGACTTTGGATGGGCCTTGCCCGCTCAGGCCCTACCCTGTCTACGCCTCTGGATGTTTGTTATGTGGCGGTCGCATAGGCGAGGGCCCAGAGGACAAAGGATGCCCAAGCCAGAAAGGGATTTGGCACTTTCCCTCGACACTGTGTGGCCATGTTTGTAAGATGATTTAGTCAACGTACGGCTATGGGTTGTATGCTTAGTGTGATGCAAGTGTGTGCCTTTGTCGCAGAGTGTGGTCTTCATCACAGAACCACTGGCCTGCTTTTCAAAGTGGCGGACTGGCACTTGGGCTTCACAAGAACCCACGTCATCTTCAGTGTCACTACGTGCACCGCAGCTGCCTTGTACTTCCTCCGCCTCTTCGGCACCTGTTAGGACATCAATGGATGCTTCGGCCTGCATGTCATAGGCAGCCCAACGTTTTGTACGCTGGTCTTTTAATGTTTTTGATTTAAACAATTTTCAAGCGTTAGAGTGTTTTTCAGAGTGATCTCTGGGGAGGCAATGATTGCACACACCGTGTCCTTCCAGGGGTATTTACAATTGCAGGACGGGCAACAGTTAAAAGGCGTATTTTTCATTATTGGTGTACAAGGCAGCACGATGAGAAATGTTAAGGCGAGGGAAAGGAAAAGACATTCTATGTAAAAGAGTATATGACCACCCCCACACTCCCTACTGTAACAGTCCAAAGACTGGTGTAGGTCAAAGCCAGCTGTCATTGAGAAGCAAGGAGCTGCCGGAGCTCCGGATCTGAAGTCGATCACCAAAAGCCACTGAAGGAAAGTTGAAATAATGAAAAGTGGACGTAAATAGTTTACGTTTATAGCTTTGGGTAATATGTGGCGCTAATCTGAGGGACCTCAACGCATGAAGGACCATGGGTACAGTAAACATCACACCAGGGATAGTATTACAAACACGCCCAGTCCAGGTACATTTTCGATTTTGAAAACAAGTCATGCAATGCTCAATCACTACCACTAGATGTCAGTCTATGCATAGTATGTGCTAAGCAGATCCACAAGCCTGAGAACACATGCTCAAACGCCCCACAAAACCATTAAAAAAAACACTTAACACATACAATCACAGAAGTCCTACACTCATACCCAATAGCCTTATGCAATTTAGTCACATGACATGCACTATTATGCCATAAACATACACCCCACAAAACACGAATACAAATTTTTAAAAAATCTTTTACCATAAAAACGTTATTCCAAAAAGACAAGTCTACAAACAGAAGATATAATCTGAAGCTACCAACACCCTCTACACCTTTACAAATGCAACCTCAACACTCACTTTACATATTAAGCAGGTTTCCTACATCAATACTATAGTTCAAGTGACTTCTTTGTTTTTATGGATCGTTTTATTATTATTAAAAGGTTTCAACAACTAGCAGGATTTTCAAACAATACAAAAATGTACCTTAAGTGGGAACATGATACAAAGTTCAAGTGAGTGTTAAACGCTGGATTTGTAGTGGAATTGGTTGTTTCTACCTTAACATTGTTATTTATCCTGTTTGTAGACTTATACTCGTTAGAGTAACTGTAAAGATTTTCCAACATTTGTACTGAAAGCACGCTAGCAAACAATAGCACGGAAGGAAGGATACACACGCTGCTTTTACTTTACGCGAACAGGTGCTGACGGATCGCCTGTCCGACCGCTGATTCTTTTCCAAACCTGTGGCGCGTGCTCCAGGTGGCCGCTTGACATAGGTCTTTCAAGGACACTCCCGCCCAGAAGGCTACCTACACTTCTCTTCCTCTAGTGAAATGTGCTGTTGGCAGAGTAGGGAGTGGGTCACCTCTTGACTGGTGACAGTGAGTGATACAGTTTGTTGCCCAATGATACAGGCCCTGCTTAGGGATAGTGTCCCTTGTTGCAGCCTGAGAAAGCTATAAGAAATCTTGTTGAGAATGGACAGTCCTTTGTCCTCTGTATGTAGAATTTCAAAGTTCTTGACGTGTCCAAGGAATGCAAAGCCTGTTCAGCTGCAGTGGAGTGGTTGCTAAAGAAGGTAGGAGCACTACCCTTGGACAACGTCATCTCCGACACCACCTTAGAAATAAACTTGGGATGCGGCCTAACGATAACCCGATCTTTCTGAAGACTGTGAAAGGTGGGTCAATGGAGAATACCTGGAGTTCCCCCAATTTGCCTGGCTGAAGTGATAACCACCAGGAAGGTCACCTTCCATGAAAGAAAGCGCATGTGGCATTTATGAATGGATTCATAAGGTACTCCCATCAAAGCTGTCAAAAAACCTTATTGAGACTCCAGGATGGCACAGGTCTTTGCTGCTTGGGAAAGGTTTGCAATAGTCATTTAAGGAAAGCTTTACTTGCTGCATTGGAAAGAAAAGATGCCTGATGAGGTCTTGTGGTGTAAGCCGAAATGGCCGAGAGGTGTACTTTAATAGAAAATGGGGCCAGGCCGGTCTTTGCCAAGTGGAGGCGATAGGGCAAGATCTGTTCCACTGACAGGGTGGATTTGTGTGCCATTTTGTGCACCACGTCTTAAAGCGCTTCCACTTCTTGGCATAGGTGGAACGAGTGGACTGCACTCTAGCTGCCTTAAGGTCCCAGCACTCAGTCTAGCGTAAGGTCATGAAACTTGCTGTTCAGGTACCAGCCCTTGAGAGACAGACTCACTGGATCGTGGTGAAGTAGTTTGCCTCCGTGTTGAGACAAGAGGTGCAGATAGGGCCAGAAACGGATGGAGCCCCCTCGAACATTGCAGAAGTGCTGTGTACCGTGCTTGTCAAGCCCATGCAGGGGCTACCAGAATCCTCTTGCATGGTTTCTCCTTCATCCTCCTCAGTACATGCGGCATCAGCAGGGTCGAGGGGGTGAAGGGAGAATCGTACAGCAACTGTTCCGTCCAATCCAACGAGAATGTGTCCCCCCCAGAGAGAGAGCGCTTTTGGGTACCTGGAGGCAAACTGGTTGCACTTCTTGTGGTCTAGAGTGGTAAACAGAATAGAACAGCCGGTTGAGCTGTTGGTCTTCCAGCTCCCACTCGTGGGACTGCAAATACTCCCACCTGAGCTGGTCTGCCAGGACATTGTCCTTTCCTGGAAGGTACTCTGCTCTCAGCTGGATCTTGTGCTTGAGGATCCATTTCCAGAGCCTTTGCGCATGCAGTAACAAGACGGTCGACCTTGTGCCTCCATGCTCGTTTGTATAGTGCATAGAGGTTGTATTGTCCATTTGCACTGTCACAACCTGACTGGTAAGAGCTGGCTGGACGGACTTTAGTGTCCAGCATATCGCTCGCAGTTCCAGCACATTTATGTGAAGGTGGGAGTCCTGCCCACACTCCCCTCGCTTGAAGATCCCCCCCCCACCCGCTCAAGTGAGCACCCCATCCCAATAGAGGGGCATCTGTTCTGAGCAATAACATGGACGTGGGTGTCTGAAATGGCATGCCCAGTGTTGGGTTGCCCTCCTTGGTCGACCAACATAATGCATTGTGGAAGGTTGGTGAGGAGCACTATATCTTCTCATGAGCCATTGACTTGGGCCCACTGACAGTCCAGTTCTTCTTGGATGGGCCTCATTTGCAGTCTGCAATTCGGAATGAGGAAGATACAGGAGGACATCATGCCCAGGAGGGACTTGTATTGCCGTACTGTGGACGTGGCATTCTCTAGAAACCCGGCAACTAGCCCCAGTATTAGTTATTCTCTCTGGTGATGGTCATACCATTGGGATACAAGTGTCTAGATCTACCCCCAAAAAGATCGAGGTCTGCACTGACATGGGTGATTTTTCCCTGATGGTTGAAAGCCCAGGCTTTGGCGCAGGGCTGTTTGCTCCACATGATTCTTAAGACAAGTCAGTCTGCTTCAAATGATCGCAGGCTTGACATCTTTATTTGTTCTTTTTTTCAGATGGACTGCAGCCATTTACTAGTATAGGGAGGTTTTCCCCTTTTATTCTTAGGGATATGTTTTTTTGTAAGCATGGTTTTTGTAAGGAGTTTTATTATGAAACTAAAGCACAGTAGTACGTTACTGGCTTGAAACAAAAGTTCATCATTTTGTACCAGGGCTTTATGACAGTGAAGCTGGTTAAACTGATTAAGGACAGGTATGCCAGCCACCAGATTGTTATGAGCAGTTAAATGTGAATAATTTTAAAGCCTTGCTAAATAGACTAAGCCCCACACTACGTCATCAAGAGTAATGCCTTCTTGGTCACTATTCAGCACAGTCGTATATTTGTGTCCTTTATATTTAGGGGGGGGGGTCCAGGGAATAACCATTTATTAACTAGAGATTACCTTAAGAATCGCTCATCCCATCCATCATGTCACCAACCCTCAACTATTTGAACTCCGGATTGAGGAGGAGCCCCTGCTGGTAAGATGTGCCGCATTGTACTAGACTATATTAGTGTGTACAGCCAGGGGAGTCATAGCCACCCTACAGTGGTAGTGGCGTCATACATGCAGCACTGATTCCCCGGAAAAGGTCTCATCCATGTTGCCAGGGGACGACAGCTGCTACCAGATCCTGACCCTGGGGGTGGTATTATGGGGACGATCACACTGGAAAAGATGGCTGTTGGGGGAAGGTGGTGACCCCCTAAGGAGGGACATGGTATTCTTCCCTTCCCAGAGAAGACAATCTCATAATTCCTAAATTCACGATGGCTTGTTGTCACTATACAGATCCCTCCCGTTGTAAACCCCAAAACCCCTTCCAACAAAACACTCCAAGCAGAATACCATTCATACCATATACACAACACACATCTAACCTCTTCAGTCTCTGTTTTGTACCAAACAAAAATCCTAAAAGAATATCACTTTAGAAGTCTCAGAAATCCTATGGACTCCAACTCCCATAAAGCCTCAATTATTGAGACGAGGAAGGAGGAGTTCATGTGGATTGAAGCAAAACCCCAAGCTCAACAGGAACACAGCGGGGGGATCTCATGGGAAGAGACGCCCCCTCTGGGAATAGGCACTGACAACTAGTGTTCGTATGACCCACTTCCAATTACCCCTCCTCAACCTACTCCTATGCTACACCCCAGGAATAGACCCAACCACTCTATTTACCTGTGAAGTGCCAGTGACATAAAATACACTGAGACTCCCCAAGTAAGACTTGCATCACAAGGACCGGGACGAGGAGGAGGTGTGGAACTATGAAGATCATTACCAAAAGTAGGTGTGAGTATTCTAGTGCTCCACTAAAGGTCACTACTAACTCCAACATAAATACAGAAGATGAACTTGGGAGTTGGTCAAGCCATCGCTGGTGGAGCCGAAGGCCGAGTAACAACTATGCACTGGACGAAGTAAGGGCTGTAGACTGGGACTCTGTCTGCGTGAAGGTGTCTCTACCGGGTCAGACGTGAAACGACCTGTGCGGTGGCTGGCAGACAAACAGCCAGACCAGAGAAAGCTGAGGGACTGCGTAGTTCAGACTGGGCGAGAACGCTGGATGAAGCCAGCAGCCGGGATGCCACTGACCAAAGGGAGAAGTGGCAAAAAGCCCATGAACAAGTTTCTGGACAGACAGGAGTCTGCTGACACGTTCCCTAAAAGGTAGGGAAGAAACCAGACCAGCTGGTGGGGGACTAAAGGGAGTGTTGGCACTTAAGGGGAATGTACTGGAGAAGCACACCAAGAGAATAGGGGTAGAAAAAGACCCCCAGAGAATTAGAAATATTGTGATTGCAAAAGGGGAAGAACTCCCGAAGAGGGGACAGTACATAACCCCACAACTTGACAGAGAGTCAAGTGAACTTTGTAAATGATCTTCATGACTGTACTTGGTACGATGGTGAACCAAGTCTGTCCACTAAACTGACTAGAGAAATACGGGTCTGGGACCCACAAACAAAGAAGGCAAGAGAGAATTACCCTCTACCTCAAGGCAGTACTTGGCAAGACAGAAGGCCAAGTGGGCTATACTGACAAGACCTGGGTCAAGAATCATACTTGTGCATGAATAGTTGGCAAAGAAAGAAAAGTGTGAAACAAGGATCCCCAGGGGAAGGATGTCATTCCTGTGGGTACTGCGGAGTGCGAGGGGACTGTGAAACCAAGATACCAGGAGAAGGGAGTCATTCTCCTGGCAGTGCTACATCTACAAGGAAAAGGGACAGTCTAACCAAGAGGCCAGGGAAAGGGAGACATTCTCCTGGTAATTGAATCTGCAAAAAGGATCAAACCACAGAATATTGTGATCCTGGGGAAGGGAGTAATTCCCCCTGGGGTGAGGAAACTGACCTTTTCTAATACAAAGTGTTAAAGTAGTCATTTGTCTGGGAAGTATTGGGACTTGTGGAAGGGAGACATTACTCCTTGTTAAGAACTTGCAACCAGAACTGTGCTACCCAGTCCAGGAGAAAGGGAGTAATTCTCCTGGACCAAGAATATTTGACGCAACCGTCTAGTTTAGTTGAAATTGTAAGGGACAGAGTTCATTTTGACACATGACGGTGGACCTTTTAATTTACAAAGACATTCTGACAGCCCCATTAGCTCTTTAGTTGAGGTTAGATTTTTGCTTAATTTTCTTGGTGAATAAAAGTCTAGCAACCATTATGCCACCTGTGTGTCAGTCTCCTCCTGCACCCTTACAATACAGAATGCATGACCTAATCGTAGCTGGATTGGGAACAACCAGAAGAGCTGACAACACTGCTGCATTAACTGTGTGCAGGTCCTGTATAAAACGATAAACCTCTTTACCTGGTTCCTTAGTAGGCAAAATAGTAGTATTGCAGGGCCTGAGGGTTGGGACAGTAATGCCTTGCCAGAAAAGGGGTTCTGTCAAGACGAATACCATCTTCAGCCTGCCTGGAAATGGGATACTGTGGGGCACATGGCAAGGGCTTGGCAGGATTCAGGTTAATTTTGACTGGCTCAGCATTGACCATATATCCAGTATCCTTTGCATGGGTTGGCCATCATTAATTTGAGTGGGAGCCAGTGTAACAGCCCGAGGCGCGGACAGGAGGGGTCAGACCGGCTCTCCAAGTCTGACTGGGTTATTTCCTTTAATATCACCACTGCCTTGTGCTCTTCGTGAGCAGGAATATAGAGATACACACCATCAAGGGAATGGTAAATGGAGCAGCTCAGCTTACATAAACCCAATCCAAAAAAATTCACAGTAGAACAAGGGCTCAACAGAAAAGCATGTTAGTCTGAAATTGAACCTATTGTGAGCCTAAGCAGAGTGGACACAGGGTGGGGTATTGGAGTACCCCCAATGTCCGCTGCATGAACATCAACATAAGGAGCAGTACGATCAGCCGAAATAAGTGGTGCAACAAGTGCAGGGACCCCTTGGCAATCCTACACATCGGTTAAAAGGCAATGGTGGTGGGGGTAGAAACCTTGCTGTTCCACTTGGTGCCGTTCGCTGGCCAGCTCGACCACCATAATGCCACTGAGGACACTCGGCTTTCCAGTGTCCAAACTCTTTACAGTAGTTGCACAGACTGCCGTGAGTGTTCGTGTAATAACTTTCTGCAGTTCGACCTGGTTCAAACCACTAAGGAGCACTTCTCCCTCTTTCCTGCCCCCGCCTACTCCGAGCAGGGCGAAACCCTCCCCTCACTTGGGGAGGTTGTAAACGCTGTATTTGCAATGCCATTAACTTGGCTTCAGTGGTTTCTTTTGGTCTTTCAACCTGCTCATTGAAATGTTGTGCAGCCAACAAAACTTCCACTAATCCCTTTCCTTCCCATCCTATCAACACTGCCTTAATTCCTTCTGACACTTTTGGTTGCAGTCCCATCACAAACTGGGCCACCAAGGCTTTCAGCGCTATCAGCACCACATCCACAATCCCAGAATACTGTTCAAAACATCTCTTCAAAGATATTCAGCCGAATGTTCTCCCTTAGCTTGCTTGCATGCATTGATTTTTTACCATTTCGTCGTTAGAAGCCAAATTTGAATTATAGTTTGCACCAGCCTGCCAGTAAATGCTTTCAAATCCGTAGCGGTAGTCTGTACTTTGGCTGGCCAATTTGTGTGTACCTTTAGCAACGTGACTGTATCAGTGGGCAGTACTGCTTGTAAACACTGATTCAGATCAATACAAGTAGGGTGATGACAATAAATGATAACCTGCAATTCCTCCTGGAAATTAACAGGATCTTCTTGTATCTTTTGAAACCTCTGAGCAATGTTAAACAAATCAGTAGCGCTCCCTGGGCATGTATAATCACGAAGGTATCGCCTCCTCCCTGGAGCTGTCCGAGCGGGAATGCGCCAGTACTGGTATTAAATGTACCCGAGGACAGTGAAAGGATTTTAGAAATATGAACTCCTATTTTGGGAGTAAATGGATCGACCATTGAATTTATTGGGGTAAACGGATAATACTTTAGCGGTTTGGTAGAGTCTAGGCTAGCCATTATCTGGTTGGGTGTTTTCATTAAGAATAGCCTTTGGCGTACAGGATATGATCGTTTGTATCCGGCTTTATGGGTCGGTACCTGCAGGTCTGACTACTTGGTTTTCAAAACTTTTACTTGCTCCTGGAGCTTTTTTTTTTCTTTCTTTTTTTTGTGTCTTTCAATGCCGGGTCTTAGATTCAGTCCGTCTTTTACACGCCTCAGTATAGCAGTCGAGATAACTGTCCCATTGGCTTAGGTGTACACGTGCACCTTTCTTCTCTAGTACTTTACATACATTTGTTATCCTGTCTAAATCAAATGTGCCTTCTTGGGGAAAGTGTCTAGGTAACTCACTGTGTATATTTGTGCCATTTGTCCAGGTACTTGCATGCTTTTGGCGAGTAGGGAGTAAAAATGAAGTGTGCTGGATTTCCTTTAGGAGGAAGTGGCACTTGTCTAGACTGCCCTGAACCCATTCTCTCTGGTTAAGATAATGTATGGCTTATTTCAAATCCATGTTCGTTACTATCTATTGAAACACGTTGCTAGCGGTATGGGTATGGCTCATCAGTTTAACCACTCTGCCATGTCTATTCAGACACTCATGTATCGCACCCAGCCTACGTTCCTCCGCCAGCACAGAAATGTCAGTAATGCTTGCAGGTGTTGGTCAGATTCAGAGGACTGCTAGTTCACAGCCTAGATTTCCAATTACACTACCCACAATTCAGAGACAAATGGGTAAGAGTCAGACAAGACAGTCAGTAGAACCAAAGTGCTCCCGTACTAGGTTAGATTAGGTTGTGAAATATAAAGTGGGTTAGCAGACCAGAGTTGCACATTTAGGGCTTCACATAACAAGGTGCGGGTTTAAGAAAGGACTATTTAAAGAAGGAGCCAAGTACCCCACCTCAACCACTTCGCCTCTGTTGCCTAGATGTTGGGTTCCAGTGAAAATGCTGATATCGAAGAGAATCCTGGAAGCAAGTTTCCCATTGAGAAAGCCATACCTGCATACAAGACAGTATGATGGCCATTTGGAATGAAATCCTGGAAGAAGCAGGACCAATGAATGGAAGGAAAGAATGGTGACGTCACATGAAGAAAGCCAACGTACATGGAAGAGATGCAGGGACAAGAGAATGCAGAATGCAGATATTCTATAAGTTATCAAGAAGGTATCAAAGATAAGTGACATCTTGGGATCAAGATGAAGAAACCTATGCTGCAGAAACAATGAAGGGATCAAGTTATTTTACACATGTACAGATGCAAAGAAACGCAAGCAGACGAAGTATTCTTGGGGCTAACTTTATGGTGAATAGATTGCGGCATGCGCCAACGTATGCATATATGTTGAAGTGAGTAAAGAATGGTTGTTTCCACTAACTATTACAGCAGAGCTGACCAGAGAAGGAAGGCCTCTTTTCCAGTGTGTCGCAGTTAAAAAGCAATTGAATTACAGAAGCAGATCTCAGAAAGGCAAGCTTGGATGAGCCCCAAGAAGCTAAAGTCTTATCAGGTTGGGGTGAGCAGATATTGGATACAAATCGTGTGAAAGAACAAAACTCTTTTTCAGAAGACATGGACAAAAACAAGGAAGACGTCGGAGTACTATTAGAAAAAAGTATTTTAAATACGCTAGAGCTCGATTTTGTGGTCTTCAATCACGTAGAAGGATATAGTTGGACGAACACGATGGTCACACCTACGCATGAGGGCAGAGTGTGCCTTCACTCCCCTGAATTGTCCAGAGCAAAACACTCCCAAGGACAAGTTCAAAGCCTTCATTGACAGCAGAACACTGAGGTGATGATAGAAGAATATGCCAATTGGTGGGAAGCTATGGTTAAGACTAGCTCGCAAGCACCTGGAAGACCAGCCTGCGTGCTGCTAAACATAAGTGGAAAAGTACTGACGGAGGTTAGAGTGCCAACCAATTGTAGGGGGCCGTGTAATTAAGGGTCCTATAGTTTGTGTAACCAATGGGACGTTGTGTATTTAGTGACGTTCATAGTGTCCTGTTTAGGGGGAGGGCTTAGTTGCCCCACCTGATGTTAAGGAATCTATCCCTTTTCTTCACTCTCAGACGAGTATGGATCGTACACGTCATCAATGACGATTTATTGCTATAAAAGAATGCTTTTTATTTTAAGATGCATTGAGAGATCTTACGCTGAGACGTCTGTTGTACTCCCTGTTTTAGATCATTGGTATTAAAAGAGTTACCTTTTTGTCAACTAGCTGAGTCGCTTCGATTATTGATGTTTGAGTAACTTCCGCACACCCATCCATCTGCTACCTCGTCTTAAAGGGCTGGAGTCCACCATTCATGATAGTAGGCTTTGGTGACCCGGAAATATCTCACAACCTCTGCCATTCGGCTGAAAGGACATGAAGCTCCCTGTAGATAGCAGATATTCGTTTAAAGCAAGTCTTGCAAGCTAGGTTAGACGGGTCCCTTTTTTTCCCCAGGCAGAAACCCCTCCCGGCGTCTACAGGAAGCTGAACGAACGGAAAGTTGAAATGGCTGTTAGAAGCGCACGATCCCGAGGGTCGGAAGTTGAAAAAAAAGAATGGTGAGTAAAACTGAGTGAGGTGGCAAAATTGTGAATGGGCAGTGGGTGAAGAAAGTGATGAGGGAAAAACGAGTAACGGAGGGAGGTTGGGGTAAAGTAACTTGAGAATGCTGATCATTGAAATATTAAAAAAGGTAATTGACTTGAGGAGAGGCCAAGCAATCAAACGATATTGTGAGGGAAGGTGCCACGGTAAAGGATACACCCAGTTTCTTGCGTTTTAAAGAACGTAACAGAAGGAATCATTCCTAGAGCCCTACTGACAGGTGACGTAGACTACGAACTCAGTTAAAGAAGAGTTTAAAGAGGGCGATTCACATCCCAATCAGGATATTTTTAGGGGTAGGTAAAGGTCAGTCTTGAGGAGAGGACTGAAATATATGTGGCAGGTCAGGTATGTCCGTTTGTTCGTTTTCTGTGACTGAAAATGGTGAAAAAACAATAGAGGAATTGATAGATGTGAAAAGAAAACACGAGATTTGAGAATTATTTATTTAGTGGGAAAAAGTAGATTAAAGTAAAAACCGTGATAGAGGGTTTGGAGCCTGCGGCAATTGGTGCATGCTCATATTGTGTTTTTCTGAAACGTATTTTTGAAATCTGCAAAGTGTAAAGGTGAGCAACGACAGTCAACTGACTTGTCAGAAGGGAGGATATTACTCCACTTATGCACCTTTGCAAACAGTTGCCGAAACACGCACCCAAGCTTAGACAGTACAGTGTGGAATGGGTTAAAGGGACGGCAGACAAAATGTTCATGCCATGGCCACAAGGGGGATCCTTATCAAAGGCAGTGTTGCAGTATATGACAAAGTATTTGCATGCAGCATATACAGGAATAAAGTTAAACGATTAGCAAGCTTAGGGCTCTGGAAAATGTACCAGGAGGAGAGAGAAGAGCCACCGCCTGAAGACTGGATATTGAATATATGCAAATAGGGGGGTGAGGATCCTTCTACTCCACCTGCCGTGCCTGAAGCAGACGACGATAGTAAGAAAGACGATGGGTTATACCCATTAAGAGAGCAGCAAAGAGGTACAATAATCCGCCATATGAGTCGCCTGCGCAAAGCAGTGACGAGGGCCCAGAGAAAATACCTGAGGGACAAGGAGAGAAGTGATTGACCAAGTACATCTGTAAAGATAGGAAGAGAAATAAAGAGATGGAAAGGAGAAAAAGATAAGATTGATGAGTTAGCACTTAAACAGAACGAATGGATGGGTGGTCAGATTTTGCTCAAACTCAATGGTAAGAGCATTGAGGACGTAAGGCAGAGGGAAGATCGAGACAAACAGGATAATAGGATAGAGAGGAGATTGAAAGAAGACTGAGTGAAAAGGAAGGTTAGACAGACAGGAACAATTGTATCAAGAGGAGCAACTGAGAAAGCAGGAAAGAGCAGAGGAACAGTGAAAGTATGACAATGGACCAGGCAATCGAAGAACGAGAAAGAACAGAATGAAAGAGGAAGAGGAACAGAAATTAAGGGATAAAAGAATGCAAAGACGAAAAGACGAGATACGAAGGGCAAATGAGAGGAGAGATATGAAAAGAGGAAACAAGAGTAAGAAGAAGCAAGGAAACGTAGAGAGTTTGATGATGAACTAGAAAGAAAGAGGAGGCAGAGAGCACGCGATCTTAAACGTGTGGAAGAGAAATTAATAGATCCTAATGCAGTAGTGGCATGGGAAGACCTAGAAGAGTTCTTCCCAGCACATGAGCCAATAGAAGGTCCGTCTAGAGCAAATCTAGATGAGTTTGACTGTAGAAGCATTGGGGATGCCATCGATAAAGTCTATCATGATATGAGGACTAAGAAAGTGTTACACGGGAAGAGTAAAAATGACCGACTTGAGAGTATGCAGTTGTACGACAAAGAAGGAGCCTCTTGCAGTTTTGAGCCAAAGGAGCTGTCTTTAGATAGACTGACTCTGAATAGAGATGAAGAGGAGAGAAGTCACACGAGTTGGGGACAGGATATGTCAGACGAGGGTAGGGAAACCTTCCAAGGGGGAAGGGGTGTTAATGCATGTGGCCCTGAAAAGAGATGATTTTCAATGGATAAGGAAGTGAGATGGTCCAATCTAGAGCTACCCAAATGTCGGCGTCAAAATCATTGACGCAGCTAGATCCACCTAAACTGCGATCCCATGGTGAGAGGGGGGACTCGCCACCTTATGTGAGCAGGTTAAGGTTGCTGCCAGGTAGAAGGTGGAGCGGAACCATTGTCTCTGCTATGGATAGACAGACGATGGGAGACTAATGCGAGTTTGGGATCTCGCAGTTTCCTTTGTTAGAAAAGGGAGGATTCTAGGCCACAGTGGCCCTCATTCCAAGTTTGGAGGTAAGTAACGTTCCTTCCCGGCATGGCATAAATAGCGTGTCTGGGCTGTCACCAGTCCGCTAATAGACGACTATTACGACTTTGCGGGCACAAGCTTTACGCCATGTCAGTAAGGTATTTTGCGCCATGCCGTTAAAGGCACCCAAAATGCCCTTAGCAGCATCAAGCATAGCGCAGATAACACTACCGACATTGTTCAATGCGGCATTAGCGGTGACCGTAAATAACGGTGACTGTTATTAGTGGTCACCGCTATTTATGGCCACCGCTAATAAGTGGAACCGGAAGTAGCATCATCGCACAGGAACAGGAAGGAGCACGGCGTCCATCTTTAAAAACACAATCCATTGCCATCCTCACCACACAGGACCTCTGGGACTCTGCTGATTTTTGCAAAACATCCACCTCCAACACCACTATGCCTAAGGCCCTGAAGAAGGGAGCTGCCATAGTGTTCAACAAGATGAAGAGAGAGGCAGTGCTAAAGAAGAAAGATCTGGGCACTTGTTGCCCAGAAGGTCAGTGCTGTGAGGAACGCACCACGCACAATTAAAGACTGTCACAAGCGCTGGGACGACCTGCGACTAAGGGTATGAAAACATCCGCTCAGTGAACCGCAGCTAGGCCATGGAAACAGGAGGTCCCAGTTCCCCGATCAAGCTCACCCCATTGGAGGACATCTGCACCAGCATGATAGGGATGGAAGGCATTGAAGGTGTTGGCGAGATGGAGTGTGGCGCCACAACATCGGGCGATGGAGGCGAGTGTCCAAAGTAAACATTGCTATGCCAAATCTGAGGAAAGTCAACCAATATGTCAGTTCAAAGAGTCAAGGCATGGTCGCTCACACACACACATTCCCAGCAAAGTAGGCTGGTGCATTACAGACACATGCAGATGGCCGGTGCAAGGCAATATCGTACATGACACATACCAGACAAAGTTGGAAATTCCACGAGACACAGCGTGCATGGCCAAAATACTATGCATGTCAGATAGCACTGCTCCTGGGCAACATGAGTGACGCCGATGTAATGCCCATTACCCCCAATTGTGTGGATGAGCAATTGTCCTAATGTATGTATGCTGCCCATCAAATCATCACGCATGCCGACCCCTCTTCGACCCCCACAGGTACTGACCATGACAGCGATGGGCAGGTCGCAACCCCTGCACAGGCCACACCCCAGAAGAGGTCCCGGGATGACAGCAACTGCCCTTCAACCTCGAGGGGACAAACCAGGGGGCGCCATGTACCAACATGCAAGCCACTCCAGGTATCCCCCTTTCTCCCCCCCCCAGTATCGTTGCTTGATACAGAGCATGCCACCACCCCGGAGCAGGCTGGTCGTGAGCAGACGGAGGGACACTTCAGTCCAATTTTCAGGGCTAGGGAGGCTGAGCAGGAATGCCAGGGGCAGACTACCTCCACAGGTGCACCCTCAGGGCCACAGCGGTCTGACCTGCTCACTGCCCTTGTGCAGGAGTTTGTCCAGGACAACAGACTGGCCAGAGAGGAGTGGCGTCAGGACTTAGCTGCACTAGGCAGGTCCATCACGGACAACACTGCCTCCATGGCGAAATCATTCTCTGACACCAGCCGCCTCTGCAAGGTCTCGGCCCTCCGGCAGGTGTTAGGCTGCATAGCAGATGCCATGGAGGCAGGGCATCCCGCTACACAACCACAGCAGGCAGCCCCACCGTCTTCTTCCAGTTCTACGCAAACAAGCCCGCTCTGCAGGTCGGCCCGTACCCAGCGCCGGCAAGACATGCTGCCCCCTGGACCAGGGAGTGCCAATTAATTGTCCTGTCAGCCTCATGTAGGCTTTGGAGACTCAATGGGACTTGTGTGGGGGAGTTGTGGGGGGAGAGGCAGAGGGAGGTGAGGGTGTGGGGGAGTTGCGGGGGAGGGAGTGAGGGTATGTAGGGGGCGGGGGGGTTGGGGGAGAAGGGATTTTGCACTCACGTTTACATTGTTACATATAATACACTGGTTGTGTGAAAAACAAGACCTGAGTGGACACATTGTGCATGTGTCATTTATTCAATTACAGTGCATAGTGTAGATGTACCCCCACACCCAGTGTCCTCTGCACAATATTAGTGACACACATGGCAGCAATCGCTGACTTGCGCACAGCACGTCCCTCCTGTGCATCGGCACCGCGATGATGTCCAGCCACTTCATCTTCTCCCCCTTCATCACCACCAGGTGGTAGCAGTTCTATGCCAGGGGGCAGGGGCACGTTTCGACGGATGCACATATCGTACAGCTTGACACATGCCACAATGGTCTTATGCCTGCAGAGGAGTACCCCACCCGATCGGCGGAGGCAGCGAAATCGTGCCTTTCACAGGCCAAAGGTCTGCTCGATGTCCACACGGGTACGGGTATGGGAATGATTGTAGTTCTCCTCGTGCCTGTTCTGTGGGTTTCGGACAGGGGTGAGGAGCCACGGCTTCAAAGGACAGCCACGATCACCTACAGGAGAGGCAATTAAAGGTAAATGTCAGGCCAATAATGGACAGCTGTACTAGTCACACATGCTTGGAGGTTTACGCTGGCCACATGCAAATGTCCCTGGATGTATTGACGCCTTTTTCAGTCCCTCAATGTGTACTTTGCCATGGTGTGGGTTGCATCTTCAAGATGATACATGGTATGCACTGACGTCTTGTTGCACATGCATCGTGTACGCATACAGCTAGTGAGGTGTTGTGTTCTGTGAGATTTACTTAGAGGGAGCGTTGGCAGTAGTATGTGCAATATTGGGCAATCAGCGCTGATCATTCCCATGGGGACATGCAGCACTCCTGTGAGTGTGCTGGCGCTGTGCCAGAGAGTGTATTCCCTAGTAGGTTCAGTTTGATGCACTCACAGGGATGCTTGTCCTGTGTGATTATATGCTGGAGACAGCAACATAGTGCATATGCACTGCATGGTGCAGGATGGCGTTACGAAGGGTGAGAGCCGCTGATGAGTGGTGCACGTGTTGTGGGATGTGGGGTGGTTTCCTGTTAGTCATGTAGTGATACGTGTCAACCTTACTTCAATCCTATAGGATTTGGGTGTCATGTACCGTTTGTGATGCTTTGGGGCACAGTGTTCGGTGATCTGCACATTGTGCAGCCACCACACCAATGACTCCATGGTGGTGTGTGCATCTCTCCCCCCATTTCACTGCCATGTGCCCGTCATGCAACTTACCAAGCAGCCAGGTACGTTGCCCGGCATGTCGCTCCATGAAGCCTGGAGTTCTGCAGGACCATATAGTCATGAGTTGATCTGGGATATCGGGCACAACAATGTGTGATCTTGCTGGCGTCGCATACCATCTGCACATTGATGGAGTGGTATTGCTTGCGGTTGCGGTACACCGCCTCCATGGCATGCAGGACCACCAACTCCACTTGGGTGCAGTCGAGTGCACCTACAAAATTTGGCATGCCTGCCAGTGCATGGAAGCCGACTTTTGTATCAAATATCTCCTGGGGAGTCCGTGGTAGGGATATGTAGTCCCTTGTGTGCTTGAGGAGGGCATCCAGCACTTGGTTCAGTATCCGGGAAATTAAGGGTTGTGATATGCCATGCATGTGCCCTACTGTGTGCTGGTAGGTGCCTGTGGCAAGGAAGTGGAGCACAGACACCACCTTCAGTAGAGGGGGAATGGTGGTGCGTAGTTCAATCAGGCTCACTATGTCGTCGTGTATCAGGTCCACTATGGTGGTGATGGTGTCCCAGTCCAGACGGTACAGGGTGTGGATCTGCTCAGGGGTTAGGTTGGAAGGACTGGCTGTGTTGTGAGGGATTGGGGGCTGCCGGCATGGTAACGGTGGCTGCACTGGTTGGGCATGCTGGCCCTGTGTCACCGTCCTTCCCTGTGGTGGCGGCTGTTGATGTTGTGGCAATGCAAGCATGTCCTCCAGCTCCAGTAATGCTACTAGTATTGGAATCATCTTGGTGTGAGAGGGGGTGTGGTGTGTGTGTGCGCGCTCCTTTTGTGCTGGGCCAGACTCCATTGCCTCCACCTGTGCTGATTGTATGCACCTGTGGCAGTTGTGAACACTGCTCAGGGCATTTTACAGTAGGTAGACGATGCCGGTATTTACGGCATGCCGGTAACCACTTTTTCCGCCTTCATGAAGCCGTTATTTGCATGTCCGCTTCACTTGTGATCTCCTCCAGTTTACGGTATGCCGCTATTGCCGGCATGGTGGGTTGCGTGCCCGCACCCAGACCACCATTTACGTCACCGTACTTTACGCTGCCGCTAATAGCGGTCGGGCTGGTCACAATAGCCCTTAGTAGTAATCGATGCCAGTATTCCTTTACCGGCATCATTGTTCCCTTAGCACCAAGCTCGGAATGACCCCCAGTATATACCTTGGCCATAGATGTACAAAGATAATTTAAGGTGTAAACTCCCGAGTTTAACTTCTGGCACTGGGAAATGGATACATGAGTTCGAGAAAGTGAAAAGGAGGAAACATGTTCGCTATAGGGGACATTAAAGGTCTTTTGCTCGCCATCCTTGGGGAAACGGCTGATGACGTATGGTCAAGAGCAGGGTATTCTAGTGTTACCACGGTAAACCCTGCTCATGATGGAGCAACATTCAATAACTGTAGGGCGGTCTGGAAAGCGCTTAGAGTACTGTATCCGGAAACGTCCGACATGGGAGCTATAATGTCAAAGAAGATGCAGGAAGGGGAGAATCCTCTTGTTTACATTCAGAATTTCCAAGAGCAGTGGGCTTTGGAGACATGCGATACTTGGGGGAAATCCATGCCTGTATTGTATCATATCATGCCAAGGGCTGCCAGAAGCAGTACAAAAGCAGCTCAAGAAATTAGTGGGCATGGAAGCAAAGACATGGGCAGAAATTCAGCTGACCATTGCAGGCTTTTGCAAGAGTAGAATCGAAGGAAAGACGATGCTAGGAAAGGTGAAGAGGCAAAGTTAGTGCAGAAAAAGCTATCAAAGTACACCATTGAAGGGGCAATGTTGACTAGTGGAGACGGATTGGGTAAGCAGCAAGTATGCCGCAGGTGAATAACCAAAGGCAGTTTGATCAAGGTAATGATGGATTTGCACCATGGGAAGGGGAGGCTTTCGAGGTAGAGGCTTCTAGAATACTTAGGGTAACTTCTAGAGCAATCAAAGTGGCTTTCAAAACATGCAGAATGATAGGCAAAACATGCAGGAGGGGCAAGTTAGGAGACCTCCTCCTATATGTTGGACATGTGGTATATCAGGGCATTATGCTCGCACATGTAGAAGTCAAGGATTCGTACAAAATGGGAATTCTCAAGATGGGGGACAGCAACCCTGCCTGGATATTCGCAGCAGAATGTAGATGGGTTTGCTCAGAATCAGACAGTGCAGCAAACACAAGCGCCGAGAATGCAACAAGATCATCAAACACAGCAGGCAATAATGCATCCGCCACAAGGGCAGTCACAGCAGTCACCAGCAGAGCACAAGTACGGGTCAGTTAATGACTCCTAGAATTGGGGGTGTCGCTGTTGAAGGAGGAATTCCTTTCATGGGTATGGTGATGAGAATGTATCCACAATAGAACAGCTCACTGGGAGACTTGATGTGTTCAATACAATCAGTGACGCCTAATCCTCAAGAGGAACAGAGGGTTGACGTCAATATAGGAGGCAAATCTTTCTTTTTTAGTAGACACGGGTGCAACACGCTCATGTATACGAGAGGGGAAATTTCCAATGTTTGGAAATGCCATGAATACTCAAGGGTTCACAGGAGCTACAAGCAGAGTTTTTTACTGAAGAATTGCTAGTCTCTATAGGAGAGTGCGACATGCCTGTGCCTTTGTTATATTCAAGGCAGACACCTGTCAATATATTAGGTTGAGACTTAATGACCAAGTTGAACATGACTATTTTGTTCATTGATAAAAGGCATAGTGTGTTCAACTCAAGGTATGCATTATTTGAATGTGAGTGAATTTATTATGGCATTTGCAGGACAAATGGCCATGCAAGGAGTACCGTTAGAACCAAATGTTTTTCACTATGGGGTACGCCTTCTGTTGACCTGGCTGCCAGGTTTAGTGGGCAGAACTATGAGAATACCTGATGAATTCTTATTCGGGCCAAAGATACCTATGGATGAAGAGGAAGGGCGGATCTTTCCTTTAGAATTACAAGCAGCCATGGTGTGAGGAGCAATGGCTTTGCATGATGGGAATGATTATGAAGGCAGACAATGGTGCACAGGATTGCCTTTGGG
This sequence comes from Ambystoma mexicanum, assembly GCF_040938575.1. Taxonomy (NCBI): domain Eukaryota; kingdom Metazoa; phylum Chordata; class Amphibia; order Caudata; family Ambystomatidae; genus Ambystoma; species Ambystoma mexicanum. The sequence continues at coordinate 286,800,976 of NC_090926.1, read as the reverse complement.
GAAGGTTATAGATTGTCTGACGTCACTGATGAGGATATGTTTGGAGACCATCCATCAGATGACGAAGTAGTATTTGAGATGAAATTAATTAATGAAAATACAGGACTCTGCGCCAACAAACTCAAGTTGAGTTAAATCTTAGATTATGCTTTATTGATCATCCATGACCATTGAGCCCATAATTGATAACATGTTTCGGCTCCACTGAGCCTTTTTCAAATCCGGGCTACCCATAATTGTAATATAGGACATACAATATATCATAGTCAAAAAACAATTTGTATGAACGACATCATAAAGTATAACATAATACCAGTTTTCAAATATCGTGACCACAAAATATGCATAATAACATGAAAGAAATTAGACAGAAAAACAAGGATGGGCAAAAGGGAAGGGTTCATGGGTGTAGAAAAATAGGCAAACATATCATAATACATTGTTATGTTTGAGTAAACAGAAAAAGAGCACAAAAAACAGAAACAAAAACACAAACAAAAAGAAAAAGAAAAAAGAACCCATTAGTAATCATTATTCTTCAATTCATTGAATAATATAACCAAATTCTGCAATGGTCCCTTGAGACAAACTGACAACTTGGTGGATGTCCTTACCCGAAATTTGATGTAACCAGTTCTTATGACTATTTGTCCATGTAGTAGTAACGGGGTGCAATCCCCAATATCAATCTAAACAAAAAATGTAAGTAGCGAAGGTAAATAAAACTGATTGTCCAATTTAGAATATACATTAATTGTGTATATCAAGGTTGCCTGTGGCAACTAGGCATTTTCATGAGAATAAATCCCGCCCTTCACCAAACGGGCAAAACAACTCTTCTTAATGGTCACAGGCCATTTCTGCCTTATTCAAAACAATTCATTATAAGTTCCGTAGTGAAGACAATTGTAATTAACCATCATTACGTGAAATGATGACGCATTTCCAATTATAGAACACGTATATCAAGTACGGAAAGCACAACATATAGCTTATTTTGTTGCTACTCGTCAAGTACCATTAAAGCTAAATCTCATTGAAAAGTAAACCATGAGATAAGCGGTCCTCTCTTACCAGTTCCTGGAACACAAACAGTCACACGCGTCGGCAGGTAAGCCGAACGCTTACCAGGTATGCCTTCTTATACTAGGCGTCATCACTGTGCGCGGTTACCACGGCGACGCAAGGACAAGCGTCGTCATTGAAAACCGCATTCTATCCCCCAGCATTCTACAAATTACATATGCTATATAATTCAAAATATTTGAATAAAGCCTGAGAAACTAACAAAGCATGTATACGCTTCTCCTGACCCAATTTATATTTGTTGAATACTTAAATGGTTACTATCACAGTAATGTATAATCACGGGCACTAATGCACCTAACTACAAAAGGTTGGTGAGCATTACACGCAACATTCAAATAAAATACTGAGCTACCAATTATGATGGGGTATCCCTTTAACAACACCCTGAAATACATGTAACCTCCTAATAAACAATGAGCCGTGTTCTAAATCAAGTATAACAATGAAAATTATTCGAGCTTGAGAAGCCAGATTGCAATGTACTACATCTCACAAGAATGAAACCATTTCATTATCTGTATTAAGTCCTGTATTTGTCGAATTGAAGTAACAAATTGCTCTTGCTTCCGCTTGTCGTAACGCCTTCACTCTGTCACCACCTCTTTTGTTCAAGGATACTTGTTTAAGGCCAATGAATCTAATTTCCGATTTGAGATGTAGCTGATGTGTTTTTTGCCAATGTTCAGCTAACGGAAGTGATGGGTCTTGACTGCCAATTTTGGCTAAATGTTCACGGATACGGATTCTCAACTGTCTCTTGGTGCTACCAATATATAGTTTGTGGCAGACACAGATGATGCCATATACTACAAAAGTTGTTTTGCAATTAATTCCTTGTTTAATGATCCAACATTTTCCATTTTTATCTTCGAATTCCGTTGTTCTTTGGTATGCATATTTACATTGTGGACAGACTCCACATTTCCTGAAACCAGAATCTTTCTTGTGTAACCATGTACCTTGAGTAGTGCTCTCAATGTCCGGTAATAACGATGGACTAAGGATAGATTTAAGTGTATTTGCTCTTCTGAAGGTAATGCGTGGATGATCACTCACAAACTCACCAATATGACTGTCCAATTTAAGTAGGTACCAATGTTTGTTCAAAATTTTTCGTAATCTCTGGTGGTCTGAACAATATTGAGTGATAAAGCTAATCGGCATGTTAGCTTCCAAATTATTCCCTTGTCTCTGTCTCAAAGTATCCTGCTGCTGCATCAATTTGGTTCTCTTGTATGCTTTACTTATATCTTTTTGGGCATATCCCCTCCTTCTAAAACGTCGTTGTAATAGATTACATTCCTCTTCAAATTTTAAGTTACTATTACAATTTCGTCTCGCTCTGATATATTCACCCAATGGTATATTGGTGATAGTTGGTCGAAAATGACAACTTTTAGCATGTAATATTGAGTTAACTTCAGTTGGTTTTCTGAATGTAGTTGTTTGTAGTACTTGATCTTCCAAATATATTGTCAAGTCCAGAAAATGTATCCGCTGTTTGTTGCATTCTTATCTTCATGGGGATGTTGGAAGACAAAGCAATATACACTGAATCATTTTTCATTGAGAAAATCCAATTTTGGACAAGGTACATCGACGATGTTTTTTGCATCGTCGATAGTAGCATAGAGGAATTTCACGCATTTGTGGACAAGTTAAATCTTAATTGTTTTGATATTCAATTTACTGGAGAATGCAACAAACAGCGGATACATTTTCTGGACTTGACAATATATTTGGAAGATCAAGTACTACAAACAACTACATTCAGAAAACCAACTGAAGTTAACTCAATATTACATGCTAAAAGTTGTCATTTTCGACCAACTATCACCAATATACCATTGGGTGAATATATCAGAGCGAGACGAAATTGTAATAGTAACTTAAAATTTGAAGAGGAATGTAATCTATTACAACGACGTTTTAGAAGGAGGGGATATGCCCAAAAAGATATAAGTAAAGCATACAAGAGAACCAAATTGATGCAGCAGCAGGATACTTTGAGACAGAGACAAGGGAATAATTTGGAAGCTAACATGCCGATTAGCTTTATCACTCAATATTGTTCAGACCACCAGAGATTACGAAAAATTTTGAACAAACATTGGTACCTACTTAAATTGGACAGTCATATTGGTGAGTTTGTGAGTGATCATCCACGCATTACCTTCAGAAGAGCAAATACACTTAAATCTATCCTTAGTCCATCGTTATTACCGGACATTGAGAGCACTACTCAAGGTACATGGTTACACAAGAAAGATTCTGGTTTCAGGAAATGTGGAGTCTGTCCACAATGTAAATATGCATACCAAAGAACAACGGAATTCGAAGATAAAAATGGAAAATGTTGGATCATTAAACAAGGAATTAATTGCAAAACAACTTTTGTAGTATATGGCATCATCTGTGTCTGCCACAAACTATATATTGGTAGCACCAAGAGACAGTTGAGAATCCGTATCCGTGAACATTTAGCCAAAATTGGCAGTCAAGACCCATCACTTCCGTTAGCTGAACATTGGCAAAAAACACATCAGCTACATCTCAAATCGGAAATTAGATTCATTGGCCTTAAACAAGTATCCTTGAACAAAAGAGGTGGTGACAGAGTGAAGGCGTTACGACAAGCGGAAGCAAGAGCAATTTGTTACTTCAATTCGACAAATACAGGACTTAATACAGATAATGAAATGGTTTCATTCTTGTGAGATGTAGTACATTGCAATCTGGCTTCTCAAGCTCGAATAATTTTCATTGTTATACTTGATTTAGAACACGGCTCATTGTTTATTAGGAGGTTACATGTATTTCAGGGTGTTGTTAAAGGGATACCCCATCATAATTGGTAGCTCAGTATTTTATTTGAATGTTGCGTGTAATGCTCACCAACCTTTTGTAGTTAGGTGCATTAGTGCCCGTGATTATACATTACTGTGATAGTAACCATTTAAGTATTCAACAAATATAAATTGGGTCAGGAGAAGCGTATACATGCTTTGTTAGTTTCTCAGGCTTTATTCAAATATTTTGAATTATATAGCATATGTAATTTGTAGAATGCTGGGGGATAGAATGCGGTTTTCAATGACGACGCTTGTCCTTGCGTCGCCGTGGTAACCGCGCACAGTGATGACGCCTAGTATAAGAAGGCATACCTGGTAAGCGTTCGGCTTACCTGCCGACGCGTGTGACTGTTTGTGTTCCAGGAACTGGTAAGAGAGGACCGCTTATCTCATGGTTTACTTTTCAATGAGATTTAGCTTTAATGGTACTTGACGAGTAGCAACAAAATAAGCTATATGTTGTGCTTTCCGTACTTGATATACGTGTTCTATAATTGGAAATGCGTCATCATTTCACGTAATGATGGTTAATTACAATTGTCTTCACTACGGAACTTATAATGAATTGTTTTGAATAAGGCAGAAATGGCCTGTGACCATTAAGAAGAGTTGTTTTGCCCGTTTGGTGAAGGGCGGGATTTATTCTCATGAAAATGCCTAGTTGCCACAGGCAACCTTGATATACACAATTAATGTATATTCTAAATTGGACAATCAGTTTTATTTACCTTCGCTACTTACATTTTTTGTTTAGATTGATATTGGGGATTGCACCCCGTTACTACTACATGGACAAATAGTCATAAGAACTGGTTACATCAAATTTCGGGTAAGGACATCCACCAAGTTGTCAGTTTGTCTCAAGGGACCATTGCAGAATTTGGTTATATTATTCAATGAATTGAAGAATAATGATTACTAATGGGTTCTTTTTTCTTTTTCTTTTTGTTTGTGTTTTTGTTTCTGTTTTTTGTGCTCTTTTTCTGTTTACTCAAACATAACAATGTATTATGATATGTTTGCCTATTTTTCTACACCCATGAACCCTTCCCTTTTGCCCATCCTTGTTTTTCTGTCTAATTTCTTTCATGTTATTATGCATATTTTGTGGTCACGATATTTGAAAACTGGTATTATGTTATACTTTATGATGTCGTTCATACAAATTGTTTTTTGACTATGATATATTGTATGTCCTATATTACAATTATGGGTAGCCCGGATTTGAAAAAGGCTCAGTGGAGCCGAAACATGTTATCAATTATGGGCTCAATGGTCATGGATGATCAATAAAGCATAATCTAAGATTTAACTCAACTTGAGTTTGTTGGCGCAGAGTCCTGTATTTTCATTAATTAATTTCTTCAACGTATGGGACGGTTAGGCTTTTTACCGTCCTTATACAGTTGACCTGCGACTTCATTGACCGGATTTTGAAACTTTTAATCTTGCACGTATAACTATCGGGATTGTAAGGAGTCGCCCTGGTGGAGCAAGGTTTTTCAAAGCCACAGTTTTTCAAAATAGTATTTGAGATGAGCATTACTTATTGGGTAAGAGCAATTAAACGTAAAGTTCCTCATAAAATTATGTTAGCACAGAAATGCCCGAGTATTTCGATGAAGACATGGCGAAAGTGCCAGTTTCATTATGGACAACAGGCCCTTATGAGGTAGGCCTTTTGAAGGAAGTTGGAAAAGTGAAGATTAAATTGAAACCAGGAGCAATTTTACCTCGAGCACGGCAATATCCCATGTCTCGAGAGGCAGATGAAGGTATTTTAAGACGATATCTGCTATAATGGAACAGGGCATTCTAGTGACATCAGAATCCCTGTGTAATACCGCAATTTATCCTGTGAAGAAAGGGAAAAGGGTGTTGTGGCATTTAATCGGGTGGAAATCCTGAATTAACCAGATTGTAGAGGCAGAGTTCCCTCTAGTTCCTAATTCTGCGACGATCTCCTGTAATATCCCTGTTGAAGCACAATATTTTACTGTGATTGACTTGAAAAATGTGTTTCTCAATCCCATTGCATAAAAACTCACAAGATCGGATGTCATTTACGTTCAGATAGACTTGTCTGAAAAGTAATAAAGAGGCGAGAGTGCACATCTTGCTTCATACTATCTTCCTTCGTTGTAGTGACTGTTTATCGTACTAATTAAGTGTTCATTAGTAGGGTGCAGCCCACTATCATGTGCCACATGCAGGGCACAAAAAGTAAACTGAAAGAGAAAAGAGACCTAGGCTAATAAGCCTTCGTTGTGGGCTGCACACCCCAGATACCCACTTAGGGTTGTCTGAAAAGTACTCGCTTACCCCAGGGGTACTGAGAGTCTCTGTCGATTTTCAATAGAGTCCTACAGATGGAATTAAGCAATATTGATTTGAAAAGTGTGTTGCAATACGTGGATGACATATTGGTCTGTAGCACCTCAGAGGAAGAGTGCAGACGCGATTCAGTCCAATTGATGATTATTCTTGCAAACAAAGGATGTAAAGTAGACAAGGAGAACTCACAGTATTGTCAAAAGGATGTACTATACATAGGTCAGTTAATTTCGCATGAGGGAAAGAAAGTTACACCTGAGAGGGTTGAGGCTATTTTGAAAACCGTAAAGCCACTCACGATAAAGCACAACGCAGAGATTTTTGGGACTTTGTAACTATGGATGAGCATGGGTCTTTGATTACAGTTCATACATAAGGCCCTTGTTGCAAGCTCTGAAGAAAGCAGACAACTCAGGAGAAAATAGTTTGGCCTGAGGAAATGGAAGACTTGATGAGTTGATAAAGGCAATTTGCATAGCTACAGTTTTAGGGATTCCCAATTATGCTGAGGAATTCTTTTTTGTTCTTGCATACGAATGGCACTTATGACAGCTGTACTTACGCAGAGAACCACGTTGGGGTACAAGCTCCTTGCATATTACAGTGGGATTCTAGACCCAGTAATGAGGGGTCACTTTCTGTGTGAACAGTCTTTGGCTGCCACCGCATTCACCATTGAGAAGGCAGCTAGCATAGTAATGGGTGTACCATGACGTTATTTGTTGAACATGCATTGTTTGCCATTTTGGAAAAACCTAAAAATGCATGTTGAATTCTCAAAGGGCTTCTCAAATCGAACCTAGTGATTAAAATAGTGAATCATGGCATGTTTGTAGCAGAACCACTGGCAGAGGACGAGCATGCACACGATTGCTCGAATTATGAGGAATTCTATGATTACCTCTTGAGGGTGAACGAAAATGCGTTGGCAGCTGGGGAGATTCTTTTTATTGTCAGTTCTTCTAGAATTGATCAGAATGATGGACAAAGATATACAGGTGCCGCTGTGGTGAAGTACATGGCAAATGGCTGATCATCACGTTCGAGAGACTCGCAGACCAGGACGTCGCAGTGTACAGTGACTCTGCCTATGGGACGTCAACACTGCATGCAGAATTAGCACATTGGAAAAGGAGAGGCTCCATCTGAGCAGACGGCACTCCAGTGCAGCATGCAGTCTTTTTGGACAGGCTTATTGGAGTACTACAACTCACAGTAGCCCTCACAGTAGTTAAATGCGCAGCACACACTAAGAGCAGACTATTTCACATGGAAATCAAAAAGCAAATGAGGAAGCAAAGCGAGTTGCATGTACAGATATTATGTTTGATACGCCCGATGTAAATGAAAGCATGGTGATGATGATGAGTGTGTGTGTGAATGCTCGAATAACTTGTGTAGGACACAATTGGCAGAAATTCAAGTGGAAGCGCCTCAAGATGAGAAAGACTTGTGGACACGGTGAGGGTGTTCTTAAAACCCCTCTGAAGCCTTGTGGTGACAAGACAGCACTGGTAAACCGGTGATGCATGTACCCTTAAGGGTGGCGCTGGGACAGCTACATTACCCTGTGCACGCAACTAGAGAGCCTTGCCGCAACTATTGTGGAGGATTGGTTTGTTCCAAATATAGCAGAACACATTGCATTTTATGTAGTAAATTGTATCATATGTCAAATGTTTACTGCTGGGCACACTGCGCACAATAAGAGGAGTTATTCCAAGACCTAATGGATCCTTTCAGCATTTGCTGATCGACTATGTCGACATGCTGCAAATATGTAATGGATACAGACATATGATTGTAGTGGTATGCCCCTTCTCGAGGTGGATTGAAGCTGGACCGTGCGCACACCCAGACTCCACCTGTGCAGCTAAACTTTTAGTATGAGAAGTATTTCCTAGATGGGGAATATGTGAAGTATTTGGCCCTCATTTTGTTAATGAAGTCTTTTAACAAATAAGCTTGTTTCTTAGCATAAAGCACAGGTTTTCATCGGCGCATCACCTGCAAGCGAACAGGGTCTGTGAGAGAATCAATGGCTTTCTTAAAGAGAATATCCAAATTGAAGCTTACCTTGAAGAAAGGATGGTTGCATTGTCTACCACTGGCATTGTACGCGTCGAGTAATCAAGCAGGTTCAGACCACCATCTTACCCCCCCCCCCATGAAATAGTGACAGGGAGGCAAACGAGGACACCTCCATCTAGAAGTGATGCCCAGACAACAGCGAATTGTTAGGAAAGGAGTTACGCGTTTACGTAAAATGCATGACCTGAAGTATCGGTCATTTCAGACCAGCGCAAGCGGAAAGGGTGTGGGGCAGCTCAGAACACAGAAGGAGATACTACAACTGGAGTCAAAAAATTATGTCTTCCCAAACTTGTCCCTGGTATTTGGTCCTAGTCAGGAATTTCACCAGGAAGTGGCACGAGCCACATTTCAATGGCCCCTTCATAGTGGAAGACGTGACACCGTCTGCAGTCAAAGTGCAGGGCAGACGCGCTTGGATATTTCTCAAAGATCTTGAAAATCTATGCTGGAGAACTCCCTTCACCCCCACCCCTGTTGGAAGCAAGCATTGGGGAAGAACCACGGCTCATGCACACTAGGTCTATGACGAGTAAGAAGGACTCAGAAGCTGTTGAATAAAAAATAAAGAGTACATTGGACTGTGGCTTATTTCGGGACACTGTTTTCAGTCACTAAAAAAGGAGTTCAGGGCAGCTATTTGTACTTGAGCCACAGGAGTTTGTTGACATTGCACTGAGACATGTTAAGGTCTTGATCATAAAGGAGAGCACACCAGATTTTGAATTCCTTTTCGACGACTGGAAGGGGAACAATTCCCCCGATTCCTTTCTCAATGAATTTCTTTTCAGAGGTGCCCATGGTGGTGCCCCAGCACAACGTTTCACGGATCGTTCTTGCAGTTTTCCTGTTTATTTTGCATGCATACCCTGCACTTATGGGGAGAACTACTAGCGTTCATCTGTTCCTGCAAAATCCTGTTCCGCTCACCTGGTCTTTGTGGGGATGTTTGGGCATGGTTGGAGCCCTGCCAGGATTTGGCTCCCTTGGATCGATTCTCTCCCCCAGCTGCTGTGAAATCGAAGACTCTGGATTCTGGTACTGCCCCTGAGAGAAGATGAGAGGCAGTGAGAATGGTGTGGTGGTGTCGTGATCCCCTCGACCCTTTCGTGCCAGAATGAAGTGAGCAAGAGTTTGCCCATGCAAGCTCACCTGTTTTAAAGGATGGGCTCTCTTTCCTGCTTTATCTCAGCAGGGGCGCTGTGGATGGACCTAGTTGTGTCACTGGTCCTTAGCATGGAGGTCCAGACCGGCTGCAACCAATTCTGCCTTGAAGGTGTTTTATAACAATGGTTATTGTCCGTATCTTTTGTGGTGATTTCCCCAATGATTATTGTCCATACCGTTATATTGTTCTTTCCTCTCCCTCTAGGTATGAAGATGACCCACGAGTATGTGGCGATGGAAGAGTCCAATCAGGAGAACCTACAAGAGGTAAGTGGACTTTCCGGATGATGTGAAAAGTTGGTGCGTTGTGCTGCCCAGCGTTTAAAGTTTATGCAATTGCTAACCTTGTGCTTTCTGTCTCCCTTGCAGGTGCAGCCGATCGGCGTTTAATGGCAAGCGGTCCTCCGAACTCCTGCCGGCTGAAGGATCCGCGAGGATGCTGCGCCGGAAGATGACTCCGTGTGGATGGGAGTTCGGGACAGGCAAGGATGCCAGGCGTCGCAAGAGGTTGATTCGAGGAGACAGGTAAGAGGCGTGCGGCTGCTGCAGAGTTGGAAGCGGGTAGCAGTGCTTCCAGCGATGGCGTGGCTGATTCCAGGTAAGATGCAGGATGGGTTCTGGAGACTGAAGATGCTTGTGCTGGACGGGAACAGGTAAGGATCTGTAGATGGCGGTAAGCGTTACGCTGCTTCCAGCAGACTAACGTGAAGCGCCAGCATGCAGATGCGCTGGCTTATATAGCCTGGCCCCAGCCACTCCCTTTAGGCCCCACCGTGCTACTCCCCCCGTCTTCTGCACGTGCTTCCGATGCTTTTGTATGGCCTAGGTGCACATGCTTTGAGCATACTGTGTGCAGAGCACACTTTTAAAGGAGCTTGGTACCAGAGGCACCAGGACTGGGTCCATTGGGACCCTGCAGGATATAAAGTTAATGGCCCTTGACCTAAAAATGGTCCAATAATGAGGCGATTGCTTGCAGATATCATTGAGCAAATCCTTCAGCTTCACGAGTACAGTGGGGAAAACGCAAATGCCCCAATCAGCGGATAATGCACACTGTTCAGTTTGGTATTCTATGATCTGATTGAGGTATGCGCGCATCTCGTTGGGGGACAAACTGATGTCCGAGCGTTCCTGAGGGAGCCGAGAAATAATGCTGCACTTAATGAGATATTAAGAGACATCATCGTACAGGTGAACCTTTACTCTGAGAACACTGAGAACTGAATGAGACTTTCGAGGGGAGAGATCCAAGAGGCTGTGGATTAAAGTACTTTGTTTCATGCTGAAGGAGAATCTTCATGTCATCTGGTAAAAGGCCAAATTGTGGTCTTCAATGGGAACTTTTGTTCATCATCGCCTAGTCAGTCAGTCAAAGCTGGTCGAGGGAATTTATGGAGCAGACTCAGCAGTTTAGGTATTGCATAATGTTGCCTGATTAAAGTTTATTTTTTGCTTTCTTAAAAACAATAAAAAATAAATAAAAAATAAAGTAAAAATAGGCAGAATTAATAGTAATCCAGATCCTGAGAGACGTCCACGATGTGCAAGAAGCTATTGTAAATTTACCTATCGGTATGTAATTTGCTCTTGTATTCTGTTCATAGAGATACTGCTTTCACTTACAGTACATACTGCTTACTATATAGATGTAAGGGGAACAAAGAATCCTGTGCATCTTCCTGTAGAGAAGGAAGGTACTGATGTGGCAACTACAAGGCAGCCGAGACCTTATGTGATTGTTCCTACTCTAGAGATATACACAAGGGCACCTGGTCCTGTGATAGATGAGCCTGGGTTACCTTTTGGAGGGAGGTCACATGCGGAGATTGTAGCAGACTCCATATGGCTGGCCGTAGCTGCTGCTAAAATGAGGTTTCAGCATAGGAAAAGACTTAGATCTTTCTCCTACACAGATAGTACATGTAAAAACACCCAGTCCACTGACAAATGTTTCTATGGTTGATCCAGTAAGGAGAAACTATGCTGACACATTGAATGAGATGATTAGAGAAACTCGTAAGAAAAGAATGAGATCTAAGAGTAATACTAGAGAGGATGATCATGAGCTGAATGATTACCTGGATAGTACAGCACACTTGGGGAATAACATAAGGTATCAGCATATGAAAGAAGTGGAAAGGAGGACCTCAAAAGGAAGAATGCTTTGTATGTGCACTCCTGCCCTATAGCATGGGGAAGTCTAAGATCTTCGTAGCTATTGAAATAGACGTCCAGACAGCACATTGTCTTTCACACATAGCATTCTGTCGTACAAGAGGCCAGTTCATGGGTTGAGATGCCCATCTCAAATGGGTAACTGAATGGACAGATACTGATGAAGATGATAATATCCAAGACACAAAGACAAGAAACAAGGCGCATACCAAGAATCACATGATCAGATACGAAAAACCTGGAGTGAAAGGAACTGCAATCAGATGGGAAGTAAATAAAAGACTGGAGAGTCCAGGAAAATCTGCAGAAGAAATTTGTAGATGAAAGAACAGAGGCCAAATGCAGATCTGGGGATCAGTGCCATCACCAGATGGATGGGAGGAAGGAGTGTTGATCTGCAGAGCCTGGGTGGTCATTGGTGGTTATCAACCAACCATTGACATATTCCAGAATGGCTGCTAACCACTATGGCCAAGCCTTGCTAAGCTACTGACCTGGGTCGAAGATAGAGGAGGACCCTTGCAGATAGTGCCTTTCGAGAGTAGATAGTGCCTTTCGAGAGTGCAAAGCTGTGCTTCAGAAATAAAGGTACAAGAAAGTTGGAGAGACTCAGAACTGTGGTTGAATCTTTGATGTACCAGGAATGAAACTTGGAGCAGCAGTGATATGGATCACTTTTGTCCTTGTGGATCCAGAGCATCTATAAGGCTACCCAAGGATTGGTGAGGACGATGCTCACTAGTGTCGTGATCTCTGCTTCCAAAAGGTCAGGGTTTTCCCAACTCCCTTGGAAGCAGATCCATAACCCAGGTTCCGAGTGCCAACCAGTCCCAATTGGGACCTTTTGGACCCAGTCCTGGCGCCAGTGGCACCAGGCTCATAATTATGCCCAGTCCCAGCGCTGGAAGCGCCGGGCTCATAATGCTTGGGTGGACTTACCTGCAGCAGACCATGCTGCGTACTTGCCTGCCAGTTGAGCCTCGGATCCTCTTCTGTTTGGAACTACTTTTCCTGTTGGGTGGGGCTGGAGCCACTCCCTAGATTCAGAACACTGGAACTCTTCTGGAAGGCAGGAACTCTTTTCTTACCAGGAACTCTTTTCTTACTTAGGCGTGGCTGTGGAAGGAGACACCTAAGCACTACAGGAGGCTATTTAAACCACACCCGGTGGATGAATCTTGCTTTGCATTATTCTGCAACCTCTGCAGCAGAACGCTCATCGTGTCTTCTGCATCCGGTCCTGGGCCTAAGGATAAAGGCTTACCATCCTGAATCCAGTCTTCAGCAACACCTATAAAGACAAGAAAGAACAGGTTAGCATTCCGGCATCTGAAAGGCAAAGGCTTACCTACTCTTCGTGCGCTCCGGAGGTCTTCACACTGCATTCCGGCATCTGAAAGACAAAAGCTTACCATCTCTTCGCACGCTCCGGAGGCCTTCGGCGCTGCATCCCGCATCTGAAAGACAAAACAAGGTGCGTTTAAAGACATTGGGGAACTTTAATACTCACGTGCCATTACTCCTTTCCACCTCTAATCCAGTGGGTATTCCGGCACCCTGCAGCCGCTCCGAACTCGTACCTGCAAAATAAAAAGACAGTTAGAGCGCATCGTGAAGCAGGCAACAAGCGCTTACTTAGGTGCTTCCAGGCGCTTCTATTCATCACACGGGCTCCATCTTCAACTCACTTCAGCCCGTCATCCGCCATCGCCGGAACCCTGCAAAACAAGAGACATCATTACTAAAGACTTTAAAGACATTTGAATGACTCGAAACTTACCGTTCGTGCAGTAAACGACGGACAGCAGTCCTCTGAAGTCAAGAGGCCTGCGCTACCTATCCAGTGAAGAAACTGGTTACAGCACCCTGCCCCGAGGCAGATGGAGAGCTCGGCATTCACTTACCTAAGGTGAGAGCGTTAACCTTTGGGGGTCTACAGGAGAGGAGAAGAGGAAAGAGATAGGGACACCCCAATAACCCCAGTTCATTAACCCCATATTTTCTATCTGCAGACATCTTACTCTACACGTCAGGCATACAGTGCACAGAGGTCCAGCCCAAAGAGCCAACCGGGTGCTACACATCACCTTTGAAGATACGGTAGTCGCCCAGTCAAGACCGGCGCCTCTGCGAGAATCAGGTGAGCGTTACAACTAGTTAATGTTCATGTTCCAGCGTTGGTGATTCCTAAAAGTGACTTAAGTCTTGACAGTTTCCCGAAAGCAGATGCTCAACTGAGGAAGAGGCGGTCTGTGGAGCTGATTAATCGAATGAAGAGGAAGAACTATTTATCTGCCAAGTCAATAGAAGCTTTTGACTCCATACCGTATGAGCACAGGCTGTTCAGCCAGACTGTCGGTATTCACACTGATCTTCATGCCGAGAATCCAGGTTGAAGCAAACACCAAATGGCTGCAGATTACCAGGTGGGAATTGCTACAGACAAACACTACTACCATAAAGGGATTCAATGCCATCAGAGAAGAGATGAGAGCCATACGACTCATGACTCTTCAAAATGCATACGTCCTGGACATGATTACAGCTGTGGATGGAGGTGTTTGTGCAAATATCGGAGAATCATGTTGCACGTTCATACCTTCTCATGACGATGAGAATGGCACCTTGACAGAGGCCATAAAGATGCTAACGAAGCTACACGTCCAGATGATAGTTGAAGTAGAAGACATTGCTGATGACAGCTGGGTTGGATCACTCTTTTCTTGGGTTCCACAATGAATGGCAGACATGTTCAAGTTCCTTGGAGCCCTGATCATGGTGGTATTGCTTGGATTGTGTGTGATCAATTTAATAATCACACAATGGAAGAAGACAGCAAAGAAAATCATGATTGATGTTGAATCAGGATGCCAGGCCAGAGATTTGACAGACGAAGAAATCAGAGACTTTGTGAAGGCCAGCATCGATGCACCTGAGGGAACAAACTTCCTGTATCCAAAGAATCATAAGTAGTATGTGGGAAAGTGGACCTATTGCCGTCCAAGCGGACAGTGCATGCCTACGAATGATGAGAGAGTGGTCGATGAATTGACTAGAGGGGGGAGTGTAGAGAAGGAGCCAAGTACCCCCACCTGAACCACTTTGCCTATATTGCCTGTATGTGGGGAACCAGAGTGAGAGACATGTGCGGTACCAGTGAAAATCCGGATATCGAAGAGAATCCTGTGATGAAGGTTCCCATTGAGAATGCTAAACCTGCATACAAGATAGTATGATGGCCATTTCAATGAAATCCTGGAAGAAGCAGGACCAATGAATGGAAGGGAAGAATGGTGACGTCACATGAAGCAAGCAGACATACATAGAAGAGATGCAGAGACAAGAGAATGTAGATATTCTATAAGGCATCAAGAAGGTATCAAAGATAAGTGACATCTTGAGATCAAGATGAAGAAACTTATGCTACAGAAATGATTAACATATCAAGGTTTTTTACACATGTACAGATGCAAAGAAACGCAAGCAGACCAAGTATTCTTGAGGCTAGCTTTAAAGTAAATAGATTGCTGCATGCGCCAAAGTATACATATATTATGAAGTGAGTAAAGAATGGATGCATCCACTACGTATTATAGCAGATGGGGACCAGAGAAGGAAGGCCTCTTTTCCTGTGTGTCGCAGTTAAAAAAGCAATTGAATTACAGAAGCAGATCTCAGAAAGGCAAGGCTGGACAAGCCCAAAGAAGCTATGGTCTTATAAGGTTGAGGTGAGCATACATTGGATACAAATCGTGTGAAAGAACGAAATTCTTGTTCAGAGGACGAAAACGAGGAAGACAGAGGTCTATTAGAAAATTGTATTTTAAATACACTAGGGCTCGATTTTGTGGTCTTCAGTCATGTGGAAGGATGAAGTTGGATGAACACGATGGTCACACCTACGCATGAGGGCAGAGTGTGCATTCACTCCCCTGAATTCTCCAGAGCAAAAGAACACTCCCAAGGACAAGTTCAAAGCCTTAATTGACAGCACACCACTGAGGTGATGATCGATGAATATGCTAATTGATGGAAAGCTTTGGTTAACACTAGCTCACCAGCACCTGGTAGACCAGCCTGCGTGCTGCTAAACATAAGTGGAAAAGTACTGACAGAGGTTAGAGTGCCAACCAATTGTAGGGGGCTGCGCGATTATGGGCCCTACAGTTTGTGTAACCAATGGGACGTTGTGTATTTAGTGACGTACATATTGACCTATTTAAGGGGAGGGCTTAGTTGCAACACGTGATGTTAAGGAACCTATCAATTTTCTTCACTCTCTTAGACGAGTATGGATTGTACACATCATCAAGGACTATTTTTTGCTATAAAAGAAGGCTTTTTTTAAAGATGCATTGAGAGATGTTATGCTGAGAAGTCTGTTGTACTCCCCGTTTTAGATAATTGATATTGAAACAGTTACCTTTTTTTCAACTACCCGAGTCATTTCCATTATTGATGTTTGAGTAACTTCTGCATCCCCATCCATCGCAAGGGTATTGCTACCTCGTATTAAAGGGCTGGAGAACACCAGTTCAACGATCATAAGGCTCTCAATCAAAATAATTTCCTTGTAGAACACCGTTGCCTAATCCATGATCGGCCCTACACTACTTTAACCAACACAGCGGTCTCATATGGGGACGATGGATCCGGTGCTTTTAAACTGCGGTGGCCAATTGCTTTTGTTTCCTTTTTCAGATAAACCGTACTTTCCTTCCTGTATCCTTGGATAATCGCACCAGATTCCAGACATTTCAATTATGTTTTTCTGGATTCCAGAGACAAACATCAACCCCCCATTTCAGACCCTAACATACAAGACATGAAGGTACATGTACACAATTACCTGTGCTCACCAATCCATAATTCTCTGGTCGGCTTTCATCCACACTTGCTCTGTCCGCCTTCCTCAAGTCGGAGTGTTTTGGCCAGTTCACTCCTCTGACAAAATAATCTCTCATGGGCCCACAGTGATCACTGGGAAGTGCGCCTGACGGCCCTTGGACCTGAATATAGACCAATGGGAATCTTAGGTCTTACGGCATCAATCTGGTCAAGGAAAAATTATCACTCACGACTCCAGTGGATTAGTGAACACTATTAGTAGAAAGCAGTGACAGCACAAACCATCAGCAACATGAGACAATTCTGAACCCCCCCTTTCATCCGAGGCCCACACTTTTATACCCAACAGAACACATGCTTTCCAATGGAAGTGTTGGTCCCAACAGGTCAAGGTTGCATACTAAATTCATCCTTTCCTGTCTCTCTGGCTCGCCTCTCTTGGCCCTCTTCCTGCTCCCACCTGTGAGGCTAAAAACCTTGGTGTCATCTTCGACTCCACATTCTCCTTCTCTCCTCACATCTCGGTCATCTCTAAGAAGTCACACTACCAGCTGCACCTCCTCAGAGGTATTCTTCCTTTCCTCTCCTCTCCTTCCCCCAGATGCTCACTGTCTCCAGAGCTCTGGTTCTCTCTAGGCTGGACTACTGCAACAGCCTCTTTCTAAATCTGCTTGGCTCTACTCTTCGCCCTCTGCAACTCATCCAGAAAAGGACTGAGAGACTTGTCCTTAACCTCAAGCCCAGGGAACATATCTCTCCAGGACAGAAATCTCAGCACTGGCTCCCAGTGGCTGCGAGGATTAAGTTCAAAACCCTCTACAAGGCCTTCTGGGGCCTGGGGCCTCAATACCTTCAACTCTCTCTTCCTAAATATCTTCCTTCTCGAGCTCTTTGCTCATCCACCTCCAACTCCCCCAGGGTTAGTCGCTTCTCCAAGCAACGAGTTGTGGTAGATCTCTTTCTTTGGCTGGGGCCTCACTCTGGAAAATCCTCCCTGCCTCTCTGAAAATTGAGAACCATCTCCGGTTCCGAAAGCACCTCAAGACCTTCCTCTTTGCCACTGCTTTCCCTCCTCCTCTCCCATGCTGAACCCCTTGGCTGGAACTGAAACTGCACTGGTCACTTGGCTACCCTATGTTGTTGGTCCCAGGTTCCCTCCCCGCCAGTTGCACACCTGCACTGCCCGCCTGGCAACCCCTGCACTCTAGGGCTGCTTCTGTATTCCTACACCCCCCTACCAGCACTTGACACCCGATGCCTGCACCTGCCACCAGCTGGCTGCACTTATTTATTTTTCCTATTTATTGTTTATATTTATTAACTGTTTATCCTATGTACTGCACTTCCCCCTCCCCCTGGCACTCTTCCCTTTCCCCACATCCCCTGACTTATACGCTCTCAGTGTCACCTGGCCGAGTAAGATAGTTGTCTCAGTCTTCCCTCTGTTCCCCTCCCTTGCCTCGTCGTGCCTTGAAACACTTGTGTATAGGCGCGTTATAAATTGCATATCATATCCTGCTAGCAAAGAACAAAACCTCATATCAGCCTTTGACACCAGATGCACTCTTTCATGCAAGCCATTGTTATCAGTGAGTTCAACCTATCATTACTCATTTATTCATGGCGACAATCAGATTCCCATACGCTTTGAAGCAGGCGAGTGCGTTAATATGACAACATCCGCCCATCAGTGGCGCGTTCCCCAAGAAAGCGAGAGGCTAGAACACGTTTGCATATGCCAAAAGCAAACGTGTCGGAAGAGAGAAATGAGAACGCAAGTATTCCAACAAGCTAGGCGAGAGGCCTTCCTTGCAAAGGCATGCACAGTACATCCTACAGTCTTTGCATTGCGTAAGCAAGAAACAGTGTTTACGCATAGCAAGTTACGGAGCCTGTTCAGCATAATACTGCAGTGACAGGCACATTTTCCTTTCCGAAATTTCCTCCACAATGCCTATAAAATGCATATATATATATCAGCAAAAACAAATTGACTATCACTGTGTGTTCTAAGTGGAATCTAAAGGGTTATAGCTGGCATGCTAATAGGCAATTGAGTAATTGGATCTGAAGACCTTTATTGTAGTCCTAATCTGCATATGCCCCACTCCCCCTCTCAGAAGCCCCTCCTCCCTGATCTTCTTTTACCACCACTGTCACTCTAATCTGTTAAGAACTCTCCTCCTGTCCACTGCCTTCTGTCACTCTTTCCCCACTACCACCTTCCAGTCTCTTGCATTCCATTCTTCCACCAGCAGGCAGAAGCTTCAAAAGGATTGTTAAAATACCCATGTACAAAAACTGATTATTTCCTTCTCTCTGCACAACAACCATATCAAGCGTCCACAAGTGTTCTTTGGTCTCGGAACGGAGGATGCTTCTAAAAGAAAGATTACAGGTGGAGAAGCTACTGCAGAGCCTCTTAACCGTTCCAGCTTCTTCCTGTGAGGCGGAGTGAAGCTTTAATGTTTTGAGATGAATGACGAACCTAGCTACATTCACCTATGCCCCAGAAAGGACAACCCTCCTGCTGTATGCAATACACATAAAGGGGCCTCATTAAGAGTTTGGCAGTATTCTGGTGGCAAATCCACTGGAATACCACCAAATGTAATTACCGTCATTGCCACTTGTAATCCTGTGGTAAGCCCACGTGACCAAGTGGTGGTAAGGCAATGTTATCCGCCAGGATTTTTGGCAGAATTCCCACCAGCGGGATTACAGACGGGTAATTGTGCCAATTTTTTGAGAAAATGTGAAGGATTTACCTCCAGCATGGCAAATCCTCCCCTTTCCCTCCAGAAATCAGCAGAATTGTAATTACTGCCACGTTTTTCCTGCACCACTAAATTAGTAATGAGGCCCAAAGTATCATGGATATGGATGAAATACGATCAATAGCAAAATAATTTGTCATGCATACTGATTGACGCCATACAATTTGACTTTGTTAAATTGGCATGATTACCTAAACCAACACCAAAAGAGCACACCAGGATAATAATTATGAGACTCCTCAACTTCCAGCACAAGATGGTCATCCCTTCATGCATGCGGCAGCGTGTGCTGCCCGTGCGCTCAGAGTGGACTGCAGCGAGTTTAGGCACTCTGAGCACACGGCCCATTCTACAGCCTGCAAGAGGGAGTCAACGGCACCCTCTTCACAGGGCCCTAGGAGCACGGGGCCAAGTGCAGCTGCACATGCTCCAAACGCCTAGCTCTGGCCCTGTGAGTCGGACTCTCAAAGGAAACACCAAAAATTCATTGCTAATAATCTTTGCAACAAATGTTGTCGACATTGGGAAGACAATTAGGGATAGGTGGTCCCCCCCACAGCCCATACTGCAAAGGTTGGGAAAGATAGGTTTTAAAAAAAAGTTAAAACGCATTTTCGGCCTACTCCACAATCATTTTCCCCATAGACAAAAAAGGTTAAATGTATGCCGAAATGCAGAGCCCAAACCGCTAGATGGATTTGGACCAGGTGCGAAATAACTTGGGCATGAACCATTGGCTTGTGGGTTCTTGTGGTTATTCAAGCTAGTAGTTTTTATGATATTTGATGGAAAAACCCAAGCAGGGTCATCCTGGTTACTGCATGGATGGGAATCCCGGATGCCTATCATTTCACTGGCTATGGCCTTTGGCCATGGCCATTGATTTTTCACCTGGACGTAACAGCTGTTCAGGGACTATTTCAGTACAGATTTCAGTGCGTAAAAAAAAAAAAACTATGGTGTAACAAAACCCTTGAAATTCAGGGAAAAACTAATTTAAAGGTGAGAAGCAACACCACCCCTGAAATTCAGCTTAAGCCACCTTAACTTCGCGCCCCGGTTGTGCAGCCTATGACCACAATGACATTCCTGATGACATCACTGGTGACATGATAACACCAACGATTACATCTGTGATAGCATCAGACATAATATAATTTAGGACTTCGATAATAAAAGCTTTGATTCACTAAACAATGTAGGCCGTGGCCTTTGCCAAGGCTGTGGACACTGTGCATGGCCGAAGGCCATGGCTAGTGGCTGGTTAGTGTTGTACAATATACAGTCGGCATGGTCGAAGGGCGTGGCCACTGGCCATGGATGAAGGCCATGGCTAGTGGCCCCTTAATGTGGCAAAATATACATTGGGCATGGCCAAATGCCATGGCTAGAATCTGGCTGTTGTAAAATATACAGTGGGCACGGCCAAAGGCTGTGGGCACTGGCCATAGCTGGTTAGTGTTGTAATCGAATCAGGAGATTCCATCAGTGATGTCTGGACTGCACAACAGGGGGCAGGATGTTAAGGTGGCTTTTGCTGAATTTGAGAGGTTTTGTTGCTCCTCACCTTAACGTACCTGCAACTAAATATATACATATACACATAAACACATATATACTTCAATAAGAATGCTAAAAGCGCATTCTCTTTGAGGCGCAAAACAAGAAACCCCAAAGGTTGCCCCGGTTGTGGTTCCTAATGCCACCGTCCTTGTAAAGCAACCATAAACCAGACACTGCTCAGGATTTGCCAACTGCTAAAGCGGTCTCCTTTGTCAACGCTTTATATATTCTTCGGTTAGAACTAGCGATTTCCCAGACATATTTTAACTATATATTTGATAACTCGGCTACAGTCAACGTGGGCTCTCCCTTCTCCTTGCTTTGGTCTGACATGCAGGTATTCAGTTTACTTTCTTGTGCCACAAACCTACGAACTTCACCCCCCTGTAACTAGTAAATCCATTTCATGAATGGGATAAATTGCAGGTATCAACTTTAATCCCGCCTCCCCCTCCCCCCATCCTCCTGCCCTACCTCCCCACTCCCCCAATTCAAACACCAGATCAGGCAGTTACTGATCCAGGAAGAAGACTGGATGGTTTTGCTCACACTCTCTTCTTGGCAGTTTACCAGCTATAGTTAAATCGGGGGTTTTGCATGCCCTCAGACTAGATAAAATCACCTTGTGTAAATTGAAACGAGATTGGCGAAAGAAACAAGACCAGAGTTCTTGCTTTGCAAACAAGCAAAGGTTACTTCTCTATAAAAAAACTGATTTGACAAGACAAAAAGAGTTATCACACAGAACATGTATTTACCAGAACAATCAGGAACTGCAGTTTTATCAGAACTACGTTCACCAAATACATCCTCCAACAGCTTCACATCGTTACAAGGGAGGAGAGGTGCAAGAAGGGGACACCAGAAGCATGAGGCAGAGGAGTATGTGGGTGTGATCGGAAGGAGACCGACTTGGGCACAATCCACGATCCCTTTGTAGACCACTAGCCATTGGATGGTGAAGGGTCAGTCTAGGAAATCCCTTAGGGAGGCTAGACAGGGAAGGCATGTTGCCTTTCGGTCCTCCTCTCTAGTGCAAGTCAGAATCTAGACAGTAGGTGGCAGTATTCAGTATCTGCAAGCATCGGGAGGCCTGGGCTAGGGAGGATGAACAAGTAACTCTCTTACCTGGTAACGTTCTTTCGATGGGATGGTCCGACAACGTATTCCATATCTATGACATGTAATCACCACAGCTGTGCTGCTTCAGAAAATCTTTGGCATCTGCGTTCTACGTTGATGACGTCGATACGCCGCCCTCGAGGACCTCCTCGGGTGGCCTATGTCACTGGATGTTATAAGTAGGATGCCCGTAGCCTCAGTTGTAGTTTTTTGCCAGAACGTGTGGCACCAGTCTTCTGCCAGTCTGACACACAAAGCATTGCGGAAACTTAAGCTGCAATTGCATAAGAAATTCTGTAGCGGGGAAGGCAGGGAGGGAGCGATATGGAATACATTGTCGGACCATCCCATCAAAAGAATGTTACCAGGTAAGAGTAACTTGTTCTTCGAGGGGATTGGGTCCTTTGACGTTTTCCATATCTATGACAGACTCCCAAAGCAGTACCAATGCAAGGAGGTGGGAAAATAATTTAGAAAACAGAAATTTAGAATGCCCAATCAAATTGCGGAGTAAAGGATCGCCTTGCCAAAGGCCAGATCCTGCCCATGGATGGAATCGAGGGAGTAGTGACGTACAAAAGTATGTACCGAAGCCCAGGTGGCTGCATCACATATGTTATGAATAGGAACACCCCTCTGTAGGGCAGTAGAGGCAGCCATACCCCTGGTAGAATGGGCCCGCAAGCCGACCGGTGGGTCCTTACCCGCCAAGCGGCAACACTCAGAAATAGCCAGAATAATCCAGCGAGACAAAGTCTGTTTCGTCACAGCTTGTCCCAAACGCTTTCCAGCGTAACCAATGAAGAGTTGATCATCCACTCTGACCCGGGACATGTGTGAAATATAAAAGCTTAACGCTCTCCTAGGATCAAGCCTATGGAGCCTCTCCTCTTCCTTACAAGGATGTGGAGGAGGATAAAACGCCGGAAGAACAACCTTCTGGCCTAAATGAAATTCTGACACCACCTTCGGAAGAAAGGAAGGAAGGACGAACTCTAAGGACAACCCTGTCCTTGTGAAACACAGTGAAGGGTGGCTTAACCGAAAGTGCCTGTAACTCACTCACTCTGCAAGCGGAAGTGACCGCAACCAAAAATACAGTTTTAAGAGTTAATCTCAAAGGGCATGAATGCAAAGGCTCAAACGGAGCACCCATCAGAAACTTGATAACAAGGTTCAAATCCCAACCGGGCACCTGGAAAGGTGACGGAGGGAACACATTAGTGAGCCCTTTCAGAAACTGAGAAATTAAAGGAATTTTAAAATAGGAGCACTCTTCAGACGAGCGCTTAAATATGGATAGCGCCGCCAGGTAACCTTTAACGGTACCCACTTGCAAGCCCCTGTGGGCCAAAGAAAGCAAAAAAGACAGAACCATGGGAATGTCACACGCAAAAGGATCCACATTCTTAACCCTGCACCAGTCGCAGAATTTACGCCAACGGCAACAGTACAGGGACTTTGTTGCGGGCCGTCTGGCCGAGAGCAACACCTCCATCAATGTTAGGCAGAAACCTGTGCAGTTCCCTTAGGGACCACTGCAAAAGATTTAAGACTACAGGTGTTGGCAGTAAACCCACTTGGTAGCATTCTGTACCACCCAGATTTACCTGGTAGCTGTAGCTGAGCAGTCAGACTTCCCTCAAGAAGAGTTAGGCAGTATGCAAAGTATACTCAATAGGCACTCAGATACAATAATACAAGCAAACACTGACCAGAGCTTTGGTATCAAAGTATGTAATTATGTATTTAAAAAACACACAGTTGAAACACTCCAGCACTCTTATTGTAAAATATTCTAAAAACAGTTACTATTATGATATATACACCCCTTTTTCCCTTATTAGAAAATCAAAGTAAGACACCACTTATTTTCATACAGAGGCGAGCGCTTAACTAGATTGCACTATACTAAGGTTGTGAAAAAGGGAGGGAAAAAGACAGAATATGCAGGATTACACCACTCTACGATTCAGGAACACTATTAGCAAGGCAGAGAGCAAAAAAGTCACTGGTGAGCCAAAGTCCAAAGGCTGGGCCCACTCTTAGAGAGAGCAGAGCACAAATGCGCCCAAGATCACACAGTTAGACTAGGCTTAGAAAGTCTTGCAGAGGGTTCAGAGAAGAGTTTAGAGAGGCTTTAGAAAAGTTTAGCCAGGGTGTCCCAGGCTAACCCAGGTTCGAAAGCCGGGGGCTAAATCTACCCTGTACAGTCGGTTGCAAGGGAAGCCAGGCGGGACACTGTACCTTAAGTGGGAAGGATCCTCGAGCGGTGGCAGTTGTTCCTGGTAGTGGTTGCAAGTTGAGGCATCGTCCAGGGAAAGAGAAGATCTCAACGTGGAGGAAAGATGCAGGTCGTTGCACTACCAGGGCAGAAACCAGCCGCAGAGTTTTCCAGTAAAAGGTGGTACCTTTATCTCGCGGTCGTGGTAAAACGTGGTATCCCGGTTGCCGGGGTGCTTAGCACGGGCAAGGCGGCCACGAGATACGTCAAGAAAGCGAAAAGACGGTGAAACTGGTTATCCCCACCAGTCAAAGGAAGAAGACTCTCCGGCGGGAGATCTCCTCTGTCGTTGGGAAAAGTGGTGAGACGGTCCAGCAGGGCTCCACCGGTCGTGGCGTCATGGCAGGTCGGCTCAGCTTCTCCCTTGTCGGATTCTTAGGTCCTGTGGCGACTTCTGAAGTTCCAGTCCCCAAAGCCCTGCTTTTATGCCGCAAACCCCGATTCACTCAGCCTAGCTGTCAAACATGCTAAGTGGTGAGCCGGCCGGCTCACCACTTGGGCCAATCAGGACGGAGTGCGACTTGAGTCACCTAGGCAACTCAGTCCAGGGTGCCTAAATTCCCCTCCTAAGTACCCCATACATAGTGGCACCACTTTGGAGGGCTTCTGTGGAGAAGCCCGCCAAAAAGTGGGACAAAGGGCTCGACTTGGGTTGGAGTCACAGAAGAGAACAAACAGCATTTTAGAATCAAGTTTTGGCAAAAAATACCAACCGGAGAATTAATATTAATTAAATAAACCGGCGGTATGTTCGAGGCTACCTTAAATAATTAAATAAAGATGGTAGCCTAAAACAATAGGAAATCCCATAGGAAAATATTTGCGGTTGAACATAAAAAGTAGTATCCACTGCCACCAGCCAAAACTCGATCAAGGGGGACGGAGACGTGCCCCCTCGACTAACAGACCCTGGGGCAATCGAATTTCCCCAGTCAGTACGTCCTCAATATGATGGTTTATACTGGTTCTGTTCAGAATTTAAGCCTAGTAAAGTCAATGGTGACTTTACATGCCCTGGGAGACAGTAGTCAGTCCCAGGGTATGGAGTCTATACTGGGGGGTCACTATGACACCCCTGTGTTACTGCACGGAGGGTGCTGTGTAACACACATCACAAAAACACATGAAACACTATGGAGTAAAAGACCCCATAGCCCATTAAACACATCTAGATTCAAAGAAACACACTCAAATCATGTCCAAGAGTGAGGGTAAAAGAGTCTCACTCTTGGCAGGAGAAAAAAATAAACCCCAAAAATCCAGCAAAGCTGCTGGGGGACTCACTAGGTTAGGAAATTCAGTCTAAACAGAGAATTCTCCCTAACAATCAAGTCTTCAGGGAAGTCCCAATCCTTATACCTCAACCTTTCAGAAACCAAGCGTGAAGGTCGGGGGATCTGACCTCTGGATGGAGAACCTGACCCCCCTCCCGTGAGAGCAGATCGTCTCGGTAGGGAAGACGACGTGGAGGGCAGATGGACAAGTCGAGAAGGTCGGTGTACCACGTCCTCCGAGCCCACGCCCAGTGGCGCCCCCAGACATTATTTATAGGGGTGGCCTGATGAGGCCACAAGAAATCTTGGGGTGGCACACCAAAACAAACACATAACTGAATTTCAGGAAATCTATTATGCCGATGTAGTATATAGTCCAGTTGAAAACTATGTATATATGAGAGTTAAGGAAGTGCATGTTGCTAAAATTCCATTTAACAGTTAACTAATGCATGTATCTGATGCGCATAGACTAATACCAGTACGGTTAACATTTTCAGTTCCGCAATCCTGTTTGTGCCATGTAAGAAATATTTGATGTGTATATGTATGTTAAGCAATTTATTGTTCTTCAAACAGAATAGTTTTTGGTCAGTTTTACTATGCGTCAAATGCAAAGTATTGCAAATCTTTTAGAAAAGAGTAACAGGTTTGATGCTTTCTAGCCCATCCCGTCTCTCAAATAAGGGTCCTTAATATTTTATTTTTTTAAATAACTCCTACAGCCTAACTACAAAAATTATGGAAAATGCTCTAATAATTTACAGTCATTTCCCCATTTGATGTTAGTAAAGTTATCAACCTCGCAAGGATGAAGGGCTGAGGCGGTCCTGCTGAGTTTTGAACGTGTGAAGGCTGGACCCATGTCAGAGGCGAATGCTCATCTTTTGCGTTATCCACACTGACGGTGTGCATTGTACAGTCACCAGAATTAGGGTGAATCCCCACACATCCAGTTTCTATCATCATATGCCAAGTGCAACATTATATGCCCCATATTTATAGAGTAGCATGGCTGTGTAATCATTTTGCTAAAATGCAAATATGTATAGCTCGTCAGAGAACGCATACTCCAGTGCATAGTGCGTCCCATGCATAGCGTGTGTTGCAGGCAGGGGTGGGCTGGCCTATCGGGGGCTCTGGAGATTTCCTGGTTGGTCTTTTCACCTTTGACCTCTTTTGTGTGGTATTTCTAAATGTTCCATAGGAAAAGGGTTGGGTTTTCTGAAAATGTGCAACATGCGGCCACTTTGAAAATTATTTCCAGGGCTTCATTTGGTTCTCAGTCCACCCCTGGTTGTAGGCTATTGGCGACAGCTTTGTTTTTAGCAAACAAAACGGAGTCACCCAATAGTGATCTTTGTCTTCCCTCTAACACAATGAAAATAAGGAAACATAGCTAAATGATCCTCACTTATATAAAAGCAGCAGTCGTGTTGCTATAGGGAGGCCTGGCCAGTCCGAAGAGGACAGCTGGTGAAACGAGCAGACATGGAGCGAGTGTGCAGACCCTGCAGCCATGTTTAGCTTTCAGCATTTGGAGGCATGAGTAGAATCTGGGCAACGCCAGGGGAACCCAATGAGAACCAGAGGTAGCAGCCTCTACCTTGGCTATCCCTAAATGACGTCCCTGGCTAAGCCTTGCAGCCCTGGGAACCAGCAGAAGACATTTGTCTGTGCCCACCTCACTGAAGATGAAACCCACTTCCTCCGCCTTTGCAACCAACACGAACATGAAAGCGGACACCATTTTATAAAGTGTGCAAGGCAAATCACAGACCTTCCCCAGCTTAATGATAGACACAAAATGCAAATCCTTTTGCTCATCAACTGCCAGAAGGCAGAGTGACCTGCAGAATACCTGGCAGTGTCCCACAGTATTAGACCCACAACTGCCCAGAGCCATACAAAGCGACCGAACAAAGCAGTGACATTAACGCCCTCGAACAAGTGGACAAAAAGCAATTAATGATGCAATACTCATCTGTGTCTAAATGATGACCTAGAAATACAGGAAAACTCATCAACGCATTACTTTGTGTTTCCAGAGCTGCCACTGCGGGCACAAGCGCACCCGGTGCAAAGCAGCCTGAAGCAAGCAATGCAAATCAGTGCTATTGCGCCAACTGGGCTGTGGCGGCAAAGGGATTCATCCGGACACGACATCTATGTGCCATCAGTGGCACGTCATACTGTGGGTGCCAGGAGTGGGAGGGACATGGGTAGAAGAAGAGGGGAGCCAGGCCCAGACCCTGGAGCACTTCTGGCAAGCAGAGGCACAGGAAAGAAGATACACAGGCTCTGCTGGTAAGGGGGGGGGGGGCACAGGAAGGCAAATAAGAGACTCACACCATTTCTGGGGCACTTCTGCAAGAGGAGACCGAAGTCAAGCACCACCAGGAGAACGATAGTCACGCCCTGTCTTGGACACTGCTGCCAAGGAAAGGGCATGGCCAAGACCGAACGACACTGTTCTTGCCCTGGGCCTGCTGTCAAAAGGAAAGCACACATTGTCACAATAGAGCCACACCCTGCCCATGGAGTTCGATGCCAAGGAAGTGGCATGACAGAAAGACCCTTCCCCTGCCGCTACCAGCCAGGTTGGGGCACCGCAAGAAAAGGCAGCGATTGCCCCTGGAATGCAAAAAGGGGCACAGGAAGGGGAGAGCGGGCACAGCCCCTGGGCTCCGTGCCAGGGAGGAGGCATTCACAGGAGGAAAGAGCCACACCCTTTAGTCAGTGCTGCAAGTTATAGCGGCGAAAAGCAGAAATCAGCGAAGCACACCATGCATGAGCTGCTCATGCTGCCCGGCTGGCTGGCATACGTGTGCCATGGATAGGACCCAGGCCCGTGGAGAAGGGGAGATAGACTCTGGCCCTGTGCTCAGGTGGGGCCACAGGAGTGGAGATGACACCATGCCACTGCAGACGCAAAAGTAAAAGAAAAATACTTTTTTTCCCCCGCACTGAACTGGCATGTTATTTTCCAAGCACAGTTCAGTGCGGAAAAAAAAGTTTTTTTTTTTTTTGCTTTTCAAATTTTTCAGGGTGGCCGATGGGGGGGGGGGCACATTTTTATAAGGGTGGCCGTGGCCGCCCTTCGCCACCCCTTGGCAGCACCCCTGCCCACGTCGCAGCAATGAGGATCATCCGGGAACCGAACCTCTGCAGTACTTGCAGGATGACGGGGACTGGAGGAAACGCGTACAGCAGTGGGAATGACCACTCCACCACAAACGCGTCTCCTAAGGCTCCTTTTGGAGGAAATTCCCACGAGCAGAACCTCTCACACTTCCGGTTGACACTGGAGGCGAAGAGATCCACTTAAGGGGTCCCCCAAAGGGTGAAGATCTCCAGGAGAATCTCCTGAGCCAGCTCCCACTCGTGAGAGATCGCGCTCTGCCGGCTCAGAGTGTCCGCCATCTCTTTCTCGTCTCCGGCCAGATGAACTGCCGAGATCGAAACTTCCTGTTGGATTGCCCAGAACCAGAGCTGCATCGCATCCCTGCACAGAGGAAGTG
The DNA here is from genome assembly GCF_040938575.1 of Ambystoma mexicanum. Classification (NCBI taxonomy): domain Eukaryota; kingdom Metazoa; phylum Chordata; class Amphibia; order Caudata; family Ambystomatidae; genus Ambystoma; species Ambystoma mexicanum. Next base: position 286,771,876 of record NC_090926.1, on the reverse strand, counting down.
ACCCTGCTCCCCCCACCCCCGTTTTGTTGAGGTAGTGCATGGCCACCGTGTTGTGCGTCAGGATCAGGACATTCTTCCCTCGCACAGTCAGCAGAAAAGCCTTCAGGGCTAGCCTGACGGCCCTCAGCTCCAACAGATTGATATGGAGTCTGGACTCCGACAGAGACCAACGACCGCTGACTGTCAACTCGTTGGCATGTGCTCCCCATCCCGTCAGGGATGCGTCCGTCACAATCGTCACCTCCAGCCAGGGTAGTCAAAATGAAGCCCCCTTCATCATATTATCTTCGATGGCCCACCACAGAAGGTCCTGGGCGACCGAGGACGGCACCTGAACAGGGTCCAACCACCTGCCGGAGGACTGAGACCACTGAAGCTTGAGTGCCCATTGCAAATATCTCATCCGCAACCTAGCCTCTGGCACCAGAAGAATGCAGGATGCCATGAGGCCGAGCAATCTCAAGAATACGAACGCTGGGAGACTCTGGGCAAGCTGAAGCTTGTGCACCATCTACTGAATGTGTTGAGCCCTCACCTGGGGAGGAAAACACTGCCCTAGGGATGTGTCGAACACAGCTCCGATGTACTGGAGCCTCTGAGTTGGTGTCAAATGGGACTTCAAGTTGAGGGAGAAGCCCAGCTTGTGGAGGGAGTGGCAGGTGACTGACAGATGATCCAGGACTTGCTCAGGAGAGCGCGCCCTGTTCAACCAATCATCCAGGTAGGTGTAGATGTGAATCCCCACTTTCCTGAGGTGCGCTGCCACCACTACCATGAGCTTGGTGAAGACCTTCGGGTCGGAGGTCAATCCGAACGGCAGGACCCGAAATTGAAAGTGCGAGTCGCCAACCTCAGGTACTTGTGCTTTGGATGCATCGACACATGAAAATAAGCGTCCTTGAGGTTGAGAGACACCAACCAGTCCTGAAGTTGAAGGGTCCTGGAGGACTTGAGAGTAACCATCTTAAACTTGTCCTTCCTGAGGAGTTTGTTCAAACCGTGCAAGTCCACAATGGGTCTCAATCCCCCGTCTTTCTTGGAAATAAAAAAAATAAGGGCCATACCATCCCCTGTTCCTCTCCGCTACAGGCACCAGTTCTATGGTGCCTTTCTCCCGCAAGGATTGAATTTCCTGCGCAAGGAGCAGATCCGGACTCTTCAAAGAGATTCCCCAGTGGATTGTCTTGAGGCCTCGCTGGAAAGGAAGACAGTAGCCATGGGTTATGATCTCCAGAACCCACACATCTGAAGTAATGGCGCGCCACTCTGCAAGATGCTGCGCCAGCCTTCCCCCAACCGGCGAACCATGGGACATGGCCTCATGACTGAGCTGAAGTGGCTGCGGCATTGCCTGAGGGCAAAGAGGCAACAGCCCGAGCAGCCTTGGCACCTCGAGTACCTTGTTTTCCACCTCTTGCACTCCTACGGTGGCCCCTTTGACTGACAGCTCCTCTCGCTTTACCAAAGGATGAGTAATAACGAAAGGAACCTCCCCTCCATTGCTGTCCCCTAGGACAAAAAGGCGGAGGTTGGCGAACTGCAGAGCCCAATGACTTCGCTGCAGCTTTGGAGGTCTGGAACCTCTCAAGACTCTAGTCAGCCTTGCTGCCAAAAAGACGTTCCCCGTCAAAGGGCATGTTGAGGAGCCAGGCCTGCACATCAGGAGCAGACCCCGACTTCTGCAACCACGCAAACCTGCATATTATGGTGCTCACCGCCATGGACCGGCTGACGCAATCTGCCATGTCCAGACCCTACTCAATGGCCTCACATGGCATCCTTGCCATCCTGAACCATGGCATGGAAACCATCCAGTTCGTCCCCTTTGGGAATATGTTCAGCCGCTAAGGAAACAGTTCCACAGAGTGTGCGTGAAACGTGACAAGGCACATACGGAGTTGGCCCCCTGAAGCGCCATACCCCCTGAAGAAAACACTTTCTTCGCCCAGCCGTCAAAATGCTTGTCGTCCCCATCAGGAGGGATGGTAGGATACGACGCCTGCTTTGCCAGGGCCGTAGCCGCCTGCATCACCAAACTTTCCGGAGTGGGGTGCTTGGTCAAATAGCAGGGGTCGCTACTGGCTGGGCTGCATTTTCACGGCAAAGACTTGCCCACTGCCGGGAGACTCTCCAGAGCAGTCCAAGTCGCCACCACCCTCCTCTGTAGAGCCATATAGAACGGCAGTACCAGGTTAGTTGGTGGACCTTGGTCGAGGATATCCGTAAGGTCACCCTGAAGAAAATCCCCTGGGGGAGCAGACCATCGCAAGTGCTCGGTGACCCTAGAAATAAAGGTGCCGGTACGAGGAGTCAGCACGAGTGCCAGGCTCAGGCCTACAAAACTCCACCTCCGGAGAGGTGTCCAGCCCACTGGCATTGTGCAGGGACTGCCACAGGTCCTCAATTTGGCTATGGCCCGAGAGAATCTCGTCTGGCACCGTATCAGGAACCATGCCATCATCAGCGCCCTCATCCACCTCTGAAATAAACTCAAGATGGCGGTAAGAAGGCACAGAATGTGGAACAAAGCCATGCTTGACCTTGGCTAGAGCCTTTCTAGGGTGTTCCACTGAGCCCCGGGGTACCCCTTCGAAACAGCCTCAGAGGGCGTCTAGTGAATCGGCGTGGACACCGAACGCGGCGCCGACAGCATCGACACAGGCCTCGAAGCTGGAGGCCCGAGCGTGTCCCTCGACAGCCTGGGCGCCGACGACTTCTACGGAGACGGGCCTCAAAAGAGTCCGTCGACAACTTCGGCATCGACGTCTTTCTCGAAGACACCACAGGTGCACACGGTCTCGAGCGAGTCGAGGACCGGGACCTGGAACGGGCATGACGAGAATGATTACCCTTGTCCGAGTGGGACCTCTCCCGCGAATCATGCCGACCACCCGAGCCCGAAAGCTGTGCGAGCGGTCTCTCTCGACCTATCACAACCGACTCCACTCGGAGGCTCGGACGGACCAGTGCCCTGCGATTCGAGAATCGATCACATTTTCTTCCCGAAGGAATCCCATTCCTCTGGCTTTGCATGCTTGGTGGGATAAGCGACCCGACGACGGGCGGAGTCCTCGGATGAGGACGGGGAAGGCGACCGATGACGGCGCTTCCAGGAGTGCCTCGAAGAGGCAGAGGAGTTGTGGGACCGACTCCGGGACCGAGACCCACTGGACTTCCGACAACGATGCAGAGAGTCGCCACTCTAATCGTCCGTTGAAAGCCCCGCAGACCTAGACTTCCGTGGCTTGGACACCTTATCTACCAACAACAACTTCTTGAGCTCCCGCAAGGCTTTGGACGTGAGCGACTGGCAGTCGACACAGTCATCCGTGTCATGGGTCTCCCCGAGGAACCAGAGGCAGGCATTGTGCGAGTCTGTCACCGACATCTTGGACCCACAGTCCCCGCACTTCTTAAAGCCCGGACGGGGGGTGGAAGACAAGGTAGATATCTTCATGAAGAATATACTTCACAATATGAACAGGTTGGAAGAACCGAGAAAGAACAGAAACTCCAAAGAGTCGAGGCGCGCCGAGATCCCCAAAGCGAACACGTTCGCGGAAAAAACGGAGGCTATGGGCGGTGTGCGTCCTACTTATAACATCCAGTGACGTCAGCCGTCGGAGGAGGTCCTCGAGGGCGGCGTATCAACGTCATCGACGCAGGAGCCGAAGATTTTCCGAAGCAGCACAGCTGAGGTGATTACATGTCATAGATATGGAATACGTCAGAGGACCCAATCCCCTCGAATGGTGCTTTTCTGTATGAGAGAGGGCATGAAATAAACATTTTACCATCTTTGAGATTCATAGTATTGCTTACATACACACAGCTATTATCACAGTTTGCCCAAGTCGACAAGAGTATATAATCTGTGATGTGTTAACAGATATTTGAAGGAGATATCCAAACATTAAAATGTTCACGACTCAATGTATGAATGTTCCAAGATTAGTAAATCATTGGAGACATCCCAATATGTTGAAATTCACATGACTACACTATGCAGACCATGAGATGTATTCATACAGTAATTCAATTCCTTGAAGGGCTACATGAAGCAGTCATATTCCTACCAAAGAGGTACTGGTTCCACTAAAGGACTAGCCAAAATTGGGACCGTCTACACGAAGCACAAATCCCAGTACAATCGCATCACAAATACAGACTTTAAAAAGATATGCCAAGTCTTACAAACTGTGGTCAAGTGAGCGATGGCAAATACGGTCACATTAGACCACGCTACGCTACCATGAAAGTGTAGAGGAGGTCCCAAATAAAGCCTGCATTCCAGTCGCCCCAGGAACGTTCACACCAAAATATGTGATTTATGATGAGCAAATAAACCAGCAGAGAGCCGCAGTGGGGCTCAGCCCAGTGCCTATTAGAAGAGCAACACCTATTGAAGTACCGATACCCAGAAAACCATGGACAGTAAGGTATCCATTGCGGAAATCCTACCAGCAACTGAAACAAAATGACGATTGCTCAAGTACTGTCTTGAAGAAACCAAAAAGGCCTTAATGGAAGACGAATGGTGACGTCACGAGGGCCTGGACTAACCTGCAGATAGAAGAAATGACAACCAAAAAATGACACAGACGAAACGCCATGAATAAAGATATTGTGAACCTAAAGGGGGAGAATGATGTTGAAATACAAAGAAGTTCAAGCTGTAAGCAAGATGAAGATATTCAACCAGTTTACACCTGTAAATATGCTTGGAACCGCAAGAAAGCTAAGGAAACAGTGCGGCTTGCTATTCTAAGTGGAAAAGTAGTGCAGCAAGTGCCATTATACATAATCTACCTCAAACGAAGTACCTTATTATAAGTATGTTTCCACTTTGCAAACGAAGCAGAACCAACCTAGGTTACTAAAGGCCAAATGAGCTGAGATTCATATTTAGCAAAATGAGAAGAGACGACTGAATCGAAACTCGGTAGAGGCAGCTCGTGCCAGGGAAGCCAAGGTCATACTTTTAATTGAAAATAAGACCAGCATATCCTGCCACTGAGGGATCGAGATAAGAAGGTGAAGGCAGGTGGCGGGTGAAACAAAAATCAAATACACAAATTGAGAGAAACGAGACAAATTCACGGTGTGGGAATCATGTGACCAGCCGAGCAAGAAGCAGCAAGGTTCACACCTACGCTTGGCACAGGACCAAGCAGAGATATCAGAACCTTTCCAGACAGAAGATGCAGTTTCAAGGCCAACCACAGTGAACTAATTGACTCATGGCTATTAAAGTAATGATTGATTGTAACCATAATCGGAAGAAGGCCGGGTAACTAAGGGGCACCCTGCACCTTGCTGACCATTCTGCGTGATGCTAAGCAAAGTGGAAAAGTATGTATGGGGGTGGTGCCAACTCAATCACAATGGACCAAATAATCTAGAGTCCTATAGTTAGTAGAACCAATAGGACGTTGTACTTTTAGTGCCCACCTGGCAGTGTTTACCCAATCCCCTCTCTCCGTTACCATATACAGATATAGTACCTATAGTAAAGTTACCTTTTTCCAACCATTAGAATTGCATGTTACCTTTTGAGTGTTACATGTCAATTATGACGAGTTTTGAGTATAAATGTTACAACTTGTATGAAGTTCATTGGAGTTGAAGAGAAGGACGATCACATCAATGCTGATATCCATGCCTCCCCGTTTTTTGTACTGGTCATTAAACTGACTCCCTTCGTCAAACCATTGAGTTGTCCTTATCGATTGGTGTTGGAGTAATGAATCTGCACCCCCATTCATCTCAAGGGTGCAGCTATCTCATCTTAAGATACTTCTGAGCAAACCTCGGCTCTATGGGCTGGCCGGGGGTCTCGGAGTACAAAAGGTATACATAAGATTAACGAACACTGGGACTTCTGAATGGTAGGCAAGTTTGGGTGGAGCCAGTGATGAGCAAGTCCAGCTGGGGAGGAAAGTAAATGGGAAGTGGGGGTGGGGGGTATTGTAACTTCCATCTTGCCCCCTCTGCCCTGGAACCAGCTGCATTTGTAGTAGTGCCAGAGAGTTGGATAACTCGAGGAGGGAGGGCATGGGCGCCATCTTATCTCGTTCCCCTCTGCTGGCAAACAAGAGGGGGTGGATAAGAGAATTGCATCTCTTCTCTCCCCACTCAGGCCTACCTCCGCCTCCTGGAAATGTGATCATTTATCAGGGCATTTGATAGCAATAACTGGAAAACAATGCAAGTGTTAGGCAAACTATGGCAGAACGTGGCAAGTGCTGTGAGCATCCGAGATAATGAAGGCCATCAAAACCATGCTTGTAGGAGACAATATGTCAAAAAAAGCCTATCGAGTGGTGTACCTTGGCATGAAATATCAGTAATTGGCAACCCGTGTGAAACCAAAAGCGAGCTATGGCAAAACTTTGCAACCGAAAATAAACTGATTATGTAAAAGCCTGAGCTATTGTCTTGACCAATGCTTGTTGAATTGTATCCCTCTTCAGCTAAAAGGATACAATTTCTCAACTGTTTCACTTTTTGCCTCCTAAAATATCCCTTAATTTAGTTCCTCGCCCGGTCACCCTACCTCATTCCTCCATTCTTCCACTGCACAGGCAGGCTCCCCTTGCTACGGCCAGGCCTAGAGATGTTCTGACTGGTAGTGTGCAACAAGGGGAAGAACGGGAGGATGGAAGATGGTCAATGGGAAGAAAAACGCTGGTTGGCGAGGCTTGAACCAGAGCTTCGTCACCACTGGAAATCTTGCTGGGTAGAATATCATGGTTTACCTTAAGTAGATCTTTATAGACTAGGGCCGACTACATGCAAATCAGTCTGCACCCACACCCAAATGAAGAGTTGAGCCTGAACTACTTCACCAGAAGCCCCCTATACAGGACGTAAACAACCACAGACACAATTGGAGGACTCGGTGGTTAAAACAAACCCTAGAAGCATGTAGCAGGGTTACGTGTTCATAAGCTTTAATGTAGCATAAGTGGACCCTCCACTTTTGCAACGATATCTATATTTTTATTTTCGAAAACCTATGTATGCAAGTATTTTATTTTTTGTAAATCAGAAACTGAGGCAAATATCTCAATCATTTGCAGAGTCCTAGTTAAGATTGTAACGATCAATTTAAGAGTTGCAAGTGGGAGGCTAAAAGAATGGAGGACCTTTCACTTGTGCATTGATTGGTTTGGGCTCATGCTCTAGTTGCCCTTCCTTTGGAGGTTTACATTTCTTGGGGAAGCAAGGGAGAGTGGGCCACGACCACGATGGCAGGGTAAAATATAGGGAGTTTGAGGTTAATGCAGAAGACATGAATTTCAACTATAGTTTAAAATGCGGTCTAAAAGCTGAAGGGGAGGTTTAGGATTGAAGGATGGTGGTTATGTTGAGTTAGGAGGGGAGATATGACTCATCAGGAACATGCAATCTAGTTTATTTTCCCCGGTCTCTTGGAAATGTGGTTTAGAATTTCAAACAAGATTTTGGTTTGAGAGGTTGGAAGTTGCTGTGGTCTGTCCCAGAATTTAGTCTGATGATTTGAGACGCCCAGTGCCTCGAGAAGACAGAGCTGCCAGCAGCCAGTTCCAAATTTCAGTGTGGGTGAGGCCAGTCCTTGGAGGGGGGTGATTGCTTGATGGTGTGTGAATAGTGTTGCCCAGATTTGCTGGAGATTGTGTCATGCTCCCCAAGGATTGGGGGTTCCCACTGCCAATTCCAGTTTTACTTTGGGTGGTTACAGGTTTGGAGGTCGTGCCACTTGTTGCAGACTTTTGGGGACACCATTCCAGAGACGTCTTTATGGGAGGGCAAAATGGGCACTTGCCTAGGGCCCCCTCCTTGGAGGGCGCCCCCACAAAGCTGCTTGATCTAAAGAAGTCAGTTCTCATTGTTCAACAAACTTAAATAGAACACACCAGGATATTTAATATTGTGTTGCTGAGGCTCTAAACATTTTGCCTGTCTGTTGACAAGTACGTTATTGTCTGATAAATTCATGTTGTAATGCTTTCTGCTGTGCTCACTTTGGAATGCATGGTTTGTTCATTCACTATGGCACAGGTTGTACAGCATTATCAACGTTCCATGGGCATTCTGTTGATTATGTACAACAGCTAAAGTTGAAATGCATATTAATAAATCTGAGTGAAGCAATGGTTCAGAAGATAGCTCAGTGTGTTAAGCACTCTTTGCAGAGATCTGTGCTCATATGCAAGATTACAAATTCAAGCTGCATGTTTATGCACATTGTTTTGTTACTTGTTATGTAGCACATCAGCTGCTATTATCAGCAACATACTTGCACCAGATAGTATTTGCTATATAAAGTAGCACATCAGCAGCACAGAGAAGGTCTAGAAATTGGTTTGTAAAATTTAGGAAGCCACCTTCAATGATGAGCATAAAGTATTAGTCTGAGCAGTGATTATTTATCCAAATTCAAGACTGTGGAGCCAAAGCATTCATGCTTGTATCATGGATTTGCCAGCAGACAACAGTGATCCTGGACTAATCATTCATTTTATAGCACTAACATTACTGTGCTGTCTTCTGTGAAAAGGGTTGCCATTTCACATGCTGATGCCATTGTTTAGCCCATTACCTGGTCTTTTTGTTTATGTATGCCATTTGAGTGGAAGGGGTTCTAGACAGAAGAGAACGGTCCAGGTGTTGCCGGCCTCTGGCAAGTATATTATTTAAGGTCTGCTTATTTGGCAAAATAAATGGTTTGCTTTTTTGTACAATTGAAAGATTTGTATTCACAATTGTGAATGACAATTTCACAAGCTTGTATTTTATGTTTTTTAAAGCTTTAAAATACAAAAGAGAAACGAAGATGGAATATTTTAAGATGGCATCAATCTGCATGGTGCTACTTATATATTTCCCTTGATGATGGAGACAATGAAGATAGAATCATTCCCATTTAGCATAATAAGCTTTTTTATATTTTTTAAATTGCCATATTGGTTTATTTGATTTGTGTACTTTCCAAATCAGTTCTATAAAATGGGATTATTTTAGTTCATGCTAAGAACAGGAAATGAAAGTGGTCAAGTGTTACAATTGCACAGTGGGCACATATCCCAACTTCACTTCTTTACCAATGTGTGATCCTGGGCATCAGAGTGATTTTGTTCTTAGAGTATGATCGTCAGGAAAGCCTCACTCATGGCTTCACTGGCTATAGTGTTGCTTCCTCTATAATAATAGTGAGCATTGATGCATTGTGCACCACCGCCACTTGTTCCTTTGCTCTCTAATGGCAACACTACTTGAAAACCATGTCCCTCTTCTAATCTCAGTTATTCTGGATACAGATACCTTCTTGGCAGCTTCTCATTTTCATCCACTATCTATGCTATGGTATGCAAGTCTCCTTGCTTTGTTAAACATTGTCCTGCAGCTGTGCTAGAACATAAGAACCCGTGTCATGGACTGCGAATGTTGACCTTGAAATGTAAGTGGTTTATCATTCCAATTAAAAAGAGAATGGTAAGGGGACTGAAAAGGAGTACCCATGCTTATTTTGATCACTGTGAGGCAGCATATCAAGCTATGGGCTGTGATCGCGATGAGGGGGGTGCACCTATATATTCTGGATTGCTTAATTCCTTTGGTTCGGTGGAGGGGGCCCCAAAGGGGTCTGTGCCCCGGGACCCAAAAGTGCTCAAGATGGCCATGCATCATTCCCTGTAGAGGTGGAGCCGTCTATTGTAGGTGGGACAAGGTACGGGTCAGGTTAGATCACAGATTTTGGGCGTTGGAGGCTTTGTACACCCAGGGGCTTCTATAAAGGCCAGTAACGGTCTTGGCGCAGATGTAAGTGGGGCACTGCAGGAACGCCTGCTGCAGCAAAGGACATGACCGAATACAAAAGCCTACCCATATGAATCTACTATGAGGCATGTGCTGTGCAAAGTTTCCAGATGACTCACACCTCCCAAAAACCTAGCACGTCTTTGTAAAACTAAACATCCTGGTCAAAGAGTGACAATAACGCCGAAGAGACTGGTCTGTCAGAATGCAGGGTTGAGGGTTGAGGGCTAGGGTGTGGCTAAAGGGGAATGTTTTTGATGCAGGCCTAAAGGGCCAGAGACTGCAAGGAGACGAAAAGGGTTGTGACAGGTTGTGGCCTGGCAGGAGCCCAAGACCAAATTAGTGGGTCAAATGACGGCAACATATATGAGGAAAGGATGAATAAACATTCAGGTTTGCTTTTGTAGCAAGGGACTAGGCTCGTTATTTGTGCGTCGCTGTTTTCGGGCGATGACATTAGTGACTCTCAATGGGCCACAACTACTTGAAACATGGGGTTTCTTTTTAAAAATCATTGTTTTCTAGTAGATTCATCCAATTGAAACCAACATGAATGCAGCTACCAGAATGCATCGATTTCTGTGGCCTGCAGACACATGGCTGCCTATGCAGTCTGAGACCCCACAGGAAAGAAATTGCAGGCATATAGAAAACGCATGCGCGCCCATTATGTCTGCTGCCACTCTTCAAGTGTTAGGCAAGGTGGCCAGGAGTTTGAACATTTGAAGCGTAATGGGTTATAGAAGATAGAACATTTAGGGGGTTGCATTGAATGGGAGAACATGGTTTGGTGGTGTTGGTGTCTGGATGTTATATTGCGATTGTTTAGTGAAAAACATGTCTACACAGTGTGAGAAACCGAAGGGTATCTCACCCGCTAGTCCTCTGGGAATTGTCATGTAGGTGGCCAGGACACAGCCATCGCTTTTTGACCAGTGCAGGAGGATCACCTGGGTGAGGGAACTGGGGGTGAGATAGATGGCGAGACGCAGTATTCACCCTTATTTTGGTCATCAAACCCATCCTATGTTTTAGGATGATTCGAGATCCCAACTACCCACCCCCTTTTGTTTTTTTACACAAACACTGGGCCGAGGAAGAGGATGACTGAGAAGAACACTGACTTGCATACATCGTACTGGCCATGTCCCGCTAATCAGGTCAGGCAAAGTCAGGCACATAATCTTAAGCACGTACACCTGATACCAGTTAGCTCTCCTCACACAAATAAAAGGCAGAAACCAAAGAGACATACTGAGCAAGGCAGAACACAAGACTGAGCAGAACTTCTGCGACAAAGGCACACCTACTGGAGCAGAGCAACAGACCAAGGGACGAGAGCAGCGGGACGAAAACCCCAAGGCCTCCCTACTGGAGGTCGTTGCCTCAGACAGGCAGTGAAAGACGAGTGGAGAAGGCCAGATCCCACAAGTGAAGATTGCATTGTTTTTGAAGAACGTCTGCGACCCTCCCGGGTGAACGGCAGAGTTGAGGAGGCAAGGTCAAACCTCCGGTACTAACCTGGATTCGAAAATCAGAAAACGGCAAACAGGAAAGAAGCGCACAAAGCCGGTGAGTTGGCAAGCGACCTGAGAGACTGGTGTGTGTTAAAGCGAATGAAGTAGCAACATCATATCACAAGCAAAGGCTGCACACGTGTGGATGAGACGAGAAGAAAGGTAGACCTGTGAATGAACTTTGATGTAAAGAACAGCTGGGAAATCAGTGATACTAAGTAATGGAGTAGTCCGGTGAAAGGAAGTAACTCACTCCAAAGTCTCTGTGAAAGGTACTTTGTTTAAAAAGAGAAAGCAAATGAACAGTAAAAGTAAAAAGGAAGAAGATTAATTCCTAGAGAAGTTAAGAGTGAAATTAACGTTTTGGAGAAGACATTATTTTGGAAGAAAGAGAAATCCCCGAGCGCGGAACGCCAGGCAGACCTCGATCCACAGCTTTTTGAACTGTGTATATTGTGCTGAAAGCCGAGCCAGAGCGTGTCATCCTGCCTGCAAGGATCGCCTTACTCCGTGAGGCCTAACGTGGGGAGGAGAGCTGGTTTAACCACATTATCATTTGAACACAGATTTTTCCTTTTGGAAGACATTTATCCTTTTCACGCTTTTTGTACAAGAGATAGGGCAGGCAGTAGGTTTTTGTTGGCATAGGCCATTTTGATTTGACAGACTCCACTAGGGCTGCACTTTTTATTATTTGATGGTCGAGACTACTCCCACCTTAGTTATAGGGCAGAATAGGAGTTTTTCCAATCCCATCCATTTAAATAATGGTTTTACAAATTGTATCCATTGTGTCAGCCACAATTGTGCCTTGTGTATAGTGAAACTGTTTTCTTTATTGTGTATTGCCATCACATGCCCTGGTGCCCACACGAGTTGCCTGGTAATAGGATTGCATGCCACAATTAACGTAATTTGCCAGATTGTGCCAAATGTTCACATATTCGCATCACATTACATCTATTGACATCATATAGCTAGGTACTCCCATCATTGCAAGGTACCTGTATACAACTGCCAGTTTTTGCCATCACATGGCACCAACTTGCTAAGCATTTTGATCATTTTCCCATATACTTGTATTATATGTCAGCAATTACGTTGGCTTCATATGCCCAGTGTGATGAATACGAGGCAACACAGTTTCCCTGGCGATGACCTCCCATGCGGCTAGGAGACCGCAGCCGTTACCTGATCCAGACCATGGGGGCGGCTATATGAGGGAGGATCACCTGGGGGTCAGGGGGGGAAGACTACCTCTGGCCAGATGTCATGGCTTAATAAGTCGACACACGGTATGCCCAATTTCTCGTTAGGATAACGCTCCCATACCAAACACCATCATGGCCTATTGTCATACCGCTGATCTTCCTAGGAAGGGTAGTAAAAACCTTTTCCCAAAGCCCATATGCCAACCTTACAACTGTGATCTGCCTTGTGAAATTTATGAAAACGCCTTCTCCAGTCCAGTTCCACCTACCAATCATCCAGGATTGACTTGCCCTTGTAAACCATTAAGAATGTTTATCCAAGTTCATCCTGCATATGTCAAGAGTGGACTTCCTTTCCCAGAATTGGGATGAGGAAGGGGAACCGAATAATGCAGAGCAGAGGAGGCCACAAGCCAAAGAAGCGCTCCAGTTATCCATGCACACCTGTTACAGGGAAATCTAAAGAGCAGAAGCAGAGTCCAAGTCAGATTATGGGGGTGGGGGGGGCGATTGTGCCTCTACAGAGAGACAGAAAGGCTGATGCCAGTGTGGAGGAGCCAGGCGACTCGAGAGCCAAGAAGGAAGAAGCTACCACGTGAAGAGGAAATGCAAGACTGCGGGGCATTGCAGGTGTCGTAGAGCACAGTCTAACTCACTGGAGCCTGGAACGAAGCAGACAAGCACAGCAGAAGCCGGAAGAGCTGGGAAACCCAAGAGGAAGCGGTCGTGAGAAGGAAGCAACCGAAGGACCTCCCCAAGATAAACGTGGGAGAAACCAAGAATGCAAACGAGAGAGCTTATTGTTTTAAAGGGGAAATTAACTGCAAGTGAAAACCCCAAAAGTATGAAAATGTATTCAGTGCAAGTTTATGGGAAACCCGGACAGGATAATATATCAAGATGATACATTATCAAACAAAGTAAATGTGCAAGTCTGGGAGAGGGCATAGCGTATGTATGTACAAGGGAGATCTAAACCTAGGATACCAAGATCCACTAGACACACACGCATCAATATAGGTTTCCTCCAGCTCATATCCGAGCCTACCCACTGCAAAGGCAGAACACTGGACTGGATCGCCACCCTAAACTACAACCTTAACGTACTATCCAACACCCCATGTGCCTGGTCTCACCACCACATCATTCACTTTGAACTAGAAGCCGCCCCTCACATCCATACACAGCCCACACAAGCTCCACCAGCTATTACTAGGAACAAAAAGGCCATCACCTTCGCCCATACATCCAGCCCATCATAAATCCAACATCCCACACCGAATCCGACATAGAAACCCTTAACTCTTTCAACAAGTCTACTACTAGCACTAGATCAAATAGCGCCCCTCAAAACCAGGAAAGCCAAACAACCCAGCCACATAAATAAATGGTTTAGTCCAGAACTAAAAGCCCCAAGGATAACCAAAAGAGCATTAAAAACCAAATGGATAAAGGACTCTACACCCCTAAACATGGCCCTCTTTAAAACAGCTGCTACCAACTACAAAACAGCCATTGTTAAAACTAAAAGCGACACCTTCAACAAAAGAATTCAAAAGGCCAACTCGGATGTAAAGGAACTCTTCACAATTCTCAGAGAAATGGAAGCACCCATACCACCCCAATACACCTGTGACAAAGATGCCACCTGGTTTGCCAACATCCAGAAGGCACTCCTAGACAAAATAGCACTCTTCCAGACCAAAATAGAAACCAAAAGAAAACTCCTAGCCTCTAAAGGCACTAGCACCACCACCCTCATCAGCGCAGACACAGCTCCAACCTCTTCAATTTCTCACCCGTCATCATCACACAGGTAGAATCCATAATTGCCAGCCTCAAACCCTCAAAATGTGAAGGAGATATATGTCTAGCGTCCATCATCAAAGAAGGAGCTAAAGATTTTGCACCCTTCATCACATCACTGATTAACACCTCCTTTGCCTCTTGTACTGTCCCCAAGAATCTCAAAGACACTTGGGTCAAACCTCTAATCAAGAAACCCACTCTAGACCCCAACATTCCCACAAACTACCGCCCCATCACCACCGTTCTATTTCTGCTAAAAATCCTTGACAAAGCAGCCTATATTCAAATCCAGAACCACTTCGAGTTGCACAACCTTTTAGGCCTCCGTCAATCTGGCTTCAGACCGAGACACGGCACAGAGACAGCCCTTCTAGACCTGAACATCCAAATGGACGAGGCCAAAGACAATGGACATCCTTCCCTCCTCCTCCTGTTGGATCTCTCCGCGGCCTCCGACCTAGTCGACCACAACATCTTAACCTAGCATCTTACCACATCAGCCTCCTTCTCACCCAACGTAGCCAAATGGGTCCAATCCTTCCTATCCAAAAGAACCACGAGAGTCTTCTCAGACACTGCAGCTGCTGACCCTTCACTCATCACCTGTGGAGTACCTTAAGACTCCTGCGTATCCCCCACACTTTATAACATCTTTATCAAGATGTTATTTGACCTCCTAGACGACATGAATGTCCTGTACACCAACTGCGCTGATGACACACAGATCCTCATCACGCTCGCGGCACCTACGAGACTGACTACTCCCGCCTCAATGAAATCTACAGCAAAATCTAAGACTGGATGGCTAAGCACGGATTGTGTCTCAACGACAAAACCGAGCTTCTACTTATTGGCACCAGGCAGCAATTAAACAAACTCAACCCACAATACAACTCCTTTACAATTGACGGGAACATTATTCATGTCTCCAAAAACTCCAAAACCGTAGGGATCTACCTCGATTCCTCACTATCACTCTCAAAACAGGTGAATGCCACAGCCTCTGTCTCGGCCTATACTACTAAGCTAATAACTGCCTGCAATCCATTCCTTTCTACGCCCAGTTGCATCACACTGGCCTCAGAGCCCTAATCTGATCAGAAATCGACTACTGCAACTCCCACTAACTAGGCACCAGCAAACAAAATATCCACAAACTCCAAATCCTACAAAACAACGCTTTCAGAGCAGCTCTCAACATACCACGTCATGAACACCTAACCCAAGCCAGCCAGCCAGCCAGCCAAATGGCTTCCCATCAAAGGCAGAATCACCTTCAGAATGCTGATGATCACCCACAAATGCCTCACCAATACAGCCCCAAAGTACTTGTCCAACAAATTCACCTGGAAAACCTCATCAAGACCAATCAGAGCTAACTACGCCCACTGCTTCAACATTCCAAAATTCAGACTACAAAAAGCAGGTGGATCAAGCTTCCCTGTTCTAGCTGCCAAAACATGGAACTCTCTGCCCCCTCCACTGAGAGATTAGCACTCCTTCCCAACCTTGAGATTCAATTAAAATCCTGGCTCCTGACTCAAACCGCCCCCTCCTAAGCCACTCCCTGAATCCTACCACCACCTGTACATCTTTGTAAATTTTGTATATATGATTCTATTATACCTGCATATACTTTACCTGCTTGTATCGCCTATTAAGTTCAAGCGCCATTGTATTTACTGTACCTTTACATGTATAACCTGTATGTATAACCTGTATGTAACTCCTACCAAGTTCAATTGCCTAGCTACCCCAGGGTTCAGCGCGCTCTATAAGCAAATCAAATCAATACAAGAAGCCCTGGCATGCGAGAATACCAGGCAGTTACAATAAATGTACAAAAGTTAAAGGGTCCTTAGAAGGAACATCAGGACTCGAAAAACGATTGTGCTAAGCAGGAGACAAGCAGCAAAACCCTGGCAGGAGAGTATACGAGGTATCCTGAAAAGATAAAAGTACAATACCAGCCAGTTGTGTGTCAGTGTTGTTGCTGGTCAAGAATGACACAGAGAACTGTTACTTGTGAAAACATTAGAAAGTAAATGGGAATTCATGGGAAGGGAGCCACCCGCTGAAGCAAGTATCTTATCATTGAAGAACTTTTATGTTGGAGCCATTTAATCTTTCCTTTTGAACACTTTCCTAAACCATCCAATGCTAAAGACATTTCCATTTTACCCTTAGAATTTAGTTTATAGTGTGAAGGTCAAATTAGAACTTTGGACATGCAACGGTTTTGTCTCAGACATTCTGACAGACAAATTATTAGTTTCTGGTTTAGGTAGGGAAATTCCTCTTGGAGCTGGGTCAGAGGCATTTTCCAAACCTCTTATTTTCAATAAAAGTCTTTAACCAAAATCATGACACATACCTTCGAGTTTCATTCCTGACTCCTCACACCAGGTATTTACTCCATTGGATCGGTATTAACATCATATGCCTAGGTACACACGCCATTTTCCAGATATGGTAATCATACACTTGGTTTTTGCCCTTATGTGCCCATTTACTAAGACCATTGATGGATATTAGCATTTGCCCAAGTACTCACATCTCACATCATAAACCATGTCTGGATACATTAGACAGCTTTCCTGCTTCCCTCCACAATCCCCCATAGCGCTTTGAAGTAGCTTCAAGATGTTGCAATAAGCCAACCAGGTAAACTTACCTTATGACTTAGAACTGCCTCCATTTCCTCACCTCCCAGCGCCTTACCTTTCATCCTCATCGCGTTCATTCTTCTCCTGGAGCATTTAGAACAGCATCTGGGCAGTAGGTTACATTCTATATTGGTAGCCTAACACTACCTATGTTTTTTTAAAAACCTGATTTACCTACAGGGCTGTCAGCAGGTCGGACAGAATGCAGATAAACTGTGCTTCTAGCTGCACTGTTAAAGCACGGCAATCACGAATGTAAAGGAGTTTCATTGTTAGCAACTACGTTAGTTTAGGCAATTGAAATGGTGATGGGGTATTAGCACATGCGTGTCAGGGGAGTGCTTGGAAGGGTAGGAGGGGACAGGTGACAGCTCATTCTCACAGCAGTCCTCAAGTGTCTGATTTCAGAGGTGAAGAGGGGCGTTAACTGCTTTAAGTTCTTTTTAAACTCTTTATAAATTTTACTATTTATCACAAAGAAAACCAAACCAAAACAAAGCATATACAATCAAATGTAACACTAGGAATAAAAACCAACAAGCAATAACAGAATATCCCACCATCCCAAGTAACATCCCTGAAGGCATTCTGAAAAAAGGGTCTTCCATAAAAAAAACATAGTACAAGCCATATCTAAAACAGATCATCCCGAACATAAAAACAAACACATAAAACAAGAGACCATACACATGCACACTTCACCCAGGTCACCCACCGCTAGTCCAAATATTGCACAACACAAAAGAAAAAAAAACCATCAGCCATACGTACTTTCAAAAGGTGTCCAGAGTTCCAAATAAAAGGACCTTGTGATCCTGCTTA
The DNA here is from genome assembly GCF_040938575.1 of Ambystoma mexicanum. Classification (NCBI taxonomy): domain Eukaryota; kingdom Metazoa; phylum Chordata; class Amphibia; order Caudata; family Ambystomatidae; genus Ambystoma; species Ambystoma mexicanum. The sequence continues at coordinate 286,754,050 of NC_090926.1, read as the reverse complement.
CGGAACAAAACCCTCTCAAAATCGGATCAAACTTTTAAATCACTTAAGCAACTCTCTACCTGTTGCTTTTTCTGGTTTTCCACACCTTCAGAATCTGTTTCGCCACCACCACCAATCCCTTGCCAATCCATTACCCATACTGCTTAGCAATCTCACACCTCCCTCTTCCAGACAACAAAAGAATTAGCAAAGACGTCATTCGAAAATCTCATGGATAAAATCGTGTCCATCCTATCCAATATACCCCTCCAAAAATATCACACCCTAGGGCAACTTCTCACAACATATGCAATAAAGTTCCCCATTCCTTAGCGCAACCCCAGCATTCCTCACTGTCCAATGAGCCCAAACCATGCAGGCGTACTGGGGTCCAATACAGGCGTCCTAAAATCTGCTGGGTAAGTCACAAGTTCAGCTCCAACATGAATCTAGGGATTATTGGTTTCTTCTTCTCCTCCTCCCCCAGCCCCCGACAACAAAAAGACTTGACAAAAAAAATAATTCTTTAACAACTTCTTCGAGAATCGTAGAGGAAGTGACTGGATGAGAGAGAACTTTCAGTAAAACTGACTTTGGAATGGGGTTGATTCTAGCCAAAATGCCCCAGGCAATCCCCCCACCCCCTCATTTCCTCACATCCTTCACATCCCCTCAATAAAGCAATACACATTAAACTCAGCAATTTTCTTCAGATCCTGAATCAAGTAAATCCCCAAATACTTTACATGAGAATCTGACAATTTACAATTCCAAGTCTCAAAATCCCTCCTCCTGCAAGTCACGGAGAGCGGAAAAACCTCAGTTTTGTCCCAGTTCATCTTGTGGCCCGAAAACCTGACCGCCCTCTCAAAGGCAACCTTCACCAGGATTAGAGGAGACCACTGCCATATGTAAGGAACTCATGGTGGCAACAGTAAAGACCACACAAGTGATCACGATTCAAGGGGGTATATTTAAACAAGATGCAGGTTGTAAAAACGCCTAACCTAAACCTAAGATAGGAGCAAGCCTCGACCAAATAAAAAATAAGGGAGTCCTCATGGCTTCTTGTTAAAGTAAAAAGGCCTATACTAAAAAAAAAAAAAAAAAAAAAACATTGCCAAATCCTTACAACTAATTATAGAAAGGGTGTGGGATAGTGATTTCAATAAAGGAAAAAGTGTTCTCAAATAGTAAGTCAGGATGTGATTGCCAGGGGTCTCCATTCCCCACATTTTCAGCACAGGACAAGGTGCATCTCCTGAGCACAGCACACACTCCAGCTTTCCCAGCAGAAGTTGACAGTTCGTTCCTATCAGGTGCTTCGATGGTTGTGTCTCTTTTCAATAAAAAGTCTCTTGCCATAGAGGGCCTGATATTTTCAACAAACACAATAGTTCTATTCCACGTATGGCTTTAGGTGTCTGTCTCACCCCTGGGTCCCCCTCTTCCGGGCGCAGATCTCTCCGTCATACTCGACAATTCAATTTAACAGTTCCTTTCTCAACAAACGTCGGGTGGTGATTTTCCACCCCTGGATCTCCTTTCGGGTTTTTAACGCACTGTTCATAGAATGTTAGACTCTTACACTCACAAGTCTCAATGTCTTTTCAAACAAAAGTTCTGCGGACTTCCCTCCACCGGGTGCATTCTTGCCAACCTTTAAAACGCACTCCTCCTACCATGTGTAATTCGTCTGAATCATCTGTCGGTCAAAGACTTTCGCGAGTGCGGAGGATTTGACAAGACCCCCGTATGACCACTTTGACCCCCTTTCTCCTTTTCCTAAGGCCTTCTGGTGACTCTAGTTCAAATAGCAGGGTAATCGCCTAGAGTTTGAGTGAACACCCGCGTGGTGTTTGACTCTGCTATGCTGGCTTTCCCGTTTTCTTTTATCAACAGTTTTGTTTATTCAAAGTTCAATTAGCCGCTTGCTACTTTCGTGCAACACGGTTCAGTTTCTTTATTGGCTCTCCCCTCAAATCACCGCTGTGATGAATGGCTTTGCCTTCTTGTCTGTAGAGTCAAGGCCGGTACCTCGGCTGTCACCAGAGGAGGTGCCCGGGCACCGTTGACATCTACTGCAACACGCTGGCTATTGTTCGCAGTCTTACGATTCCTTCTCCTGAGGCTTAACGGGTCTCTGTCGATAAAGGCAAGGTTACTTCTCGCCTTGGTATCATCTTGACTTGCAACGTCTTTCTCCTTCTCTTGAACTGCCGTGCTGAGTTAGATCTCACGTCATGTGGTCTGCCTTAATTGTAGGGTGCGGTCATGCTCCACCTTTTATCCCTGCAAGGAAGGGAAAGGGCCGTCAGGTGTGTGTGATTCTGGTCAATTGTCCGACTTTGCCTGACCCTTGTATTGGGACATGTCAGGTAAATGGCTCTGGCTTAAGTCAGTTGTCTTTCGTGCTGTGCGAAAGTGTTTTTGTTGGAAAGGGGGCCTGGCAGTGTTTTGGAATATCCTACGTGGTAGGATGAAGGAAAAGGTGTTTGAGGGAGATATCGCATTTCACCCGTCAGTGTCCCACTCCCCAAGGACCCCCCCCCCATTCCAGGTGATCCTCTCGCACTGGTCCACCCTAAGGAACTGGATCCAAAAGCAATGGCCGTGTCCTGGCCACCTGGAAGACAGATCCCTGGGGACTAGACAGAGACCTTCAGGCTCAAACATATCTGCATAGGATAACAACTTGATCTCTGTACCGCCGAATATAGGACCTCAAATCCACTGCTCCCAGCGGATATACGCTGCCAACGGTTCGAAAGAAGTGGCAAGTGTTCAGGTATGGTGCTGCCTAATAGCCATAATAATGAGAGCGAGAATTGTATTGCACCTTCCCTAAATGGTGATGTTGATGTGGGGAATTGTCATGATGCCTACCCCCGGGCATCCGGATCAAGCCCATCAGCACCGGGAGCAGGCATCCAGACATTTACAAAAACCCCAGCAGCCCCAGCCCGGGGCTGTCTGGGTTCAGTCCTGGCGCCATAGGCGCCAGGCTCATAGACATTACTTACCGCACGCAGACCATGCTGCAAATAAATCCAAGCCAACGTGAGGCCTGGATGGGACTATTTTACTACAGGGACTATTTTTTACTCGGGTGTGGTCCTGGGGAACTTCTTTCCTGGGACTACTTTGGAGGCTATTTAAACCACGCCCGAACAGCAGCACATGCTTCGTGTTATTCTGCACCCAGCAGCGTGACTCTCACCGTGCCTGCAGCCAGCATCCAGTCTTCTGCCACGCCCGCCTCGAATCCGGAGCTCCTAGAATAAAGAGGAAGAAAAAGGACAAGGTTAGAAAACAAACTTATTTCAAATTCCTCACCTGATTCCAGATCCATTTCATCTCCCGACCTGGAAGTACATCAGTCCTGCACGCGTCGCTTTGCCAGCACGGCGCCATACTCGCCAGTTCTCAGAGCATCTTTCGATCCGGCACTGTCTCCATCATTTCTTCGCCGTACTCCGGCATCTAGGTGCACAAGAATAACAAGGTGAGCCAAGGGAATCAACAAATACTTCTTACCACCACAGACTTACCTGATTTACCACCGGCGGTATTATTCTCGATATCTTCATATGCCGCATCTGTAAAGAGGGAGAAAAACACGTTAACGCATGCAATAGTTACCGGACAGCGTTGGGTAACACAGACTCTTACCTGAACGCCAGCAGCAGCTACGAGACCTTCTTCTCACAAACTCAGTTGCAACTTAAGGAAGGAAGGGGACAAGAGTGAATATCGGGCACATTGAACTCTTTGAACTTGATACTTACCAATCCCGCCTGGGACTTCAGAGTCAATGCTTACCGGAGCTCTCCCAACGCCTTCAAACCAGTGAAGTAACTGGTATCTACGCGCCCCTGCAAGACACGCAGGATGGAGAGCTCATCTTTTACAAACATAAAGTGAGGTTACTAAGGGGATATCTGAGGTGATTAGTGGGTGAGAGCGAGAACAGTTGGGAGGCCATCACTAAAACCCACAGGTAGCTAATCCCTGTCTCCAATTGCAGGAAAGTACTTCTTCGGGTCCAGCAGACAAGACTAGGCGGGCCAGTCCAGACAGTCATCTCTGCACTATGCATCACGTTGACGGAGACCGCAGCTGTCCGGGTCCGATCGACACCCCTGTGGGGTCCTGGTGAGCGTAACAGGAATCCTAACTTTGGCACACAGGACCAGGTACCTAATACTTCATCTATTGTGTTTCCAGGTTCGGCCAATGAAGGGAACTCGCTTAGTAGCAATTTTGATATTAAAGCATTGGCGGACCTGGACTCTCGTATTAGATTATCTATCGGCCTGTTGACCCCCACTTATTCCTAGAAATCGTGAATTACAAGAAAATGTATATGGAAATGATGCCCACCGTCCTTCTAGCCAGCACTTGCCAACTTCAACTGTAAATAATACTATTTGCGGTGTTTGATTCTGAACTTCCATCAAGTCCCGATCCTGGTATTCCCTACTCTCAGAATAATTGTAGCGAATCCAGTATACCTCATACTCCTAAAGACCAAGAACCTTTCACCTTTCCAGTAATAAGAATGCTTGATTTGTTAGACAAAGGGCACGATGTCACTCATCTAGAACTGAGAGACATTAAACATACTATGAGCGAGATCGTTTCTAAAGTGACTAGGATGGAAGGTTTCATTCTTGCACTAGGAGGGTTTTTTTTAAATACCAAGACTCCCATAGAGGCTACAATTAAGATTGTTCACGAACAAAGTACGCAATCTACAGAATCATGTCTTGTTAACTTACCGGGCTATGTTATTAAACCATCAAATAAATTTGATTTGCTACGATGTGAACTAGGGACCATCAACTCTTCCCTAACTGATCTTAAGCATAAGCTTGATTTACCAATCCCTTCCTCCTCACCAGAAAAAAGGATGACACTCGCTGATAGTCCCTCAGTCCTAATTAAACTCATGGATGAACAGAAACGGGACATAGGTGCTGTGGAATATGAATCTGACTATATAGGCTATTCATATAGAAGATTCCGCATAAATTGAAAAACGCTGTGTGAAACGTGCTGAAAAAAACGTAGATCTGCCAATGAAAAAATTAATTCCAAAAAAGAAAATGTAGCGATCCAGGACAGTGGCGGTGAAGATGCGATTGACGTTGCACAGCTTTCTGTGAAATGTCAATCATATCTGGGTGCTGGCCACAGGCAAGAGGCTAAGATAAAAGAAGTCAAATTAATGCCAACTTCTGGCTGTCATTTAAAAACAGTTTCAGCCGAAGTTCATGCAGAATATGCAAATACCTCAGATCTACATGAATCAAAGAGAAGCTATGATAACACGAGTGATATCGAAGGTGAAGCACCGAAAATCCAAAAAATACTTCCCAACTATTTTCAGAGTGCTGGAAGAAAAAAAACCTAACAGATCTAGTCTTTCTCCCAACTGACCAATCAACCTAAATAAAGCACTTAAACAGCCTACTGTAGTTCCAGCTAAAAAGGCTTCTTTGCTTTACTCAGAAACCTTCTTTAAAAAATCTGAGACTGTCTCAGCTAGGAACTCTATCAACGCACCTATTATTCAAAATGGAAGAGGAAAGCTTACTATATTACCTAATGATTCATCTAATGGTAAGCCTCCCTTACAGAATATGTATATGGTGTTTGTTTGTGTTGTAAATGAAATAGACAAACAACTTTCGCAGAGCATGAATCCTGATGTTTCAAATATGCAAGAATCCATGCCTAACGCCCTAAAAGCTGGCATTCCTCCACTTGAGATAATCCATCAGCTCTTAAATACACAAGCTTTTGGGAGCGAAACTAAGGCACAACATGATTCACCACTTGCAAATGCCCTACCAGATACTCAACTGAAGTTTCCCCTAGTGAAAACCTAACTGACTTGAAAAGCATTCTAAATCTTAATGACCACATGTCTGGAGTAAAGGACTTCACTAAGGTTGTCCTTACAAGTAGTACACAGTTGGTACAGGAAAAAACGCTGATGCTCGGTCTACACTTTCTAATGCTAATAAGAAATGCATTAATATGATAGGGCTTGAAGGCAAGCAGGAAATATTATATGGGGCCCGAATCAACAGAAGATATCTCTTAGATCTTCTTTATGTAATTCCGCCACTGAGAATTATAGCATCTAGTGACATTGATTGCATTGCTTTAGCTCCAACTAATAACTTCCGTATGACATGTCATTTGTTCTCTGAACATGTATTGAAACTCATTTGGTCATATAGAAGGGAGCTTTATGAAATGGGATTTTCATTATTTACATTTAATGATGAAGCTGGCAGGTGAATTCCTATATGATAATCAGCAATCAGATTCAAAGGAGCAAAATACGAATGGTGATTTGACAACTAGTGTGAAAAATGAAAAAATGGTGTATATCTCAATTACTGACGATTGCCCGCACTAATAGTGAAATGGTATGGCTAGAACCGCTGTTAAAAACAATATTTGTTGTAAATCCTGACTTACTTACATCATAAGTTAAAGAGAAGACAGTCCTCACTGTACTGTCATGGAACTCCTGCGGTTTTAGTAATATCCCGATTTGGTTTTCTACTCATGTAAAATTACCCTCAATTCTCTTGCTTCAAGAAACAATGAAAATTGATCCACTAGTTATCTCAGATAACCATTCTTATTGCTCTCTTGCCTCTAAAGGTGATGGTGGTAGACCTTTTGGTGGCTTAGCTATCCCAATTAATAATGCTGTTGCTTGCAAGATAACTTTGGTGTATTCATCTATTCATGTTTTAGCGGTAACTTTGTGTCTGAATAAGCATGAGGCCAATGTACTCCTAATTATTAATTTGTATTGTAATCCCTTGAAATACACTACACTGGAGATCCTCGATGATCTAGATTGCTGTTTTGAACAAGCTTCAAACCTCTACTCGAATTATGATAGTATAGTAGGTGGGGATTTTAATTCTCAATGTAATGGACTGCTTGCAGATCATGTTCGTAATCAAGCTAAAACAAATAGCCTGAAAAGAGGAGCAGAATTTTGTGATTACTTTGAGAATTGGGGTATGTCCTTTATCAAATTCAGTAAGTCTTCCGATGTACATACATGGAAGAGAGGAAAAATTAGTTCAGTGATTGATTTTTTTGTGTCTCAGATTCATTGTTAACAAGCATTTACTCTGCTAATATTGGGGATATCGTGTATAGTGATCATGCCCCTATTTCTCTTAGCACTTCTCTTGATATTGACCAATGGCACTCTAACCAATGTTTACGCCCGATTGAAATCAAAAGGGACAACATTTCCTTGAGATGGAATCCGACTTTATGTAGGAAGCTAGCAGAGCATGTGCAAAAACATCTTAAATGTGTGATTATTTGCGATTCAACTCATTTATACTTTATTGAATACTTAAATCTGATTGATGCTTGCATTGAAGATGCTCTTACTCAATTTAGAACTAGAATTACCTCCTTCCGAGATCATTCAAAATCATAGATTCAATTACAAAATTAAAATGTTGAAAAGATCTAAAAATCGTGATATTAGAAGGTTGGAATTAGGGAATCTGCCTGTCTTGTAATATATTTTAAAAAAGAAGCATATTGTTTCAAAATATAAATTTAAAATTTAAGGAGTTTACCCCGAGCAATAAAATGAGCAAAATTGCAAAATGATCAAAGCCATTTGTTGTCGCAATTCATGCAACATCTGGACTGCGCTTAAAAAAGGAAATGCGCCAGACAGATTAAACAAGTTTGAAATAAATGCCGAGACATGGATATCCTATGTTAAGAAAAAATATACGCTACCAGCCGTTTTGTCAAACTAGACGCTGATACGGATCCCTCTCTTCCCTCTACCAAATTTGTTTGGTCCACGTACGACATGTGGGCCATTAAAAAACTGTCGAATTCCTGTGCTCCAGGCCCTGATGGGATTCCATCTTGTGTTTACAGATCCGACCCAATTTTTTTGAGTAAGATTTTAAAGATCAAATTTGATAGTATTCTCCAAAAGGGTAGTATTCCTCCATTCTAATACCCCTCTATAAAAAAGGTGATTCCAGCTTACCTGAGAATTATAGACCTATCTCTTTGACAGACACAGCGGCAAAGGTCTTCTCGATTTTGGTCATTTTTGAGTTAGAAAAACATCTAGCTACTCATAACATCTACTCAAAATGTCAAGTTGGATTTAGGCGTCAGATGGGAACAACTTTAAATGCCACATTAATGGCCCACCTGATTGCTGGAGTGAAAAGAAAGGAACTAAGTACCATCTACATTGCCTCTATCGACATGTCTTCTGCATTTGATATAGTTGTGTGTCATGTTTTATGGAATAAAATGCGTAAATTTGGAATTCCTGAATATTTTATATATTGGATTACCAAATTTCACACCAACACATCATGCAAAATTCGTCTGACACTGGGGGGGGGATCTCTGACTAAATCTGTTCATCTGTAGCTTGGACTAAAGCAAGGCTGTAATTTTGCAGCTCTGCTTTTTAATCTGTATCTGTCTGACATAGATGATCTTTGGGAATTTGCTATTACGTATCCTGCAAGGCTATGCTCATTAAGAATACACTGGCTAGCCTTTGCAGATGATTTAATTTTTTTTTATTTAACTCCAGCTTGTCTTCAATCTAAACTAGACATATTTTCAAAGTTTGCATATAACCACAATATTGTACCCAATCCATCGAAGACCTACATAATGATCTTTAAATCGAGCGTAAAACTTAAGTATAGCTGGAGTATAGGAGTAATCCCTATATTTGAATTAAAAGAGACCATCTATTTGGGATACCGCCTGTGTAATGTGACCGCCATTAATTCATGGGTAGATTACCTAGAGCAAAAAGCCAGACCTCTCCTGAGGCAAATGAAGTTTATTTTTTCTCAATTTTGTAAATTTTCAGTCACACCTCTACTTGAATTTCTTACCTTAAAAGTAGAACCAATTCTCATATATGCATTGGATATTTGTGTTGGTGGTCTGCACAAACAACTGGATTCATTACAAGGCAGCATGGTTAAAAATGCTCTGTGTTTGTCGCCAACAATTCCGAATTGTGTTATTAGACACAAGATGGGTCTCACTTCCCTATCCACTAGGTTAAAATGGCGTGCTCTATCCAACTACTCCAAAATTCTTAACTGTCCTGATAATTCAATCTATCAAGATCTTTTTGACTTCAGAAAGGGATGCTCTTCTAGTTCCATTACCAGTTATTATGCAATTATCGCTAAAACTCCAACGAGCTTGAGTGTTGATAGTGATGATTTGTACAGGCGTACGAACTATGTAAAACAAAAGTTATTCGAAAATGATTGGTGCAAAACCATTGATGAAATTACCACATTGAGTACATACAAGGAATATGCAAAATGTCCTCATAAAAGATGGATGTGGAGACTATCTTAGGATGTTTCCATGTAACACAACTAGAATGTACTATATGCGTTTCAAATTTAATCAGTATCATACACTGGAACGGACAAAGCACTGGGGAACAGGAAATGAAAATCTGGGCATTTCTAACTGTCGGTTCCCTAAATGTACACAACAGAATGAAACTTTAAAGCACCTGATTTTAGAATGTCCACACTTTAGGGATATAAGAACAAAGCTTTTTTTAAGATTCATTAATGTGAACTATGTAGATTGTATGGTCCCACTTTGGAGTCGACTTATGCAAGGAAATGAGAAAGCATTAATGTTTGCGTAAGTTAACTTTCTAAAAGTAATTGAAAAAGATTGTTACTTTAATGTTATTTTTTCTCCTCATTTTAAAATTGTTTTAAATTTAAATGTTTTTAATAACGTATTGTTTTGTAAAATTATTTGAATATGTATTGATGCAAAATTTTGTAAAGGTTCTTTGAACCACACACAAATAAAACATTTCTTTTTTTTAAAAAGCAATGTTGAATAAAAAGAGTGGCAGAGGACACCCCTGCTTCGTGCATCTCTTAAGTGGAAAAGAATCAGACAGTTCATTATTCACCAAAACCTTTGCTGTCACTGCAAAATGTAAACTCCTCCTCATACCGAGGAATCCAGCACAAAATCCCATCCTCTGCATAGTATACATCAGGAACTCTGAGTTAACTATCAAACGTCTTCTCGGCATCCATAAATACAAATACTGTATCTGAAAGAATATCCTGCCGATGCCCCATAACATCAATTCTAGTCCTAAAATGGTCATCCCGAACCTGTTCCTCATAAAACCAACCTGTGAACAGTGGATGAGACTCCCTATACATTTGTCCAACCTAATTTCAGATCTACATTGAGCAACAAGATAGGCCTATAATGCCCACACATCCTCTGATCACTGCCCGGCTTGGGAATCAGTGTAATCAAAGCTTCCTGCATAGATTGTCATAAGACTCAATTTTGCACAAAACGGTTATACATCTCACAAAAAAGGAACTAGCTCAGCACTAAAAGAGATTTGCCAACATTCAGTTGATCTATTGCCATCACAATCTCCCCCCATCTCAACCAGAGCATCCAAAACAGTTCTACACAAGTGTCAGAACAGGAATCTCTACCAGCCCAAAACAAGATCAGACCTCAAAGGAAAGGTATTCTCTGTATAAAGTGATCCATAAAATGAACAAAAGCACCTGCAAATTTCAGAATTCTTCACAACTACATGAATATACACGTCTTGCACACCATGAACATCTCTCGACCATCCCCTTAAGCCCTACTAGCCAATAAACTACCACTCTTATCACTGCATTCCCAATATCTCTCCCTCATATGCCTGCATATCAACCATTGCTCAAATGTTCCCGAACATCGATTCATCTTCAATTTATCAGCAACACTCTTGGTCAACACATACGTCAATTGCATCCGAGCAAGTTTCATTTCCAACAACTTCATTTCCGCCAAACCTTCCTCCTAGCGCAAGACGTTTGATTAATCAATTCCCCCATATTGTAGCTTTAAAACAATCCCAAACCATTAGAATATCAGCTGAGTCCACATTCTCCCTAAATACTTCAATGAATGCCTTAAGACCTGAGATGACTTCAATATCATGCAAAATATCAGATCTAAGTCGCCAACAAACAAAAGTTGATCCCCTAACAACTAGACCCACACCCAAAGTCACCAACGCATGATCTGAGATCTTACGTTCTCTAATGTCTACGTAAAGGACCCTGTCAATTAGCCTATCAGACACCAGTAGATAAATTGATCCTAGAAAATTAATCATGCACAGGTGATTAGAACATGAACTCCTTCACAGTTGTATGCATAACTCTCCATATATCTACTAGATCAAACCTCTGGTGGAAAGGATCAAACTCCTTACGTGTTCCCACATTGGTAAACCTGCATGAAGCCGAACGATCCAATTTATGATCAAAAACAATTGAAATCCCCACCCAAGACGACAGTTTCTACACGCATACCACGCAGCAAATGAGAGCTCAAAGAAAGGCCTACCCGGAGGACGTGGGCCATTGTTAGGCGATCCCCACAGTCCACTGCACATCAGGACACTTCCACTGCACACCTGAATACTGCTCACATTTCCCCAACACCTCCCTCCAGGGTTCGAGGCTCATGTGATTCGGTTAACCCAAAGGACCGAATGTTCCGTACCAGATATGGTGTACGGTCTCGATTGCAACCTTTCTTGCACTGGCAGTTGCCTTGGAGAGCATACAGAAGGGGCAGCGTTACGTCTCCACGCCGATCACGTGATCCAGAGTTGCGTTCCTCATGTGATCTTGTTGGACGTCACATGACCCAGAGACGTCACATGATCCAGAAACGCACAGTATAAAAGGCTTGAGAGACGGAACACTCATTGCTTCTCAGCTGTCTTCAGACCCTCTTTGGCGCTACGTTTTTTTGGCTCTTTTGGTACTTTGACTTCGGAACTCTATCTTGGACTCTCTTGGATACCCCTTTGTACCTTTGCTTGGAACTGTTTACCTGTTGCTGGACTTTGGATACGACCCTGACCTGCCTTTGGATTATCCCTTGCTACCTTGTTGAACTCCTACGCTATTTCCCTCCTGGGATTCACGTTACGCCTTCAGTTCTACAGGTGGTCCATCCTGCATCCACGCTATACTGAGGTCCCCCCCGTTTCCAGGGACCGCATCATCTGAGTCTCGAACCTCCCTTCTAGGTTTCCTAAACACCAGTTAGGTAAGACTATTTAGATTCATTGATTACTGTGATATATATATTGTAATTGCCTGGTACTTAACCTCGTTCCTTTTTGACAGCAGCATCGGTGTTCCAGAGGTTCCGTGGATCCGGGAAGTAACATCTCCCACCTGTGGCCCCAAAGGTCGCACAGCGGGTTTCTTTTAGTTCCCCTGTGCGGCACTTGAGGACGGAGGTTTCAACGGTCTACACGACACTCAAGTCAGAACAGCCATAGAAACACCCTAATGTGAGCACTCTGCCTCCATGAAGTACATCTGCAAAAACCATCCGCCCTCCTCCATCCACTGCCACCCTCACAACCACCACATACATACCCCTCCTAAATAAAACACACACTGCCCTCAACTTCGGAAAATTACATCTAGACAGCTCGGTCGAATATCTTGAGTTGAATAGGAAACCCTTAGACTCATGTTAACGTTAATGTTAAAGGATATTTGTACCGCGCACTATCACCACCGGAGTGAACCCCTGGCGCTCCGGCCGATCTGAAAGAAAGGGGGGTAGGTTAGGGTGCGTTATTAGGACAAAGTTTGGAGAGAGCAAGGGAGCTGTGATGTTGGCAGATTCAGTTCGTTTAACACTGTTCGCTGAGCTTTTTGGTGTGGTATCCGGTCAGAGTCTGTTGTGTGAGGGTCTGTGTGGTGTGTTATTGCCGTGTGGTGAAGTGCGTGCAGGTTGCTGTGGTTTAAGAGTTATGGTTGTGTTTAGTTAGGGTTTGAGGTGTGTGAAGAGGGGTGAGGTTTTTAGTTTTAGTAGGGTTGGTTATTAGCATTGTTGTCCAGAGAAGAAACACTGATGATGTGTGTCTTTCGAGATTTAGACAAAAATTTCTTCCTTACAGTGATCTATCAGCATGATGAGGCTGTCTCTCATATCTCTATCATTATGTTGAGTTACTCTCTATATTTCCATCTTTGTTCTTACTGGGGCCAGCCCCTACATCCCAGTCCGTGGTGGATGCAAACTGATTTCCGTGGATCTATCTACTTGCGACCTATGCCCATACCCATCGCTCTGACCGGGTGGGTAAGGTTGGTAGTAGTACCTGTTTGTGTCAATCCTTGTTTGCTATGGTTCTGTCCCGATTGGGTTGTCCCTTGTGGTTGGTTCCACCTAGCATTGTCTCTTGTTCTTGTGGGTGTTCCTTCCCCTCCCCCCGTCGGTTCTAGGTGTTGTCTGTAATGTCAAAGGTTCTGTCAGCATGTTCTTTTGCATTTCCTGTTTTGTTGTTTCACTGGTTTCCATTTGGTCCACCATGTCCATCAAGAACAAGCATTTCCTGTAGAAAGGCCAGATCTGCCTTTGCCCTCAAAATCCTTGCCATCACCTTCCTCCTTTTACATGGTCAATTCAGTCCCTTCACGTTCCATGTCAAAGGATAGATCCCCATTTCACACCAAAGACATCCCTCACCCCAAAACACGAACACACACTTAAGTGGTAACCACCATCCGAGAATTTAGTCCAACGAAACAGTGGAATAAACCCGAAATTCTAGCATCATAGCAAAAAAAAACAACCCTGTAACCTGGGCACTCGCACACACAACTTATTTATTTAATTTATGTTTAGTGCACGTAGACCAGGCCCGGAGGCATAATAGCGCAAGGACATGAACAAAAAACAGCAAAATACAAAACAGGGCGGGTCAGGAGGGGGGAGCGCGTTCACCTAAAGAGGACAGTTTTAAGGTCATGTTTAAATTTTCCAAAGCTTGAGCAGGCTCTTAAATCTGGAGGTAGGTCATTGCACTGTCTTGGCGCTGTATGGGGGGAGGGAAGGGTCCCCGAGCCACAATGGCCAGCTTTGCTTTGGGAATAAGCTGGAGATTGAAATTGTTTGACCAGAGAACCCCCCCTTGGCATTGTAGTCTGTCTGTGAGATAGCTGGGGCTTTACCCGTGAAGGCACCAATATGTGATGCAGAGGGTCCGATAAACAACTCTGCTTTCCACTGGGAGCCAGTGAAGGGCCCTTCTGGCTTTGGAGACATGATCAGATTTCTTTAGGCCTTCCACTACTCTCACAGCATTATTTTGAACAACCTGAAGGCGGGCCAGCTCACCCTTGCAGGTGCCCTGAAGAAGACTTGCATAGTTATCTATGCAGCCTCAAATACTCGCCCTGGCATTGGTGGCACAGTCGGACCAATTGAGAAAAGTCCCGATTTGAGCTAGTAATTTTAAGTAGGAGGCTGACTGTCAGATAGTTCCTGATCACGGATGACACCCAGGATTTTGACTTTGGGGAAGAGTTCTTATAGTACATATTGAGATGTTGAAAGCCTGGTATTCATTCCAGAGTTTCCTTAACTGGGTGGCTGTGTCTGCAATCATCAGTTCTGTATTTTTTATGTGGAATGGAAGCCTGTTGTCCTTCATCCAGGATTCATTCCGGTTATAGATGTTGTTAACCGTCGTCGTGTCTTCGGCATGATTCCCAGAAAGTGTGATCAGACTTCTTGTCGGCGTAATTTGCATACAGGGTTCCTTCTTCCTCCAGCAATTCAACCACGTCAAAAGCTGAAGATAGGTCAAGTAGCATCAGCATCACTGTGCTGCCCTTATCAAAGTGATGTATGATATTTAACTTGAGGTCCAGCAGTGTGGATCGGGTTCTATTGGCCTTCCTAAAGCCAGATTGTTTATGTCCCAGGAGATTATGAGATTACAAAAATTCTTAATCTGTATATGCGCCACTTTATCCAGGATCTTTAACAGGAAATTAGTAATGCAGCGATAGTTCTCGGGTAAAAACAGGTACAGGGATTGTTTCTTCAGAAGTGGCGAGATCCAGGCCTACTTCACGAGACTGGGAATGCTATTCTCTCGAAAGGAACAATGTATGAACTTGGTGATAAAAAGGTAGAAGTTGTACTGCACAGGCTCTAATGACCACATCAGGGCATATGCCCCCTTTGCAAGCAGTGGGTTTGAGAGTGGACAATATTTCGGAGATTTCGGATTCCACGACTTCATTAAAAGAGAAAGGGGGAAACATGGAAGGGGTAGGTCTTTTTTTGGCACTGGCCCAAATGGAATCCGGGACAGTGCAATTGGCCTGACCCCTTCTCTGATCTTGCCAAGTTTGCTCGTCATAGCTTTCTGTATGGCAGTGCACCATATAGGGTCTTTTACAATTTTGGTGGTGACAGGACATGTGGATTCAAGTTCTTTTAGAATTTTGAACAACTCTCTGATGTTAGATGATGCCCCGATGATTCTGTTGCCAAATGTTCGTTTTTTTGCCTCGCAGATGGCTGTTTTATACTGTTTGGCTGCACTGGAAAATGTATTCTCATTGTCCAAGGACTCAGCTGGAATGGCCTTTTTTGAAGGTTCCAAGTTTCGGGATTTCGGCAGAGAACCAGTTATTAAAGGATGTTGACCTGATGAGGCATGTTTTTTCTGGAGCTAATTGGTTAACTGCTATGGTGAGCATGGTCCAATAGGCTTCAGCCAGGTCACTGGTGCAGTGAACGTCTGGTAGGTTGTGAAGGGTGGATTTGGTATACAGTTCCAGTGCTTCTCGGGAGAGCTTGTGTAGGTTTCTGTATTTAGACCAACTTCTAACCACTCAATTTTTGGTGCTTGGGAGATGAAAGGCAAGGAGACGTGTATGAAGAAGTGGTGCTATAAGGGGCAAGGTATTACCTCGATATTGAAGGTCAAGCTTGTGTGCAGCCAGCCAGTAGTCCAGGATACTTCCTTTGTCATGAGTGGCTGAGTACACATGCTGGCGGAACTCCAGGTATGTCAATGTGGAATTGAGAAGATTGGCCATTTTGTCTGTGGGGTCTGACAACCCCAAATTCAAATCACCCAGAAATCGCCCAGAACTATCAGTTTGTCTGAGGGTTTGAGTCTGGGGCGGAGGGGAGGATCACGTCACTTAGGTGGATCAGGAAGTCACAAATTATGTCAGGGGGGAGATGGATAAGGATGATAATGGTGGGGTTGGGATCCATGGGATCCATGGGATCCCAACAAATACAAATAACATACCAATACAAATAACAAATAAATGCGACAAATACAATTTCAGTTTGCCACAGCAATACCAGAGATTTGGTGGATCTGGTGTGAGGCTCTTTATATCAGAGTTAGCCCCCCCCCCACACCTACACCCTGTTGGTGATCTGCACAGAAACTCTTGCATCCCAATGGGGTGGCTAAACCAACTACAGGACTGGCGGCAGCGTGCAACCAGGTCTATGTAATGGCACATAGATCCCAGTCAGATTTCTTGATGTATTCTACCTCTTCTGTGGTGTGCTATACTAATGAGCAGGTATTAAGCATCATGCATTTTAAGGAGTTTTGTTTTTGTGCCCGGGGGCGCAGATCTGTACTATGTTCATAGCTTGAAAGCCTGGCCTCAGGCTGGGGGTACTAGTTTGGGGGTGGTGCATATTGGTCGATGGAATCTCACCACAGGGTAATGGGATTCTCACCGAACCCTTCATGTGTATCCTCTGTCATCACTAAGTTGCCTTCACTAGAAACCAGGGTTGTATCGGGAGAGGTCTCAGTAGGCTCACTGGGGCGCTGGTTGAGCCCTGCCCTTAGGATTTGATCCACGTTTGTTCTATTAGGTGTGGGCTTGGGCATGAGTGTTATGTCTAGATACTTCTATACTATAATCAATAGAACTATAATTAGCAGAGCACTGAGCATAAAAGGCAACTGTTTCAAATATCATGCAGCAAAAAGGTGTTGGTGAGAAGACAATACAGGGGTACCTGCGAAGGTGTCGTCAGTCAGACCTCCCTCCACAAACCGGATGCAAACCAGCGATAACGGACCTCTCAAAAGTGCCAGCGCTAACGCGCTGCTGACATAGTTTTGATGGACAGTTAACCGGGGAAATGTATTTCAAAGGAACTACTGATGACACGGACAGCACGGGGCTGTCAGAAATGTGCAGCCAGCGAGTATCACCAACGCGCTGCTCAAAATGTAAGGAGAAAAGTCAGCACTGCCAGCTAACTCGAATCTAGGTGGACTCCGAGGATGCAGGTCACAAGAGTAACCCACCCCACAACTTAACAAAAAAGAAAGAATAACTGTCCTTACTGCTTGAAGAATAATGGTGTGCCACACTATCACTTCCAGCAAAAGTACAATCTATATACAAACGATGCAACAAAACACAGAAAACAAAAAGAAAACAACTGAACATTACCACAACAGCAGTCTGGTAAATCGGAGACTGTATATGAGCATGTAAAATTACAATGCATGCTCCGAATCAATTCATACCCGCCCACCCCACAGGACACAACACCCCTTTATTGAACTACCACAGCAGAAAACCCTGCCCCTACATGTAACATGTAAGCATTCCCCTTCATCAGATGTAAAGCATGACCCAACCACCCCAAATGATGAAGAATCCTCAGAAAAAGTATTTGCATGTATAAATAGTCAGAGGCATTTCAGCGGACAAGTATTGTATTGTTTATTCATTTAAAAAGTGCACCGGGCCCTTAGGCATTTGGGCGCTTACAAGTTTCAAGCAGTATATGTTTCCAAGGTTACAGAGTAAAGACGCAAGATACATTAGAATACAAATATATACATTAGATGCATCAATTACAGTTAACTAGTAGAGATATTCTAGTCAGGATTTGGTTCATTAGGCAATTGTGGTCACAGGAGCGCAGCTGGACCCCAAGGTATCTAGGCGCATTACATATATCCAACATTACAGGTGCCCAAAGTTACAGATGCTATGGACCTAGGAGAGAGATATATATATACATATACACACACACACACACACACATCAGAAGCGTTAATTACAATTATCTTGTAGGCATGTTCTAGTTAGGATTAGGTTCAATGGGCAGATGCTGTCACAGGAGTGCAACCATCATTTAATATTGGTCTTAAAGGAGTGGAAGGGAGATGTAGCTCTTAAGGAGTCGGGATGGCGTTCCATAGTTTGGTGCCATGACTGGAAAGCTAGCGCCTCCAGTTTTTTTGAGTTTGAAGTTAGGGATTCGAAGGCTATTGGTTTGTGCCTTTCTGATGGGTCGTTCTGAGGTATGTTTAGCAAATCTATTGACACGGTAAAGTTGGGCCTGGTTATTGAGACATTTATGGGTAAGATTGAGTGATTTAAACTTAATTCAATCGCTTATGGGAAGCCAGTTGGTGGATTGTCTCTCGTGGGAGATATGCTGAAGTTTTGGGATGCTTAGGGCAGATCTCAGGGCGTTATTTTGGGGAGTCTGTAGTTTGTTAGTCTTATGTTTGCTGGTGCCCAAGTAGAGAGCTTTGCAGTAATCCATCTTGGATAGGATTAGTGCCCTGGCAATTGTAATACAGCTGTCTATAGACCGGAATGGTTTGCATGCGTGGATCAGTTTACAAGTATAGCTAGTGGCCGAAGCTGTGGCGTTAACTTGCTTATTAAGGTTAAGCGCAGAATCCAAGTAAAAACCTAATGTATTTACTTTCTTTGAGACTTTGATCATAATTCTATCAATGATGAAGGAGTTATATTGGGGAGAGAGTTTTTTCAGTCTGTTTGTTGACCAAATGATTAAGAGCTCCGTCTTTTCATCATTGAGACATAAACCATGTGTGGCCATCCATGTTTGTATGATTAAGTAGATTTTATTGATATGGGCTACATCATTGTTATAATCACCATGGATGGGCATGAGAATCTGGGTGTCGTCAGCATAGTTGGTGTAGGAGACACCCAGATTGTCGGGGACAGAACATGATTTAAAGGAGGAGTTGATAAATGTTGCGATGAAAGAGCTAGGTCCCAGAAGCTTCTTGAATAGTTGAAGCAAGGCAGGTGTCTCCAAGTCAAATGCATTTTGGGATACAAATATGTGAGCAATCTGTAAAACCCCTGTCACAACGCCAAACAATGCCTCAGTTTACTGACAATAACACCAATTACACACACATCAACAAACCATCCCAGCACACCTGTGCATACCCACACACAATAAAGCTCTGAAGATACAATGATCCTAACTCCTCAACCAACACCACTAACATCCACCCCATCACGGCACATCACACACTCCCATATATAAATAAGACTATGCAAAGGCAGTGACAGTATTCCTCAACTCAACAGATTTTGAAGGTTTGATAGTCAGTCCCTGGTCTGCCACACCACACTGCCCATCCCCACACACCCCAGAGTCTGGAACAGCGAAAACAAATTGTAATATATATATATATATATATATATATATATATATATATATATATATATATAGTACAATCATAAAGCAAAAGGAATCCAGTTTGAGCACACACAAAATGACAGTGTCAAAACTATAATATACGTGCACTTTGCCCACACACCCATCGACACATCAGGGGTACACATCATACTAATGCAAACTCGTCAAGATACTACACAACGAACACTAGGCAGGGAAATCAGCATACACCCACTCTAGTGTCAATCACTGACAACCCAATCAAAAGCAGACCTGTTAATTGACATTTATTGTCTGTTCTCTCACTATTTATTTTCAAACTGATTCCACAGTTGCAAATGTATGCATTTATTATATATTTTAATTGTTCTTTTTTTCTCATTAATTGTTGAAACACATTTTCATTGTTTTCATGAATATGGTTGAATTCACTCTGTTAAGCACCATTGATTCGGTTTTCTTTCTAATCATATTTAATGAAACAGTACCATTTTTCATCTCTTAGTTTTGGTGTTTTTTCCTTTTATTTTCTCTTTGCCCTCTTTTCTGATCGAGTTATGTTCAAAAGGGTAATTTAATAAGGATATCTTTTGATACCATTTTTGAATAAGAATTAGGATTTGGCTTTCAATTCATTACACAGCTTTTTGGATTTCTTGTTTTCATTATATTAGTCCCCCACCATAGCTGTACCACTATTCGGGGCAACCCACTTTTTTAGTCAACCCAATCAAAAGCAGCACGGTACTGGGACATGGTGAGCATGACATCCACGTCCAGAAACGGGCAACAAGGTGGAGATATGATGCAAACAAAAGAACAGAATAATTGCATCACCCCAGTCATAATGCACACCCCAGTCATCCAAACGGAGCATTAAAGTTGATCCATCAACCATCTCCCCCCCAACCTTAGTTATGCACACACTGGTTGTCAATATACATCCTGTGAAAACAAACTAAATGGCAAAAGCTGTAAATAAAACCCCCACTTCCCTTAGTTTTGGCAACACCAAGGTGATAATCATATCAAAATGCCCACCACCCCATACAGAAGGCCATTGCAGTAAGCTGTCCCAAACACAAGCAATGCATAGGTGTTCAAAATTGGAGTTGGTCTATTGCAAGTAATGTACGAGTAGCGTTATCCATCATGAGGAATCCAAGCATCCCCAGATTGCCGACTATCGCCCAACCCAAATATGTAAAACCCACACGGCCTATAACTGTGGCTGCTGCGGCTCCGAAAGGGAACGGGTGCCATCAAGTTTCGTTCCAGTAAATGTAATACAACAGCCAGGATTTAAGAATTCGCCACCAATGGAGGGAAAACCTTTGCAGATGATACGTTTTTTTTTTCAGTCTCGTCCATGGTTTGTAACATCAGATCCATTAACCCACCCAAATTACGCATAATATTGAATTTGAGTGACACTACGAGTCAGCCTCTAAAAGCGTATCACAAAGCTATGCCTCGGTGTGCAAAGATTAGTTGTTCACTTAGAAGGGGGGCAGCGTTTAGCAAATTAGTTATTTGCTGGCATCGCATTTCTTAAGTAGATGGCCCATATACACACTGTGGTCATATAAGTCCCCAAAACAGAAGGCCACTCACCCATGAAGTCCCTGCTTTGCTGCCAATCCTTGCAGAGAACAAATGTCTCTTCATTGAAGGCCCTTGCCGCTCCAACCGTTGCATCACAGACCACCAAAGCCATCCATAACATTCCTTTGCCCTGCGCTGCATGCTTCTTTTTTCCTAACGAAACTATGTTTGCTCACGACAAAGCCCCAAAGAAAAACAAGTAAACCATTTTAATGGTTTACATTTTGCAAAATGATGGTATTAAATAAAACTGTGCCATCATTCACCTCAATAAAATGTAGCATTTCACATTTCTATTCCTCCTTTTCTCCTTAGCCACCATAAACCCTTTTCTTTTTGGAAGACCGCTCTACTGAAGTTCCCAAAAATCATTATTTTAGTACCTGCCTATGCAAGGTCACCTAGCTCACGTGCCCTTTTCAAGATCAACTCCTTGAAGGGAAATCTCAAAAATGTTACAACAAAATGCCTTGGTCTCTGTCCAGGTGCGTTCTTTGGACCCAGAGACCTTTGTGCCCTTTACATCTCTAAGAGCATTTTGGGGTGCAGATCAGTGGTCGAAGTGTACGAAAAGAAGTAATTGAACTATGTTCCCTGCTGGCCTGCCCCTGCTCCCCACAAACCCCATTGCCACAACCCCCCTCCCTCCAAACACTTGCACCTGCTGTTAAGGGAACGTTCAGTACAGTGCACTGAAAGTGAAGGTTTCAACTTCTTCCTACACTTTTATTTTAAAAAGAAACCGTTCCGGAATGGTTTTGTTTTATAATAAAAGTATAGGAGCTGTGCAAGGTAATTAAAAAAAGTAGAGGAGCACCTCCCGACCACTCCCGCGCACTTCGACCACTGGTGCAGATTGAGTACTTTGACCAAGCTCTTCTCGAAAAGGTCCATAAGGCTACCTTTCTCTATATTTTCAGCTAATCCAGCAATGTGAATATTGTTCCTCCTAGAGAAATGTTCCTGTTCAGAGACCTTGAGAGATTGTTTCACATTCTGCATCTGTAAGTCTCCAATTTGATCAGTGATCCTCTGGGTAACTTCATCCACCGTGTTCAAATGTCCCTCCACTGAGTTAACCTTGGTGGACAGCTCAACATCTCTCTCCTCCGAGGCAAAGAGTTTGGTTCTCACCTCTGCAATATCAGATGTCACCTTGGTTAATTGTTCCAGCAAATTGTCTTCTCTCGTTTCATTCACCTTAGTATGCTCCTCGCCACCCTTCTGCCTTTTAGCTGGTTGGGTTGTTTCAGGAATATTCGATTCAGACACCATGTATAAAATATTAGTACAGGGCACAGGAGCACAGCTCAACCTGCCATCCCTGGAGCTGCTGGTTGTAGAACTGCTTTAAGTTGAAGGCTCGCCGGCATAGACTTTTTCCAATGTGTAAAGAAGTTAGATGTCCCCACACAAGTAAGTCTGAACCTCCCCCATCAGTCTCTGAAGTTAGCCACTCTCCCAACATTTGAACCCCCTGAAACTTTAGTGTAGTTGGATTACACAGCAGCAATATATGCTTTTATGGCAGCAAAATGTAGGCGAGGGTCATTCATTTAGAAAATTACATAAAACAGGAGGACATAATGTAAAACTGGGGTCCGTGCTGTTTAAGTAGCAGTCAACCAAACTTTATTTAAATTACAAGACTTTCATGAGGTAGGATCGGGATTGCAGAGAAGACCTGGAGTGCAGGATTTGAGCATCCTGGCAAAGATAGCCCATTCCATTTAGGGGATGACCAATCGGAGTACTTACTTTGCATTTTGGGACTTGTTAACTGGGATGTCACCATTATACATTATAAAGAAGCCCCACATTGCAAAGAAACAAACATGCCTGGGCAAACTCCTGAATGGAATGGGTCACGTTGACATGTATATTTGCGTTGACCAAGTAAAGTTGCCACCCATCCGGATTTAGACAATACATATGGATTTTCTCTGTCCTGGGGGCAGCCCAGCAGCTAGGGGCGTAGCAACAGAAGCAACCCCCTGGGTTTCGAGCTGTGTATACACTTGCCAAGTTGTCAATTGCGTTTCATTCCTGTGTTCTCCTTGGATCTATAATTTACAACTCTTGTCAGATAAGCGCTGCCCACTAGGCAGGAATTCATGGAAAACGGGTCATGAAGCAAGTTCTCCTTTAGTGACAATTTCATGTGCAAAATTGCAACTCTTGAAAAGTGCAAATATTAGGGTTCTTAATTTGGACTTTATGCATTTTAGAGCAAAGCCTGACAGCAGGTCTTATCAGCTATTTCGTTTGTGAAAGAAAAGGTCAAATATATACGTATGAAGATATTACAAAGTTGCCTGCTTGTTTGAAAGCAAAAAGGGCACTTTTTGCAAATTGTGCAATTTAAACCTATGCACAACAATATGCTGGATGCCTGTTTCAACCATGAAAAAATGCAAGCAATGTTATTAATAATGCAACCAATCCACGGCAGACTTCAGCCATTTGAAGTTGTTGCAATTTTACGCATGCACAGGGTATCCAGGCTTGCTTAATTTTTTGCACTCGGTCAGTGGCAGCTCTGAAACGATGAATGAAAAGCAAAACTATGAATAGCAGAATGCAGAGAAAAACTTCAAAATAAATAAACCACTCATCTGACCTGCATGAAGTGAGGGAAAATGAAACTCTGCTTCACAATCATCATCTAGTAAGGAGGCAGTGGTGCGAAAGAAGCAGACTAGCGGTCATTGTTTGCTTTTTAGCCAATGGCAATCTGCATTTGCATTGCGGTACGCACAAAGTTAAACTACAAGTTCCAAAATGCAAACTGCTGTTCAATGATTAGCCAGGGCTGGATGGCAGGTGCCAGACATGTTATGGTACCACTTCTCTATACTAAGATTTATTGGGACTGCAGCCCCCTCTCTTCGATCTATCCAGCCAACCATTTTCAAGTCAGAATTACACTATTCATGACTTCCTGGCCCCCATCAATTTACAAACCTGCTATTTGTCGATCTTCATTTATATAGGGAAACATAAAAGTTAAGTGTTCAGACCCTCCAGGATATTGTAGCATGAAATTGAACATTTTGCAACCTAAAAAAGCTAATTTTGTGGCACAGAATTGTAGTTATTGCATTTCTGCATCGCATATTTTATTGACTGAAAGGGGCTAGAGAGACTGAGGTAGTGTGTGAGGCTACACGAGAGCCAGATTGTCATTTTTTGCACATTTTGCATGTAGTTTGTGCATCAGGTTAATTTATTTAATGTCATTGTACATTTATAAAGAAAAGTAAAAAGCCCATGGGCATCTAGGCGCTGGTTAACAAGGTGAAGAAACCCGTTCTAGCAGGAGAATCCAGAGAGTGAAGGGGAAGGTCAGTTGAAGACGTGGGATTTGAGAAGCTTTCTGAAAGAGTCAAGAGGGTTCGTCTCGCAGGTGTGGTGGGAGTTAATTCCAGAGATCCGGTGCGCAGACTGGGAAGTTAGACCCCCATGCTCTCTTTCGGATGAAGCTCGGTGCGATGAATCAATGTTACGGGTCTTGTCAATGAGTGTTTCTTGTTTTTTTCAGCAAGGTACTGAGGGGCGTTGTTTAAACTGATTCTGTCCTTGACTGGAAGCCAGTAGGCAGCCTTTCTGGTCTCTGAGATGTGAGCATGCTAGACAATATCTAGTACGGCCGCAGGGCATTTTGAATTGTTTGCAGTTTATGCACGTTTTTTCCCTGAGGTCCAGTATAGTAGTGCGTTACAGTAGTCAAGTTTAGATCCTATAAGGGTGCAGACAACTTAAAGACGGTTTTTGCTGGTAAGGAAGGATTTGCTGGTGTTAATGTGTTTGGTGGTGTAGCTCAAGGAAGATGCAATGTGGTTGATCTGGTGGGACATAGTGAGGGAAGAGTCAAGGTAAACACCTAGAGTTCTGACAGTAATGTTGTGGCCATCAATGATGAAGGCTTTGTATACCTGGTGACGTTTTACAAGGGGGGGGGGCACTGAGAAGAACCTCTGTTTTTTCATCGTTGAGGCAGAGGCTGTGTGCGGCATAAATGAATGGATGGCTTCGTAGATGGAGTTCATTCCGAGGGTGTCTGTGTGATGGTTGGCAGTGAGGGGGATGAGAATTTGAGTATCGTCGGCGTAGTTAGTGTATGAGATGCCGAAATAGTCGAGATGGTTGAACAGTAGCTTTGTATACGCATTAAAAGTGTAGGTGAGACACAGGAGCCTTGAGGTACTCCGCAAGATGTAGGCATAGGATTGGCGACTGCATCCCCTGCGAAGACTCTGGAGGATTTATCGGCCAGGAAAGAGGCAACCCACTTGGTGGCAATCAGGGAGAAGTAGGGTGAGGAGGTGAGGTCAGGACAGAGGATCTCCTAGTCCACAAGGTCGAATGCTGCAGAGAGGTTGAGCAGCATGAGAAGTGAGAGGGAGCCCTGGTCGTGGTGTCATCACACTGATTCTTCAGGTCTAGGAGGGTGGTTTTGGTTCTGTGCTTTGGGGGGAAACCTGATTGACGGGACCCCAGAATGTGGTAGAGTTTGAGGGATGACTGGATCTGAAGGTATGCAACTGTCCATGAATTTCAGGAGGAAGGGGACCATTGTAATAGGCCGGTAATTGGTGAGGGTTGCAGGGTCAAGAGAGTGCTTTTTTTTTTTTAAACAGCAAGGAGATTGAGGATTGTTTGAAGGTGGAGGGTACAATACAAGTGCCAAAGGATGAGTTGATAATGGTAGCAATAAGGTGGATTAGGGGTTCCACACACTCCTTTACCAAATAGACTGGGTAAGGGTCTCCCTTGCAGCAGGAGTGCTTTGATGATGTTGGCAAGGGTGGAAGTGCTAGTGGCTTGGAAGAGGGGTCTGTTTATGTGGTATTTGGGAGGTGGCTGGAGGCAGGCCCGGTAAGGGTATTTGGTATTTTATTTATGACTCTAGTTGAGATCTTGCCTGTGAAGGCATCTTGGATGCTTTTGCACCGGGTGTTGTCTTTCGTGGTGAAGGAGGGTGTGGGGTCTCCAGTTCCCTGAGAATGGAGAAGAGATCACGCGAGCTGGAGGCCGTTTTAGTGACTCTCTCTTTGTAGGTGACTGCTTTGCAACTCAGGATGGCTTGTTTGTAATGGAAGGATATTTTGGAGGGATTGATTTTGTTGACTGCGGTAAGGTCTTTGTGTCAAGCTGCTTCAGCTCCTTAGCTGGCTCTTGTGGTGCAAAGGTTGGGGGTGAACCAGGAGTTGAGGTGTGAGACTTTGGTTTTCCAGGCTTTGATGGGGGCCAGAAGGTCTTGTGTAACGGGAAGGGTTGGTTGCGAAGTGGGATGACCCTGTTGCTGGTCAAGTTACGTGTGCAGTGGGCCACACCTTCTGGCTTAACAAGTTTGGTGGGCATGGGGAAGGAGATGGTGTGACCACAGGCATGGCAGGATGGATATGTTACTCTTGTGGTCCACTAGCCAATCAAGGATGCGACCATGGGAGTATATGGGCTCTCGGATGTGTTGGGTGCAACATAGTGCTGCCTTGGAGTTGACTAGGGTGGTGGCTTTGGTGTCTAGGGGATCGCTGAACCCCAAGTTGAGGTCGCCTAGAAGTAAGTTGCATGGAGGGCTTAAGGTCAGGTGAGAGGAGTTGAATGAGATTGTGCTCAATGGTGTGGGTGGGGCCTGGAGGGCGATAAATGACAATGGTGGTGGAGGCATTGTGCAAGCATTTAAGTTTGGCCAAGAGGAGTTCATAGTTGGGCAGGGATGGAGTATCGGTGGCATGCAGAGGGAGTCCTTGTAGATAAAGGCCACACCACCGCCTTTTCTTTGTTACCTGTTTTGTAATAAAGTCCCAGATGCCAACGGTGTGATAAACCCTGCAGAGTCCTCGCAGAAACCCTTCCAAAAGTCACCTTGCAGGTGGCCAGCCGCTACCTGATCCTAACCTTGGGGGTGGTATTAGCCGGGGGAGGGGGGATCACGTGGGAGAAGAAGGGCGCCAGGAGAATAGGATGACTCTGTTGGGTGGGATGCAGTATTTGACTTTCTCAGAAAAGAGGTTCGAGTGACAACAAGCCATTACATCATCTGGCATCAAAGTGGGGGTTTCTGTTCCAAAACTATTCATTCTGGGGATTGCAAAACTGGTCCTATTCAAGCATTTATGAAATACAGCTCCCCTTACAAAGTTGCCCACCTCTAAAATGGTAAAAATTCTTGTAGTCAACAAGAGAAAGTTAAATGTGGACATCAGAACAATGCCAACTTAAGGTCTGAAAGAGCTAATACTCGTTTGATTCCCAAAACAATGGACTCCTTTTAAAATTCATCCTGAAAACATGATTAGTGGAAGTGAAGTAAATCCATTCCAACATAGTGCAGAGTGAAAAAGCTAATGGGAACATTGGGGTCTTCAAGTTCTTCAATGCCCAAAGTACTGGGATCAGGAAGAGAGATTTGGAGGCACTAGACTGCAAGGTGCAGTCTAGTAATTGTAATGACCCACACCTGAGAAGGATTAGTGGGTATAAAAACCCCCCTCAGGTGCAGGCCAGAGGGGGTAGCAGCAGGAGAAGCAGAAGTTGGAGAAACGATTGACACTACATGTTGCAGAGGTAGCAAATGTTGCAGGAAGGCCGCGACACCGGAGCCATTGCTGTGTGCTGGTTTGTTTTATTTATTTGTATAGCGCTCCGGACCTGTAGGTAGAAGGCCGCTTAAGGAAGTGGTTACAGGCATGAGATATACATTTACATAGTACAATTATTTACATAAATTACATGGTACAACAATTTACATATACTACAGGCATGGTTGCGGACTTGGGGAGTTCAAGATATTAGAATGTGAAGTAAAATGCTACGCTTTGTTCAGTAACCAGCCAATAATATGTTTCCTAAAGATCAGAAAGGACTCAATAGTTTTAATGTTGAGTGGTAGGGTGTTCCAAAGTTGGGAGGCAAGCACTGTGAAGCTAGCGCCTCCTGCTCTTTTTAAGGAAATCTAGGCACTGATAGGCATAAGGAGTTGGATGATCTGGTGGTTCTGGTGGCAGATTTTAAAGTAAATTTATTAGTGAGATACGGTGGGGCTAGGTGGTTTAAGGCCTTGTAAGTGAGGCAAATGGTTTTGAGGTCAATATTTTGCTGTATGGCGAGCCATTTGCACGGTTTCCTGGTTGTGGAAATGTGCTCTCGCCTTGGGATGTTGAGTGCTGCGCGTAGAGCATTATTTTGGAGAACCTGGAGTTTGTTGATTATGGAATGGTTGGCTCCTAGGTACAGGCTATTGCAGTAGTCCAGTTTGGACTGAATGAGGGCTCTGGCAAGAGTGAGGCAGCTGTTGGAGGATAGGAAGGTTCTGCTAGCCCTAAGTAGCTTACCCGTATAGGCAGTGGCTGAGGCAGTTGTGTTGATTTGTTTGGAGAGGTTGGTGTTGGCATCAAGGTGGAAGCCTAGGGCTTTCACACTTAACAATGGGGATGGTATTACCATCTATGATAATGTTATTGTAGCAAGGACTGAGTTTTGACAGGTTATTGGGAGAGCTGACCAGAAGCAGCTCTGTCTTCTCATCATTCAGGCACAGGCCGTGGGTGGCCATCCATGCCTGAATGATGGAGAAGATTTTGTTAATCCGGGTGATGTTCGCATTGTAGTTGCCCGCGATGGTGAGGAGAATCTGGGTGTCACCTGCATAGTTAGTGTAGGTGACACCCAGACGGTCCAGTTTGTCGAATAGCGGCTGCGTAAATATATTATACAAAGTGGGGGAGACACAAGAGCCTTGTGGGGCTCCGCATGTGAAGGGGATAGGGTCCGCTGCTGCTGTTGAGGAGAAAACTCGCATGGTTCTATTCGCCAGGAAGGATTGTATCCATGAGGAGGCAGAGGAGAAGTGGGCTGCGATAGATAGGTGGCTGCAGAGGATTTCGTGATCGACTAAATCTAAAGCCGTTGAGAGGTCTAAGAAGTAGTATTGCAGCATTGCCTTTGTCTTTGATTTCATCAATCTGGCTTTTGAGGTCAACCAGAGCGGTTTCTGTTCCATGTTGAGGTCTGAAACCAGATTGACGTATACCTAGCAGTTGGTTAGATTCTAGGTACTCCTGAATCTGGATGTAGGCGACTCTGTCCAGGATTTTTAACAGGAAAGGGACAGTGGTGATGGGTCTATAATTGGTTGGTATGGCTGGGTCTAGTGATTGTTTTTTAAGAGGGAGAACCCAGGATAGTTTTAGGTTGCTGGGCACAGAGTTGTTAGCAAATGAAAGGTTAATTAGCTTGGTGATAAAAGGGGAGAGGTCTCTGGCTGTGTCTTTTATTATCTGGGCAGGACAGCTGTCCCCTTTGCAGATAGATGGTTTTAAGGAAGTGATGATTTTTTGGACTTCTAAGATAGTTACTTTCTTAAAGGTGAAGCCTATATTAGCTTTGATAGGTGTTGGTGAGCTTAGGCTTGGGTTAGTGGTCTTGCTGCTGAAATGTTGTTGACATTTGTCCTCAATTTTGGTTTGGAGTCTTATGCTTTTGTTGTTGAGGGCGTTCTGGATGCTGGTGCACCAAGATTTATCTTTTGAGCAGGTGTCTGGCGGTGGATTGGGGTTTTCTAGCTGCTTTAGTATTTTAAATAGTTATTTGGTGGAGGAGCCTGCCTGATCTATCCTAACGTTATAGGCATCTTTTTTAGTGCGAATTATCTCACTTTTGTATAGCGCAGAAATGTTCTTAAGATTGGATTTGTTTTCAGATGATGGGTTAGTTTTCCATAAGAGTTCTGATTTGGCTTTTTTTCCCCAAGTAGTTTAAGTTTGGGGGTGTACCACGAATTCAAGTAGCTTATTGGCTTGCTTTTACGTAGTTTCAAAGGGGCAATGGTATCAATGGCAGTCGCCATGGAGTTGTTGAAGGTGTCAACTTGTAGGTTTAGATCAGCATTGTCCGGTAGAGCGTTAAGGGTGGGTAGGACCAAGGGTAATAGGGCTTCGGCGGTGATGTTGCGTTGGTTTCTGGTTGGGCAGGCTGGTGCCATGGGGCAATTTTTAGGAACGGCATGGTTGATGGGAATTTCGAGAGGGATAAGGTAATGATCCGTCCATGTGAGAGGTTGGGGGTCCTTACAAGTGGTGTTGCAGTTAAGAGTTGCTACCCAGTCGATAATTCTACCTTTCTGGTGAGTCAGTGAAATGCTGAGTTGACCGAATCCGTGCTCAGTTAGGGCGTTTGCTAAGGATGTGGCTGGGGGGTCGTTGTAACCAAGATTGAAGTCTCCGAGGATAATAGTTTGTGCTAGTGGCTTGGAATTTTCAGTGATGAGCGCAGTGATGTGTTCTTCGAAGACTCCAGGAGGGCCTGGGGGTCTATATATAAGGTGAAGTGTGATCGTGTTTGAGGGAGAGGTTTGTAACTTGACTGAGTAGCTCACAGGATTTAATTTAAGTGGTAGGGTGGAGAGTAGTCTACAGCCTAGTAGTGATTTAGAGACGATCGCTCCGCCTCCTCCCTTACCATTAGGTCTGTCAGCTCTGAGGATGGAGTAATTGACAGGAATAGCCAACGATAAATGTGGTCCTGATGCCTCGTGTAGCCATGTTTCCGTTAAGGCAAGGAAGTCAAGATCATTGGTTAGAATGGTATCAGCAATTTCTGTGGGGTGGGCGGCCAGGGATCTGACATTGAGTAAGGCTCCTTTTAGGGGGAGTGGTTCGGGGTTATTGGGGGTCTTTAAATTCTTCTTAGTTTTGGTGTTGAGTTTGGCAGGGTGGTTGCTAGTTGTATGGGGGAGCCTAGTGCATTGTCTGTTGCGGGCTGTGATGTCCGGGTTGGTTGAGCATAAGGGTTCTGGAGATTTCAGTGTGGTGGAACATAAGGGTTTTGGAGATTTCAGTGTGGGGGGCACAGTGTGGCATGGAGCACTGAGTGTGCTATGATTGGGAGTTTTGTTAGAGATAGTATTGGCTAGGGAGCTGTTGTCTACGGAGGAGGTATGGCGAGAGTAGTGGTTAAGTGGGAAGGGCAGCTGGGTAGGTAGGAAGGGTGTGGGGCAAGGGATCGGGTAGTGCCTAGGACATCCAAGATTGGCTAGGCCATCGTTGAAGGTTATGAAGTTGTTGCCGCTACAGGGTACATTGTCCAGCATGATGCAGAAGGGGAACATGGTGAGAGTAAGCCAGGTGATCATGGTCTGGGCGCAGGGTTTATACAATGCAAGTCCAGTACACTCTTAGGCCAGGTTGCAATGGGGCAATGCCTAGATTGGAAGATGCACTCGAAGGTTAAATGCCGTGAGGCAACTAGGCGTACATGCTAAGCAGGCGTAGGCAGACACAGAGACGGAGCAATAAGTACGATGCCAAGTATGGTAGGTGAAAAAACCGGCTAATAATGGCTTTCCCTATCAATAGTTAAGCAGTAAGGGCATGAGTCACGTATACAGCAGTGGCAGTTCACAGAAGATGCAGAAGAGGTTAAACTAAGGTGCTAAGTCAGTAATGTAATGTAAGAATATTGTAACAATATTATCCCGACCTGACCTCCGTCAATGTATCTCCTGATTTCGTTGTTTTCGGGTTTGTTTTTTTCTCTGCAATTGGGGACGGGCTGCACACACAAGCGGTGGCTAGCTTGTTGGTGTAGGGAGGGCCGTTACAACAGCTACATTCACTGTAGGCTGGGTATATTGCAGCTCAGCTCTCGCCACCCTTTATGTCCGTGGGTCTGATAGTACCTCGGGTCCCCACCGAACAATAATCAAAGTCCCGGTTATCGTTGCAATACCGCCCACTGCGACGTTGTGCTGCTTCGCGTATCTTTGTCAAAACCTGTGCCGTCACAAGGGGATGCCGGCTTTGTGAGGGTCTCTGCCCTTCGAGACCTTGTATGCATAGGTTGAGCGGCAGGATGGGTTTATTTTAAAAGATTTCTCCGAAGCAGCATGTGCTCTGGTGGCAGGCGAGCACTGGAATCCTCATGGCGCGAGGAACGCTCCTCTCCCTACCGACGACTGCTCAAAAAGCAGTATCTTACCTTGTAACGTGAAGCGGAGGAAGCTGAAGACATGAAGGAAGCAGAGCAAGAGGACACGTAATGCAGCGCCCAGTGAGTTCACTAGTTGTATGTGAGCCCAGAACAATCCGTAATCGCCGGCTAGCCTGTGTTAACAATATTGACTATGAAATGGCAGACACAGAATAATGTTGAATACCAATCTGATGCTTACCAGCTAAAGTGGCAGAATAAGAACATTGGGGTCAATTGTAATTTTAGAGATAACCCAAACCACCATTGATAAAGCCAAGAGAGGGCAATATTAAAGTACACTACCAACAACCAATATTGCTGAAACCTAAAGAGGGCTATTAAGAAACAGACCAGAAAATGGTAAACCCTATTGTTGGAGAGAGGAAGAGATGATAGTTTATGAATACCCAAACAAGCACTGTCTAAGCCAAAGAGGAGCGAATGTGATTAAAAAGCCAGTATCCGCATTTGGTTGATTTAAGAGTGGGAAAACAAGTGTGGCAGAAGAGCAGCCCTCCTGATAGCCAGTATTCGGGAGGAGAGGGGCATAATCTGCAATCCATGTAGCATAAACAGCACCAATGTCTTTAATGTCTTTCCAGAAGAAATGTTGAGAAGAAATGTTCATTACAGAAGTTGTTGGGCTTGAAGTAAACTGTACCACATAAGTAATTACAGTAGAGTTAGCGGTTTTTAGTTCCGGCAGGCGAGTATACCAGGGCAAGGTACCTAATGGTAGACCTGGCAGGTGAGTGGACCAGGTAAAAGACATTAACGTACTGTTAAGAAGAAGTGGCAAGGCCACTACATGGTTTTGTGAATAATAACGTAATCATCCTAACAAACTATTTCTGTTGCAATTGAGGAACTGTGTGTTTTGGTTTCTAAGAAAAAGTTGTGTTGAACTCCGTTACATGTAGAGAAACCGAGATGTGTTCATTCTTTTTGGAACTGTTCGGCAGTCCCATTGAGAAACTGTTGCAGCAAAAAGAATCTTATTACCTGAACTTTATAAAAACAGATCTTTCTTATTTTAACTGTTACAAATTGCTGCTTTGAATCTGGGGAAGGGGACATTACCCAGATCACAAGGAGAACAGTTATTAAGTTTATGTTTGACATAACTGGGGTTTTGTTATATTTTGAATTGCCATATATTCCCTTCTTACGTTTGTTGTATGTATAAGCGCGAGGGACATACCTTTCTTTAGAGTGTTTCCTTGCGTTATTTTGATAGGCAGGGAAATTCTCTTTAGGGTAGGGATAGTGAGGTGTCTATCTTTTTTAGGTTAATAAAATGGCATCTTGTGAAAAGCCTTTACAGAGTTGTCCGCCTCACATTTCTGACCCCTCACACCAGCATGAAAGTAGTGTTTCTTTTGCTGTACTGTTCGTTATGCAATCCTATTTCATATCATTAACTTTATTGATCGTTATAATTTTTAAATGGTGCAAATATTCCACTCCTACGCTCTCCAATCCCCCAACCATTGACACACCCTCTCACCAACACCTCTCACACTCACCAATTCACCACCATAACTTACACTCCCAAACCACTCAGCCAGTCGTGCACTTACTTGCTCTGTCACACTGCTAAGCCACAACTTGCACTCCCCAGTCATTGCTACACAAAGTCCTGCTCTCAACTAATAGAGTATACCCTCCAATTCCTTCTACAGTCCTTCATTCAATCTCACTCTTCTACCACCTCGTAACTTTTCTGCCAGTCAATCATGCTCTTCCCCCACCCATTCTCTCAATCTGTAGCTTTCGCCTTCTCTCTCGGCCAACCTTCTCTTTCTGGCCAACCGCTTATCCTCTTGCCCACCCCTGCCTCTCTGCTTCCAGGCACATTGTTGCCCCTCTGGCCCACTTCTCACCCCACCTCTCACTCTCTCTCTCATCTTTCCCCCCTCATACAGGGACTTTTGTTTTTAAACATTTATTTTGTCTAAATGCCAATTTTCGTAAAATAATCACTCACCTTCTGTCCCCCTGAGATTCCTTTGGAATGTTGGCTTGGTGGGCTTATGCGCCCGCTGCAGTCATTCCCCTGAAGATATTTCCAGACAAGTCTGATCTATGAAAAGTCTTGCCAAAACAGGTTCTTCCATGTTCGTCCAAAACCATCAAGGACCACATTGACAGCCTTGCTCCTGCCCTGGCCGACTTCTGCAACCTCTTACCTCTGAAGCCTTCCCCTGCCCTCTGAATCACGCTTATGCATCCTCTTCTCAAGAAACCTGCAGCCGACCCCTCATGCTCGGCTAACTATCGCCCGATCTCCATCACTCCTTTCCTGGGCAAACTCCTGGAAAAGTTGGCCATCTCCCAACTTAATCTCCACACCGATTCTGTTGGTTGTCTCCATGACCATCAGTCTGGCTTCAGAGCTGCCAGAAGCACGTAAATTGTTCTCCTTAACATCCGTGAAGACCTGCTCTCCAACCACGACTAACATCCCTTCTGTCCTCATCCTCCTCATCTCTTTTCTGCCTTTGACAGGGTCGACCATGCCATCCTGCTCAACCATCTCCGTGATAACTTGGATATCACCCATCAGGCCCTGGCCTGGCTGACCTCTCCTCTGACTGACCCTCCCAGGTCGAACTTGTGTCCTTCCTTTCCTCTTTCTCACTCTCTACCTGTGATGTTACCCAGGGGGTCTAACCTCTCTTCTGGGCTTTTCAATCAAAACTTGGCACCCCTCACCCACTGCATTGCTGCTCTCTGCTCCAACCTTCAGTGCTAAGCAGATGACACTCAGCTCATTTTCAGGCTTCCCTCTTCTCATCTCAGACTGTATGCTATCCATGAGTGGTGTGCTGCCAATGATCTCTGCCTCAATACCAGTATGATGGAGATACTACTCATCGGCACACCTGCACCCTCCTTTCCTGTCACTCTGGCCAGCCTCCCTTGGCCTTCTTCCTGCTCCCACCTGCGAGGCTAAGAACCGTGGGGTCATCTTTAACTCCACGCTCTCCTTTTCTCCTCACATCTCTGACGTCTCTAAGATATCAAACTACCAACTGCACCTCCTCAGAGGTATTCTTCCTTTCCTCTCCTTCCCCAGAAGCTCACTGTCTCCAGAGCTCTGGTTCTCTCTAGGCTGATCTACTGTAATGGTCTCTTTCTAAATCTTTCTGCCTTTACTCTGCAACTCATTCAGAACAGGACTGCAAGACGTGTCCTTGGCCCCAGATCCTGGGATCATATCTCCCCAGCCATGAAATCCCTTCATTGGCACCCAGTGGCTGCAAGGATCAAATTCAAGACCCTTTGCATGCTCCATAAACCACTTCCATGGCACTGTCTGGGGCCTGGGCCCACAATATCTTCAACTCTCCCTCCTTAAATATCTTCCTACTCAAGCTCTTCTCTCCTCCACCTCCTACTCCCTCTGGGTCACTCGCTTCTCCCAGCAACGAGTTGGGGGTAGATCTCTTTCTTCGGCTGGGGCCTCCCTCTGGAACAACCTCCCTGCCTCTCTGAAACCCGACAACAGGGCCGGTCTTACAACAGATTGCACCCCAGGCGGGAAGCATCGTTGGCGCCCCCTCCCCCGACCTGTGATCTCATGCATGTATCATGGGCTGAGCAGCGGGAGTGGGGACTATGAGTTAACAAAATTGTCAATGCTGGCATCTGCAGAATTTCATGAACCTCAGAAAACAGCAATAAGAGGGTCAAGCCTGAACAGGCCTGGTTATGTTAGTCTGCTTTTGCTCTTCATTTTTAGTAACAATGACCAGTTTGCTGCTATGACTCAGGTCAGAGAATCGACAATTTCAGATCTACACTAATGTCATTTTTATGACCTCAAACATTTAGCTACTCTTAAAAGGTGATGAACTGGTCTTGAACAGTGTTACTCAAACCTCCAAGAACAAGCACCAGCAACATACCCACCGATAGCTGTACAAAGCCTGTCTATCTCAGCAATAAAATACATGCATTTATGCAATATGTATTGCATCAAATATTTCACAGGAAGTTAAATATATTTAGGAGGGACACGTAAACAATATCACTACTTCATGTGAGTGGTAAAGTCTACTTTACACATATGCAGAGAGTTAACATGCATGTACAATTCAACGTAGCTCCCAATGTTAATGTTGGAGAGGTAGCGTTCTAAAATTATGACATTAGAATGTGAACTTTACATTGAAACACACTGCAGTGCATTACCGCGGCAGAGAAATGGCAGTTCGAGTATTGGGGTTTGTTTCGCTCATGCTTGTGAACTCTCAACATTCTTAAATGTTTCCTTCGTGATCACTCATTTTAGCTCCCGACAGCACCATGAAACTGTAAAATCGCAAAGAAAAACGATGTCTACCATCCCAACATAAAAACAAAAACAATCAAATTCTTAAAGGGTGGAAGAGGACCTTTTCTTGGGACTCGTTAAGTTTACTTTTTGCAAATTACTAGTCGCGTGCTGCTTGAATAACAGCGGCCTTTGCACATTGTGCAGTGTATAGACGAATTTCATTTCAAGGGACTTCGAGCACTGCAGGTATCAGGGGAAGCATCTCCAGTGTACCCCAAGCGTAATGCACTTTGCCCTCCACCCTCACCCCCTAGCCTTGCAGCCCTGCGCTTTTTCACATTCTCCATTATGGTAAAGAACATTGTCCTGAGCTTGGGAGAGAAATGGACTATGCAGAAGGAACTGCCTCCCCAGAGTGTCTTTAGCTGCTGGTGTATCAAATGCAGAAATGGGTGGCATGAAGAGCCCCATGTTCTGAAACATCTTTTGCGCACTGGTTGGTCACACGACAAAGTGTGAGCAGGTGATTCCCCAACACTTGAACCATTCTTTAGAGACCTTACTTTGATTAATGTGCCACTAGCTAGTCATGGCCATTTCCCAGCGTTTGTGTTAAGAGATCGGAAGCTGCACCGTTCAGGATATTTTAAAAGCCATGAATTGATGCTACAGCATGTCACCCCCAATGGAACAAAGAAAGTGAAGCATGCATCCTACAAGTCTGGGTATTTGCATTAATCGGAAGACCGGCCAACCGTCCACGGAGACGGTTTCTGCTGTAGTTGCTGAGTCGCTTTCCCAAGCCAGCTGCTGTGCAGACTTCGCTCAGCTTTTGGTCCAGCGCCTGCATCCATCCTTCACACTATCATTCACAAGGCGCATTCGTGTAGGTGTTTATCTCGTTAGACTAGCATGATTGCTATTCCAAACAAAAGAAGCACAACGACAAACAAGAGCATAAGACAAGTCTGAGCGAACAGTGAAATGTATGAAACTCTTGCACTAAAATAAATTCAGCAGTGCATGCCCAGGAAAGAGGGAACGACGAACAATATGCTCAGGAGCGGGAACTTGGAGGGCGTAGTAACCCCCAAACCGGCCCAAGCGTGGTCCCAGCCCACAGGGCCTCACCCTCGAAGTGCTTTTGGAACGGGCAATGGACCGACCAATCCAATTCCGCTGGAACATTCAACTGTCTAAGATCTGCTGACGGTGACACTATGCCCAGGTCTTCCGAGAACCGGCCTTTTGATCTCCTGAGGAGCGTCCACCACCAGTGCTCGCTTCCTTTTTCATGACTACTTGAGCCTTGACAAAAGTGTCTAGCTTTGTGGCCTCCAGAGGCAGTTCTTGGATGGCCCAGTCATCTCCGCAATACCATTTTAAAATGCATAAAACGCCTATGCAGCAGTAGGCCTCACCTGCGAGGACAGGAGCAGGAGGAAAGAAGTGTACTTGCCTCGGCAGGCTGTAGTTACTGCCGGGTTTCCTGAAACAAGGCCAATCAGCGAGGGCAGGATGCAGCAACTGTTTGTATTTGCTGATTCTGCTGCTGCTTGGCAGTGTGTGCTTGTGATGGGACAACTTGAGGACCCACTTGCTCCTCTTTTCTGTAATAGCCGGGGCAGACAACAGCCAGCCCCAATCGATCCACACTTGAGTGTCAGTGCGTGCCCATAGCCTGGAGGAGGGCACACCGCACGTGCGCCCATGGGCCTGGCTGGCGCCAGCAGCGCCAGCGCCACCCGGGGCCGGGGGAAGGTAATAAAGCAACAAATGTTGCTAATTTATTTGCCAATTGCCCTGCCCTGCCTGAGGGCCGAGGCCAGGCCTGTCTCTTGGCCCAGACGAGGCGGGCAACTGCCCAGGGTGCAATAGCCCCGGGGGACGCAATTGCCCCGCTCCCTGGAGCCTCTGGAGGGGATGGAATTCCCTAGTTTGTGGGGTAGCACATTGACGTGGGGAAAGTTCCGCAGGTCAGGTGCTGGCGCTGCCCCTTCCGACTGTAATGTCACGTAGTACAAAAGTACTACGTGACATTACAGAAGTCAGGGGCTCCCTCTGACCACTTTTGCACCACTTGGGGTGGGGGCATAAGCACACCAATAAAAACACTTTAGGTCCCCCTGCAGCTAAAAGCAGCCCCTTCCATCACAATGCCGGCAGGAAAGTGCTAATGGTGGCCCATTAGTCACTAAATGGTTTTGTGCTGGCATTGGGATGGGAGGGGAGGTGCAGTGGGCTGTGGGGAGTGTGCGTGCCTTGCAGGGAGGCACTGTGGGCCCCGACACGGTACAAACGGAGACCCGTTTGGGCCCATGGTGCGTCCCTGCAAGCCCAGAAAATGGCCAAAATAATAATTTAAAGCAGCGCTATTTCTTTCATGTCGCTTCTTTTCCAAACTATATATCAATTACACTGAGTAAATATTCTTTAAGCTACGAACTGGTTTTTATTTATTTATGCAGGTACCCGACACATATTGCATGAATAAATAATCCTGGTCCATGTATCCTTACAACAGTCAAGACTTTA
This sequence comes from Ambystoma mexicanum, assembly GCF_040938575.1. Classification (NCBI taxonomy): domain Eukaryota; kingdom Metazoa; phylum Chordata; class Amphibia; order Caudata; family Ambystomatidae; genus Ambystoma; species Ambystoma mexicanum. The sequence continues at coordinate 286,715,265 of NC_090926.1, read as the reverse complement.
CTGTATCAAAGCAGAACCCTTGATTCCCATTCAAAGAATGTTAAAGTGATTGTTTATTGGGTTCAGGTGTCTCCTTGCCATTGCCCTTTTGGTTTAGGTTGCCTCCAAACACCCTTCAGCATCTTGTGTTCTTTGTTGGTTGTATATACTGCATCCTGTGCCATATTCATGGTCTCTTGGTTGGTGTGCCTAGTCCTCATTATCTGCAGCCTAAGTGGGACTGGGGCATAAAATTTGTCTTGGGCACCAGTGGAAAAGTGGCCCACCGTTTAGTTTGGGAATGGCGCGCAGGGTGCAGCGGGAGTGGTGCACGGGGAGTGGCAGGAGTGGATGGGAATCGCACGCAGGGTGCAGTGGGAGTGGTGCACGGGGAGTGGCAGGAGGGGAGCGCGGCAGGAGTAGCGCATGGGATGGGGTGCGGGGGGGGCGCATTCCTAATGTTTCACCCTGGGCACCAAATGGACTAGAAACTGCCGAGGTCACAGCCTGCAACAGTGCCAGTGGTAGAATACACATGTAACACTTTCGTTTCCGAACATTAAAAAAAAATGAACAGGCACATTCACTTTTATGATGTTAAGAAATGAACGTGTTACACGTGTATTCTAGCACTGTCCTGCCTGAGGGCCGAGGCTGCAGCCTGCAGCAGTGCCAGTGGTAGAATACACATGTAACACGTTTGTTTCTTAACATTATAAAAATGAACAGGCACATTCACTTTTATGATGTTAAGAAACGAACGTGTTACACGTGTATTCTAGCACTGTGGATTGCCGGTGCAGCGCCCCCTAGAGGCTGCCTGACGCAAAGACCGGCCCTGCCTGAGAAGCATCTTTGGTTCTGGAAGCACCTAAAGACCTTCCTCTTTGCTTCCACCTTCGCTCTTCCTCCCCCTGCTGATCTGTCTTATTTTTGGGCCCAGGTCCCTGCCCACCCAGCCACACACCCGCACTGCCTTCTGGCAAACCTTGCCTGCACTTGGGTCTGTATCTGCATGCCTGCAGTCCCTTTAACTGCACTTATTAGACACCCCTTGTTTGTGCTTTATCCTTGCACTTGTCACCTTGCTGGCTGCACTGCCAGTTGTTGCCGTTTTATCCTTTGCTCGGCACTTTGCATTCCTCTTCTATCCCTTGCACTTTCCCCCTTTCCTCCCCCCTGCACTTGCGTGTTCTCAGTGTCACTGGGCTTAGTAAGATTATTGTGTCCTTCCTCGTTTCCCCTCCCTTACCTCATCGTGCTCCCAAACACTTGTGAATGAGCGTGATACAAATAAAATATATCATATATCATATATCATTAACCTGCTGCAGGTTCTGAACACTGAGCGCTTCCCAGGATTCACTGGCTTTCAAAGATTAAAATAAATCTCATAGGTATGTTAATGTTAAAGGATATTTGTACTGCGTTCGATCACCACCGGAGTGGTCCCCTGGCGAAGGTATGTTTATCCAGCTGCTTTTAAAAGTGATAACATTTTCAGAAATGAAATGATCATGGACAGCTATTGATCTGGTAAGATGGTCACGTGTGTTAATGTCATAGTTAAAAACTGAACAGTTTAACAGTCACTGAAGACAATTTTATCAGAAGAAGCATAGCTTTTCATCTTTTCTAGGTCCAACATGGATTGTACATAATTTAGCGAAATGTTATTTCAGCCTTACATAATTATTTGTTTCAATAAAGCAGATTGATTTTTAAAAAACGAATACAGGTACATAAAAAAAGACTTCAAGTACGTTTTTCTCTTTCTCTATTGTACCATTTTTGAAATCGGGCTTCAAGTTCAATTTTTGCTTCAAACAAAGGTGGCAATCCTAGTTGCAAAGAGTGGGGCCGGCGGTTTATAAACGGTCTTGTGTTCACCAGCGCCCAGGCTACACTTCCATTCGTGGGAGTCATGAAATGTCGGCGCTCACTGTGCAAACAGAGGAACTGAGGAGGCAGGTACTCCAACCTCCAGTGCTTGCCGCTCCACCGCAGAGGGGAAGAGGGCGGCGGGTGGAGAGGATGTAACCTTTCTCGCACCGCGCGCAGTTTTTCCATCGAGGTGAGGTGAGAGTGTGTGTGGGTGGGAGAGCGCGGCTCATCCCATCACGATATAAATCAGACACCCCGACGCGTTCTAACTGTGTAACTACTGTGACAAGACCACACAGACCAAGAAGAATGCAAACCCACGACTACACACTCAACCCGAGAAGATGGAGTAATGAGGCTCAAGCCTCGGTATCCAAAAATCACCGCTGATGGATAAAAATCTATCAGCAAGAAGAACAAGCGCGTTGTAAAGAGGATGTAGAGTGACAGAATTACGACTACACGTGACCCAGCTATTTAGTAGCTCACGGACCAGCGGACTGCTCCAGTACGGACCTGCTCCCTAGGGGCCCTCCCCTCCTTCCGAAAAAAGGAGAAAAAAAAAGAAATAGGTTGACACATTATATCTACATGAACTGAAAGCCAGAAGTTGCACACACGGGATTAACGTTGTAATGTGTTCACACGCTGTGTTGCTACCGCTACCAGAAGGGATGGCTCTGCTGCGTTTCAGAGAACCAACTGGTGGCAGAGAGGAGCGGGCAGGCCTCATCTCTCGCTCTCCGGCCGAGTACACCTTGCAATACCATCCTCGGCCATTGGGGGCGGGTTTGGGAAATGGCCGCACAGTCTTGCTTGCTGCGAGGAAGAACATGGGAGAGTTACTTAGAACATGACATCTGCACTTCTGTTATATAAAATGTGGAGAGGCATTGGGCAAATGGCCAACACACAAAATGATTACTCCGAGAAAGGAATTATGGAAAATAACAGACCGTAGCCTTTATTCATTTCAACAGAGAATTATTAACTGCCAAAACTCCATGGGTGTTCTTTTGGGCACATCAGGTTCAGGAATAGGGATGCCCTTACTCGCCAGAGTTTCTCCTGAAACCAGTTTTTAATTACCATGTCCGTGCCAGTAGGACCTGTTAATTATATTTCCCCAGTATTACCAGATCCGTGAAGGTGGGACCCGTCATATTTGTGGGTGGCATCTGGTAGACGCCCCCACCCCCGCCTGCCACTTGCCATGCAGCCCCATCTTAATGCCTGTGCCCACTCTCTCCACGACTGCTGTCATTCTGCGGCACAGGCAACAGTACATGCCATCAAATACTTTAAATCTGTTTTTATAGGTTGAAAAACTGCCCCAGACACCTCTTTCAGCAATGCTTGGGCTTCAATCACCCAGCAATGCTGGCTGTGCCCTACCTTTGACTGAAGCTTCTCATTTCAGCACTTGGTGGCTTCTTGCCATGGAATGGTGCCCAAGAGCCTGTGCCTTCATGCAGTGACGTAGCAACATTTGCCCCCCCCCCGCGAGCAATGCTGATTGGGCCCCCTCATTAGCCCCAAACTCCTCAAGAAAGCACAGGACACGCCACATTCCAGACTGGCCTGGACCACCATGCGTGCGCAATGTCCATGATGATCATACTGCTGCAGGGGCACTTGCGCACGGTGCTTGGTGAAAGATGTATGTGTTTTCATCAAAGATGAAATCTTTCACCTAGTGTAGAAACAAGGGGGCAGTGCACCCAAATGTTCTAGCCACTAGGGGATTTTTTTTTTTGGGGGGTCGTAAATATTAGCCACAAGTATGCAAGAGTGACCGGGTGTAGCAAGGGAGCACGGACAATTGAAAATCTGTTCAGGGAGTGGGGAGCGTGGGTGAGGATATTTTTTGAATACTACAGCTTTGCATACACTGAGCTCAATACATCACAGCCGGAAACGCGCCACGATGTCAACCACAACAATTAGATGAACAAGGAAAGTGGCAATTAAGCCTACCTACACCAATGCTAGATGAATAGAACAAGGACTAGGATATATATAACCTACTAACCCAAGCTCAAATCTCTGCATACCTAATTCACCCGAAAATCCACACAACTATTTCTCAGCCAGCAAACCGCACGCACTTCACCAAACTTCTACAACAAACAAACCGCACCAACAGCACACGAGGTCTCGCATTGGTCCGATACTCACACCAAAGCTCAGCGCATGGTGAAAACCAAATTGAAGCTGCCAACAGCACACCACTTCTCTCACTCTCCTACTCCCTCTTCACCCGACTAACCTAACCCACCCGCCTCTTGTTTTACAGATCCACCTGGGGACTAATTCCCTTGGTGACGGTGCGTGTTATAAATACATTTAACATTATACAACACTTTCTGGGAAAAATTGGGTAAAAACCCAGACAGTTTGGAATTTTTTTTTTGGGTAACTCATGAAAACATCTGATAGATGCAAGTCAGCAACAGTGCACAGAAACATTTCCCAATGCATTGTCATGCCTTTCCTCACAATATATGCCAGTATAAAAAACATGTTCACACTCGCTGTCCCCATACATGTCCATGCTGGCTGCACCACTTTATGGCAGTACTCCCATATAAGAACATTGTCATGTCTCGTTTTCAGCAGCAGTCAGTGTGGAGCAGATGTAGACGGATTCATTCACTTTTACTGTCTCTTTCCTGCATGGCACCCATTGTGCCATGTAATGTTTTAGACAATGCACGCTCTGTTGGCTACGTGGTTTGCAGCATCCCTTCTCCTTTGGAAGGAGATACTGTAAGACTAAAAGAGCTGCAGTTTCCAGGGCAATGACACATCGCTGCCCGTTGAGCAGGATGCTCCGAGTTTCCCTTGTTGATCCTAAGATAAACTTATTGCTATCCCTTGTTTTGATCTTACTTACTATCACGTACTTCTCCATCCTGGCTAACCCTTTGATTTATCTTCGATATCTAGATATCATTCAGTACCTCCTACAATTGCTCGGCGTGAGAGACTCCTGCTCGTGCTCCACTGAAATTGTTTACTCCACGGTACGGTATTCCAGAGCATCAGTGGTCCGATACTCATTAGTACCACGCAGCGTTTAGTCACTGCATCTCACTCTTTACTTTGTTTCCCACAAAGCGCGATAATATCCACTCCAATCTCTGGCAATTGCACAGAGTACAGAGCAACAGACACAAGTGCTGACCCTAAAACAGACCTGTTCCTCCGGTGACCAGATTCCAGAACAGGATCTCTAGCACCAAACGATTCTCTACTCTACAAGGCAGAACATCAGGGTTTCTTCCCCAGAGGGTTTTCCTGGTTCTTCTCCCCTACTATAAAAGATCACAGGGAGACAGAATGGTGAGATAGGGATTGCAGGACAACACCTGACTGGCCTCCTACCACTGCTGCAACTGATAAGGTGTGTCCTAATATTTTGAGTGTGTTCTATTAGCAGTTACTGACAAACACACTCAAGGTTGCTTTGCGCGTAATCTCAGTAATGATATTCTAAGAAACCATGTCCAAGCTGGCTCTGCCAATATATGCCAGTACCTCTATGTAAGAATATATTCCTGTTGGCATTACCATATCACAATAAGGCCAGTCTAGACATGCAAGTACACTTATGCTCGCTTTAGCATAGTTGCTCAGTAAACACATGTATTGACCCAGTAGTAAGCAATAGCTAGACTGGCTGCATCATAACGCCAAACAAGCCATGTAATAACATATCATGCATGCTTGCTTTATCATAGATACCAGGTACAAAATATCAAGACACGGTATGAAATGTATAGACTGGCTGCACCAAAATGACAGTCTAGTCACAATGTGAGAAACCTGAATGTGTCTCTTACTAGTCCTCGGGGATCTGTCATCCAGGTGGCCAGTACACAGCCATTGCTATTGGATCCATTTCCTGGGGGTGGACTAGTGAGGGAGGATCACCTGGATGGGATGGGGCGGGGGTCATCGGGGAGTGGAAGGGACACTGTCGGTTGAGACGCGGTATCCCCTCTCTTAGAACACCTTTTTCCCATCCTACCACACAGGATACTCAAACACTCTACACCCCCCTTTTGCGACACACACACTTTCGCACACCACGAAAGACAATGGACTAACACCAGAGCCGTTTGTCTGACCCTTGTTTCAGGACATGTCAGGTAAAGTCAGGCAATTGACCAGAATTACACACACCAGACGGCCCTGTGCCTTCCACAAAGGAATAAAAGGTGAAGCACGAAAGCACAGAATGAGCAAGGCAGCCCGCATGACGAGACACCTATCCAAACATGGCAGTTCAAGGAGGGCAAAGGTGGCGAGAATCAAGAAGCGACCTTGCCTTTTTTTTCCGACCCAGAACCGCAAAGCCTCTGTAGAAGGAATCGCAAGACTGCAAACTATAGCCAGTGTGTGTTGTAGCAGATGTCAACGGTACACAGAGCATGCCTATGCTGGTAAGCAGGGCAGAGAGGACAGGACCTGCTACTGTGGTACCATCCTTGACTCCAGATACAAGACAGACAAGTGGTTCATCACTGCTGGTGAGTCGAGGGGAGAGCCGATAAGAGACCAAACTGTGTTGAACGAAAGTCGCAAAGTGGCTAATTAAGGGAAGTTCAAAGAACTGTTTACATTAAGGGGAAAACCAGATGAAGAGGGGTCCGGCACCATGTGGGTGCTCACTCAAGAGACCCTGGTTGATCCTGCATTTGTTGAAACTACCAATATCAGAAGGCCTGGGAAAGCCGCAAGGAAAAGGTGAAAGTGGTCATACAGGTGTCTAGCAAAATCCTCTGTACAGTCGAAAGTCTTTGACCGACAAACCATTGGAAAGCTAAGGGAGATGAATCCCGCTTAGTGAGAAAGGAGAAGGAAATGTGTGGTTGGCAATAGTGAACCAGACGGTGGGATGTCCACAGTGCATGGTTTAAAAAGACATTAAGACTTCTGAATACGACAGGCAAGTGTGTTTTGTGAAAAGCCGTAGTGAACCTGACAAATGGAGGCAAACATTTGAAAATGGTCTGAACCCAGAAGAGGGGGACACAGGGGTGAAAAGCCATCACCCACCAACACGTGAACAACATAGAAAGTCTTTTGAATATAATCCGGAGTGAACCCGACGGAGGGAGGCGGATATTCGAAAGGGGTCTGAGCCTGGAAGAGGGGGACACAGGGGTGAAGAATCTTCAACCCAAGTGCAATACAAAAGGAATTTGATATTTTGAGCATACCAGGCCCTCAGAAGCAAGATACGTAACCCCCGAAGGTCTTGATATTGTGAGGAACTTTTGTGAATCTGAGCCCGGCAGAAGGGGATCCAAGGGCGAAAAGTCATCACCCAACATTTATTGGAAAGGAACTTTTTGTTCGTTATTTTTTCAACACATCAGGTCCTCGGAGGCAAGAGATTTTTTGTAGAAAAGAGACTTAACCACAAAGGTCCTGATAGCTGAGAACAGAACTGTTGTCTCGTGCTGGGAAAGCTCGAGAGAGTGTGCTGCTCAAAACATGGGGAGGGGAGTCCCCCCCCGGCTACCACATCCTGACTTATCATTTTGTGAGAACTTCTTTCTTATGGACACTATATTACACTCTAGTTGTAAGGATTGGCAATCTTTTTTTAGTATAGGCCCTTTTATTTTGACAAGACAGCACTGGTACTGCCTTATTATTTGATGGTCGTAGCTTGCTCCCATCTTAGATTAGGTGTTTTCCAACATGCACATACAGTTTAATAAACCCCCTTGAACTGTGATCACTTGTGTCTGTCTTTACTGTTGCCACCACGAGTTACTTACAATAACACACATCAAGTAGGCTTTGCACATAAATGCCAGTAAATCATGCCATGTGTGATGAGTCAGCAAGGATTCCCCCGGAAAACCTGGCCTGGGCCCTTCTCATGGGGCCAGGCAAAGGCAGGTGCTTTCTGACCCTTAGCCTGGCGGTGATGTTCTGCGGGAGGATCACATGAGGGGAGGAAGCAGGTCAGGAGGAATGGGAAACCCACTTATTCAACTTTCACCAAAACCCCACTCTTCTAATGGCTTATTGTAAAACAGTAGAAAACCTCACTGTTATTAGGGACTTCAAGTGTCATCATTCCCAAGTACTGGGACGAGGACGAAGGCTACAAAAGGTACAATGTTGTAGGGGTGGTCAGACCGTTAATTCAGATGACCCACACAGAGGGTGACAGAGGCTTAAAAGGCCTCCTCAGCATGCAAGAGGGAGGCTTGTCCTCTGGAAACCTGGTCTGCAGAGACTGCACAGCGGGAAGCGAAAGCGAGGGAAGCTTTCCTTCTGGGAGGCTATCTGCAGAGGCTGGCATGCACCAGAGGGCCTCGAGGCGGTCTCTGGTGGCTTGAGTGCACCAGAGGGCCTCAGGTTGCCCGAGCCACCTGCCACTGGAGCTTCTAAGAAGCAGTTTGTCGGGTCATGAGGAGCCGCAGAAGTCCTGCAAGCGGCGAGGGGAACGGAAGCACATGTTTTACCCGGCGAGTTCACAGGATGGTAGTGACTCCGGAGCACTCACGTGTACAAGGCAGGCGTTCAGTGAATAAGCAGCACTCGCATATGAGAGAAAGTAGCTCTGACTACATCAAACAATTGAAAAGCAGCATTCGTGTATCAGTGAAAGTGGTTTTCAAAATAAAAAAAAAGTAGTAAAAACCTTATGTAACAAGATCATAGGACTAACTTTAAATGTGCGAGTTTGAGGAATGTCCAGCAACCAGATTGGGCAAAATTGTTAACTAATACCTACAAGCATTTCCCAAGCCAAAAGAGACTAAAATCAAGGCAAATACAATCCAGCAGATATTGCCAATGGCAGAAAGGGGCTAATGAAAGGTCCATAAAGCATGAAACCTGTTGCCCATACTTTCGTAAAACATGTAGTAAAAGCTGGTAGAAACCTACATAACCATAGCCAGGGGAGAAGCAGGATAAGACACTTTACCTGTCAGTATTTGGTTATGTGTGCAGTGGGGAAACAGAGGCCAAAAGGCTGCCCTTCTGGAAACAGATATTCAGAAGGAGAGGAGCATTATTTACGGAAGAGTGTAAAAAAGCACCAATGTGAATCTTGTTTTCCCTGAAGAGTTGTTAAAAGATTTGAAGCTGCAAACTGTTGAATACTGTGGAGTTGTTGTGAACCACTTGTCAGTAGACCTGAACTACAAAAGCACTAGTTGTTGTGAAACTGTTTGTTTTGTTTTATTCGTATTTATATAGCGCACAACAGCCCGAGGACATCATGGCACTCGTTACAGTACAAAGCTTAGTTATGTAGTTACATGGTCATTAGCAATATATATACACAGGTTGCAATATAGTTATATCACATTTGTGTTGTATTACAATATACATGGCAGAAGTGGAGGAGGCAGTCCTCCACTTGCTATTTGAGGAGAGTGGCCTTGAGGTTGTTTGCAGAAGACAGATGGTAAAATGCTGTTCGGGCTGGATGGCAATCCTGTGGAGAAGTTGGCCTGATATGGGAGTAAACCAGGTAGAAGTTGATAAAGTGCTATAGAGTGGTCCTGACAGACAATATATGTGGCTTGTTTTTATTGGAGAAAGAACTTTGCCAATCTGTGATAAAAAGGAGTTGAATTCTTTCAGAACTTATCAGTTGTGGCAAATCATTCTGACCAAGACAATTATGTTGCTATTGTTGAACTGAAAAACTATCCTGCATCTGAGGAGGATACATTGTACACTTGTTCAAGGAAAAAGAACCTTCTATTTTCTTGTTGAAACACTAGAGTGGTGGAACATTCTGCTGACAAGTTGCAGGGGAATTCACCCAGATAAGGAGAGCCTGTTGGTACAATAAGAATTCAATCATGGTTTTAAACTGCCATGCATTCCCTTATTTGTTTATTATATGTATAAGTGCGAAGGACAGATATCCTTTGTTAGAGTGTTTCCTTTAGTTTATTTAAGGCAGGGAAATCCTTGGGGATAGTGAGGCATTTATCCAACCTTCTAATCTAATAAAATGACATTTGTTGAGAAAACTTACCAAAGTCGTCCACCTCATATTTCTGACCTCTCACACAAGTAACTAATGGAAATGTCGACACTGCTTCAGAGCTCCACAGCGACTTGCATGCACACAATCACGTACAAACCCACACACCCACCAGTCACTCACCCATACACTTTCACACTGCATTCTCTACATTGCACCCACCCACCCAGACCATATATATATATATATATATCACACACAGTTTTTCCACACAGACACACACACTCCTATTTAAACTCATTCATCTACCCATACACATTCTCTCACTTTCACTCAGACTGCATTCTCCACACATGCACCAACAGACCCAGCACAGTCTCATTCATACCATCCATGCACTCAACTGTCACTCAGCCATACATCTTTCACATTGCATTCTCCAGACAAGCCCCCAGAACATTCATCCACACACACTGCATTCTAAAACCACGGCATGCATACTCACCACCCATAAAATACATACATTCACATGTACAGACGCAAAAACAACCATAGCATGCTTACATACACAATCAAAACAGACATGTACACTCACATTAAAAAAAGTCCCCTTTTGCATGATCAATGCTCCTTCCTCTCCCCAGGCCCCCGCCTCACACAAGGAACGCAGACAGGAATCAGTAACCTAGCTTCCTGTCTCATGGGCCACTGAGTGAGCCAGAGTGCTTTGTTGTCATGCCATCTGCAGTCGGCCCCAGCCCTGCCCCTCGCTAAAAGGCAGGGTGAGGGCTGGACCAGTACCACGCCTGCACACTGTGGTGGCCCGTTATGCCAGTGCCTTCATAGGCAGTGTGAGTGGGAGAAGTGCAATGTAGTTGCCAAGCCAAGAACATGGGCATCAGATGGTGGTGGCTCTCAGTTAAGGCTTCATGATGGTGGTGGCTCTCAGTTAAGGCTTCCTTGCTCCTTGCAATAGATTTGTGAGTAAGGGTTTAAGGCTGCTGCTCGTCAATCAATTGGGCGAGTGCCCCGTCAGTTTGGGGATTGTGAAAGCATCATGAAGAAGGACACAGACAACAGATTGAGAATTTAAAACAAACAGTTTTATTACCGTAAATGTTAGGATGGAAAAAGGCCTAACTTGCCCTTTGCTAAGGTGGGGCTTCCCTACCTAAATAAAACCAAGGAAAGTCAGAGTCCAAAACCTCTACTAGGGATGGCAGAAACCAAAGTAAGTGTCCAACACAAAGTTCCGAGCCTCTTACAGCTGGCAGCTTCCTTTCCGCTCCTTCCCCCCCCCCTCCACTACCCCTCCCCAGTATGAAACAGTCTTAGTAAAAGTCTCAAAGTTACCTCTCTTGAACTTAGAATAATGTAGTTTTCACCAATGTTCGGGATTCCCTTCACCAAGTAGCAAGTCCAAGTACCAATGAATCTCGAGTCTTCCTCCTCAAGTCAATAAAGGATTCAAATCTTGCTCCCTTCCCCAAGACTTTAGTTCAGAAACACCAAAATTGTCTTTTGTCTCTGCAAAGCTCTTTGCCACTCATACGCCTTCTCTTCTCTTTATGTGGTTGATGGATCGGGTATAAATTGAAGTTGTTTTTTAATATAATCAAAGTCTTAATTAGTTCTGCTTCAAAAAGTAATTCTCTGTGATATGCAGGTTTAGGCTTCACTTGGAATTTTAAATTTAACGTAGAGTTCAACATTTAATAGTCTTTTTTTAATATTTTGTTTTACTTCTGAATTTAACATGTTCTGGATTCTGCACTTCGGTGATAAATGCACTCAGTTCGGTATTCAATAAATGTGGAATTATACTTGTTAAGGTTTCGTTCAGTCTAGGATTCGCTGGACATGGGTTGCATTTGGAACACACCTTCCCTTTTGACCCGTGATGCAAGTCTGGTGTTCAGTAGGTGCGTGTTACACTATTCAGCCTGCTGTGTAATACTTCTTTAATCACTTCAAAATGAAATGCCCACTGCTCCGATCCCTTTGGGAACGTGTTTTCACTCACACACGACCACTCCAATGCAATGTATTCCTCTCGGAAAGTTCAAACAGTTGCATACCAGGTTTCTCCTTTGCTAGAAACTCACTGGTTGGGTTTAAGGACCTCCCAGTGGAACAGATCGCTCGCCCCTCAGCATTTCACAGGGTTCCAATTCCTGCCCCTCGGGCACTCCTGTGTCACCATCTGTACACAGGGGAACAAGCACCGAATTCCATGAAAAAAAGGATGGTCTGTCCACACGGCTCCCTTCCCACTGCTGGATCTGCTCCACTGGGCCTCATCTCTCACACCGCACTTCCACAGGTCATCTCCCTCGGCAGACCCAAGTGTCTCAGCCTCTCTTTTCACCACAGCACCCTACTGCTTCTCTTGGCCTCTCTGCATCTTCTGCTTCTGCTGCTTCAGCTCCACCTCTGCTTCCACCTTCCACCTCACACCTTGAATTGGACTTCTTTTATACACCTGCAGCCCTTTTACAGGCCTGCCTGACCACAATTAAAGGGTCATGCCTGACACAACTCAGCAGGCATCTTCCTTGTCCCAGTATCAGAGTGGTAAAAGAGCATAGTCTTCATTGCCCTTAGCTGCTGCTTCTTCATCCTACTACTGTCAATTGTCATGTGTGAAGGCATAAGGAGAACTTACTCACAATAACTGTCATGCCTGCGGATTATTCCTTCAGTTCTTTGCCTTCCAATGCCAGGGCCAGGCTGCCTGCCGTTCCACCTTATGTACATCTGCTGTTTGCTCATAGAACGGCTGCAAGGCCATTCTTTTCTTGCTGGAAACTCGCAGTGAGGTTTCCATGGCGACGTTGTGCGCTCCAAAGACACTGCACTACCACCGGACCCCACGTGGCTCTTGGTCATCACGTGACTCCGAGAACTGTCTCTCCCGCCAGGGATACACCTGCATAGACAGCATTTAAACCCTTCGGCGGCAGGAGCCAGGTGCTTCTGATTATTGTTTTCATGAATCTCTGTCCATTATATCTACGCGTGTTTTTCTGGCTTTATGATTCTCTGTTGACGACCTCAGCAATTTGTCTTCACGGATTACTATGACCCGGCCTGCTAAACGGACTTCCTTGTTCTACACCCACGGCAATAGTCAACCACGGTATTCCACTACCTGCATAATGGTCTTCCTTGTTTTCCAGCCAATTAGCGTGCTGCTTGAAATACAGTACTCTGCTGCATGCTTCTTTGGGGGGGGGGGCGGGGTTTCTTGTGCATTCTTCTGCACGCAAAGTAGCTGTTCAATCCAGGTTCTATTACAGATTCTGCTCTGTTCTACCTCACGTCAAGGATCCACTGCCTGAAAAGCATGAACTCCTTTTCTTGCAATCCATTAAGGAAACGTGCACAGGACTTTATGGACGCTCTCCTGCGGATTCATAAGCGCACCGACCCAACTCTAGTGCGTCCCTCGTGCCGCTCAGGTTTTAGTCCCTTACTAACTCGTTTTGTACTTACCCTGGAGTCACCTTCTGGATTAATTAGGAATCCATCTTCTTTTCTTACAATAAGAGGACATATTGGGTATTATAACACTGACTGGGACAAAGGGAAGGAGGGTGGAGGATGCTGTAATTCTGGTTCCCAGTATTTACTATGGTTAACTTGCCTTCCTACGAGAAGCCAAGAACGTGTTTCAAGTCGACCAGGAACTCAGGAGTCATTGCACTCAGGTTAGTTTAGCATCTTCCTGGGCCATTATATTGCTATCTATTTAAAGTTGTATACTAAATTGTGATCTTATTACATCCTGGTGTTTTCCTGTTTTGGTGGATTCATCGCCCTTTCCAGTGATTAACTTCTCTAGCTTTCTTTAGGTTATCAACCAGTGACGTACATCATTAAGAAGGTCTTTTTGAGTACTAAAGATTTCGGAGGTAGAACGTAGTGGGGTACAAGTGCTAGCCAGGATTCCTTCCTCATTCCTGGTGAGTTATTATTTTCCATACCTTAAGTTTAGTGACAAATTGTGACAACCCACCAACGTTGGGGAAGGGTTAGGATGGTTGTCACTAGGGAACAGGGGATAGCAGGTCTTGCTCACGGGCACCCCACTCCCAGTTCCCAAGGATCCTCCACCCAGGTGATCCTCCCTCGTTTCCCTGAGAGATCCAACAGCGACGACCTTTCCCTGGCTACCTGCGCAGAGGATCCAAGGGGGTTAGGAGTGAGAATGCCATCAGGTTTTTCGCACGACCCAGATCAATCTGTCACATTACTTTATGCCCCCACCGTGATCAATTTAAAACATTTTTAGGTTAACTTATTTCCATGGATAACTCACATTGCGGGACATAACTTCACAGGGACTGGCTACTGTACAGTATGAACATGTAGTCAGCATGCATACTTCTGTGTTGGAGCCATGATTTGATGGGACGGGTTTGGTCCCAGTAAAAGAAGTATATTTTACTTAATCAACAGTGATTTTTTTGGTATTTTTAGCCAGTTTACTGTAACTTCCATGCCAAAGGAGCAACTACTGTACGGCACATGCCCAGAGAGCAATATGATGTTTGCAAAGTCTCCAACTGTATTGGACATGTGTCAGTCAGCAAACACTCCCGGGTTAAATTCAATTTGAACGCAACCATGCAGCCAGTCTCCCAACATGCAACCCACATCTTTCGCCGCTCACAGATCTTCCGAAAGCATTTTGTTCGTCCCAAGGTGTTTAGTCTCCGCTGAGGGTTTGGTATTTGTGCTTTCAGACACTGCCCACCTGGTCATCTTGCTCATGCCGTTGCTTCCCCCTCTAAACGCTACTCCGCTCTTACTGCTCTTCCACTCCCACCTCTACTCATATTCACTTCCTTTTCTCCTTGTGTCTTCCTTCTCTGTTCCTCTAGTGTCTTAAACTCCATACACCACTTGCCTCCATCCTGTGATGCTACTACTCGTCCACAGCATTATGCCCTCCACCACCATACTACAACATCTCTACCACACCTTCTCCTACCACAACTTCTCATTCATCTTCCTTTTACTCTCGCAATAACTTAACACTCACTCCCTACACTCATTACAATCTCACTTGCTACTCATGCACCCACAGTCACCATACAGTATCCCTTGCTCACGATCCAATACCTCACCTTTTCCAAAAATCGCCTCCACGCTCCAATGCACCGTCCTTCCTTCTGCTTGTCTCTTGTCTGACATCTCCTCCTCCTCCTCCTCCTCCTCCTCCTGACATCACCTGAACAGTCCACAACTCTGTTTTCGTATCCCCCGATTGGTTGTCTGCCCATGCCAATCTGGCACAGTATTCCCCACCCAAGAGGTGTTGCACGCATCAAAGCTTTGAAATAGTGAGTTAAACCCCACCCATTTTAGTTGCACCGGGCCTCCATGAGTAAATGACCCATGTGGTACCATTTTTGAGTACATGTTAGGGGGTCTTAATATGGCATGCTCAAGGTAGATAAGACCCCCATTTGAGGCAATTTTCCAAGTCCCTGGTGGTCAAGTGGGGGGTGGGGGAGGGGTCTGCTGCGACCTAGTAGCCAGCGCAGTTTCTGGGAAAGCAGGTCACAGCGTATCCTGTGGTCACAAAATCTCTGGACTGCTGTCCGCCTGCCCTCGATCAGTTGGCCGGTTTGAAGGTTCCAGCGCCGATATATGGGTAGCAAGGTGTGATGCTCTCTCTGCCCAGTTCGCTGTGTGAACGGTGGGTCTAGAAAAAGAAAAAAACCTGGCAAGCATTTGTTTTATGAGTCACGGGGTGGCCCAAAAGGTTGCTGCTCAAATTTGAACAGGCGCTTCGAGAAGGGACACGATTTGGGGCCCTCCCAAATGCCAATGTCCCCCTCTAGGGTGGGACTGCCTCTGGATTCCTTCCCGGTAGGCCCCCCGACCCCAGGCTGAGAGGGGTTACCATAACCTCTTGACAAGGTCAAGTTACTGACCTTGTCACACAAGGTGGTTTTCCACCATCAGCTAAAGAATTATTACAGTGGTTCCTATTGGAGCGTAAGCATTGACATATGCAGGAAGAAAAAACCTGGTCAAGATTTAAATCCTATAGCATCCAGACAAGTGCAAATACCTACAGCATGCTCGAGAGAAACAATGCAACAGTATTAACTTCTAAGACTACTGAAAAGGAGGGGAGGGGGAATACAAATGCATTCAACGTCCCTATAGAAATCCACATACTCCCTTACTGGCACTTCTCTACCGCAGACTAGCACAGGGGGCTTCCCGGCGGCACCATTCACTAGGGTGCTTACTAGCCACAGACATCTTGCTACTGTGCTGTACTGCAGACTCATTCTGTGGAATGTGATGCAGTAATCTATATTCTAGCAAATCACCCCACCTTGCTTCATTAATGGACACTGGGGTGGGGTCGTAGTGGTGAAACTATGCTGCAGTAACTACTATCCTATTTGCTGGAGGCAGAGCCCTTTGCTGAGCACTGCTGCGGATCCCTTATCAGCACCATAATAAAGCAGAGCACAGCAGTGTTAAGTGGAGCGTGGTCTGCAGTGGTCTGCTGCAGTCGCAAGGGTACTTTTATATCGAATCTCGAAATGCCCTGTTGAACGGGAGCCGACTAATTTCACGGCTTTGGCGGTCTGCTTTTGCCCATTGCACCCGGTTACATTCTGACCTGTTTGTACGGGGTAAGCTTGCAAGACCACGCCAGCTTGTTGGAAATTCTCAATGCGTAGTAAAGCTCAGAAACTGGCCCGCGGTCGACTGTGGGTTCTCCCACTTTGAAAAAAAAGTGCCAAGAAAGATTCCGAAGCCACGGAAATGGTGTCTGAAACGAAGAATGATAACCTAAATAAGTAAGAAAATTCAGTGATAGGAAAGATAACTGCCTTTTAAAAATCTAGTATGAAGGGCACCCTGGGGATATTGTAGACGATGCACCATCATCGAATGTGGCGCTGGTGGCGCCTGATCCTACTGAATTGGAGTTGGATTCTGCAGAGGAATCCTATTGTTAATTTTCTTTTGAAGTTACTGCTAAGCTTACAGAAAGAAGCTTCTACTTGGACCATTCAACATAGGGCTTTGGATGGTGTAACACCAAATTTGGAGGTTATCACGTGAACAAACTTTTCCGGAACACCGAACCTCACACAGATTGTGGAAAATGTCTATGTGTCTTAGTCAGTGTGGCGTTACATCTAGACAAATGTTGAGATCTCCTATGCAGACCCTTGCCCTGATTCAGAAAGTTTGACCATGCTTAAGGCCCCATTCTCTCTTTGTAACATGCTATATCGAGACCAACAGGTGATTAACCAAGGCCTGACTAAATTAATTGACGTTTTTCTTTCTTCTCACGCCCCGTTGATGATGGATGGTGGTGATAGAAACCAACAGTCTGAGGGGATACCAGTGAGCACTGCCACCACATCGATCGACTAGTCTATCCAAAATGGGACGCAACTCCCAACTATTAAATCTGTACAGAGTGGAAAGAAAAATCTGAAATCTAAGTGTACTATAACAAGCAAAGTGAAAGCAAATGTGGCAAGGAAGTGATTACCTCTGTGCCCCAACAGGTAATGGGGTCCTCTTTCCCCCCAAAGAATGTCCTGTTTGGAAACCTTTAAAGGTTTTGAAATCGTATCGACCAGTGCTCACAGTGCAAAAAATTAAAATAAACAGAAATGACTATTCCAAAAAGCCAAATAACAAGCAACGCAGGATCACCAATATGCTTGATAATACCAACTGTAATGCAAAGAATAGTAGTGCCTACAAAATGCAAGGAAAACATCAGAAAGTCAAGAAACTATTAGGAAGGAGATGGACTGTGTTGAACTTTCAAACAGCAGAATTACTGAAAATAAAGATTATGATTAAGTATCTCCAATCTCTGAACATCAACTACCAAATGCACTATTGGAAAGTGAAAACAAGAGGCAATTTGACTTCGGCTCGTTAAAACTGCCTGGTGGGGGTCTCTAAAAGTATAAGGATTCTGGACCTCTATTCCACCATGGCCAGCCCTCACTTGAACCGCAGTAATGTACTGGAATTGTTACACCAAGTACTATGCTTAGAAATGATCACCTGCCAGGACTTAGCCCTGGTTGAATTACTGCGCGATTCCTGTGGACCAAATTGGGTCATGATACATCTAGTCTCACAGATTTTTACTGGAGTTGTGTCTCGATCTCTCAATCTTGAATATGGGCTATCAATTCACTAAATTATTAGGTCCAAGTGTTAAGGGAGCCGTAAACTGGTCAAATTAAATCTAGACCTGTAGTGTCTCAGGTTACAGATGAATTGTTTAATAATATTGTGGCAAAAGTTTGCACCTAGATGTGTTTGGGGTCTGAAGTAGCGCATAAAAGTGATGTCCATAATATGGTTTACTCTGATATTGATGAAATTGAGTGACTGCATAAGGAGGATACCGGCTGATCATTAGATACTGGGAATACTAGGGACTTTAGGTCCTTTGTTGAAAACCCTATGGGTACAAACTATTTGGTGTTGACAGATATTTTCCTCCTTCAGGAAACATGGTTAATGAATGACTTTCGTCTGGATTGTTATGAAGTATGAAACGCTAGGTCGTTTTTAAATGAGGAGGTACGTCATTACATGGATGGGGATGCAGAACAGCTCTCACACCAATAACCAGATCGACTCAGGAAGTTGAACAAACAAAAGCTGTTTTATTGTCAATTGTCTAAAACAGGGAGTACAACGGCCATCTCTCAGCATACTCTTGAAGCATCACATGAAAAAACATTGTTATATAGCAAAACCAGTCATAAATGATGTTATACTACGTGGCAAACTAAGAAAAACGTATTTGTGATTGCGACAGGTCTACAGGGAACATCTAGGTATACTTTCTTTAGGGAATTGGATTGTGATTGGGTCTCTATAATCAGGTGGACAACTTGCGACGACCACTTGTGCAAGTCATCCTCAATATTTGTTAGATACACAACACAACATTGGCTCTTAAACTATATGGCTCTTCAATACATGGACCTCTATATTT
The DNA here is from genome assembly GCF_040938575.1 of Ambystoma mexicanum. NCBI lineage: Eukaryota > Metazoa > Chordata > Amphibia > Caudata > Ambystomatidae > Ambystoma > Ambystoma mexicanum. The sequence continues at coordinate 286,696,405 of NC_090926.1, read as the reverse complement.
GGTTGGCACACTTGTACCCTTCTGGAATTTTCAACCCGCTACCAGGACGTAAACTAGTACCCCAGGTACTTTTGGGTGGACTTCCCCATGCCTCCCCACCCAATTAGCCCACCATCATCACTCATGCTGTCTGCAAGGCTGAGTTCAAAGACGATTCGAATGGCAAAGTATCACTGTGCCCGAGAATAGAAGGGAGTGTGAGCATGTTCTGATCTTCAAGTCTCAATGCAGCTTGCTCATTTTCTATTTCCATCCTTCCATCCATCCATCCCACATGACAGGAGACTGCATTTGAGCTCCTTTCTTCATATTTAATGATATTAGATGAATGAAACCTGGCACTCCATGTTTACATCACACCTTAACAGGAGCTTGCCTTGTTTCTCATGTTCTTTGTATCTTCTTGAATAGATGACCAGTTCTTGGCTGCCCCAACCCTTAATACTGGGCCAGACAGACTTCTGGATCATGCCAAGATTTTCAGCTACTTTTCTCTACTGCGCCACTCTTTCAGCCTTTCTCTTTCATGGGTCCTGGCTCACTAAAGTTGCGACATCGAATATCCAGTATATATATGTATATACATTTGGTACCGCAATGGGTACAACATTCGCGCCAGCATACGTGTGGTTCGATGAAAATCAAGAAAGTATCAACAGTGTAATTTTATGGCTGCGATATATCGACGATTTGTTTATCATTTGGAAAGTATCGGAATTGGGTTGGCTCAACTTTGTCAAACATCTGAACAACAACGATAATAATTTGAGGTTCACAGAAACCTACAGTTGAAGTTTCAACCTACAGATGTAAATTTAAGGATTGTGGAGCAAACAGTAACATGCGAATTACACAGAAAAACAACATGGTCAAATTCACCATTACATGTGGCGAGTGGACATCCTAACAATTTAATTTGGAGTGTTCCATATGGTGAATTTATAAGACTACGACAAAACAATAGTACCCTAGAGACTTATGATGCACACAGTAGGATTACCGCACAAGGTTTCCTCAGTCATACCCGAAAAGAGTAATTGAACGAGCATATATGAGAGCGAGAGGACAAGATAGACAAAGTTAACTAATAGGATCGCAAAGACAAGTAGAGAAGAAAACTGAGAAGGATACTATTCATCTTTTTCTCACGTTTGATAATCAACGAAGATCAGACGTATATTACAGAAACATTGGAAAATGTTATTAGCGGACAGAGATCTTGCTAAGAGTCTCAAAAGAAATCCAGATATTAGTTTCAGGAGAAATCAGTCAATTAAGGACTTTTTGGTACAAAGCTTCATGGTAAAGAAAGAGGAATACAACATGGGGAACTGGCTGTCGAATCAGTGGCAGGGCTTCTCCAAGTACACAAAATGTAACACATGCAGATATGCCAGAAACTGTGGCATTTAAACACCCAATAACGGGGCATACCATCCCTATCATGGATAGGATCACATGTGAAACAGACCATGTTGTTTATGTCCTGACATGTGCATGTCAAAAATTGTATATTGGCAGCACAAAATGTAAATTACAGATCAGGATTCAGCAGCACGTTAGAGCCATTACACAAAGATGCCAACTACCCTATGGCTAAACACTTTGCAGATTACCATCAAATCAACATGGAAAGTTTCAAATTTTTTGGGATCCATGAGATTAAAAATGGGCCCTGTGGAGGAGATAGAGAACTTAGGCTCTGACAAAAAGAGACACAGTGTATCCTAGATTTTGAGAGCAAATACCTGAATGGCCACAATATCAACGAAGAGCTCTACATCTTTTAGGGACATTGAAAGATGCATTTGCATTTGGTCGAGCCCTTTATCTGACAACTTGACCAGCGAAGTAGAAAATCATAGAAACATAAAGCTAGGTTGTATCACCACACTGTTTGAAATCCAATAGAAAATGAGTGTCACCCTTCTAACACACTTTAAAATTCTTTCCTCCTTTTGGTAATAGCTCTATTTCTTTTTATTATTTCTTTTTTAGCACTATGCACATTCTTTGTTAATATACGAGTTAAGGCTTGTGTTCCTGGTGGTTTAAAAATTGACAAGAATAGATAAACAATTAACACCTGTATTAATTGGTATAAATGAGTGGAGCATTATGCATCCAAACGTATACGTTTACATTGGTCCAATAATGTCAAAACAGAAATGCTGTGCAAAGCGCTATGCACTTTATAGCTGGTTGCTTAGAATTGTTGAAGTACAGTTTTAGAAAAATAAGTCTGATACATGAATGATGGATGACTCATGTGTAGCAACCGATAGACTGATGGAGTACTATGCGCTTTAGGGGATGTGTGTACATTGATTCAACAACAATTAAATAGGATTACTGTGTAAAGCACTTTACAGTCGTTTACTTGGAAATTGTCGCCATCATGTTGCATTCTAGTTCATGAAAGAAAGATGACTTAAGGTGCTTACTATAGCACAGAAGGCAGCTAAATGTTGGTTTTTATAATTGTTTGAAAAAAGCACTATGCACTTTGGTTCGAGATATTTATATCTGGATAATAGCTGCTATTTGAATAGATTGCACAAAGCACTATGCACTTTAAAATTGAATGTTTGTAAATGATGGCTGTCAGTTGAAAGGATTGCGATAGGCACTATGCACTTTACTATGTACTATATACAGTTGTTGAACGATGCAAGCATGTTGCACGTCATTTTAAATGTGAACATGTTTTAGTCTGCCATCCTGAAATATGTATGCAATACAATAATGCGGAAGATGACTAGAAACTGGATATTAGCACTAAAAGCATATTTGCACTGTAGAACACATTATGCAGCACGTAAAATATTTGACATGGCTACTAATGGGAAAGATGATTTATCATCAGAAAGGAGCATTGAGAGTTTGAATGCATTATGAGCTGTACTATGTTCCAAGGTTAGAAAAAGTATGGCCAACACAAAATCTCGTAATTGTTGGACAGAAAAATTAGTCCTTTCTCAAGGTTTACCTGTTCCCCAAAACATTCCAGGTATTTTAATGTGCACTTCAGATGTGGGCTAATGTTGTGAACCAGCGGTGAGGGAGCCGTGAAACACGTAAGCGCCATTTATTCTGCCACTATCAGAGTACCAAACTTTGTTGGTTTATAACCTTTTTTGCTGCGTTTGCTCTAGGAAGGGAGTAAATAAAAGAACAAGTTACTTTCTTACCTGGTAACGTTCTTTCGATGGGATGGTCCGACGACGTATTCCATATCTATGACATGTAATCACCACAGCTGTGCTGCTTCGGAAACTTTTTTGGCGTCTGCGTCCTGCGTCGATGACGTCGATGCGCCGTCGTCGAGGACCTCCTCCGACGTCCGACGTTATCCGATGTGATAAGTAGGACGCACGACGCCCATAGCCTCAGTTGTAGTTTTTTACCCCAGAACGTGTGACATAAGTCAACTGCCAGTCAGACACAAATCCTTGCGGAACGTAAGCTGCAATCGCAAAAGAAATTCTGTAGCGGGGAAGGCAGGGCGGGAGCGATATGGAATACGTTGTCGGACCATCCCATCGAAAGAACGTTACCAGGTAAGAAAGTAACTTGTTCTTCGAGGGGATTGGGTCCTCCGACGTATTCCATATCTATAACAGACTCCCAAAGCAGTACCAAAGCAAGGAGGAGGGAAAGAATTTAGAATCAAAATGTAGAATAGCCAATCAAATAGCAGAGCAAAGGACCGCCTTGCCAAAGGCCAGATCCTGTGCTCGGATGGAATCAAGGGAATAGTGACGTACAAATGTATGTACTGAAGCCCAGGTGGCTGCATCACAGATGTTGCGAATAGGAACACCCCTCTGCAGGGCAGTAGACGCAGCCATTCCCCTGGTAGAATGGGCCCGCAAGCCAGCCGGTGGGTCCTTACCCGCCAAACGGTAGCACTCCGAGATGGCCAAAAGAATCCAGCGAGACAAAGTCTGTTTCGTCACAGCTTGCCCCAAACGCTTTCCAGCGTAACCAATAAAGAGTTGATCATCCACTCTGACCCGGGACATGCGTGAAACATAAAAGCTTAAAGCTCTCCTAGGATCAAGCCTATGGAGCCTCTCCTCTTCCTTACCAGGATGCGGAGGAGGATAGAATGCCGGAAGAACAACCTTCTGGGCCAAATGAAATTCCGTCACTACCTTCGGAAGAAAAGAAGGACAAACTCTAAGGACAACCCTGTCCTTGTGAAATACAGTGAAGGGAGGCTTAACTGAAAGTGCCTGTAACTCACTCACTCTGCGAGCGGAAGTAACCGCAACTAAAAACACAGTTTTCAGAGTTAACAGCCTCAAAGGGCAAGAATGTAAAGGCTCAAACGGAGCACCCATAAGAAACTTAAGAACAAGGTTTAAATCCCAACCGGGCACCAGGAAAGGTGACGGAGGGAACCCATTAGTGAGCCCTTTCAGGAACTGTGAAATCAAAGGGATTTTAAAGTAAGAACACTCTTCAGACGAGCGCTTAAAGATGGACAGCGCCGCCAGGTAACCCTTAACGGTACCCACTTGCAAGCCCCTGTGGGCCAAAGAAAGTAAAAAGGACAGAACCATGGGGATGTCACATGCAAAAGGATCCACATTCTGAACTCTGCACCAGTCGCAGAACTTACGCCAACGGCAACGGTACAGAGACTTTGTTGCCGGCCTTTGGGCCGAAAGCAACACCTCCATCACGTCCTCAGGGAGGTCCCAATCCTTATACCTCAACCTTTCAGAAGCCAAGCGTGAAGGTTGATGGATCTGACCTCTGGATGGAGAACCTGACCCCCCTCCCGTGAGAGCAGATCGTCTCGGTAGGGAAGACGACGCGGAGGGCAGATGGATAAGTCGAGAAGGTCCTGGTACCACGTCCTCCGAGCCCACGCCGGGGCAATGAGGATCATCCGGGAACCGAACATCCGTAACCTCCGCAGCACTTGCGGGATGACGGGGACTGGAGGAAACGCGTACAGCAGCGGGAATGACCACTCCACCACGAACGCGTCTCCTAAGGCTCCTTTTGGAGGAAATTCCCGCGAGCAAAACCTTTCGCACTTCCGGTTGACACTGGAGGCGAAGAGATCCACTTGAGGGGTCCCCCAAAGGGCGAAGATCTCCAGGAGAATCTCCTGAGCCAACTCCCACTCGTGAGAGATCGCGCTCTGCCTGCTCAGAGCGTCCGCCGTCACGTTTTCGGCTCCGGCCAGAAGAACTTCCGAGATCGAAACTTCCTGCTGGATGGCCCAGAACTCGAGCTGCATCGCCTCTCTGCACAGAGGAAGTGACCCTGCCCCCCCCCCCTTTTTGTTGAGGTAGTGCATGGCCACTGTGTTGTCCGTCAGGATCAGGACATTCTTCCCTCGCACAGACGGCAGAAAAGCCTTCAGGGCTAGCCTGACGGCCCTCAGCTCCAACAGATTGATATGGAGTCTGGACTCCGACGGAGACCAACGACCACTGACTGTCAGCCCGTTGGCATGAGCTCCCCATCCCGTGAGGGATGCATCCGTCACGATCGTCACCTCCGGCCAGGGAAGCCAAAATGGAGCCCCCTTCATCAAGTTGCCTTCGACGGCCCACCACAGAAGGTCCCGGGCGACCGAGGACGGCACCTGAATCGAGTCCGACATCCTGCCGGAGGACTGCGACCATTGCGTCTTGAGTGCCCACTGCAAAGATCTCATCCGCAGGCGAGCCTCTGGCACCAGAAGAATGCAGGATGCCATGAGGCCGAGCAACCTCAAGAACTCGAACGCTGGGAGCGTCTGGGCATGCTGAAACTTGTGCACCATCTGCTGAATGTGAAGAGCCCTCACCTGGGGAGGAAAACACTGCCCCAGGGAAGTGTCGAGCACTGCTCCGATGTACTGGAGCCGCTGTGTTGGCGTCAAATGGGACTTCTTTAAATTGAGGGAGAAGCCCAGCCTGTGAAGGGAGCGACAGGTGATCGATAGATGATCCAGGACTTGCTTGGGAGAGCTCCCCCTGATCAACCAATTGTCCAGGTAGGGGTAGACGTTAATCCCCCCTTGCCTGAGATGCGCTGCCACCACCACCATGAGCTTGGTGAAAACCCTCGGGGCGGAGGTCAATCTGAACGGCAGGACCCGAAACTGAAAGTGCGAGTCGCCAACCGCAAACCTCAGGTACTTCTTGTGCTTGGGATGGATCGGCACATGGAAGTAAGCATCCATGAGGTCGAGTGACACCAACCAGTCCTGAAGCTGAAGGGCCTGGAGGACTTGAGAGAGAGTAACCATCTTGAACTTGTCCTTCCTGAGGAGTTTGTTCAAACCGCGCAAGTCCATGATGGGTCTCAATCCCCCGTCTTTCTTCGAAACCAAAAAATAAGGGGAATACCATCCCTTGTTCCTCTCCGCTACAGGCACCAGTTCTATGGCGCCTTTCTCCAGCAGGGCTTGAATTTCCTGCGCAAGGAGCGGATCCGGACTCTGCAAAGCGAGGTTCCCCGGTGGATTGTCGCGAGGCCTGTGCCGAGAAGGAAGACAGTAGCCGTGGGTTATGATCTCCAGAACCCACACATCTGAAGTAATGGCTTGCCACTCTACAAGATGCTGCGCCAGCCTTCCCCCAACCGGTGAACCATGGGACATGGCCTCACGACTGAGTGGGAGCGGCTGCGGCGTTACCTGAGGGCAAAGAGGCAACTGCCCGAGCGGCCTTGGCACCACGGGTACCCTGTCGTCCACCTCTGGTACCCCTGCATTGGCCTCTTTGACTGCCAGCTCCTCTCGCTTTACTGAAGGATGAGTAATAGCGAAAGGAACCACTCCTCCACTGCTGTCCCCTAGGACGAAAAGGCAGAGGTTGGCGAACTGCAGCGCCCAACGACTTCGCTGTAGCTTTTGAGGTCTGCAACCTCTCAAGGCCCTCGTCAGCCTTGCTGCCAAAAAGGTGTTCACCGTCAAAGGGCATGTTGAGGAGCCGGGACTGCACATCAGGAGCAAACCCCGACTTCCGCAACCACGCAAACCTGCGTATCACGGTGCTCGCCGCCATGGACCTACTGACGCATTCAGCTAAGTCCAAACCCGACTGAACGGACTCACACATGGCATGCTTACCATCCTGGACCATAGCAAGGAAACCATCCCGTTCGTCCCCTTCGGGAATATGTTCAGCCGCTAACGCAACACAGTTCCACAGAGTGTGCGTGAAACGTGACAAGGCACAAATGGAGTTGGCCGCCTGAAGCGCCATACCACCAGAAGAAAACACTTTCTTCGCCCAGCCATCAAAACGTTTGTCGTCCCTATCAGGAGGGATGGTAGGGTACGACGCCTGCTTCGCCGGGGCCGTGGCCGCCTGCACCACCAAACTCTCCGGAGTGGTGTGCCTGGTCAAGTAGCAGGGGTCGCCACTGGCTGGACGGTATTTTCGCGACAAGGATCTGCCCACCGCCGGGAGACTCTCCGGAGCAGTCCAAGCCGCCGCCACCCTTCTCTGTAAAGCCATATGGAACGGCAGAACCAGGTCAGTTGGGGGACCAACATCAAGGATGTCTGTCAGATCATCCTGCACAAACTCCCCTGGGGGAGCAGACCATCCCAAGTACTCACAAACCCTAGCCATAAGGCGCCGGTACGAGGAATCAGCATGAGAGCCAGGCTCAGGCCTACAAAACTCCACCTCCGGAGAGGCATCATGCAGTGACTGTCTCAACTCGTCTCAACTCGTCAAACTGACTATGGCCCGAGACAATGTCATCCGGAACCTGACTAGGAACCAGGCCATCAGAATCCTCATCCGCCTCTGAAATATAGTCCAGGTGGCGAAAAGAAGGCACTCGAGAGTGCTTGCTCTTAACCAGAGCCTTCCTAGGGGGTCCACCCGTGCCCAGGGGTACCTCGGACACGAAAGGCGTCGATGGCGTCGAGCGAATCGGCGCCAGCTTCGATAGAACTGGCATCGGCGTCGAGAGGATCGGCGTCGAGGAAATCGGCGTCGACGAAATTGGCGTCGACGTCAGATGCCGCGCCTCCAGAATCGGCGGAGCCCCGAGCGTGTCCCTCGATGACCTGAGCGTCGACGACTTCCTCTGAGCCAGAGCCTCGAGAAAGCCTGTCGACGCCCTCGACGCCACAGACGTCGATGCCTTCTTCGAAGACCTCACAGGTGCACACGGTCTCGAACGCGTCGAGGACCGGGACCTGGAACGGGTACGTCAAGAATGAGTCCCCTTGTCCGAACGGGACCTCTCCCGTGACTCGTGCCGACCACTCTTGCGAGCGGTGTCTCTCGACCTCACATGACCGGCCCCACTCGGGGGCGCGGACGGCCGAGTACCCTGCGACTCAAGAATCGCCAGCATCTTCTTCCCAAAGGAAGCCCATTCCTCTGGCGTCGCACGGCTGGAGGGGTAAGCGACGGGCCGGGCAGAGCCCTCCGAAGAGGACCTGGAAGACGACCGGTGACGGCGCTTCCGAGAATGCCTCGAAGAGGCTGAGGAGTGGCGAGACCGACTCCTAGAAGGAGACCCACGAGACTTCCGACGATGACACGGAGAGTCACCCCTCGAATCATCCGTTGAAAGCCCCGCAGACTTCGACTTCCGGGGCTTGGACACCCGACCTACCGTAAGGCTTTGGACGTGAGCGACTGGCAGTGGATACAGTCATCCGTGTCGTGGGCCTCCCCGAGGCACCAGAGGCAGGCGTCGTGCGAGTCCGTCACCGACATCTTGGACCCACACTCCCCGCACTTCTTGAAACCCGGACGCGGGGTCGAAGACGAAGAAGACATCTTCTGAAGGATTTTCACAAACGAACAGGTCCGAAGAACCGAGAAGAACAGAACTCCAAAGAGTCGAGGCGTTTAAACCGAGAAACACGAAGCAACACGTTCGCAGAAAAAACGGAACTGAGGCTATGGGCGTCGTGCGTCCTACTTATCACATCGGATGACATCGGACGTCGGAGGAGGTCCTCGACGACGGCGCATCGACGTCATCGACGCAGGACGCAGACACCGAAAAAGTTTCCGAAGCAGCACAGCTGTGGTGATTACATGTCATAGATATGGAATACGTCGGAGGACCCAATCCCCTCGAAAAATACTTTAATTGGAACTGTATCCTGAAGATTTGTGACTACGGAGAGTGCCGCTCATCGACCGACCGATACATGTTCAGTAAGAATATTTTTTTTTATTTATTGGCGGCACCGCCTGCAGTCCATTCACTATGGATAGCCAGCCTTCATTATTAGTCTACTTGGGTTGCAGCATCTGTACAGTTATAAAGCGACTTCTATTTTCTTCAGGGTTCCCTTTATGTGCAATCTTTATTTCACACAAACTGTTACTCGATTCTTTATCTTGTCATCAGGTTCCATAAGGTGTATGCATTCTCTTCTTCGATCATCCTTCTCAGCGCGTCACTCTCACTTCTTGTGACATCACCATCCTCTTGCATTTACCGCTGTCATCTCTCTGGGGGTACACCTTATATGGCTTTCTCAATGGATACCTTGTTTAGAAGATCTTAAGCGGTATTGGTATCATTATCAGCATTGTGCATGTCGCAATTTCCGGCTTCCAACATATAGGCAACATAGGGGCGGGATTTCCAGTAGAGGCATTGGCCTCCTCCTCTACACTTCCCCCTCTGGTTGATTTATCGACCACTCTCCCTTCAGTCTTCAAAGGTAGAAATCCTAGTCTGAAAACGTGTTTCTTTGGAATCCATATCTTCATTACTCCTTTCAGAGATCCTGCTGGCTTTACATGGTCATCAACACTCCAGGTCATGTGGCTACATTGTCCATTCGGGCTGCAGTAGTTCCATCGACCCACATACTTCTTGTGGTTTCTCGGATACAGGAACTTCGTTCCCTCAGGTGCTAGAATGCTTGCTTCTATATATTTTCGGATTTCTTCATCGATCATGATCTTCATTCCTACTGCTTTCTTTGTGGCCTTCTTGCACTTTGTGATTATTATCCTGATCACAAGGAATCCAAAACATTATCAGCAATAGTGCTCCAAGAAACTTAAAAATATTCGCCATCCGTTGTGGAACCCATGAGAAGATCGATGCAAACCAGACGTCATTTGCAGTATCTTCTGTCTCATCTTCCATCTTTATGTGCAAGTTTGTTAGCATCGTTATGGCCTCTGTCAAAGTCCCATTCTCGTCATCGTGAGAAGGTCTGAATGTGCAACATGATTCCCCGATTTCGGCACAAACACCTCCATCCATTGCCGTAATCATGTCCAGGACATACCTATTCCGGAGAGTCAGTCTTATGGCTCTCAATTCTTCCCTGATTGCCTTGAATCCCTTTATGGTAGTGTTGATCGTCGGCAGGAGCTCCCATTGAGTGATTTGCAACCGCTTCCCATTTGCCATTGTCTAGATAAAGATAGTCGTGAATACTACAGCAGTCCAACTAAACAACCAGTGTTCATATACAGAATCAAAGGCTTCTATTGACTTAGCTAAAAAGTAATTCTCCCTTTTTGTCCGATTGAGAAATCAAAATGATCTCCTTTTCCTCAGGCGAGCATCTGCTTTTGGAAACTCTCCAATGTTCAGGTCACTCTTCGAAAATCACCAATGCTGGAACATTAATAAGTACTATGGTACACAGCCCCCCACCCCAATCTATGGGCAACTTCATATAAGCCTTGGATCCACAGGTCCAGTAGTGGTCCATTAACACTGCTGCCCCATCCTTCATTCCTGGTACATCGAAAATTCAGACACACGGCTGATTCACTCCAACCTTTCTCGTGCCATTGTTTCTGAAACACAAGGATGCACTAGCTAGGAGGTATTCTCTGCAAAGGTCCGCCTTTGTCATCGACCCATGTCAGCAATTTCACAATGTTCGACCAATAATCCTTACATTCATTCTCTGCATGCCACAAAATTGCTTCAGGTCGTCTGGTTAGTGCTGGCTCCTTACACACAATCAGGCCTTCCGCCCATCTGGAGTCGGCACCGTTCCCTGGATTTGCAGCAGACCTTTTTCCTTGCATCTTCGTATTTCTTTGTGGTTCTTTCCTTGACAATTGAGCTTTTTGTTTTCTTCTCTTCCGATTCCTGCTCAATTTATTCCAGGCTGTTCATATCTGATCACTTGCTTCCTTGTCTCGGATTTCTCTCTGGTCTTTAAATCTTGCAGTCATCTTCTCTTGGAGCGGTCTTCTCAGTCACCCATATCAAGGATGCTGTTCGACCCTAGAACTGACCTCATCTGGCAGAGTGCAAGGTGCATCCGGCAATGAGCTTTTCGGACTGCTACTTCTATAGCTATGAATATCTTAGAAGTCCCCATAGCATAAGGTATGAGAGCACAAACATAACAACTCTTTAAATGTTCTCTCTACTACCTTGTTCATGCGCAGATGCCATGTGATTACCCAAGTGTGCCGTCTCGATAATTGGTTAATTCATGATCATCTTCCCTTGTGCTTCTCTTATGTCTCCCTCTCGCAAAGTGAGTGCTTGCATAATACTCAAGAAGCATATCAGTAATGGTCCTTCCTATATGGGAAATCATACAATTCGTTTGATCAATAGGCAACCCTGCACAAGCTACTGGTGTGTGGGGGGGGATATCACAAATGGTCTTGGCCTTTCAGCAATAGATAATGCTGCAGGAGTCACTGGAGTGGGAAGAATCAAAGGGACTTCCACTTTGCCTGGACCAATGAAGTAAACGGTATGGATCAAAAGAACCAGGAAAACCAGAATAAATGCTGAACATGCGTATATTATACACCAATACATTAATCCCCACCATTTACGATTCTCTGTACGTTGTTGGGCTTGCTTACTTTCCCAAACTGTACCACTTTCAGAATTCCTCATTATGCCGGTGTACTACTTTAAAGAAGGAAAAAAACTTTTAAAATCAGGCAATTCTTGTAAATCAGGTAGCTGGAGGCTCTGTTCAACTATTGCCAAAGGTAGCCTCCTTATAGCAGGGCCATTTCTAGGATCACGGAGAAAAGTAGTTATGTTGACACTGCGCCCAACAAGAGCAGGATAAGCTTCAAGAATAAATATGAAAACCGCGATAAGGATCCTATGGGAATCGTCGTTTAACAAAACCATAGAGTCAACCAAACAATTGCGTTGTATGAAAAGAATCAGCGTATTGATCATACTTCCAATCATGTATCAAGTGGTGTCACTCAAACATATCCAATATGTGTCCACATTTTCTAAAGTTTAATCTTCAAATGATTTCTGTGGCTCAAGATCTTGGTTTGCACTCCTGCTATAATATCTATAAATAGCCACAGTCCAAATGCACACTTGAATTTATTTAATCAGCAACCTTAGTATCCTTTTCCTTGTCATTGATGGGGTCTGCACATGCTGAACTTCTCCTTGTCCTGCTTCTGAATCGATCATTGGGGGTGCGTCAGCCTCACCAGCATATGGCTTCACGTCGTTCAATTGGATCCAAGCACGTCTCCCTGGGAGTTTCACTGCTGAGGGAGTAATGTCCTCCACCAGATACGGTCCACCAAACCGTGGCTCATGCCACTTTCTGGTAAAGTTCTGAATTAGAATTGCGTCTCCAATAAAAAGTCTAGGTACAGGTAGTAATTCTGAAATTCCGGTTGCTGAATGGTCTTCATCTGTGTCCTGAGACCGACACCCCTGGCACTCGAGTTGATCTGAAATGACAGAAATACTAGCGGTCATACATGTCAAAAACGCACATAACTAATTTCCTAACATCTTCTGGGCATCACTTCTGCTCCTCGTTGGAGGAGACAAAGGCGTACTCATTCACCCCCCTGTCACCAACTCATGGGGTGTGAGGTGGGGGTCTGACCCAGGCTGATTCCTTAATGCATATAAGGCTAGGGGTAGGCAATATAGCCATCCCTTCTTCAGTGTCAATTTAAGCTTTGCGATCCTTTAAGAAGAACGTTGAGTCTCTTGCATATCCCATTCGCTTGCAGGTGAGAAGAAGAAAACTTGTGCTTAATATTCAATAATAGACTAATCTGTTCAAATACTTCATTAACAAAATGAAGCCCATTATTGGATCTCAGCACCTCACAAACTCCCGATCTTGGAAAGATTTCTCATACTAAAAACATTTCTGCACAAGTGGCATCAGGGTGTGTACAAGGACCTGCTTTGATCCACCTGGAGAAGGGACACCACCATTATCATATACATGTATTCACTACATACTTGCAGCATATCAATTTAATCAATATGTATATTCTGGAAAGGACCATTCGGTCGAGGAATCACTCCTCTAATCATTCGCAGTGTATGTCCAGCAGTAAGCATATGACATATAATTGACTACATACAATGCAACGTGTTCCAACAGGTTCAGCACAAACCAGTTAAAAGCAATAGTTGCTGTGAGGCTCTCCCTAGTTACACGCACATGGTAGTGCAGCTGTTCAAGCGCTACCTTTAATAATGCTTCTAGCATCATAGGCTTCTCAGTGCTGTTTTATTGCCATAATGCTTCGGAGGTGGTTAAAGAAAACCCCCTTCGTTTCCATAACTCATGCTCTTCCTATGGAGACTGCCCTGAATTTCCATCAACTGCGTTCTCGGTAAATGATTAAACCGTTAATTTACTGGCATAATCATGACTACTTTTTCATTTACACCTGGAGTATGAAAACGAACTATCTTGCAAATATGCAACCCTTTTGGCCTTTACGTCTGTGGCTTTGTTCCCGCAAGAAATAAAGTCAGTACGCTTAGTATGTGCTTTGCATTTTACTATCGCTTTGGCTACTGGGTGTTGTAGTGCCTTAATAAGCCTGTCCAACAACGCTGCGTGCTGCACTCGAGTGCCCTCTGCTCAGAGGTAGCCCCTCCTTTTCCAATGCACTAATCCCACGTGCACGGTTGATGTTGCATAGGTCGGAGTCACACTACACCGTCACTTCCTGCCCTGCATGATTTTCAAGCATGACAATAAGGGCAACCAATTCTGCTCCTTGTGAAAAGTGAGACGGTAGTCTTGCACTTGCTACAACCTCAAATTCACCATTTGCTCTATGTCTCACCACATCTGTGCCAGAATGCCTCTCCCTACTAGTTTTATCAATTTTCAAAGACCCATCAATAAAGAGAATCTCCCCCCCCCCGCTAACGCATTTTCTTTTACGCGCGGGATGTCATAGTTTTCTTCGTAGTTCGTGCAATCATGCACATACTTGCCCTCTGCCACAGGCTCACCTACAAACGTGGCAGGGTTCACCATTTTACATCCGACTATTTTAATCGCTGGATTTGATATGATCACCTCATAAGCTGAAGCTCTGAAATGTCAATGTACCCTTAGGTTTTCCCAAAATTGCAAACAAAGCATGCTCCACAAAGAGTGCCATAGAACACCCCATCACAATACTGGTAGACTTCTCAATTGCGAACGCTACCAGCGAATGTTCGCAATGAAAGTGCCTCTTCATAACTGGATCCAGAATCCCACTGTAACATGCTGAAGGTTTATAACACAATGTAGTCCTCTGGCTAAGTACTACTGTCATAACTGTCCCATTCGTATGCGAAAATAAAAAGGACTCATCATAATTCCCATCATAATTGGGAATTCCTAAATCTGGAGCTGTACAAATGGCTTTCTTCAATTCTTCACACCCGCCCTCCATTTCATCAGACCATTTTAATTTTCCCATGGTTTACCTGTGCTTCCTTTAGAGCTTGTTAAAGAGGTCTTGTGTCTAAACTATAATCAAACACCCATGCTTTGACATAATTGCATAGTCCCAAAAACTGCTGCATTTGCTTTAATGTGTGCAGTTTTGCTGTTTTCATAATTGCCTCCGCTCTCAGGTGTAACCCTTTTTCCCCTCAGGTGAGATCAACTGACCTATATACACAATACCTCTTCTTGACAGTACTGTAACTTTTCTTTGTCTACCTCATATCCTTTGTCTGCTAGGATAGTCATTAACTGAATCAAGTCTTGTCTGCACTAGTCTTCTGTAGTGCTACAAATCAGAATGTCATCTGCGTACTGCATCACAACACTCTTCAAGTCGATTTGCCTAGGTCCATCTGGAGGACCCTATTAAAGATCGATGGAGACTCACAGTAACCTTGGGGCAGCCTGGTATGTTTCAGACGAGTCTGGCAGAACAAAAAGGAAGTCCATTCTTGTGAGTCCTTGTGCAACGGGTTTGAGAAAAACACATTCTTTAAGTCAATCACCGTAAAATATCGCACCTCTACTGCAATACTGTATAGCATCATCGGTGGATTAGGAACTTTGATTTCTTGATATGAAAAACTGCTGTATTGATCGATGATTCTGATGGTACCAGAATACCTCGTTCCATCAGTGCTGAAATCTTAAACATTTCCTCATCAGCCTCTCGAGACATGGGGTACTGTCTTGCTCAAGGTAAAATTGCTCCTGGCTTCAACTGTATCTTAACCTCCCCTATCCCCTTCAATAGGCCTACGTCATAGGGGCCTGTAGTCCATAAAGCGCTTGCTACCTTTTCCAAGTCCTCATAAAAAAATGCTGGTCACTACCGCGCTATTGCCATTGGCTGTGGGATCTCTCTTTCTATTCTGATCCAATATGTAATACTCATCTCGAAGATTACTTCATCTGTCGGATCATCTCTATACACATCGTCAGTGTCGTCAGTCTACACCCTTCCCCAATGGCAATCCCTGTTCTCCATGGCATGCCCTCCTCATCTGTTCCTTCGAGCATTGCCATTTCTCTTCATACTATGGCTGCATTTAACTCTAGGGGACTGGTCTGTCCCCTCTATGCGTCTATAGGCATCTGTGGCCTGAACAAGAATTCATAAGGTATTCTCAATCTTTCCCACTAAGCCGGGTAGCCATGTCAACAGAATGCATACCCCATAAAGAAAGACTTCCGGCTCTAGAGGCATTCCTCGCAGTGCCAATTGCCCTGTAAATGGCAATATAAATTTGCCCACGTTCATATAGTCCATTAACTCTGTCTGAATGCGATCACTATCGCACTCCCACTGTCTCCTTTTTTGTTCCAATTCTTCTAATTCTCTTCGCTTTCTCGATTCCCACCTAACTCTTTCTTCTGGTCTTTTCTCCTCTTTCGTTCGCTCTATGCTCTTCTTCCCTTCGTCTTTGCATCCTTGTATCTCTAAAATTCTGCACTTCTTCCTCTTCTCCTGTCTTGCCCATCTTGTACTAAGATTGCTCCCTGCCTGTTGTCATACTTCCTTTGCTCTTCTGCCCTTTCTTTCTTTTGTTGCTCTTCCTGATATATCTGCTCTCGCCTCTGCCTATTCCTTCTCTTATGTTCATCCTCTTTCAATCTCTTTTCTTGTTCCCAGTCTTTTCTGTCCTGTTCGTCTTGATCTTCCCTTTGCCTAACCGCCTTGATACTTTTCCCATCAAGCTTGAGCAATATCTGTCCTCCCAGCCATTCCTTCTGCAAGAGCGTTACCTCGTCAGCCTTGTCCTGCTCTCCTTTCCATCTCTTAATCTCCCGTTCCATGTCTGTAGTCATATTCGATCACTCACTTTTCTCCTCTTTTCTGCAGGATCTTAAATATCTCCTCCTTTCTAGTCTCTTCTGGACCATCGTCACTGCTATAAGCAGGCAATTCATATATGGTATTACTATACCCCGTTGCCGTTTTTAGTTCCTTCAACGGATACAATCCTAGGTCTTCTGTACTTTTGCCATTCACTTCAGGAGAGCTAAGGGGAGCAGTAGGCTCAACACCTTCCTCTCTACACTGAGTAAGTATCCACTCCTCAGGCGGTGGATCATCTCTCTCCTCTTGGTAATATTTTCAGAGCTCTAAAATAGCTAACCTCTTTTCCAATTTATTCCCCGTGTACGCAGCATTCAAGTATGTGGTCATGTGTTGCAATACTGCCTTCGACAGCGATCCCCATTGTGGCCATGACAAATATTTTATCTGCTGTGCCCTTTACCCACTCCGCACTGTACTGTTTGAGCTTAGACGAACAAGTTACTTTCTTACCTGGTAACGTTCTTTCGATGGGATGTTCCTCCGACATATTCCACATCTATGACAGTAAACACCACAGCTGTGCTGCTTCGGAAACATTTTCAGTGTCTTCGTCCTGCGTTGATGACATCGATACGCGCCCTCGAGGACCTCAGAGGGCCGATGTCACCAGATGTTATATGTAGGACGCACGACGCCCGTAGCCTCAGTTGTAGTTTTTTTCCCCAGAACGTGTGGCACCAATCTTCTGCCAGTATGACTACATAAAGCCTTGCGGAAATGTAAGCTGCAATCGCATAAGAAATTCTGTAGAGGGGCAGGCTGGGAGGGTGCGATGTGGAATACGTCGGAGGAACATCCCATCAAAAGAACGTTACCAGGTAAGAAAGTAACTTGTTCTTCGAGGGGATTGTGTCCTCCGACGAATTCCACATCTATGACAGACTCCAAAAGCAGTGCCAATGTATGGAGGTGGGAAAAGAATTTAGAATAATAGAATGCCCAATCAAATTGCAGAATAGAGGACCGCCTTACCAAAGGCCAAATCTTGCCCATGGATAGAATCCAGGGAGTAGTGTTTTACAAAAGTATGGACAGAGGCCCATATGGCTGCTTCACAAATATTATGAATGGGAACACCCTTCTGCAGAGCAGTAGAGACAGCCACACCCCTAGTAGAATGGGCCCGTAAGCCTACCGGAGGGTCCTTACCTGCCAAGCGGTAACATTCAGAGATCGTCAAAATGATCCATCTGGACAAGGTCTGCTTGGTAACAGCTTCACCTAAATGCCTTCCAGCGTATCCTACAAATAGCTGATCGTCCACTCTGACCCGGGACATCCATGAGAGATAGAAGCTCAAAGCTCTCCTTGGATCAAACCTATGGAGCCTCTCCTCTTCCTTACCAGGATGCGGAGGAGGATAGAACGCCGGAAGAACAACCTTCTGGCTCAAATGAAATTCCAACACAACCTTCAGAAGAAAAGGAGGACAAACCCTAAGGACAACCCTGTCCTTATGGAACACCGTGAAAGGTGGCTTGGCGGAAAGTGCCTGCAACTCACTCACTCTGCGAGCAGAAGTAACCGCACCTAAAAATACAGTCTTAAAGGACAATAGTCTCAATGGACAAGAATGTAAGGGCTTAAACAGAGCTCCCATTAGGAACTTCATAACCAAGTTCAAATCCCATCCCGGCACCTGGAAAGGCGACAGTGGAAACACAGTTAGCCCTTTTAGAAACTGAGAAATCAAATGGAATCTTAAAATAAGAACACTCCTCAGACGAGCGCTTAAATATAGACAGCGCCACCAGGTAACCCTTAATGGTATCCACTTGCAGGCCCTTGTGGACTAATGAAAGCAAAAAAGACAACCACAGGAGTTGAACACAAAAGGATCCACATTCTGTACCCTGCACCAGTCGCAGAACTCTCTCCAACGGCAACGGTACAGGGATTTTGTTGCAGGCCTTCTGGC
This sequence comes from Ambystoma mexicanum, assembly GCF_040938575.1. Taxonomy (NCBI): domain Eukaryota; kingdom Metazoa; phylum Chordata; class Amphibia; order Caudata; family Ambystomatidae; genus Ambystoma; species Ambystoma mexicanum. The sequence continues at coordinate 286,677,964 of NC_090926.1, read as the reverse complement.
CGAAAGCAACACCGCCATCACGTCTTCAGGGAGGTCCCAATCCCTATACTTCAGCCTTTCAGATGCCAAGCATGAAGGCTGAGAGACTTGACCTCTGGATGGAGAAACCGACCCCCATCCCGTGAGAGCAGGTCGTCTCCTTAGGGAAGACGGCATGTAGGGCAGATGGACATATCGAGATCGAGAAGGTCCGGGTACCACGCTCTCCTGGCCCATGCCGGAGCAATGAGGATCATTCGTGAACTGAACCCCCGCAACACTTGCAGAAGGACTGGGACTGGAGGAAACGCGTACAGCAGTGGGAAGGACCACTCCACTACAAACGCGTCCCCTAAGGCTCCTCTTGGAGGACATTCCCACAAGCAGAATCTTTTGCACTTCTGGTTGACACTGGTGGCAAAGAGATCCACTTGTGGGGTCCCCCAAAGGGCGAAGATCTCCAAGAGAACTTCCTGAGCCAGCTCCCACTCGTGAGAGACCGTGCTCTGCCTGCTCAGAGCGTCCGCCGCTGGGTTTTCGTCTCCAGCCAGATGAACTGCAGAGACGAAATTTCCTGCTGGATGGCCAAGAACCAGAGCTGCATCGCCCCTCTGCACAGTGGGAGAGACCCTGCCCACCCCCCTTTTTGTTGAGGTAGTGCATGGCCACTGTATTGTCCGTCATAATCAGGACACTCTTCCACCGCACAGACGGCAGAAAAGCCTTCAGGGCTAACCTGACGGCCCTCGGCTCCAACAGATTGATATGGAGTCTGGACTCCGACTGAGACCAACGACCGGTGACTGTCAACTCGTTGGCATGAGCCCCCCATCCCGTGAGGGATGCGTCCGTCACGATCGTTACCTCCGGCCAAGGTGGCCAAAATGGAGCCCTCTTCATCAGATTGCCTTCGACAGCCCACCACAGGAGGTCCTGGGCGACCAAGGGCGGAATGAGCGGGGTCCGACATCCTGCTGGAGAACTGCGACCACTGCATCTTGAGCGCCCACTGCAGAGATCTCATCTGCAGCCTGGACTCTGGGCACCAGTAAAATGCAGGATGCCATGAGGCCGAGCAATCTCAAGAACTCGAACGCCGGGAGACTCTGGGCACGTTGAAACTTGTCCAACATCTGCTGAATGTGGTGAGCCCTCACCTGGGGAGGCGAACACTGCCGTAGGGATGTATCGAACACTGCTCCGATGTATTGGAGGTGCTGGGTAGGTGTCAAATGTGACTTATTTAAATTGAGGGAGAAGCCCAGCTTGTGAAGGGAGTGGCAGGTGATCGACAGATGATCCAGGGCTTGCTCGGGAGAGTGCGCTTTGATCAACCAATCGTCCAGTTAGGGGTAGACGTGAATCCCCCCTTTCCTGAGATACGCTGCCACCACCACCATTAGCTTGGTGAAGACCCTCGGGGCGGAGGTCAATCCGAACGGCAGGACCCAAAACTGAAAATGCGAGTCGCCAACCGCAAACCTCAGGTACTTCCTGTGCTTCGGCACATGAAAATAAGCATCCTTGAGGTCGAGAGACACCAACCAGTCCTGAAGTTGAAGGGCCTGGAAGACTTGAGAGAGAGAGAGTAACCATCTTGAACTTGTCCAAACCACGCAAGCCCATGATGGATCTCAATCCCCAGTCTTTTTTCGGGATCAAAAAATATGGGGAATACCATCCCTTTTTCCTCTCCGCTACAGGCACCAGTTCTATGGCGCCTTTCTCCAGCAGGGACATGATCTCATGCGCAAGGAGCGGATCCGGACTCTTCAAAGAGAGCTTCCCCGGTGGATTGTCGTGAGGCCTCTGCCGGAAAGAAAGACAGTAGCCATGGGCTATGATCTCCAGAACCCACACATCTGAAGTAATGGCACGCCATTCTACAAGATGCTGTTCTAGCCTTCCCCCAACCAGCGAACCATGGGACATGGCCTCATGACTGCAACCTCTGAATGTTCTCATTAGCCTTGCTGCCAAAAAGATGGTCACCATCAAAGGGCATGTTGAGAAGCCGGGACTGTACATCAGGAGCAAACCCCTACTTCTGCAACCACACAAACCTGCGCATCACGGTGCTTGCCGCCATGGACCGGCTGACAGTCTGCCACGTCCAGACCCTACTGAATGGATTCACACATGGCATCCTTGCCATCCTGCACGAGGGCAAGAAAACCATCCCGTTCCTCCCCTTGGGGAATATGTTCAGCCGCCAAAGATACACAATTCCACAGAGTGTGAGTGAATCTTGCCAAGGCACAAACGGAGTTGGCTGCCTTTAAAGCCATACCCCCAGATTAAAATACTTTCTTCGCCCAACCGTCAAAGCACTTGTCGTCCCTATCTGGAGGGATGGTAGGGTACGCAGGCTGCTTAGCTGGGGCCGTAGCCGCCTGCACCACCAAACTCTCCAGAGTGGGGTGCGTAGACAAGTAGCTGGGGTTGCCACTGGCTGGACGGTATTTTTCGGTAGCGACTTATTCACTGCCGGCGGACTCTCCGGAGCAGTCCAAGCCGCTGCCACCCTTCTCTGTAAGGCCAGATCTAATGGCAGCACCGGGTCAGTGGGTGGATCCTGGTCAAATATATCGGTCAAGTCATCCTGCAGAAAATTCACAGGTGGAGCAGACCACCCCAAGTGCTCCGTCACCCTCGACATGAGACGCCTGTCTGAAGACGTAGCGTGTGTACCAGGCTCCGGCCTGCCAAACTCAACATCCGGTGATGTGTCCAGACCACTGGCATCATGCAAGGATTGACGCAGGTCTTCCATCTGGCTACGACCAGATAGCAGGTCATCAGGAACCTCAGGAGGTACAAGCCCCTCATCTGACCCTTCTTCCACCTCTGAGATGTAATCCAAAAGCTGGAATAAATCCCTCGATGAAGGTACAGAAAAAGGCTCAAACACAGGTCTCACTGATCAGGGCCTGCCTCGGAGGTTCCACGGCCCTCCGGGGCACTTCCGATAAAGCCTCCTCAAAAGGAGTCGATGGAATTAGCCTCGCCGTTGAGCGAGGCGCCAATGACTTCGAGGCCAGAGCCCCAAGCGTGTCCTTAGACGGCCTCGGCGCCGACGGCTTCCTCAGAGCCAGAGCCTCGAGAGAGTCCCTCGACGGATGTGGCGCCAATGGCGTCGATACCTTCTTAGAAGGCCTCACAGGCTCCAATGGTCTCGAGGGCGTCGAGAACCGGGACCTGGCACGTCTATGGAGATCAACCTTGTCCGATCGGGACCTCAGCGGCTCCCGATGATCGCGCCGACCACCCGAGCCCGAAAGGCGTGCAAGCTGTGGCCCTAGCGCGTTCCTCTCAAAGGTGCGGACGGAACAGTGCCCTGCGATTCAAAAATCGTCATCATCGCCTTGCGAAATGCGTCCCATTCCGCCGGTGATGAATGCTTGTTGGGACAAGCTACCTGCCGTCTGGCAGAGTACTTGGACGAGGACGGGGAAGGCGACCGGTGACGGCACTTCCAAGAATGCCTACAAGAGGCAGAGGAATGGTGGGACCCACTCCGAGAACGAGACCCCCTAGACTTACACCGACGCGGAAAGTCGCCCCTCGAATCGTTGATTGAAAGCCCAGCGGATTTCGATTTATGGGGGTTGGAAACCCTAGCTGCAGACAACTACTTCTTCTGCTCCCTTAAGGCCTTCGCCATCAAGGACTGGCATTCATCGCAGTCATCGGTGGAGTGGCTCTTGCCGAGGCACCAAATGCAGATGGCGTGCGGGTCCGTCAGACATCTTGGAACCGCATTCCCGACACTTCTTGAAGCCCGACCGCGGGGTAGAAGTAGACGGACATTATTTCACAATACCAAGTTAGGAGAAACGATTCAACAGGTGAAGAACTGAGGTGCGCCGAGATTCCGAAGCAAACACGTTCGCGGAAAAAACAGAACTGAGGCTACAGGCGTCGTGGTGCGTCCTACATATAATATCTGGTGCTGTCGGACAAGGTCCTCGAGGGAGCGTATTGACGTCATCGACGTAGGATGCAGAAAAACTTTCCAAAGCAGCTCAGCTGTGGGGTTTACGGTCATAGATTTGTAATACTTCGGAGCACACAATCCCCTCGAAATGTGCTTTGGCAAAGATTTGCACAGGTCTATCAATCGAGTATTATCTCCCATTGTGACAAGTCTCAATGGACAAGTCTCAATGGACTCGATGCGATTTACATTGGGACTGTAAATACTTAGCAGCATTTACACAGATACGTTTATAAAAAACAACACTCAGCACTCAAAAACTCAGTTTCTCAATCTCACCCTACTTTTTGGTCGGCGCCGACAGTGAACTTTAAAATAGGCAATAACTGTAGCTCTGCTTCAACTTTACACAACTCATTCTTATCGCTCTTAGACACCTTTTTTGAAACAAACAGACGGACAGACTAGTTGACGCTTACATTTACACCAGGGTACTCCTTTTATCCGTCTTGCCCCTAAAAATACTTTGACTAGAGTCTAACTCTTCTCCTAACTTAACTGTTTATGCGCAGCCTATTTTTATTTTTTTGAATGGGGTTTGAGACGAGTTCTTCCAAAACTCCTTGAGTTAGGAATCCCGGGCCTTACCTCTTAAAACGCTCTTCGTTTTCTCTTTAAAAATGCTCTTTGTTTACACTTTTATAATCAACCCTGCTACTTTTCTAACTAGCACAATCCCATCCCCACATTGCCATTTCCCTCAGTCTACTCACCATTCGCTTGTTCTGCTCGAGGCCTTCGGTAACTGTTCCCCTCTGCAATTGACCACTTTCGCCTTTTGTCCATGAAGCGCCTATGGAAACCAGGAGGGATTTAGTCAAAGAGGGGCCCGTCCCACCTGTATTCATTTTCATGCAAGAACTTTATATCGGCCGCTCTCCACAGGAAACCCTGCGATCTTCCAGCTAGGTGGTGAAGGGTTCTCGATCGTCCGGAATTCTACCTCATCGATGGGTTGGCAACCATCCAACATGCTACCACATAAACCGCTTGGTCCTTTTTAAATGAGGAAGCACGTCATTACATGGATAGGGGTGCAAAATAGAGCTCACATCAATAACCAGACCTACTCAGGAAGTTGGCAAACAAAAGCTGTTTTATTGTCAGTTGTCTAAAATAGGGAGTACAATGGACATCAATGGACGTCTCACAGAGTAATCGCCAAGCATTACATGAAAAAATGCATTCTTATGTAGCAAAAAATCATCATAAATGACGTCCTACTATGTGGAAAATCAAGAAAACTTTTTGGGGATTGTGATAGGTCTATGGGGAACATCTAGGTATACTTTCTGTAGGGAATTGGATTGTGATTGGTTCTCTATAATCAGGTGGACAACTTCTACCCACCCCTTGTGCAAGTCATCCTAAATATTTGTTAGAAAGACAACACACCATTAGCTCTCAAACTATAGTGCTGTTCAATACATGGTCCTCTACAATTGGTTGGCAGGCTTGTATTCTGGAATATTCGACTCGCTAGTAGCACTTAAGCTGGTACCCCAGGTGCTTGTGGATGGACTTGCCCATGCCTCCCCACCCAATTAGCCCACGATTCAATCCATCATCACTCATGCTGTCTGCCATTCGAATTGTCTTTGTACTTGGCCTTGTAAAGTATCACTGCGCCTGAGAATAGAAGGGAGTGTGAGCACGTTCTTATCTTCAAGTCTCGATGCAGCTTGCCCATTTTCTATCTCCATCCATCCCATGTGACGGAAGACAGCGTTTCAGCTCCTTTCTTCGTATTTAATATTAGATTAATAAAACTTGGCACTCAGTGTTTCCGTCGCACCTTAACAGGCGCTTGCCTTGTTTCTCACGTTCTTTGTATCTCCTCGAATAGATAACCAGTTCTTGGCTGCCCAAACCCTTGATACTGGGGCCAGACACCCTTCTCGATCATTCCATGATTTTCTGCTGCTTTTCTCGACTGCACCACACTTTCAGCCCTTCTCTTTCATGGGTCCTGGCTTACTAAAGTTGCAACATAAAATAATATATATATTATAGCCAGCCTTCATGATTAGTCTACTTGCATTGCAGCATCTGTATAGTTATAAAGTCACTTACATGTTCTCTGTACGTGCAATCTATTGCGCACATAAACTGTTACTCAATTCTTTCTCGTCATCAGGTTCTATAAGGTCTATGCATTCTCTTCTTTGATCATCCTTCTCAATGCGTCAGTATCACTTCTTGTGACATCACCATCCTCTTGCGTTCAACACTTCACACTTCTTCAGGGACTTCCCTAAGAGGTTGTCATCTCTCTGGGGGGTACATTTTATAGGGCTTTCTCAAAGGATACCTTGTTTCGAAGATCTTTCGCGGTATTGGTGCATGTCGTAATTTTCCGGTTTCCAACATATAGGCAAAATAGGGGTGGGATTTCTGGTATTGACATTTGCCTCCTCTACAAGTACACCAGATCCGTGCTCAAAGAACACTCTACTGGCCAACATTATGGAGGCCCAATTATGGGAATTGCTTCACACTTAAAATCCATTAAATTCATGAGTAATTTGCAATGTCAGTTTGTTCAGGCAATCTGCGTCCAGGGGAATACTGAGGTCACTGATTGTACTTCACTTTTTGCTAATATTTATGATCCTCCGGGTGATGTAAAAACAGTGGCCATTTTTGGCCTTGTGGAGGCACTGGTAGAGGCTTGTTCGACTAAACATGACAGTGACCATCTTTTCATCATAGGTGATCTTAACTTTATCTATAACTTCATAGATTTAGAGATGCTGGTAGCAAGATGAAACTTTAAAGATGTGTGTGGAAAAAAATTAATTTGATTTGCGGGTATTACCTGTGAAGCACCCGAATTATCGAAACATATAAATGCTTGGCTGAGTTTTGTTCATTCTTACCAACTGTCACAACCAATTGTATCAGACGATGAGGGAATTCGGCATACTTGATCTAATGGCATTAGGTGTTCATGGATCAACTAAGTATTTACCAACGCTGTGGGATTCGCATGTTGTAATCATTTTAGTCCGATTCAAAATGTGTTAAGCGATCATGAGGTGCTAAAATCTAGCATAGATAAAGTCATCCAGCACCAGAAGGAATATTTGACTGGTGATTTATGGGTCAACAATGCGGGGACGTGCTTGAGATGGTCATAGAGCAGATTGCAGAAATTCAGCGAAAGCATTCTGTTATTACTACTTATTAATGAGTCCCTTAGCTTTACTAATTTGGTACAGTATAATGATATTGTAAATTTACATCTAGACCAGTTTATAAACTGACAACTAAACCGAATAGTGATTAAAAGGTGGCAACGGGAAAACTGTATGATCCGGCTGTTGTGTCTATTAGAAAGTAACTAAGAGCAAACATAAGGGCAACAAAAATGGTTTAGTGACAGATTGCAGCAACTAAATCATTTTAAGAAATTAAACTCTAAAGATGGCAGCTGGCAGAGAAGGGTGTGTTTAACCTGCCCTTGTGCCCATCGGCTGCTGCAGCATAAGCATTCACAGGTCGTCCTGCATAATAGGAGCCAAAGTGACTCAACATTGGCCATGTCCCCAGCCTGATGTGGAGACTGGGAGGAGACGTTGGCTAAGAAGAAGTAAAGCAGCAACCACCTTGAGAATATCTCGCCGGAACGGGTGGCGGTCTGGAGGGTGGGCCTCACTCTAGATTTCCCCGCAGAATTGAGAGGCGTCGCTGCAGAGCACTAGGAGGCATAAAGGCAGCAGAGCGGGACGAATAGGCCTCCCAGGTGGTACCTCTTGGTCCATTGAGGAGATCCTGGAGAAACATTGTGAGGAGATAAAAGTGGGGGTGGGGGGTGGAACAGAGTGTAAATGCCCCGGGTTGCCTGGCGGGCGATCAGGAAATAGAGTGACGGGAATAGTTGAGTTTGAGCGGTGGTGGAATTTGGGCCTTTAGACCCCTTGTGGCAATGGCTTCCTGGTTAACCTACCCCAGGTAAGAGTTTTAAAGTCATAGGCTGGAGCTGCAACAGGGGAAAACCAGGAGACAAGCAGCAGAAGTGGCGTTGGGGGGAAAGAACAAGTTACTTTCTTACCTGGTAACGTTCTTTCGATGGGATGGTCCGACGACGTATTCCATATCTATGACATGTAATCACCACAGCTGTGCTGCTTCGGAAACTTTTTCGGCGTCTGCGTCCTGCGTCGATGACGTCGATGCGCCGTCATCGAGGACCTCCTCCGACGTCCGACGTCATCCGATGTGATAAGTAGGACGCACGATGCCCATAGCCTCAGTTGTAGTTTTTTCCCCCAGAACGTGTGACATAAGTCAACTGCCAGTCAGACACAAAGCCTTGCGGAACGTAAGCTGCAATCGCAAAAGAAATTCTGTAGCGGGGAAGGCAGGGCGGGAGCGATATGGAATACGTCGTCGGACCATCCCATCGAAAGAACGTTACCAGGTAAGAAAGTAACTTGTTCTTCGAGGGGATTGGGTCCTCCGACGTATTCCATATCTATGACAGACTCCCAAAGCAGTACCAAAGCAAGGAGGAGGGAAAGAATTTAGAATCAAAATGTAGAATAGCCAATCAAATAGCAGAGCAAAGGACCGCCTTGCCAAAGGCCAGATCCTGTGCTCGGATGGAATCAAGGGAATAGTGACGTACAAATGTATGTACTGAAGCCCAGGTGGCTGCATCACAGATGTTGCGAATAGGAACACCCCTCTGCAGGGCAGTAGACGCAGCCATACCCCTGGTAGAATGGGCCCGCAAGCCAGCCGGTGGGTCCTTACCCGCCAAACGGTAGCACTCCGAGATGGCCAAAATAATCCAGCGAGACAAAGTCTGTTTCGTCACAGCTTGCCCCAAACGCTTTCCAGCGTAACCAATAAAGAGTTGATCATCCACTCTGACCCGGGACATGCGTGAAACATAAAAGCTTAAAGCTCTCCTAGGATCAAGCCTATGGAGCCTCTCCTCTTCCTTACCAGGATCCGGAGGAGGATAGAATGTCGGAAGAACAACCTTCTGGGCCAAATGAAATTCCGTCACTACCTTCGGAAGAAAAGAAGGACGAACTCTAAGGACAACCCTGTCCTTGTGAAATACAGTGAAGGGAGGCTTAACTGAAAGTGCCTGTAACTCACTCACTCTGCGAGCGGAAGTAACCGCAACTAAAAACACAGTTTTCAGAGTTAACAGCCTCAAAGGGCAAGAATGTAAAGGCTCAAACGGAGCACCCATTAGAAACTTAAGAACAAGGTTTAAATCCCAACCGGGCACCAGGAAAGGTGACGGAGGGAACACATTAGTGAGCCCTTTCAGGAACTGTGAAATCAAAGAGATTTTAAAGTAAGAACACTCTTCAGACGAGCGCTTAAAGATGGACAGCGCCGCCAGGTAACCCTTAACGGTACCCACTTGCAAGCCCCTGAGGGCCAAAGAAAGTAAAAAGGACAGAACCATGGGGATGTCACATGCAAAAGGATCCACATTCTGAACTCTGCACCAGTCGCAGAACTTACGCCAACGGCAACGGTACAGAGACTTTGTTGCCGGCCTTCGGGCCGAAAGCAACACCTCCATCACGTCCTCAGGGAGATCCCAATCCTTATACCTCAACCTTTCAGAAGCCAAGCGTGAAGGTTGAGGGATCTGACCTCTGGATGGAGAACCTGACCCCCCTCCCGTGAGAGCAGATCGTCTCGGTAGGGAAGACGACGTGGAGGGCAGATGGATAAGTCGATAAGGTCCGGGTACCACGTCCTCCGAGCCCACGCCGGGGCAATGAGGATCATCCGGGAACCGAACTTCCGTAACCTCCGCAGCACTTGCGGGATGACGGGGACTGGAGGAAACGTGTACAGCAGCGGGAATGACCACTCCACCACGAACGCGTCTCCTAAGGCTCCTTTTGGAGGAAATTCCCGCGAGCAAAACCTTTCGCACTTCCGGTTGACACTGGAGGCGAAGAGATCCACTTGAGGGGTCCCCCAAAGGGCGAAGATCTCCAGGAGAATCTCCTGAGCCAACTCCCACTCGTGAGAGATCGCGCTCTGCCTGCTCAGAGCGTCCGCCGTCACGTTTTGGGCTCCGGCCAGATGAACTGCCGAGATCGAAACTTCCTGCTGGATGGCCCAGAACTCGAGCTGCATAGCCTCTCTGCACAGAGGAAGTGACCCTGCCCCCCCCTTTTTGTTGAGGTAGTGCATGGCCACTGTGTTGTCCGTCAGGATCAGGACATTCTTCCCTCGCACAGACGGCAGAAAAGCCTTCAGGGCTAGCCTGACGGCCCTCAGCTCCAACAGATTGATATGGAGTCTGGACTCCGACGGAGACCAACGACCGCTGACTGTCAGCCCGTTGGCATGAGCTCCCCATCCCGTGAGGGATGCATCCGTCACGATCGTCACCTCCGGCCAGGGAAGCCAAAATGGAGCCCCCTTCATCAAGTTGCCTTCGACGGCCCACCACAGAAGGTCCCGGGCGACCGAGGACGGCACCTGAATCGAGTCCGACATACTGCCGGAGGACTGCGACCATTGCGTCTTGAGTGCCCACTGCAAAGATCTCATCCGCAGGCGAGCCTCTGGCACCAGAAGAATGCAGGATGCCATGAGGCCGAGCAACCTCAAGAACTAGAACGCTGGGAGCGTCTGGGCATGCTGAAACTTGTGCACCATCTGCTGAATGTGAAGAGCCCTCACCTGGGGAGGAAAACACTGCCCCAGGGAAGTGTCGAGCACTGCTCCGATGTACTGGAGCCGCTGTGTTGGCGTCAAATGGGACTTCTTTAAATTGAGGGAGAAGCCCAGCCTGTGAAGGGAGCGACAGGTGATCGATAGATGATCCAGGACTTGCTCGGGAGAGCTCCCCCTGATCAACCAATCGTCCAGGTAGGGGTAGACGTGAATCCCCCTTGCCTGAGATGCGCTGCCACCACCACCATGAGCTTGGTGAAAACCCTCGGGGCGGAGGTCAATCCGAACGGCAGGACTCGAAACTGAAAGTGCGAGTCGCCAACCGCGAACCTCAGGTACTTCTTGTGCTTGGGATGGATCGGCACATGGAAGTAAGCATCCTTGAGGTCGAGTGACACCAACCAGTCCTGAAGCTGAAGGGCATGGAGGACTTGAGAGAGAGTAACCATCTTGAACTGGTCCTTCCTGAGGAGTTTGTTCAAACCGCGCAAGTCCATGATGGGTCTCAATCCCCCGTCTTTCTTCGAAACCAAAAAATATGGGGAATACCATCCCTTGTACCTCTCCGCTACAGGCACCAGTTCTATGGCGCCTTTCTCCAGCAGGGCTTGAATTTCCTGCGCAAGGAGCGGATCCGGAACTCTGCAAAGAGAGGTTCCCCGGTGGATTGTCGCGAGGCCTGTGCCGAAAAGGAAGACAGTAGCCGTGGGTTATGATCTCCAGAACCCACACATCTGAAGTAATGGCTTGCCACTCTACAAGATGCTGCGCCAGCCTTCCCCCAACCGGCGAACCATGGGACATGGCCTCACGACTGAGTGGGAGCGGCTGCGGCGTTACCTGAGGGCAAAGAGGCAACTGCCCGAGCGGCCTTGGCACCACGGGTACCCTGTCGTCCACCTCTGGTACCCCTGCGTTGGCCTCTTTGACTGCCAGCTCCTCTCGCTTTACTGAAGGATGAGTAATAGTGAAAGGAACCACCCCTCCACTGCTGTCCCCTAGGACGAAAAGGCAGAGGTTGGCGAACTGCAGCGCCCAACGACTTCGCTGCAGCTTTTGAGGTCTGCAACCTCTCAAGGCTCTCGTCAGCCTTGCTGCCAAAAAGGTGTTCACCGTCAAAGGGCATGTTGAGGAGCCGGGACTGCACATCAGGAGCAAACCCAGACTTCCGCAACCACGCAAACCTGCGTATCACGGTGCTCGCCGCCATGGACCTACTGACGCATTCAGCTAAGTCCAAACCCGACTGAACGGACTCACACATGGCATCCTTACCATCCTGGACCATAGCAAGGAAACCATCCCGTTCGTCCCCTTCGGGAATATGTTCAGCCGCTAACGCAACACAGTTCCACAGAGTGTGCGTGAAACGTGACAAGGCACAAATGGAGTTGGCCGCCTGAAGCGCCATACCACCAGAAGAAAACACTTTCTTCGCCCAGCCATCAAAACGTTTGCCGTCCCTATCAGGAGGGATGGTAGGGTACGACGCCTGCTTCGCCGGGGCCGTGGCCGCCTGCACCACCAAACTCTCCGGAGTGGGGTGCCTGGTCAAGTAGCAGGGGTCGCCACTGGCTGGACGGTATTTTCGCGACAAGGAGCTGCCCACCGCCGGGAGACTCTCCGGAGCAGTCCAAGCCGCCGCCACCCTTCTCTGTAAAGCCATATGGAACGGCAGAACCGGGTCAGTTGGGGGACCAACATCAAGGATGTCCGTCAGATCATCCTGCACAAACTCCCCTGGGGGAGCAGACCATCCCAAGTACTCAGAAACCCTAGCCTTAAGGCGCCGGTACGAGGAATCAGCATGAGAGCCAGGCTCAGGCCTACAAAACTCTACCTCCGGAGAGGTGTCCAGTCCACTGGCATCATGCAGTGACTGTCTCAACTCGTCAAACTGACTATGGCCCGAGACAATTTCATCCGGAACCTGACTTGGAACCAGGCCATCAGAATCCTCATCCGCCTCTGAAATATAGTCCAGGTGGCGAAAAGAAGGCACTCGAGAGTGCTTGCTCTTAACCAGAGCCTTCCTAGGGGGTCCACCCGTGCCCTGGGGTACCTCCGACACGAAAGGCGTCGATGGCGTCGAGCGAATCGGCGCCAGCGTCGAGAGAACCGGCATCGGCGCCGAGAGGATCAGCGTCGACGTCGAGGAAATCGGCGTCGACGTCAGATGCAGCGCCTCCAGAATCGGCGGCGGCGACACAGCCCTCAAGGCCGGAGCCCCGAGCGTGTCCCTCGACGACCTGAGCGTCGACGGCATCGACGACTTCCTCGGAGCCAGAGCCTCGAGAAAGCCTGTCGACGCCCTCGACGCCACAGACGTCGATGCCTTCTTCGAAGACCTCACAGGTGCACACAGTCTCGAACGCATCGAGGACCGGGACCTGGAACGGGTACGTCGAGAACGAGTCCCCTTGTCCGAACGGGACCTCTCCCGTGACTCGTGCCGACCACTCTTGCGAGCGGTGTCTCTTGACCTCACACGACCGGCCCCGCTCGGGGGCGCGGACGGCTGAGTACCCTGCGACTCAAGAATCGCCAGCATCTTCTTCACAAAGGAAGCCCATTCCTCCGGCGTCGCACGGCTGGAGGGGTAAGCGACGTGCCGGCAGAGCCCTCCGAAGAGGACCTGGAAGACGACCGGTGACGGCGCTTCCGAGAATGCCTCGAAGAGGCTGAGGAGTGGCGAGACCGACTCCTAGAAGGAGACCCACGAGACTTCCGACGATGACACGGAGAGTCACCCCTCGAATCATCCGTCGAAAGCCCCGCAGACTTCGACTTCCGGGGCTTGGACACCCGACCTACCGACAACTTCTTCTTACGTTCGCGTAAGGCTTTGGACATGAGCGACTGGCAGTCGATACAGTCATCCGTGTCGTGGGCCTCCCCAAGGCACCAGAGGCAGGCGTCGTGCGAGTCCGTCACCGACATCTTGGACCCACACTCCCCGCACTTCTTGAAACCCGGACGCGGGGTCGAAGACGAAGAAGACATCTTCTGAAGGATTTTCACAAACGAACAGGTCCGAAGAACCGAGAAGAACAGAACTCCAAAGAGTCGAGGCGTTTAAACTGAGAAACACGAAGCAACACGTTCGCGGAAAAAACGGAACTGAGGCTATGGGCGTCGTGCGTCCTACTTATCACATCGGATGACGTCGGACGTCGGAGGAGGTCCTCGACGACGGCGCATCGACGCAGACGCCGAAAAAGTTTCCGAAGCAGCACAGCTGTGGTGATTACATGTCATAGATATGGAATACGTCGGAGGACCCAATCCCCTCGAAAGAGTTCCCCTGCAGACGTACAGTTGGGGCTGGACCCAAACCCAGCTCCAAACCCACAGCCACATGCTTCTATTCTACGGAGGTCCTAAACTGTGGTTATCAGCTAATGCATCAAGGAGTCCCTCAGGTCAGAGCGACGGGCTGCATCGAGGAACCGCCTTAGTAAACTAAACCCCCTCACCACATGGGGTCAAAAGCAGAAGAAACTCTTAATTCAGGATGTTGTTGTACCAGGCAGGAGTGAGAAAGTACCCTGCACAGACTGCATCTCTAACCCGGGCCGACCACTTAAGCCCCATATCCAAGGCTAAAGGTAAAGGTAAAAGAGCGTCAGCAGGCATGAAATCTCTCCCAAAGTGCCCACAGAGCAGTTTGGAAAAATTATGGGCTCAAGAAGCTGAGCTCAGACAGAGGAAGTCCCAGGCGAGGTTGACATTCACAGACAGGGTGAAGACGACATAGGGGAATCTAATTTATTGGTCCATAAAGATCTGCAACAATGGTTCAAAGAGTTCCAGGACCAATTTATGTCCTCTTTTCAAACCCAATTTACCCAATTGAAGGCAGAGATGAAGCAATCCATTCATGAATTAAATGCTGATGTAGTGAAGTTTGAAGAGAGTGGACACAACTGAGCGAGCCCAACAGGATCTGTCGGAAGATGCAAAAAAGACAGGAGGTTCTAGAACAGGCCGCCAGACTAACTCACAACTTAGAACTGCAGTGCGAGGACTTGGAGAACATGTTCAGGCGATCAAACATTCGGATTAAGACCCTGGTGGAGGATAAGGATTTGAAAACTATGGTGCACCAGGCATTCATTGATCTTCTGACAAGTTTGAGACATGGCTTAATCAAGTTTGATCGCATACATAGTGAGCCCACAACGCAGCAAACCTGGGGCGAGGCAGAGAGACTTACTGGTGGCAGTTACTTCCTAAGCTCATAAAAGATAGAAGATACTTATGGCAGCACGAACCTCAGGCCCTATAATGATCAATGGCCAGGAAATTCAGTTATTTCAAGATTTAGCGCAAAGTACCTTATAAAAGGGTATGGCGATCACTCAGTGGTCAGATTCCTGGTGCAGAAGTAAGTAAGGTATAAGTGGACATTCCTGTTTGGTCTACTCTTCACATGGGATGACCGACAGCATAGGATAACAATGTGCAATGAGGGAATGCAAATATTGAACCTTCAGGAGGAGACCGAAGATGATGGCGGCAAGAGCAAAATGATAGCCAAGACTACTCGCAAGCTGTGGTGATGGAAAACCGTGATGAGGATTTCCAGGCAGAGGGCAAAGGAGATACCCGAACCACCTGGTGATCCCAGATTTGTAGGACTCTGAAGATATACAGATTAATAAAACTTGGCACTCAGTGTTTCTGTCGCACGTCGAAGGTTACAGGGGGTGGGGGTAAGGGCGTCTATGGGAATGGAATAGGAACTGAGACTTCAGGTGTAGTCCTTGGACAATTGCTTGAAGAGTGATGCAGGTTGTTGGGCGGAGTGGCTGGTGGGGGACACAGTGGGAAGTCTTCTTTGGAATCCTTAGTGGGATTTAAGACTCCCTGCAGGGTGTCCTGGATTAGGTTGAGGGCCAAGAGCGACGGGCACTACACCCTAGCACCCTTAGGGACTTTGGCTCTCACCAGGGAAAAGGAGTGGGTTAGGGAAGGAGGAAGAATATGGGAATAACATAATCGATAGGGAAGAGGGGGGTGTGGGAGAAAGGGACATGTGGAATTATCCAGAGGCTGGGTCAGGGGAAAAAGAACCATTTTTGAATTCTGATGGCTCGGTTAACTAGTTTGACATATAATGTCAGGGTATGAATAGCCCGGTTAACAAAAGAAAGCTGGAGGCATTTTTGTAGGTGGAGAAACCAGATTTGGTGAGGTTTCAAGAAACCCACATAAGGAAAAGGGATACATTGAAGCTGAAAATAAGGGCATATTGTCGTCTTCATCGGGCAGATGCATTGGGAAGAAAGGCGGGGGTGTTCATAGCCATAAAATATGGTCTGACTGTTCAGGTACATGATACTCGGGTACACCTAGAAGGGAGATTTCCTTTTTAAAGGTGTCCATAGATGCTTGCCCGTACACATTAGCTACAACTTAAGCTCCAAACGTGGGTCAAGATGGTTCCTTGATGAATATGTAACTACACATGGAAAAGTTTGCAAAGGGGGAAGTAGTGTTGACAGGGGATTTTAATCTAGTGTGGGTGCCCCAGGACGATAGAAGCTTGTGAGCGGTCCACCGCGTACAAGCTCCCCCAGAAGCACTTCAATTAATCACGACTTTGGAGCTACATGACTCATGGACGGTATTAAAGGGCAAATAGAGGTTTCACATATTATTCGCATGTCCATTCCTCATTGTTGAGGATAGACTACATTTGGGTCTCCACGCACCTACTAGGGAGAATAAAAGATTGAGCTGGGGACCATTGCATTATCCGATCACGCCCCATTGAAGTTAGCTATTGAAGTGGAAGGGAAAGCAGGTGGGCTTTGGAAATGGAGATTTCCAACAGAATTACTGCAGGACCCCTTGGTGGTAGATTCGATGAAGGAGAAGATTGACTGCTATTTTGTAGAAAATGAGACCCCGGGTATGGCAATGGCATCAAACTGGGATGCCTTTAAAGCAGTGTTACAGGGGCACCTTACAGCGACGAAAGCAGGGACGGATAAGCAAAAAGGCCAGTTGGAAAGGGAACTTGACAGAAGTGCGGGGCCATCATATCGGAACTAGAGAAGGGTCCAAATAGGAGTGTTCAGAGATCTGAGACACGCCCAGTCCCAGCTTGACCGGTTGCGTACTAAAATCGTGGGAAGAGCTCTATTGTTTACCAAACAAAGAATTTATACGTGCACAAATAAAGTGGATAGGCTGTTGGCTAGACAGTTTAAGAATAAGACTCTGTCCCGTACTATTCTGAAATTGAAGGTTAAAGAAGGGGGCTCTATTACGACTACGGAGTCTATTGTGGCAGAATTTGAGGATTTGTATGCAAATCTTTATGCCTCTGAGGGACCAGAGGAGAACAGGCAAAGAGCTTACCTAGATACGGTTCCATTTACAAAACCTTCGCCCTTAGAGAGGGAAGGCCTTGAGGGGGATATTCAGGAAAGCAAAGTGTTTGCGATGATTAAAGATCTTACCACTAACAAAGCTCCAGACCTGGATGGTTAAACGGCAAAATTATTTAAAAAAACTTCAGGGCACACTGGTGCCGTGGGGGACTGATATTCATTTTATTTTTTCAAATTCTCTTTATTTTGCATGGTTACAAATCATACCAACAACATACCTCAACTACCCATCAACCTCACCCTCCATGAACAAATACACAGCAATACAGTACAGCGACGTTAAAGCAGGAAAAAAGAAAATAAACAAATACCACAGTGACACATCTAATCAGGATTGGTGTTTCCACAGCCCTAGTTTGTGGATCTAAAATAAGTTATCAATGTTACAACCAAATTGTGTTAAAGGCAGTCTATACATTGGCTGCATTCAGCATATAATTTCGAAAGGGGGGCCAATAGTCCAATGGCCTGCTATGCACAGGTAAGGTGGTGGCATACTGCGGTTTCCTTTGTTCACACATTCATGTAGGCCAACCATTCAAGCAATGTTGGTGCTGTGAATTTCCCCCATGCCTTGGCAATTAATCTCCTGGCGACAACTGATGCCGTCCCGGCAAGTCTGTTTTCAGTTCTAGAACTGGCTTGAATCAAGGCTAGCAGCCAACACTCTGGAGAGTATTGCCAGGATTCACATAACATTGAGCACAGTTTCCACGGCTACCCAAAACGGTTGTATTAAGGGACAGGACCATGCCACATGAAGAAAATCGTCCGAGTCATGAGTGCACCTAATACAGCTGGGTGGCCTTTCCGGGTAGAATTTATGTAACCTCTCGGGAGTGATATACCTGGTGCAGAAATGTATAATGAATTAGACGTAAGCGGTTGTTCAATGAGAGAGTTCTAGTTTGAGAACATATCTGCCTCCACTGGCCATCTGTCAGTGTTTTACCCAGTGCCAACTCCCATTTTAGGCGGGGTGTGTTGGTCTGACAAAACCTCTGTGCTCTAATACCCTTGTATATGACTGTAACCAATGATTTAGCAGACATGGATGTAGTCACATATTGTAGGGCTGGGGTGGTGGAGGGTGATTGAGGGCACCTGTGGGAAGTTTGGACAGTAGCCCAGATCGCCTCCCGCAGCAGGAAGTACAAAAACATTGTTAGCCCATCCCACACCCCTCTAGTTTTCAGATGTGCCCAGGTGATTAGGTGTCCATCCACTACCAGATCTCCCAAAAAATGTATCTCCAGCCTTTCAAAGTGTATCCGAAAGATCTTTTCATGGGTAAGTGGTGTATATGGCAAAGGTGGGGTAGTAGGGCGATAGCTTTCCAGTAATATTCAGCACTTCATGCCATGCCTTACATGTATTTAAAATTGTATGGATCTCTGCTCAGGGACATTTAGAAGGGTGTCTCCACAGCAGGCCCTTCAGATCGTCTAGATGTGCGATTGCCTTTTTGAGAGACATGAGGAAGATCGGGCGACCAC
Organism: Ambystoma mexicanum; assembly: GCF_040938575.1. Taxonomy (NCBI): domain Eukaryota; kingdom Metazoa; phylum Chordata; class Amphibia; order Caudata; family Ambystomatidae; genus Ambystoma; species Ambystoma mexicanum. Next base: position 286,659,425 of record NC_090926.1, on the reverse strand, counting down.
CAGCAAAGGGAATACTGTACTTTTGCGGCCAGGAAATCTACATATAGGTCAGGATATTCCAACCCTCCCAGGTAATAGGGCAATGTCAAAACATCAAGTGATACTCTGACCCGTTTACCAGCCCAAATCAGGCGTGTCATCAATTTACGTGTTCTAGACCAGAAGTTAGAGGGGGCCAAATTGGGACGTTATTAAACATATATAAAAACTTCGGTGTATAACCATCTTGGCCAAGGAAATCTGGGCCGCTTACGAGATGGTCAATAAAATCCAAGCATCAACTCTTTGCTCCAGTTACTGTAAGGCTTTCAGGTAATTATTTTCAAACAAATCAGCAGGAGAGGTGATTATGGGTATACCCAAGTATTGCATGCCATCGGTGCACCATCTCAAGTCTTCACAAATATATTCCTGACATACCACGAGTGTAATGGGCAACACCTCTAATTTAGGCCAATTGATCCACAACTCCAAGACATTGCCAAATTGCTGAATCACCTGTATATCCAGTTGTAAGATTTCCCTTGGATGTTTTAAGCAATACAATAGAGGTGTGAGAGTAAAGCTCAACACCACAATGTACATGATTCTTCATAAAATAACAAGCAAGGGGTTCAATAGTGAGGGTCAAAAGAATAGGGGACAATGGGCATCCTGGTCTTGTGCCTCATGTTGACGCTATACATTCAGACATGAATCCATTGGTGTGCCCAGCTTCTCTGGGTGCTGCATAGAGCGGGCAGATCCAGAAAAACACCACCCAGCCCAGAGCATCTAAAAACCTCAAAAAGAAAGGGCCACTCTACTGAATCAAAAGCTTTTTCCGCATCCAAGGCAGCGACTACCATGGGATTTCAGGATTCACTTTGTGCATAAGTGTGAATAATCGCCATAAATTGCTCTGTGTGGACCTGCCCGGGATGAAGCTTGCCTAGTCTGGAGGCACCATGGCAGACAAATGTGTGAAAAGACGATCCGCTAAGATTTGCTAGAATTTTATTGTCTGTGTTAAGGACAATGGTCTATACAACACTCACTTCGAGGGGTCTTAGTTGGGTTTCGGTAGTAGCATCACAATAGCCGTGCTGGTGGATTCGGGTAGAGTACCCGAGTTGAAGGCTTCCTCATACATACTGTGAATATGTGAGGCAATCGGGTCGATTTATTCCTTATATAGTTCTGCAGTGAGCCAGTCTATACCCAGCACCTTGCGTTAGGAAGGGAAAGAATAGTAGTACGCATTTGTCTCTCCGAAGGAGGTACATTCAGCTAGCTGTTCCCCCCCAGTGTCTGTTCCAGCCAGCCAAGGCCACCTGATCCAAATGCTGCAATATGGAGTCATAAGCACACAGAAAAAGTCCCAGAAAAACAAGCTACCTATTAGTGTCACACTATTTGGGCTAGTGATGTCTTGAGATAAAGCACAAGTGAATTACAATCTTGTATTAAGAACAAATATAACAAGATATGTGCGTCAACTCATAATTAGATTATATATAAAGTTTTATTCAACACATACATAAAAAAAATTGAACTAGATATGTTCAATTGCTAAAAAAACACAGGACTAAGCCTAGAGAGAAATCACAATACTGTTGGAAATGTGTATTGATGACATACACATTTAAGATGGGCTGAGGCCCTTAGTTTTGATGTACATACTGGCAATGAATACCAATATGTTTTTGTTTACAATGTAAAGTCACCGCTGCTATTACTAACATCACTTTGTTCATTTGATGTCATTTCTATGAACTACATGGTTTTTCCACAGTATTGTGATTTCTCTCTAGGCTTCGTCCTGTGTTTTTTTAGCAATTGAACATATCTAGTTCAATTTTTTATTTATGTGTTGAATAAAACTTTATATATAATCTAATTATGAGTTGACGCACATATCTTGTTATATTTGTTCCTAATACAAGATTGTAATTCACTTGTGCTTTATCTCAAGACATCACTAGCCCAAATAGTGTGACACTAATAGGTAGCTTGTTTTTCTGGGACTTTTTCTGTGTGCTTATAGTTCTGACCACATCCCACAAGCCCCTAACTAAAAAAGTGGTCCCCTTTGTAGCTCAAATAGCTATATCACGCAATATGGAGTCATGCCCAACTTTCAATTGTGACCTTTGTAATTGTTTGTAATACTTCACAAGTCTTGCAGATCACCAAGGGATTACTACTGGAGGTTCCCCCCGGGTTTTCGATCTCCACTAGTTGATGCTCTTGTCTGATCGCTCATGCCAACATGCGACTAGAACGGCCCCTCTCCCCATATGCTACCACTCTAACCGGGTCTCCCAGGAATCTCTCCTCCCATTGCATAAGGAGGAGAAGTTCCTCCCGCTTTGTTCTTGGGGATTCCCTGAGCCGAGGGGGTGTCATGTAGTCCCTGTGAACCTTTCAGATCTTTAATTTACCATTCAATGTTAAATATCGATCTACGAATATCCTTCGATACTCCGCCTTCTCTAGACATACAGCACCCCCTGACATATACTTTAAAGGATTCCCATAATATTCTGTCATCTGATACCAAGCCCGCATTGATCTCAAAGGTTTGTATATCCTGTCTAATGTTGCTTAAAAGAGCAACCTCCAGTGCACAGGCCCTGAACCGCCACCTCAAGCACTTCGAGGGCTGGAGAAAATCATTACCAGGGAGTGATTTGATAGGGAGTGTGGAATGATCTGTGCCTCCGTAATAGAATGGAGCGTATTTGAGGAGACCATGACATAATCAATCCTAGAAGAGCTACCATGGGCTCCAGAGTAAAAGGAATATTCCCTGGTGATAGGGTACATTACCCTCCAAGCATCATACAATCTATGATATTCCGCAATGTCCAGCCATTTAGTCACCGCCTTTGGTAATACTGTTTGTTGTGTGGTGGATCTATCAAGTGTCAAGGATAGGGCCATATTAAAAATTGCCTGCCCATAGAATATAGTCTGGGGGCGTGGCTTGGTGCCGATGGCGAGCGGTAGCTGATCTGCCGAGCTCCGGCCGAGACGCTGTTTCCTGATCCTTTTTCTCCGGCTCATGTGAGGCTCCAGCCCTCGCAGAAGAACGTGCTGTTGGGGGAAGCGGTCCTGCATCTGAAACACCATCGGGCCCACCGAATTGGACCTCCTAGACGCCACCGTGGCCCTAAAACGGATCTCTCCCCTCCCGCTCCAATCGAATCCAAGATGGCGCATCGCATAGCGGAGCCTCTGAGGGGAACCCCTCCCCCAACGGACTCCCAGGCCTGGTGGGGTGAAGCGGAAGCACAAGGAGAACGACCCCCCCGGGTGCCGCCCAACTGACACCAACTGAAGACTGGCCTGGCTCGGGTCACTCCACCGATTCAGCCCCACAAGACAAGGTGCGTGAGATCTCGCATCACATGAGAAAGGGGCCCCCCGCCTACCCCTACTCTTCTGATATCCGCCTCTAGGGGCCGCACACCCGGACACGGGGGCTGGCAAAATACAGCCCACGGCCCGAAGTCCAGCTTAAGAAGAGGGCCTTGCTAGCAACCCCGCAAGCTACCTAACTTTTGAGGCCCAGGACATCCACAACCATCACCTCAAGATGGCCGCCAAGAACAAGACCAGAGCTGCCACCATGGACTCCTTTGTTTCCACCAAGGTGAAGACCCCCACTCAAGCCAGGGCCGGCCCCTCTGAAGTCACCCAGGCGAGCGAAGAGGTGGCCGCCGATAACCACTCTCAGATACTTGATGCCATAGCTTCACTAAAAACGCACAGACTCTAAGATCGACAAATTCAAAATAGACATTCAACTAATTCGCCAGGACGCTCGCAACTTAGCCGAGAGGGTCACAACCGACGAACAGTCAACAGATGATACATCTACGGCCACCACAGCTATGAAGTCAGAAGTCGCCCTCGTGAGGAGGAAGGTCGCCTTCCTGGAGGAAAGGGCGGAAGAGGCCGCAGGCCAGGCCAGACGGGGCAACATTAGGATCCTGGGTGTCCCGGAGGGGAACGAGGGGGCAAACACCACATCCTTTGTCGAAACCCTTCTGCTGCAAAAAATTGGGGCCGGCAAATTGACCCAGGGATTCTCGGTCGAAAGGGCCCACAGATCCCTCCAGAGGCGCCCTCCCCCTGGATCGCACCCCAGACCTATAATTGTTAAGATACTGAACTTTCAGGACAGAGAAACTATCTTAAGGCGATCCAGGGAGGGTGGCCCCATCGAAAGAGGGGACTCCAAAATCTCCATCTATCTGGACTATACGCAGAAGGTGCAAAGAGAGAGGAATTCATTTGTCCCGATAAAAGCTAGGCTCTGCCAACTGAACCTAAAATACAGACTACTATACCCGTCACGCCTCAGGGTCATCTATAAGGAGAGAGTGGTATTCCTCGATAACCCAGAAGCAGCCAACATGTGGCTAGAGGAGAATAACCTGGCCGATGGCAAGGACAACTCACGGACTGAGGCCTAACCCCCTCGGATCCCACAAGCGACCCCCAAGCTACAGTAAGAACCACCACATACGACGCCAGAACACAGAAGGTAATCCAACTTCAGTTTATCATTTGGAAACGGCCTCGCTCGGCTCCGCCGCCAGGCCCTTGCCCCAACCCCAGCGTAGAATTCACTCGGTCCAGGCACCCGCCTGACCCAGCTCGCGCCCAACTCCCGGATGGGTTCTGACGGCTTGAGAGCGCCTGAGCACCGTGACAAATTTGTAGTCGCTGGGCGCACCAGTTTGAGTTTTGTTATTAGTTTCACTCGTTGTACAGTCTTCATGCTTCTTTCGCCAACAAAGACCGAGATGGGTCCAGGACTTGACCCGGAAGATCGGAAACTAGTGGTATCCCCCTCGCAGCTTACTTACTGCGGATCAAAGCAGAGCTGGACTCCGGGGACGGAGTCCTGCATCAGATCCGAAACTCAGACCCGTTGGCGGCACAGCTCACCGTGATGACATGGAACGTGAGGGGTATGGGCTCATACCTCAGACGTAAATCGTATACAGTCCTATCTCAGGAGGAAGAAAGTCTCGATTGCACTCCTTCAAGAAACCCACCTCACGATGGAGGCCATGTCCAAGATTGCAGACCGATGGGCCGGGACTGTGAGAGGGTCCCCCTACTCCAAATACGCGAGAGGGGTGCTAATATGGATAACCCCGGATGTGCCCTTCCAGATGGAGGGGTGTGAACAAGACAAAGAAGGGAGATACATAGTGATTTGGGGCACAATGGAACAGACCCCGGTCTGCCTGGTCAACTCATACTTCCCACATCACGGGATACCGGCGTACCTCACCACAATGATCACAAAGCTGACTCAGCACCGGGACCGCACCTTTATATGGGGAGGCGACTTCAACTGCGTTGCTGACGCAAGCATGGACAGATCGCTGCCTCCCCCCCACCCGAGCAACCTCGCACCCCGGGCCCTGAAGGAAACTCTGGAGCAGCTCAATCTGGTGGATATCTGGCGGGAACACCACCCGGCCGATAGGACCTACTCCCACTACTCAGCTCCACACGGAGTCCATACAAGAATTGACTACCTGTTTATCAACAAGGAGCTCGCCCCACGTGCCGCAGCCACAGAGTACCTGGGGCGAACGATCACCGACCATTCCCCACTGACCATGCTATGGCAGCTGAGGGGCCCCAGACCCCCGATCCCTATGTGGAGGATGCCGACTGCGGCACTTGAATACCCCGAGTTCAGGGAAAACCTCGCCGAAAAACTGGAAGATTACCTGGAAATCAACATGGGGTCGGTATCCTCCTGGAGCACATTATGGGAAGCTATGAAGGTGGTGACCAGAGGAGAAATTATATCGAGAGCCGGCGGAATTCGCAGGCAATTGAAGATAACGCTTAAAGCACAAGAAACAGATCTCCCGACTAGAGTCTACCCATGACAACTCCACAGAGACCGAGAACAAATTGAAGGAAGCTCGGGCAGAATGTCGACAAGCTTGGGAAAGACTGGAGAAATTCGATTTCACCACACACACCATCAGATCCCACAAGGAATCGGACAAACCAGGGAGGTTACTGGCCTGGCTCTGCAAGCGGGAACACCCCAAACACCTCCCAATGGAGATACGGGACGCCGATGGGACATCCCACACGACTCAGCTGGGGATCAATGGCGCCTTTGCCAGATTCTACACCAAACTGTATGCCCACGAGGCACAAATTCCTACTAAAGACATTATAGACACACTTGAGGAGATAGAACTCCCCCGTATTTCACCCGAGCAGAGAGAGGAACTGGAGATGGAGATCACTCTTGAGGACGTGCAAGGGGCAATCAGGTCCCTCTCTAACAGCAAAGCCCCTGGCAGCGACGGCCTCCCACCTGAGTTCTACAAAACGTACGAGCCCATCCTCACCCCAGTTCTTCACGAGGTTTACCAGGAGGCATACACGAACGGGGTTCTCCCCAACACCATGAAAGAGACCATAATCGTTCCCATGCTCAAGCCACACAAATCACCCACCGACTGTGAGTCCTATCGCCCTCTGGCCATGCTAAACTATGATGCCAAGATTCTCACATCCATATTAGCCCGCAAACTGGCCAGAGTGGTGGGATCCATCGTCCATGAGGACCAGAACGGATTTGTGCCTGGGCGCAACACCACAGCTAACCTTAGGAGGCTACAACATGTAATGGCCGAAACATATGAGAGAGATGAAGACCTGGCGGTGTTGTCGCTCGACGCTATCAAGGCCTTCGACTCCATATATTGGGAATGGATCAGGGAGGTCTTGAGAAGATTCGGCTTCGGAAGGGGCTTCATCAGGTGGATCGAGGTCCTCTATAATTCCCCAATGGCAAGAGTGAAAACGGGAAGAATGGTATCAGCAGCCTGGGAAATACAAAGGGGAACGAGACAGGGGTGCCCGCTATCATACTGGGCCTGGAGCCGATCGCACTATACTTCAGGCAGCAGCCCTTCGACGCTGGCATCAAGGTGGGCAATGTACACCACATAATATCTCTATACGCAGACAACTTTCTCCTATACCTAAGAAACCCCGAGGTCAACGCACCGACAGCACTGGAGGTGCTAGACAATTACGCGAAGTACTCGGGGATCCGATTCAGCAGAAGCAAGTCCTCCGCATTCCCCCTGGCAGGCCTACGCAACACATCAGAAAGCGATCTCCCAGTGATAGGAATAGGTTGGCAACTGGTCAAGTTCCGGTACCTGGGGATCAACGTGAGCCATACCCTGCTACTCACGCACGAACATAACACTGAGGTCGCCGTCACGAGTCTTCGACGCTCTATAAAATTCTGGTCCAAGCTCCCATTGGCTATGGTGGGCAGAGCAGCGATAGTCAAGATGATCGTACTCCCCCGATTCCTATACTTCTTCGTGAATATTTGCCATTATGTCCGACTGCCCTTCTTCAAGAAACTGGAGGCAATCATCAAGGACTTCCTATGGGGCCCTCACAGGCATAAACTGTTGCTATCCGTTCTTTCCCTGCCACATAAAGAGGGTGGAATAAAGCTACCGGACCTCCAGTTATACTACCTGGCTGCCCAGTTAAGTCACATAACGAAATGGCTCTCGGACGAACCTTCGGCTGAAACGGAACTACTGAGGCAATCCTCGAACAACGTGATCCCCAAGGAAACCCTATGGCACCCCACACAGCGATCCCCGATCACCTTACAAGTGATTGACCTGGGTAGGAGGATATGGGCCAGGTCCTGCTACATCAGGCGAGTGCGACACCCATACTCTCCGGATAACCCCATCTTAGCAGATACCTGCCGAACGGATGCAGACCTCTCCACAGCAAGGAGGTGGGAAGAAGCCGGCATATACACATGGGGTGACATGTTCGAGGAAGGGTAATTCAGGGACTTTGAATCTCTTAAGGCCACCGAAGGAATACCCCCGGGCCAGTTCCTCTGGTACCACCGCCTTAAGCAGACTGCCAAGAAACAATGGAAAGGCTGGACGGAGGAACCCTCCCCTGACCCTCTACTTCAAGAAATGCACGACCTCTCGGATGGCTGGAGACCAGTCTCCAGGCTCTATAGCAGACTATGCGATAAACCCAACCCTAAAGGCGAAGCTCTGAGGGCGAGATGGGAAGCGGACCTCGAGACACCGATTACGGATAAAGAATGGGAAAGAGTGTTAATATTTCCCAAAAAAGTGTCTAGGAATGCTAGATTCGGCCAGATTCAGTTGAACGTCCTGTATAGGACATACATGACCCCACATAGAGTCGCCTCATTCAACAAGACATCCTCCCCTGCATGCCCGTGGTGTGGGAACGATAAAGCGGACATGATCCACATGTTTTGAACTTGCACTAGGGCGATGACACTATGGTCCAAAGCCAAAAAGACTTGCATGGACGCCGGAATGACGAGGTACGAATGGACTCCCGACGAGTGCCTTCTGGGAAAGTACCCCAGACCTAGCAAGTTCAAGCATGCTGTCAGGTTAATGGATATCTCATGCATCCTGGCTAAGAGAACAATTGCGATGGCTTGGAAGATGCCGTCGGGCCCCAGGCACGAACGATGGCTCAAAGAATTCGAGAGATGGACGGTAGCCGAAACCAGGGCCTGGCAAGAAGGAATCACGTCAAGCGGCGAAACTGAGAGCGGCACCTTAGAATCATGGAAGGCCCTCCTTAGAGACATACGCTTCAGCGCCGACTACAAGCCCCCCTGAAATCTCGTAGCATCACACCGACACTAATCCCCTGCTCCTAGCCCGAAAGGACAGCCCCTGTATGCAATCCCTCCTGCTTCCTGAAACTCTGGGTCGCTGGCCTTGACCCACCCATCCACTGAAAAGTTTGCTACAACATGAAGACTGTTGTTTTGTTTGTTCCTTCCCTCTTCCCTGTTCCCCCCTTCACCATTCCCTCCCTTGTTTGAATCACTGCTTAATTTCTCGTTGTATTGCACGTTTTTTCTCACCAAAAATCAATAAAATAAGTTTAAAAAAATAATAATAAAAAAAAATAGAATATAGTCTGAGAGTCTTGTCAGCCTTTTGGCTAAGATCAACTGTAGTGTAGTCGGAGAACCTGTTTAGGTGGTTGGCACATTTTAGAAAAAACAGTATTCGGGGCATAAATATGAGAACACGGAGGCCAAGAACCTCCCCTGATCTTAAATGCCAATGACCGGTGTATATACATAGCTACTCCTCTACACATTAACGTGAACGAGGAGCCGTATCTATGCACCCCCATCCAGGTAGGTTAGGAAGCCTACCATCCAGGGCCAAATGTGTCTCCTGTAAACACAAAATATTGACACCATGATTCCTAGCATAGTTTTCAATTAGTCTTTTCTTTGTGAAGCCCTGTCTGTTACATGACAATAATGAAATGCCATTGCCTAGCTTAACCTTTCATGAAGAAATCATTGCTGTACCTGCCATCTCAAATGTCTGTACTGTGTACCACTAATAGGCTGCATGATCCACAAGGACCCAACTTGGTCGCTCCATTTCAGAAGTGTAGCAAAACTGAACAGTGCACCATACTTGCTCTTAAAACCCAACCTGCTGCTGCTCCCCACTACCCACCCTACCCACGCCAGAAACCAAAACCAACCGGCCTTAGCCCTGATAACAGTTCAACTCAGTGAAATAACTGAAACACTCAACACCCACAGTGTCTGCGGGAACAGGGCGCACTATGCGACAACTGACCCCAGTGGCTAAGAGCCCTTCTCATAACATATTCAACTCCCAGAGGGCAGACATAGACCCAGAACATGGTGTGCGGAGCTCGGCGTAGGCAAATCTAAACTGCAACAGAAGTTACCTGGTCCCCCAGTGGAGGATAAGGAGCGGCCCTACAAGGCTACAGTAACTATTGCGGGGGCCTGACAGAGTTAGGCAGTTCTAGGGCAAACCGTTCTGCTGTTTTAGGAGTCGTGAAAAAAAGTACCTCCCCACTATATATGTTACACAAAGCTTGGCCCGGGAACAGTAGTGCATAACAGATGCCCTTCTGCCGCAGAGTGTCCTTCGCAGATTGAAATGTCTCTCTCTGTTCCTGGAACCCCCTCCCCCCCTCCAGGTGATCCTCCCTTACTGGTCCACCCCCAGGAACTGGATCCAGTAGCTATGTCTGTGTCCTGGCCACATGGATGACAGACCCCCAGGGACTAGTTAGGGAGACACCTTCAGGTTTGTCAGACCGCCAAATGAGCCACTCTGGAAGTGTTCCTGGGCCCTCCAGTGAACTGTTCAGCTCTACCTCAGGTTATCCCACAGAACCACTACCATCTCGATTTGCAATCCAAGACTTGGGACATCACTTGCCTGTGGTCCTGTGCCCTCTCCCATCAAATTTCGCAGGCTCAGCTCCTCTGGGTCCCGAATTAGGAGAGTGCGTAACAGTGCGCATAACCATGATTCCCATGTCACTACATGTTGGCAACGATCACCGTAGGACCCTTGCTGTCTGCTCCCCTGTGCCCTGATGCCTGCTACACCGGAATTTTATTCATACCTTCTTCAGAAGCTGAGAAAAGGCCACTGCCCGTCATGGACGATCGTTCCCCTTGCAGCCGCTGAAAGCCAGAGAGCTGCGAAACTGCAGGATTCGAACCTACTAGCGACCTCAACTAAACTGGCAAAGTTTGGTCCGGACTTTGCCGAGGATCAGTGAGTACTTGCATCACTTACCGGTGGCCCCCTGCCTCAACCAATCATTTGAGCTTGCGCTCCCTAGCTATTCCCACCTCTTAAACCTGCTCTGCCCCCAAGGGCAGATCGTATTTTAATAGTGGGAACCAATTCTTCATTGCCTCAAACCCCTTCCTGACTTACTACAGCCTTCCAAAGAAGACCTGCTTTTTTCTTCACCTGCGCGATCGTGCGTTTTTACGCACAACTGTAGTGTTGAGCACAAGGCTCCCCACTTCGTAGGACTGAACTCGAAAGTTAGGGAATGACAACGAAGAATTGCCCAATGCTCCCAGTGCGTTAACAAACCCTTCTCTTTACAGGTTATAGCTTTGTTTTACTGCTGTATCACATTAGTAAGTGTTATGTACATATTGTAAAGAAACACACTGGAGGGGGGGGGGTTGGGGGAGTCTGTACTCCTGCTCTCTATATGGTAGAGGAGAGGCACAGAGGACCCCAGCCAAGATGCTCTATTATTGGTAATGTAATCGAGCAATCAAGGCCTAGCTTCTCAGGAGGTGATGCAGGCTGGTTCTTAAGTACAGTGTAGTCCCCAAGCACCCACAAAGGAATGTCCACACACTATTAGTTAAAACACAGTCTTTATATAAATAAGGTTCAATGTTATATACACTATCACGATAATACACTTTGTGCTCTGACAATTCTAAAATGGTAAATATATACAGCTCTAGGTGGTACCACGATTACTCTGATTCCATTAAAATGTACTTCGTTCAAATAGCATATGAATCAACACAGAAACACTATATCAACCATACACTTAGGAGGAAGACAAGTTGGTTAGACAATTGGCAGAATACTGGCCCCTACCACTACACACAGTTCCGTATACGGATTCCACCCCCCCCCCACCTGGGCAACCTGTAAATGAAGATGCACTACAAGCCCAGTCCAGATATTGGGCCTCATTACGAGGAAGGCGGTAGGAAATACCGGGTCATTCCGACCTCGGAGGGCCAGGTATTTCCCCATTCCAGGAACCCAGACCCTGTATATCCCCATTCAAGCCCATATAGGGCTCAATGGGAATGGGGAGGATGCAAACAATGGGCCCGTTAATGATGGGCCCGTTGTTTGCATCCTGGTCTGCTCGCGGGACCCGCTAAGTACGCCTGGTAAATCCAGGCGTTCTTAGCGGGTCCCGCGAGGAGACCTCGTAATGAGGCAGTAGGGGGTTAACGGGGCCGCCAGCTCTTCCGGCCCAGTTATCCCCCTACCGCCTTCCTCGTAATGAGGCCCATTGTCTATGAGCGTCTTTTCTTCTATAGTTCTGCAACCCAAATGTACCTTGCGTTGTAGAGTTCTTCATCGAGGAATCGACAGGCCCTTCTTGAGTGCACTCCCTTTCAAGCGGGAGCCACGGGTCGTCAAACTTCCGAGATGAAGAAAGGGTGAACTTTGTCATTGAGGCAGCAGCCTCGGTCCTTGCAGTGCTCAGACAAGTGATCGAAAACGTCCTGCAACAGCGGAGGCGTGCGGTGCACCTCGATGACGATGGTTCGTTGCTGAAAAGAGTTGGTGAAGAACTTTGGGCCAGCAAGGGCGTCGAGTCGTTGGCGTCTGTGTACGAGACGTGACCACGGCTGGCTTCAGTAGCTTCGTCGGCGTCTCTGCGGTCTTCGGCTGGCGGGAAACCCACTGGTGGATTCTCCTCTGTCGTCGGCGGCCTGGACTTTCTCCGGCAGGACAAAAGTGGTCGACGATGAATAAGGGAATCCTTGGATCAAATGTTCTTAGGCAAACGGGAGCACGGCGGCTCCGGTCGGCAACACCAGTCGCTGACGGTGGGCGGCTGTCCAGTGCTTTTCTTCCTTCTCCTCAGTGGTCCCCTTCTCCGGTCGGCAGCCTTTCGTAGGTCTGTCTACCAGGGAGCTTTGGCAAAGATCAGCTGGTGCACGATGGTCCCTCGTAGCTCGGAAAGAGGTCTCCTTTCCAGGTCCTTGCTTGGATCAGTTCTTGAAGGCAGAGCAGCTTTCAGATTAGACTGAAGGGACCAGCGGTTCACCTTCTTCCGGCTCAGCTTCGAGAGTAAGCATCAAGTACCAACTTCAGCTTCTGAACGATTTCTAGCACTGAGGACCCCAGATATACTGTTCATCTCCCATTCACTCCACTGGGTCACACTGCGGCAACCAATCACTGAGAAGGGCATTCAGGCAGGCAGTCAGCCAATCAGGTGCACAGTGCATTCAGGCCATTCTTCTCCATCCAGGCACTCAACACAGAATGTGAATTCGGACAAGTACTCTGGTATGACTGCAGTGTGTAGTGCTGAATGGCAGTTTCGGGCAGGGCTATCTCAGTCATTGTGCCAAACACCAGATACTAGACAACCATAACACAAAATGCGTATTCATCACACTCCATTCACCCAGGTCCCACCTCACGGGTGTACCCACAACATACAGTCACTGGGAAGGCTCCAGCCAGTCTGGTTGGCACTTCCACACAACCATATATGGAACTTCCACCCAACAGCCAGTCAGGGGGAAGGGACAGAGTCAGGGCTTCCCGGGACTTCAGGAAAATCAAGGTAATGGGCGATGGACGGCAAGAGGCCACAGGGGCCATCTTGTCTCCATCAGGAATCCACTGATTCCAATGACAGGGCCTGGGCATCCCAAAATGCAGGATGCGCAGGACACGTTAATTCAGCACAGAGCTGCCACCAGCCCGTACCCTGCTCTGTGGGCCACACACAGGTTCCCAAAAACATACACGGAGTACAGGGTCGTAATCCCACCCATGGGTGCCATAAGGGTATCCCAAGGGTCTGTTCATCAAACCAAATACAGGAAGAGCCGCACCGCCAGGAGTCCCACATGAGCTCCTGCACAGAAAACAAGTCAGAACATACATGATAAAGCAATAAAGGACAAGGATTCAGAGGCCCTGTCCCTCTGATGCATTTCCAGCATCACATATATGTTATAGTATAAGGATTTTATGTTGTAACTGCTTTGATAACTAAAGTGTACTTAGGTCTAGTGGTCCGGCCCACAATACATTTATAGATATTTCTCATATACACTTGTCTAAGGGTAATTTGTGGTTCGTGACTGTGTGCTCATTGTGGGCTTCCAATCACTCTCACCCCTCCTGAGACTTCGTCTTGACCGAAATTGAGTAACCAAAGGAATCTCAAAATAAGAGCATTCCTTGGATGAGAGCTTAAAGATAGAGAGCGCTGCTAGGTAACCTTTAATGGTCCCCACCTGAAGACCCTTGTGGGCCAAAGAAAGCAAAAAAGGATAAAACATCCGGAGTTGAACACTGAAAAGGATTAACATTCTTTTCTCTACACCAGTCGCAGAACCTATTCCAACGGCAATGATACAGAGACTTTGTTGCTGGCTGCCTGGCCAAAAGCAACACCTCCATTACGTCACCCGGGAGGTCCCAATCCATGTATCTCAACCTTTCAAAAAGCATGCGTGAATGTTGAGTATTCACCTCTGGATGGAGAACCCAACCTCCCTCTCGTGAGAGAAGGTCCTCTCTTTGGGGAAGACGCATCGGAGGGCTGATGGACATTTCCAGAAGAAACATGTACCACAATCTCCTGGCCCAATCCGCAGCAACTAGGATCATGCAGGAACCGAACCGTCTTAACGTCTTGAGAACTTGAGGAATGATGGGGACTGGAGGAAACTTGTACAGTAGCAGGAATTCTCAATCCACCACAAACACGTCTCCTATAGTTCTTCTCTTGGAGGAAATTCCCTTGAGCAGTACTGCTTGCACTTCTGGTTGGTACCGGTCGCAAACAGATCCACCTGCGGGGTTCCCCAATGGGCGAAGACCTCTTGAAGGACTTCCTGAGATATTTCCCGCTCGTGGGAGTGTGTGCTCTGCCTGCTCAGAGCGTCCGCCGCCGTGTTCTCCTCTCTGGCCAGATGAACTACCATCAGGGAGATTCCTTCCTGAATTGCCCAGAACCAGAGCTGCATTACCTCTCTGCACAGTGGTAGTGTTGAGGTAATGCATGGCCAACGTGTTGTCTGTCATTATCAGGACATTCTTACCCCGTAAAGATGGCAGGAAAGCCTTCAGTGCTAGCCTGATTGCTCTCAGCTCCAAAGGTTTGATGTGAAGTTTGGACTCTGATGGAGACCAATGACCGACGATGGCCAGATCATTGGCATTAGCTCCCCACCCTGTGAGGGAAGTGTCCGTTACTACAGTTACCCCCACCCATGGCTGCCAAAAAGGCTCTCCGTTCATGAGGTTTTCCTCGCAGGCCCACCACAGAAGATCCTGTGAGATGCTGACTAGAACCTGAAGGTGATCAGACATATTGCCTGAGAATTGGGAACATTGAGTCCTGAACGCCCATTGAAGGGACCTCATTCTCAGATGGGCCTCTGACACCAGAAAAAATGCAGGATGCCATGAGGCCGAGCAACCTTAAGAATTCGAAGGCCGATAGGACTCTGGGCATTCCGAAATTTGGAAACCACCTGAGAATTTTCTGAGCCCTGACCTTGGCTGGCGAGCACTTCTCCAAAGTCGTGTCTAAAACAGCCCCGATGTACTGGAGCGGTTGGGAAGGTGTCATATGACACTTCTTGAAATTGAGCGAGAAGCCCAGTCTGTGAAGGGAGTGACAGGTAAAGTTGAGATGATCCAAGTCTTGTTCGGGAGAACGCACCCTGATCAGCTAATCGTCCAGGTCGGGGAATACTTGAATTCCCCCCCTCCTGAGATGCGCTGCCACTACATCTGTTTGGTGAATAACCTCGGGCAGAGGTCAACCCAAATGGCAGGACTCGAAACTGAAAGTGCGATCTGCCAACGGCAAACCTCTGGTATTTTCTGTGCTTGAGATGGATCGGCACATGAAAATAAGCATCCTGAAGGTCCAATGACACCAACCAAACCTGAAGATGGAGGGCCTGAAGAATCTGAGAAAGAGTGACCTTTTGTTCAAGTATCTCAAATCCAAGATGGGTCTCAGTCCACTGTCCTTTTTGGGAAGCAAACAATAAGCGGAGTATCAGCCCTTCTTCCTCTCTGCTACAGGCACTAGTTCTATAGCGCCTTTCTCTAGCAGGGTTAATATTACCTGCACAAGGAGCGGATCTGGAGCCCTCAAAGATTGTACTCCTGGTGTATTGTCATGAGGCTTCTGTAGTAAGGAAGGCAATTGTCATGATGCCTACTCCCGGGAAGCCAGTTCAGGACCAGCGTCCCCGAAAGCAGACATGTCCCCAGGGAGGGACCCAGCAACCCCTTATAGGGGCTCTTTGGACATTGTCCTGGCGCCTTTGGCGCCAGGCTCATAGAAGGCATCAGTCCTGGCACCATAGGCACCAGGCTCATTATGTGAGTGCTTGGATGGACTTACCTGATGCAGACCATGCTGCCGGATCCAGACCTCCTTGAGGTCTGAAAGGGACTATTTTACCTATGGGACTATTTTACCACTCGGGCGTGGCTGAGGAAGAATACTTACCTGGAACTACTTTGGGGGCTATTTAAACCACGCCCAGACAGCAGCGCACGCTTCGCGTTGTTCTGCATCTAGCAGCTGGACGCTCACCGTGTCTGCTCCTGCATCCTGACTCCAGCCACGCCCGCCTGCAACCTGGAACACCTGAAAAGGAAGGAAAGGAGAGAAAGGTGAATAATTGAACTTTACCTACCTCCATCCGGAGTTCGGAACCATCACTCCGACGATCCTGAGAAAAGACATTTTTAGAAGCGCATCGCATCGCTCGCTGCGGCGCCGCGTTCCACTCACCTTCAAGAGGCGCCCTCGGTCTCTTCAGCGACCATTGGCACCATCCGTCGCCTTTCAGCGCTTAAGGAGAAAAAGTGACAAAACAAAGGTGAGCGAAGGAACAGAATGAGGAAGGCCCGATTCCATTCCACCTTAAGACTTACCTGATTATTGTTGGGACAATCTTTCCTCACATCGGGTCGGCTCCGCTTCTTTGGCACTTCCGTACCCCGGCCGCTAAGGGGAAAAAGACACACGCATTAGTGGGTGAAAGCAAGATCACTAAGGGAACCATCCATCAAAAAGACTCACCAGAGTTTACCTTCGGCGAATCCATCCCTCAACGCGGATTCTTCATCCTGCATCTGAAATAGAGAAAAGGACAACGGACAATTAAGGCTTGAACTTTTGCAACTGAATACTTACGGCCTCATATCGGAAAAGTCAAGCAGAGTTGAATACTCACCAAACCCGAGATCCAGTGAAGTAACTGGAAATCAACACGCCCCTGCATCGGAAGCAGGATGGAGAGCTCGTCCTTTCAGACTCTAAGGTGAGACTCTACGGGGAATAGCGGAGGGGGTTCGAGGAGTGTGAGAGGGGGAAGGGGGGAATCCGACACATTATCCAGCAGACAGTTAATCCCCTTTTCCATCTACAGAAGGATTCTTCTACGGGCCAGACAGGCGAGGTTTGGGGGTCCAGTCCAGTCCGTCTTCCGAGTCCTGCGCATCACCTTAGAAGAGGTCATAGCAGTCCAGAACAGGTTGGCGCCTCCGTGGGAATCAGGTGAGCGTTACAGCAATACCCAGTGGGCTATTGTTCCCAGAGCCCAAGCACCCGAAGTAATGGCTGGCCATTCTACCAGATGCTATGACAGCCTGCCCCCCACCGGTGAGCTGTGACCGAAGGCCTCAGAGCGGTTTTGAAGTGGCAGTAGCAGAGCCTGATGGCAAAGAGGCTGCTGCTTAAGCGGCTTTGGCAACTCTAGCTGCTCTACCACGAGGAAACTTACGTTGGCCTCTTTGACTGGCCATTCCTCTCGCCCTTCCAAATGAGGAGTAGTAACGAAAGGATCTACCCCACCGCTAGTATGAAAAGGCTGAGGCTGCCTAACAGCAGTGCCTAAAGACTTGTTGGCTGTCTTGGAGGTCTGCAGCTTCTCAAGGCTCTAGTCAGCCTTGCTGTCAAAAAGGTGAGACCCATCAAATGGCATGTTCAGAGGTCTAGCCTGCACATCCGGTGCAAAAACATACTTCCGCAACCACGCAAATCTGCGTATTACGGTGCTCATAGCCATGGATCTGCTGACACCATCAGCAACATCCAACGCAGACTGAAGGGATTCACACATGGCTTCCTTGCCATCCTTAATAGATAGGAAACCTTCCCTTTCTTCCCCTTCGAGAATATGCTCAGCCACCATAGATACGCAATCCCACAGAGTGTATGAAAATCTTTCCAAGGCACAAGAGGAGTTGGCCGCCTTCAACGCCATACTCCCAGCTGCACAAATCGCTTGCTCGACCATCCATCCACGTGCTTATTGTCCCTATCTGGAGGGATGGTAGGGCATGCAGCCTTATTTGAGGTAGCCGTGGCTGCCTGGACCACCAGATTCTGACCAGAAAATACCACCCCTCTAGCAGCGACCCTGGCTATCGGTCATCTCACCCCACTCAGACTTGTTCACCGTCGGATTAGTCTCTGGGGTTTCCCCAATTCTTTGCCACCCGGTTCCGCAGAGCCACATGAAATGGCAATATGGGATCTGTAGGCGGACCCAGATCCAAAATGTCCGTAAGAGCATCCTGATCATAGTGGGCAGTAGGCCTGGCCCAGCCCAAATACTCCCACCACTCTCGACATAAGGCGTTGGTAAGAGTAATCGTCATACTCACCAGGGTCTGGTTTGCCGAACTCCAGCTCAGGAGAAGCGTCTATACCACTTGCATTATGCAAGGTATCACAAAGATCCTGCATCCTACTCTCATCCGAGAAGAGGCCTTCTGGCACATTGGGAGTATCAAACTGGAGACCAAAAGGAGCCTCACCTTCATCAGAGTGTTCCGCCTTTAAAAAGTATTTTTGGCAGAGGAGTACACCTTTTCTCAGGAATCACTGGCAGAGGCTTCGAAGTCGACAACTTGGACACCACCTTTATAGGAGGTTCTACAGTTGCCAAGGGCTGCGCTGGCAAATTTGACACCATCGACAACAGCATGAAAGGCTTGATCGGGGTGGACGATCCGACAGGCACTATCGACTGGCGTGGCTTTGATGGCCTTTGAAGCATTTTCACCCGGAAAGCTTCCCACTCCGCGGGCGTTGAATGTTTGGATGGGCAACTCACCCTCTGGGGGTGCCACCTGAAGACGTCAACGAGGAAGGCGACCGGCGGTGCCTTCTCCTCGAGTGCTTCGATGAGGCGGATGAGTGGCGGGAACCACTCCTGGACCTTTAACGCTTTGCCTTCTTCCTCTGAGAAGAGTCACCTCTCGACTCATCGGTCGAAGGCCCAGCAGGTCGGGACTTCTGGGGCTTGGACACCTTGCCTATCTTGATTTTCCCCTTTCTTTCCAGCAAGGCCTTTCCAGTCATCGAATGGCACTTGGATCACGTATCCGTGTCATGGCCCCCGCCGAGGCACCATAGACAGACGATGCAGATCTGTGATGGACATCTTTTATCTGCAGTCCCGGCATTTCTTGAACCCGGACTGAAGTGCCGCCAGAGTGGAAGATGAAGACATATCGAAGCCTACTTCACAGCAAATACTAGAAGGTACGAGGCGCGCTGAGTTTCACAAACCAAACAAGTTTGCGGAAAAACAGAACTGAGGCTACGGGCGGTGTGTGTGCTACTTATAACATCTAATGACGTCACCCTCGACAGAGGCTTTCGAGGGACATCAACCCGACACCAATGACGCAAGGCGCCCTATGCCGAAAAAATGTTCTAAGCAGATGAGCTGTGGACACTACATGTCAAAGATGAGGAACACGTTGGAGGGGACAATCCATTCTAATGTGCGTTTTATATAGCGCTACCTAGCTATGAAGCAATGAAATGCTGTATATCTCGTTGAAAGGACCACATGCGGTAAGTGGGGTAGGGGAAGTTGCATTATGTGATATGGCATGTTCAGGCTACAGAGAAGGGATTTGATGCAGGGGCGGAAGAATCCTAGGTGTCTCCTCAGTATTGCCTGCAGAGTAAGGTAATGAGTTATTTCCTGAACTTCAAGAGTGTTGGCGCTGTCCCGATTGCTACCATGATGGCATCCCAATAGGCATAGGAAGAAAAGGCACGTTTCCTGTGCCCCCCCCCCCCTGTGCTCTGGGTTTGTCTCTAGCATAGCGATGATTGGGCTCCTGGAGGCGTGAGACTGACCTGAGACGCAGAGTTATGTAGCTAGGTAGGCCGGTGTGTGAGCAGTGGTTGAATTGCAAGTAATGCAGGCACTCTTGGCGAGTATTCTGGCTAGGATATGAAGCCAGTGCAGCTCTCCAAGGATGGGAGCAACGTGGTCGAGTTTCTCTTCCCCACCCCCACCCCGCGTAATGAGTTAGGTGTACCGGCGACATTCTCTGTTGGCCAATTTCAATTGTTCAATTAATTTAACTTTAATGAAACCTCATGACAGGAGTGGTTTGTTACTATATTCATTTGAGGTCATAAAACAGTTAAGTGCCCCACCCCCTTCTACCCTCAAACCATGAGAGGGTCTATGGGCGGAGGGAAGGAACGTTCAGGCTTAACATTCAAACACCAGTTTGTTTGCAGCATTTTATGACAGACATGGGTACCATGCTGGCACATAAAAACAGAAGATTATTTGGAATGTGATGCTCCAAAAATTAGCCTGGGTGGCACAGGCCGTCTCAGTCAGCAAATAGGATCAGATTGGTCACTGAAAATCAGGGCCAGTAGCCACTAGCCAGTGCATGCGTGTGTAACCATCGCATTGAAGATTTTGGTCAAAGTCTCTGGGGGTGTCACAAAAGGGCCTTGGACTATAGTTGGATCTGTGTGTTGCTCACAAGTCATGATCCTGTATGGTTGCATGCTGCCTTGAATGGTTGCTGAAAGTTTTCCAAACTAACCGCAGGGCATTTCACAATAATAATGTGTATACATTCATCTGTACACGGCAAACACAGATTATTTTGTAGCAGGGAATTATATTTGTGGGCTTGTGACATACTCCCTGTTGAGTCCATGATCGCCACCCACCACCATTACTGGCAATATACTGCAATCCGCATGACTAGGGGGAGTCCACTTCCAAACTCCCCGGCTAGGAAAGCACAAGCAGGGGTAGAAAGAGAGGCACAGGTCTATACATTAATAGTGCAGACTCCCAAAGTATCAAACCATAATGTCCACTTCTGAACTGGATTCAACAATTCTGCCTCCAGAACCCACCTCAATGAACAGTACAACGTTGGAACCGTTTCAGTATATACATGGCAAGATTGGGGTTTCTTTTAGTACTTTAACATTCAATTAATTTTTGCCATTGGTGAAAATAAAATACCTATTTTTGTTTCTCTGAATCTGCTTAAATGGTCATATCAGGATGAAGTTCTAGATATGTCAGTCTTTTCCCAATATTTTATTTCATTTGGTCTTCAGGCAAAGTGATCAAGAGTGACAAGAGGGAAAGGGGTGGGTGCAGGGGGGGGTAGATGTGTGTGCGGGGGGGGGGCAAAAGAGGTGGGTGCGGGGGGGCAAAAGAGAAGGGTGCTGGGGGGTGAAGGAGGCGGGTGCTAGGGGGGTGCAAGAGGCGGGTGCTGGGAAGGTGCGAGATGGGTCCGCGGACGAGAGGCAAACCTTACAAACAAGGGGGAGCCTAGAGTGGGTGAAGGAATGAGCATGTGGCTAGTGAGAAGGTGGAAGGAAGCTAATGGCCCATATGTACAACCTTGTGAAGACTATGATGAAAAAAAGAGGGTGGGCACTAGAGCCAGGATGCAGAGACAGGGGGGTGGTGAGAGTTCTTGTGTAGAGGTATTTGGTTGGAAGAACACATTTTATCTGATCGGGCAGCTCCCTGTGCTGTTCTTTGTTTTTGTGGACTTTGTTTTTCACCCAGCCAGGCTTAATCCAAAGCATGATGAGTGCAGCTCTATTTCTTATGTGATCTTCCTTAAGATTCTTTCTTGAAGCACCCCTTAATCTCCCAAACATAATACCCTCCCTCAAACATGTGGCTAGCCTGATGTTGCATTTTTCACCTGTGCAACAATGGTTCCACAGGGTAAGGTCCATTATACCTGGCAGGCCCTTTTGCCTCCTCACCCCCACCCTCCTTCCCTCTATCCATCCAACCATCAAAATGGAGGGTGTGGTTTGCCTCGAAGACATCAGGGGTCACATTACTATGGACCAGGACTAGAGGCTGTAGTCAGCATGCGATCAGTTCGGACTCGAAGATGCCCGTCTGTGATAGTGTGGATGCAATCCTTTGTGTGAGAGACCATTCGAGAATGCCTGACTGCGCTTGGAGGAGAGGTCTGCTGTTGGCCGACCACTAATGTGTGAATAATGCTTGGGGAGTGTGAGGTTGGCATCATGGAAGGAGACGCACAACAGATTGAAAGTTGAACAAATCTTTATTAAAGAAGATGTCAGGATGGAATAAGGCCCAACTTGCCCTATACGAAGGTGGGATTTCCCTACCTAAAGAAACTAAGGAAAGTCTGTGTCAGAATGTTCAACTGAAAAGTGTATGTCCAAAACCTATGCTTGCCCTCACAACTAATACAAAACAATGTGCAGGGATGTCAACCATAAACTAAGTAGTGATTCAAAGTTCTGAGCGGTTTTCCAGCTCTGGCTTATTCTTCAGCTTCTCCCCCCCAACCTCCCAATGTCAATATGTTCAGCACAATGTAAAATTTACCTTCATGTAGACTTGAAGAAATCCAGTTTCACACTTCTGCAAGTATCAGGATGCCCTTCCCCAAGTTCAATACAGTTCCAGTGTAACAGTTCCAAAAAGCACCGATACTTAGGGTTTCCTTCACCCAGTTCAATGTTCAAAAATAACACTCAAAGTATCTAATACTCACCCATCTGATGTTTTCCTTCTTTCAGCACAGCAAACGTCCTTGTCATCTTTTAGGGGGTTACCTGGTCTTGGTGCAGTTTTAGACCACACGGTCCTACCATTACAGGTCACCCAACTAGTATCCTAGCATTTGCTTTCAATAGTTCTGATTCACCATATTGTATTATATTTATTTATAATGCGCACCTAACCCAGGGGTAGCCAGGCGCAAAGGCAGCAAGAGGGTTGCAAAACTTAGTTACATACAGTGGGGTGAGGTCCAGCTGCGGTTACAGTGCTGGACGTATCACGCCGAATAGGAACGGTAGAACATATACATTATAGGCAATACTATATACATATTTACATTCAATGAGGTAAGGAGCCACATGGTAGTGGCGCATCCGGGCATCGGAAGGTCGTTATGAGTCGAGAGTTTTGAGCCAGTGGATAGTCCTGGCTCTGAACTGGGGGTAGGGTAGGTCCTCCCTGCAGGTAGGAGGAAGGGAGTTCCAGAAGTGCACCGTTTTTACTGGAAAGCTGTTGCCTCCAGACATTGTACGTTTGAATATAGTAGTTCTCTGGTTTTGACACCGTTTCAGATCGCACATTCCACCCAATACAGGTCACACAAGCAGGAACTTCCAGGTTTCTTTCAGAGTTCAATATTTTGATCAACATACAGTTTAAGCCAGAGCCTCACAACTTTATCACATATGTTGTTTCTTAATCTGGATTCTGCTTTAGTCAAAGCTTCTTTTATTCAGGTAAGTAGTTCAGTTTGCCAAAGATGTTGCTTTAATTTATAAATTTGGAGTTCATTTCGATAAGTTACTTTCGCTTGTTTCTTTCACTTCGAGCTTTCAAAAAGGGTTACCATTGCTGAATTAAATGCCTCCTTACTCATCTCATTCAATGCCGTAAGTAAACAGATGCACTTGTTCTCGTTTCCTTTATTCATTTTTTCAATAAGGAGAGCTTTGTAGGTTTCATTCATTTCGGTATTCAATAAAGTTATTTGTGCTGATTTGGCTTGGTATTCAGTTAAGATAACTGTCATTCATTTCATTGTCCATATGTTGTAACTTCATTTGATTCCATACCCGCTACTGTATTCACAGGTCTTCGGAGTTCCTTCGTGAGTCAAGTGTCCTCAACACTTATCCGGGCATTGCTGATCCTCCACACGGCTTCTCTACATCTGCAGGAAAGCCTGCTTGTCGGGCACTTCTTGCAGCTCTCTCCGGCGATCGTGCTGAGCCTCGCAATGCGGTCCGACAGCTCTGGCCGTTTGCTTTTTCTCCAGGGGCTTCTCCGATCTGCACTATTCCTTCAGCAGGCTCTGCATGGACTCGGAAGGTGTTCCGACATCTTGGCTTCTTCCTGCTCTTGCACAGCTCCTTCTTCCACTGCTCATCTTTTCCAATGCTCCCTTTTCAGCCTCATAGTTCCACCTTTCATACACCTGTGGTACAATAATGGACTGCAGGTGTGCACCATCAATTACTATTGCCCGACTCTTTTGCACCCCAGTTCCCAAATGGTGAGAGGAGGTAATCTCTACTACGCTGTTGCTTCCTCTTCATCTCAGTACTTGAATGTGTTTTAAAGGGGGGATGCAGTGGAACACTTTTATAATGGCCCATGAAGGTCGGGGTGGAAATTAGATTGGTTATCATGAGGATAAGTAGGTTACCATGATGTGTTATAAAAGTATCTCCTCCCCATTCTTTCTCTTCCACTAACCTGTCTGATCAGGTCTTTTACCTTTCTCAGAAGCCAGGCAACCAGATGACCAATCTCTCAACCACTTCTGGGATAGGGGTTCCTTTCAGAAAGGAGGATGGAGAATACTGCATTTCACCTATAGGCATCTCACTTCTAATTCCCAAGGACCATTCTCCCTTGCTTGTCCGCCCACAAGGGCAGGATCCAAAAGTGATGGCCTTTCCCAGGCCACCTTCATAGGGGATCCAAAGGGAACAGACCCTCAGGTTTCTCACATGTGCGATTTGGTGCAGTGTTCACTGACTGCTTCCCAAGAGGAATAAAAGCAGATCCATGTTGTCCACTCACTTTATCAACAGCTGGATGTCAACCAGCACTCTGGAAGACCTGTTGCTCAAGGAAGGACTAATGCTCTGCACCACCATGCTCCAAAGAATCTGATGACAATGCTCTGCCTCACTGGAAAAACCAGAAGGAACCCACTGCTTTGTTAGTTTCCCCCTCATCCAGGGAGGACAATCAAAAATAAAAAAAATAAAAATCACAGCTCCTGCTCGTAGGCCTAGTCTCCCTGATGCTCCTGGCTGTGCCTGTATTGCTGGACCGAGAAGTGCCAGCAATGCCAAGGCTTTGAAGACTGCTGAACCAACCAGAGGGAGAAGGTCACTCACCTACTCTCTTCGCAGCGGCAGCCGAAAATGGCTGCCGTGGTGAATTTACTTTCAATTTCATGTCGGCGTGCGTCACGTGAAATTGAAGGTAATGCAATCCCCTCTCATAGCCCGGGGGTTGGATTACAGTTTTGTGCGATCCCTGCTGTGCAGGGATGGCACAAAACAGAGTGCCGAAAAGGACGAGGTATCTCGTCTTTGGCAACAGGGAGGTAATCCGAAGGACGAGATACTTCGCCCTTGGCACTAATAAGGTTAAACAGCGTGTCGTTGCACTTCCATCGTTTGTCGATCGGTACATTACGCCCTAAGTCAATGTTGACTGACTATCTCATGGTCTGACCATCCCACCACCTCAATCACAGCCTGTGTTATAAGGTGCTCCAAGTGATCTTCCATGAGTATGTAATCTATGCGAGAGTACGTTTGGTGTGGCGGGGAGTAGAATGTGTAGGTTTTTGTCTAGTGGGTGTACTGCCCTCCATGCGTCTATAAGGTGGTGTGATGTGATGCGATGCCGGAAAGTGTTAGTGGTCGGGGGTGGGAGGGCACCCAGACGGTACGATTTCCAATCTAGTGTAGGGTCAGTTATCGGATTAAAGTCTCCCCCACCTGATCAGGGGTCCTACTCTTTCCCCTTCCAAAGTAGCCATGAGTTCTTCAAAAAATGGTATTTGTTGGGTATTTGGAGCGTAGACTGCGCATAGCGTGACCGTTGTGGATCTGATGGTGCCTTGTACTATGAGGAACCTTCCCCCTTGGGTCTTTGCAGACACATGGTATTTGGAGTCTCAATGATGAACGATATAGAATGCTCACTCCCCCTTTCTTTTCGGGCCCTGAGGCCCATATAGTACCCGTAGGTTGCCCCCTTTTAAGTCACATTCCCCTGTCTGTTTAAATTTAGTTTCCTGGAGAAATAGAACAGAGATTTGCTTGTTTGAAAGTGCGTCTTAACATGGACCTTTTTTGCGGAGAGTTTAACCTCTTCACATTGAGGGACCCAATCCTGATAGCATCACCCCCCCCATCATTGCTTGTCTTTATGCCTGCTCCTAGTCGTTGAGTATACCATATGTGTCTTAGTAGTTTTTGCTTCTCTAGCCCGCCCAATACATTGGCAATGGTTGGCGTGTTATGGTCAGACCTGTGTGTTCCCTCTCCCATTTCCCCCCCCCTCCCCAGTGTAGGACAGAACAATGGAAAGAGTGAAAAGAGTGAGAAAAAGAGAAAACAAACACCCAGTAACTGCATAGATGCCCCGGGTGTACACACAAGACCACACAACGGGTGCTACCCCCTGAACCCTCCGAGCTTCCGCCCTTTCTCAACTATTCATCATACGCAAAATCTTAACGTCTACATTTTCTGGTGCCCAGCCTGACTACAGTTTCTGTGTGTCATATTGCCGTGTTTCCTTTCCCTTATATTTTTCGTTCATGGTGTGTCCAGTCTCTGGACCTTTTTGCCTCCTCGATATTTGCTTTTCTGCCGCACGTCATGTGGGTTTCGATGAAGATGGTACTTCCTCTCCTTCGATTGAGTTTGTTCCCGATTGCAGATGTTTAAGCACCCCATTAGCTTCTTCTCCAGAAGTCACCCTGTATTCCTCACCTTCGTTACTAAAGACCAGGGCAAATGGGGGATTCCATCTATATCTTACACCTTTCTCTCTCAGCCACAGGGTGAGGGGGCATCATGCTTCTCTCTGGTCCAGGGTGGCGGCTGAAAGATCTTGGAAAATTCTAACTTTTGAGTCATCGAAGTCTATTGCGTCCAGTTTTCTCGCTCTTCGGAGAAGGTCTACTTTATGCTTGTAATGATGGCATCTTGCGAAGATTGATTTTGGACCATCTGGGCGGCCGCCTGCTCAATGGACCCTCTCGAATTCCAGTGACAGTATAAGTGGGGAGGGGAGAATGGAGGCAATCAGATCTTTAACTCTCAATTCCAGTGATGCAGGTGTCTCGTTGGGATTCTCTTTAAGGCCTTAACCCAATATTTCCCCTCCGCTCCGCTCCTTGTTTTCAAGGTCGTCTACTTTTGCTTCT
The DNA here is from genome assembly GCF_040938575.1 of Ambystoma mexicanum. Taxonomy (NCBI): domain Eukaryota; kingdom Metazoa; phylum Chordata; class Amphibia; order Caudata; family Ambystomatidae; genus Ambystoma; species Ambystoma mexicanum. Next base: position 286,632,495 of record NC_090926.1, on the reverse strand, counting down.
AGGTCACGATTTCTCTGTTCAAGTTCTTGGAATCGACCCTCTGTTCTAATCTGTTATATCAGCTGATTGTTAGTAGTTTTCTAGAGCCTCTACTCTGTCCTCTACTTTATGTATTTTGTCTTGGAGCACACCGACTGTGGCCGTCATGCTCGTTCCGAATGCTCCGATTTGGCCGAATAGGAGACGGATGTCTGCTTTGGTTGATACCTCTCAATTTCCCCCTGGGATTGGGGGAGCAAGGGAGGAGTCCTGGGGCGTAGGAGAGGCCATGATTATGTTGCATCTGCCTAACTTCTGCAGTTTTTGTATAGTATTGTATAATATTGGGGCAACCTCGACATGCATGCGGCGGGTGCTTCCTGTGGTGTCTTTGGGGTGCGACGGCTGAGTTATCTGTGTGCTGGGTATATGCTCTTGCTTGCTTCCCTCTTCCTGAGATCCTCGATCTGTATTGTCCCGATAGGTCACCAAGGCAGCTTCGTGGGGTAGCTACTGTGGGTCTCTCCATGCGATTCCTGTGGAAGACCAGGTTTGTTTTTTCACCTCTGCAGTTGTTAGGTTATGGCTGGCTTTCTCCAGGGTGCTCAGTGAGGGTCTGGGCGGCAGTTAGACTGTCATTCTTCCTGTGTGTCTGAGGCACTGCGATACCTGGTATTCCGTGTGGGTCACTCGTTGGGTGAAACACATGCTGAGTGCCGGCCGGCTGTGTGACCTCCAAGTGTGCTGCGGTCTGTGATTCTAACCCCTATCTGTGGCCCGGTGGGGATGCAGGGGTGGAGACTTGATTCTATCGAGCTTGTGTGGGGTTCGCCCCTTTCCCTTTGGTGCTGGTGAGGGTGGATCGTCCACTAACTGGTTACTGCTCTGGCAGGCCTTAAGTGTCCGATCCCGTGTGGTGGTTTCGTTGTGACTGGAGTTCAAGTGCGGGGACCCCTGTTGACGACGCGGAGTTTCAGCATGGGTGGGTCACTGGGGAGAAAGGATGGCTGGCGAGTAGGGCGAGTGGTGGGGATGGTCCTTGCCTGCAGAATTTTTTGATAGCAAAAGGATGGTATTGGCAAGGAGGCGGCTCCTATGGGCGGCAGTAGGTTGGCAGGTGCCTCTGTTGGGCCCAGGGTCAAGGAGGATCCTCCCTCTCTCCTTACCTTAGTTGCCTCTGTAGGACACCGGAGTGGCCAGGGCGGTTGGGAGGCCCTTTGAGCGCTTCTCTGTCTCGGGGTTCACTTCAGGGCTCCCGTCCAGTGCAACACCTTACACTCCCATGCTCCGTTAATATTGGGGGCAATGGGGTGTGCCGCTTTATACCTTTATACCCCCTTTACCGCTGTCAGTGCGGGGCCAGGGGAGCCTCAGTCTAGGCGGGGGCTTCCCTCTCCTTGGTGTAATGTAATTGTGCAATGCTCTGGGAGCCGAGAGGGAGGAGAGGTATACTGGGCCGCTTTAACTGCTGACCTGCATTCGCCTGGGTAGCCGGAACCGGTGTTCGCATCTGGGGGGATGCCCTGGACCGTGGGCGCACACTTTCCAGGTCCTCCTGAATTGGGCCCGGGGAGCACTCCATTCTTTACTGCGGATGCTGCACGGACTTACGGGGGCGGAGGGAGCAGTCTCTGCAGCAGGCGCTGCCCGGGTTCATAAAAGTGAAAGGAATTGGCAGTGTCTGCAAGGGTCCGCTCCAGGGTTGGTCAATGTTGTCTAGTGTTGCTGTCTGATTTACAGCATTGTCTGTGGCTCGGGGAGCGCAATGACTGGGCTTTCTATGCTCTCGCTCCATGGAGCAGGACGCCCTCTACCGTCTCAAGGCGGTCACCGTGTTCCTGCATCGGAGGCCTCTTTGCGTGCGACCGGGGAGGGGGGGGGGGGTCGAAACACTCCTGTTGAGTTGGCGTTCGTAGTGAAGGTCAGTTTGGTTCCGGACCACACTTCTGTTAATTGATCTTGACCCTTTCTCCTTGGCCATTGACGAGTTTCAGTGGCGTGCGGGTCGGGCAAGCGTTGGAAATTCGCTGTTATGTCGAAGTTCACAGAGAGCTGGGTCTTCAGGCTTCCATGCTGCCTGCGCCCCCTGGTGGTCTCCTTATATGTTCTTTTGTGATCAAAAGAGCATTGTTTCTCCTGTATATACATACATAAAAGAAATACATGTTTATAAACTTGTAATTTAATAGATGTGGGCAGTCCTGCCAGAGAGATTTCCCATAATGTTTCCCCGAGTTGATAAGGCCATCAACCATTATAGATGCAAGATCATGTGGGATAAGTGGTAGGGAGAATTTCTATTTACTCAGGTGGAAACAGAAAGCTTTGTTTATATTCGAGGGACAAGAGTCATGAATGGGTCCATCGAAAGCTCAGTGCTCTGTACAGGATAGAAAAGTGTTCAATGGACTTACGAAAAACTGTTACAACTCATTTTAGTTGTTGCCACTTGCAACCAGATATTATAAAGAGAAGACTGTGTTCTAAAATAAAAGAATGCGTGAGAAAGTTGGAGACGCATACAATTAAACAACGATGTATGAGACGGATAATAAGACCACAAATGAGTTAGCCTGAGGGGACAAAGTCAGATCTAAAACAAGAGCGGAGGAACCCTGTGGGCGACCCGCAGGTTGTAGAAACATAATGGGTTCCATTTGGGTGAAAGGATTTAGGAACCAGCTCTGGCTTTAGCTGACAAGTTCTACTTTTTAAAGACATTCCAGTCACAAATGCTGGTCAACTTGTCAAAGTCTACTGGCAAGTCCAAAAGGAACAGTGACGTTTTCATGCCTATGTCTTCAGCATGAAGGACATTATCCCAGAAGGAGGGTAGAGCTACTTGGGCAACATGTCTTGGTTGGAATCCAAAATGGAATCGCTCTAGTAAGCTACATTTTAGAATGTGATTTTTGAGGTGGCCGGGATGCAAAGCTTTCTATTTAAAAGCTTGACGCAGAATGGCAGCCAGTGATCCAATAATCTTTTCTTAATTAGAAGGCAAATGTATTGAGCATGAGGGGGAAAACGAATGTAATCAATCATTAAAGACATTTAATTGAAAAGGGGCATACACTGACGTGGTACGAGCAACAGCAGAGAGATTAGAAGCAGAAGTGCACCCCGAAGGCTTAATATTCGAGTGCCATGAACTTACTCCATGGAGAGAGGTCAAATGTTCAGTCTGGGTACCTTGTGTAGTGGCGAGTCGACGAGTTGGAGCAAGCCAACATCCTTCAGTTTCCGAGAGGACTAAAATGAGGTCTGGGATCATACTCCTATTTCATTTATTATTTAGCTACTCTTCTGCTCTGCATTTTCTACTCTCCCCTTCCATGCACTTTTTCCCCCTCCTCCTGCACTAGCGCGTTCTCAATGTCACTTGGCCTAGTAAGATCGCTGTTGTGTGTTCTCCCCAGTTTCCCCTCCCTTGCCTAGTCGTGTTCTGAAACACCTGTGTACGAGCGCGATACAAATAAAATATCACATTACATCATACTCACAAAAATAGGATTGTTGCGCCGTTCGTGTGCTAGAAGTAATGTATGGTGGCTTAAGGCAACCTACATTTCTTGAGGGTCCCCTGTGCTGCAAGCTGTCTGAGGTGCTCATAAAAGTGGATAGGGAGCACAATTTGTAAATATTGTTAGTCACAACGCTGATCTCTAAATCATTTCAATGTTTTGTTCTTTTGCAAATACAAATAATGCTATTAGTTCATATGACCCCTAGCAATCCTAGCAATATTGCTGCATTTCCTGTAGCATTGTAGCTTATTCAATAAACCCTCTTGGTTCCTTTTGGGCATAATAACTACTTAGGTAGGCAGCTTTCTTAGTTGAAGGTCTTTTTAGAAGATGGACTTGCGAACGCTTTAACCTTTCATGCTGCACTGGGCTGCATTTCATCATCCATGTTTTTATCTTATGTGCATGTGAAGCTGGTTCTTTGAAGGAGAGGTACATATGTAGTTAATCCTGAGTATTGCAGAGGAGTGGGTTATGCTAGTAACATCGTGTGACTCTACAGTTAAGGTTTTCTAATAACAGTTGCACTTTATTGCTTGTAAATAGCTCTTCACAGTTCCACCCTTTTGTATTTCTTGGCACAGTAGAGGCTTGGTAGGTAGTCCAATGGTTCACTTACTGGAATGATGGGAAGGCTGTTTTTGACTTATGGCTATGGTGTTCCCTGTGATGATTTTGCTATGGCTGCGTTTTATAATTAATTCTTCAACTAATGTATAAACATATGGTTAGTTGACCACATTTTAGTTGCGTTTTTTTTGTCCATGCATTCTCCTTTGGTCCACCGAAGGTAGTTGCTGTGCTATCTTAATAAAAGTATTCCATTGGAAGAATAATTGTTACATACTAATATTTGCTTTGTATCCCGAGAAAGACATTGTGTGGAGGAAAACAATTGTCTTGGTTTATGAATTTGTGTTATGGAAAGAAACATTTACTTTACCAAGTGCAAGGACGCAGTGGATGGAAAAGATATGTTGTGTTGAACTGAACAGAACTTTGTTGAATCAGAACTTTTCTAAAGGTATTCATGAATTAATCCAGGGGTAGGGAGCCTAACCCTGGTCACAAACGGTACTTTCTGAAAACTACAAGTTTGAACGTTTGCACTGCTATCTTGAACTCAAGACGGCCAGTTATTCCTTGTACACTTTTGTTGTATTAGTGTGATGCAGGGACATCATTTAGGGGTCACCAGAGGTCGCAGTTGCGACCTCTGAAGTCTCCCTTGCGACCTCTAGAAAAAAAAGAAAAAAAGAAAACAAAGTTTTTTTTTTTGGTAATGTAAACTCATGGGCTGTGGCCAGCACCATGTGGCTCTTTAGTTCTGGAGTGGCTGGCTTTCTTGTTAAAGCCCCTTAAAAAAAAATAATCAGAAGAAAAGGAGTAACACAAGTCTAACACTTTCAGCACTGACCCTAAAAAAGAAAGATTAGGAATACCAAATAATGTGTCTTTCTGGAATTCGATACTATAATTGGTGAACTCATAAAAGGTTTATTTCAGGCACACTTCAGGAGGTGAGTCACTGATTTAGTCTGTTCTTAAATGCCTCAACTCAGCCTTTCATCCTTCTGCAGTCGATAAATGAGTACTAACACAGGTTGGGTAATATAGGGTGTATATTTTTCTATATAAAGCACTTAAGCGTAAGTGCTATATAATAACACATTATTATCATTTGGTCATGGACGTCCGCTTGCATTCACAGTAATTTGGTAATATGTGGCTATATACACTGATCTTAACGATACATATGGCGATCCATTCTTGTATGAAATGTACATCACATTATAGCGATATCGTAACCATATTTTCTGTAGTGTACAATGCTTTGTGATAGCACTTTCTGTTTTGTCAACGGGTGAAAGGTTGCGTTCCATCGCATCCCGCAATATCACTTCGGGGTGGGGTCAAATGACATCACTTCCTGTGATGTCACCAGGGGTCATGTGATGTCACTTCCACTACCGCTGGTATTTTGGTGAAATGACGTCCCTGGTGTGATGGTCAGAGACCTTTGGATAATAGGTCATCTTTCTTTAGCTTCCTAGGCAGGGTTGTTCTCGTTAGGCTAGGGAAAGAATGGTGTTATATACCAACCCCTTTTTATTTGAATAAATGGCAAACATTGAGAAAACTATACATTCGTGTCCATCTCGCATTTTCGACCCCTACAACTTCTTGCTTTGACTTTGCACCTTCTGGCCCCCACTCCAAATAGAACTATACACACTTCTAAGTCTTTCTGAAGGCTGCTACACGTATTCCTTGTAATACGGTGTAACACATTATTCTTGGATGTTGGATGTTACTGCCTTACTAATACGGCTCTCAGGGCACATTTCCTTTACTGCGCCGATCTGCTCCATAGCACGCACTACAGATTATTTGAGAGCGTACACTTCTTCAGTTTGGCAGATAAAAGGGGTGTGTTGCACCAAAGGGGCAGGGCCTGCTCGCTGCACACAAGGATACTGAGTGGCACTCTGGGCATGTATGCACCTGTGCAGGTCCAATTCCAACTGCTCTCACGCTAACCCACGGTGAGCTCCTCAAAAGGGTGGGGCCTGCATGGTCACTGCTGTGTGCCGGAAAAGGACATTCCAATTCAGCTGCCCCGCCCTATTGCTCTTCTACACCATGGGTGGCTACACACTGTCCTCTTCACATTCTGCCAGGACAGACTATTCACCTCTGGAAGCACTCACCAGCCACGCTCCACCGCCATGTGGCAGGGCTCCTCTCCAGGACCGCTCCTTGGTGTATTCTGGATCCCCACAGCTCCTACCCACGCCTGTCTCAGGGGCAGGCGCCAGCATATCTTCCCTTCTGGGGGGGGGGGGCACTTTTGCACCAGGGTAACATCACTGTCATGGCCACTGCCTTCTCCCGGGACAGCCCCCACGTGTGCCCTCGGCATGATGGATCTAATAGTTCTCCTCCTACCTGGGAACCCCCAGCAAGGGCCCCAGTATTTTGGCTCCAAAGCAGTCCCTAGAAAACATCCTCTCCTTTTGCTGCCTCTTCGCGCCCCCCCCTCCCACTCACTAACCAACTCGCACCTCCATATCTTGCCAATTTACACTATTCACACAATCAACCTTCACAAACCTAGCACACTAAGAGAAAATGCAGCTCAGATAATGGCCTAACAAAGTGAACAGAGAAAAGACGTTCTGAAAGATGAGCACTATTTGCAAAAGTATACTCTCTAATGGATCGGGCATCTTGCTTGCTGTCATGATAAAAAGGATTCCTGCTTAAAGTGCGAGGTGTGAACAAATGCGTGCACACCCAAGAACATTTTTCAATAGTGTGAAAGTGAATTTCGGATTGCAATAATTTTTATGGCCTGTTTTCATCTTTTAAAAACATAAAATAACTGCAATACACACCTTTCTTCAACATTTATCTCAGTATCTAAGAACATGCAGAAAATGCACAGGAAAATCAGAACTGTACACAGGTGAAAATACAAGGCCCAGAGCTTTGGAGTGCATGAACATCAAACAGAATTCAATAGCCCTAAAGAGAAATATTTATGGCTCAAAAACATAAAATTCCACTTGTATTGCACAAACCTGTAATGTGGCAATAAGACTCTCGGGGGTGGGCCAATACCGCCCCAATTAATGCCCCCGGGGACTTTGTTACAGGTCCGAGCACAGCGAGGGCCTTAACGAAGCCCCGGGGGCATTACCGTGGGCGGTTTTGGCCTGCTGCCGAGGGTCTTATTGCCATTAGTACCCCGGCCCGTTAGACCTGGGCACTAATAGCATTTTTTTCTGTTTTGAAACAGAAAAAAAAGTGAAAAAAACGGCCGCCGGGAAAGGGAAAACGTAGTCCGTTTTCCCTTTCCATGGCACTCATCGGGAGCGGACGCGCTGGGAACAGAAGTGTTTAAAGCGCGTTCGCTCCCAAAACAAGAAAAAAGAAGGTAAGTGGGGTTGGAGGGCTGAAGGGAGCGGAGGGGAAGAAAAAAATAAAGACAAAAAAAAAAAAAGTCTCACCCGAGTCCCCGGCAGGGGACAAAGGCAGCCTCCAGACATGGGGAGGCTTGGAGCAGGGATTGCCCCGTTTTGAGCCTCCTCATTGGCTGAGGGGCTGCCAGGCCCCTCGCCAGGAACAGAGCACCCGGCATGCGCAGGACGCACCAGCGTACAAGGGAATACCATGTGGTATGGCTTGCAAGAGAGACAATCCACATGTTGTATTCCCGGTGCACTGCGCGCACCAGGTACTAATGTGTCTTAAATGATTGTATTTAGCATAGGTTTCAGAAACAGTATCATTTAATGTCCCATTTTGTTTCACTTGCATCAAATGCATTTCACTTAAGGTAATGCTGTGGTGTATTTGTATTGTATTTGGGGGGGGGAATCTTGAAACTGTCTGGGAGTTCACCACGCTCCAACTGACCCAATTTAGGTATCCAAACAGGACACCTGCTCATGAGATACACTTAGTGTTGTATTCAAGGGAGATTTCTCTACTTTAATCCACTTTCAACTGGTGTCTAGCTAATGCGCCAGACGATTTACTCCAAGAAAATAAGCACAGATGAGCTTTCGATGTCAGTAAAATGGAAAAAAGCACATTTCCGATGTATCTTATTTATTTGTGATTTAACCCAATATAATAAAAATACCAATATAAAATTTTCAGCTATCCATGGCGCCATCTTGTGGCCAAAGTGGAGGTAAAGTTCTTTGAGTGTACATTTTAATCAAATATGTAATCGTAAAAAAAAAAAAAAAAAAAAAATCAGCTCTGATGCAAGCTCCGATCGACACAAGACCTGTTGCGAACCTAAGATGCAAAATATACATCTTTTCACCAAACGAAATCCTTGGGGGTTATCATGAAATGAGTCGGAGAAAATGGGACAAACACGTATCTCCTGAAATATGTAACACACACAATGTTTCGCACATGTAATCGTTCACACCGATCTACAGATTACAGCGATATTGATTTTATTAACCTCACACATGCACATAACAAATTAAGGCATAAAAACGAAATTGCCACTTTCAGTTGAAGCAAATTTGCCCTCACATTTGCGTCATCGGACTGGTAAAAACCACCCCTATTCACGACGCTGGGGAAGAGTCAAAAGAGATGATTGTAGGCACACAGAACATAGGGAGTATCATTCATTAATATTGGGAGAGGAGCATAGATGATGATCTGGATGTAACTGCAGAGGGGTGACCACAGAGTGAGGAGAATCCACCTGGATGGCTGATCCCCATGCAGACTGGATACAGAAGCAATTGAAAAAGGGATGACCAGTCAGCTTGGAAACTGGATTCCATTCAACTGACAATTATGAGAGTTTTCTGATGTAGTGATTCCAGACTGACTGGTTCCTGCCGATTCTCCAAGAAATGAAAAGCCACATTTCAAAAGTTTGTAGAACCCGGAGAAACCCCAGATTATTCCCAGGAGTTTACCACATATCATTTTAGGGACAGAGAGTGGGGTAGAAGGGAATGCTAAAGTGGCAAAGCTACACATCCAGTCCTAAGATTGTGCCTTGTCTCTCCCAGTTATATTTAGTACCAAGTAAGAAGGAATTTGCCCAATGTATTATAAATTGAGAGGGGATATTTAAAACAATGCATTTTGGTGCCACTTAAATGCAGAATGGCTTTTGTAAAATGAAACACCATTTAAAATAGAATCTATCTTAAGCCGGTATAGAATCCTTTGGGCCATAGCGTATTCGTGACACAATATTGTACAAGTTGATATCCTGCAGAATTGCTGTCGAGGGAGGCCTAGCCATAAATTCGATGTTTGCACTATTCTTAAGGGATACAAATCATTCTCTATACTTCTTCCTGTTGCGCAAAGTGTTAAACCCATGCAGTACCTTATCTTTGAATGCACACACTGTTATATGTGTATGGAAAAGGGGTTTTAACATAGTACATTTTACTGGAGAAGATTACATCTTCAGTCTAAAAATACACAGACTGAAAAATAGACACATTAAAAGCCAAATATATATATATATATATATATATATATATATATATATATATATATATATATCTATATATATATCTATCTCTCAGGTTTAGTTTAAAGCTGCACACACCCAGGTGTATGTAAATCTACACACGCAGACCTGTATATTGAACGTTACCTACTGTGATGAATCACAGTATTCAGTCACTTCTCCCCAGGGGAGAGCCTTTTCCTGTGAGGCTAGGGAGGTGAGCCCACTACGTTATATCCCCTGTAGTGGTAGAGGCAAGTGGGACCTCACTGGGAGAGACCCCCTTCCCTTGGGGACATGGACTCCCATTCCGATGGGAAACTCCCCAACCATCCCACCTACAGCCCATCAGTAATAACACCTACCAGAAGAAAACATGAAGAACAAGCTGCAATTTGTTATTGTCATGGAGAACCCTTGATTAAACCTTAAAATATACTTGTGTTACTTACATTTAAAAAAAAAACACTGGAGGCGTACAGAGTACAAAACAAAACAGAAGGACTTTGGTGCTCTGCTGGGAAAGTCCCACAGCAGCGTCATAAATTTGATAGGAGAAGACATGGAAAGGAGAGAAGCCCAGGAGATTCAAATCAGCTGTGAGGGCGGAGCTGAAGGAGACTGGGACGCACAGCTTCAGATGCTAGAGGAAGTTGGTTTGAGAGTCCAGACATCTTACACTCAGGAAAACCTGAAGTACGAGAAGCTGAAGGACTAACAGTGTCCAAGGTGTAACTAAGTTAGAGGTGGTGGCATGACTAAAGACTGGTGGACTTGGGAGTCTCTAAACAACACAAAGGCCACTTACCTAAAGGCCAGATGGAGCGTGCCGAGCAAAGATGAAACAGAGCAGAAAAGCCAACCCGACGATCATTGAAGAAAGCCCCAATGCGAACCCCGAGAAGGAAGATTAATGGGGAGAGTGAGAGATCCGGGTGGGGGGGCCAGAAATAATGAATGGAACATACATACTCGTCCCAGTAGGACCAAGTATGGGAAGTATATAATAAGAGGGACAATCGTTACTGGAAGACTCATACTTGTCCCAGTAAGAAGCAAGTGTTGGAGAAGAGTGAGAATCATTACTGGCACTCTCATACTCGTCCAAGTAAAGACCAAATAGTGGAAAAGAGTGCAACTCATTACTGGAACCCTCATACTCTTCCCAGAAAAGACCAAGTGTTGGAAATACGTAAGAGTGAAAGCTACAATTGGAACAGTTCCATTTGTCCTAGTCAAGAAAAGGATTGGACATTGAGCAGAGACAAACCTGATGTTTTAATTAAAAGAGAATTGCCCCAAGAAAAAGGGGGGATAGAAACAAATAAGCACAAGAGCAAAGAATAGAACAGATAGGGAGTAGCAACGTGTAAAAGACACTGTTGAAAAATTGAAGCCCCCAATATCTGAACAATACGACTTGATAAAAGTAGTTACAAAGGACTACCTATGAATACTTTATTAAAGTGAACTTGCTGAGAAGCAGCCCACAGGAGATGGGAGTCATTCTCCTGTGACTTAATAGTTTATATAGTGGCAGGGACAGGATGGATTAGTTTGGACAGTCATCTTCCTTTTGGACTCACTGACAAATGACTAGCACCAAGGAGTGCACAGACGAGTGTTGTGTAGCTGTGGACGCTGGACTTCCTGTTGGCCCGATTTTCGCTTCCTAGACTTAAGCCTGCAGCTATAACTGGGAACAACCACTGTATTGCTCCCCAGACACTGCAAAAAGATACATGTGGACTAACAGTAATAATTCACTTTATTTTCTTTAGAGTTATGCCTTTACTGGGACCACTTGCTGAAGCCAATACTTTAGCTTCCATTGGCCACTTCCCCCCGACCTGCCAAAACTCTTCAAATACTGTAGATCGCGCACACACCAAGTGCACTGACGAGTGCTGTATGGCCGTTTGGCAGCTGGGTGGCAAAAGCATATGGGTATTGTCTTACTCTCACAAATTCAGATACGGCAAAGAGCTGCTGTACAGAGCATAAATTAGGTGCGTCCAGAGCCAATTTGCTTCACAGTTATAGTGAAGTTAAAGAGATGCCTGGCCAAGCTTTACTTTTGAGTGGGTTGTGAGAGACAAAATATATATGCCATAGCAGCAGCATGTTAAAGATGATTTTATATTCCTATGTCAAGGGCAGTGTGAATGCCTGAGCATACCTGTGTGATGTTAACTCATTGATATTGTAAAGTTTCTATTTATGTTTTTTTAATGAAATATTCAATACTAACATGGATTTTAACTAGGTACGATTTTATGAACATTTGATTGCCTGGGAGCGATATTTAAAAATGTATCTCCGGACAATGCTGGCAATTTATTATAATTTTTTTTTAAATACCATTTAGAAGTGCAGAGAAAACTGCATGTAGCCAATCTCGTTCAGTTGATGAGGTGAACAAAAGAACCATGAAACAATAACTTACCCCAAACTAAAGAATATGAGACAGAGTTGGGGATTAGGGAGGCAGTTCTGGAGAAAAGAGGCCACCCCACTACGGGGCAAAACAAATATCACTACATTCCTAAAACCTGTTAATACATTTTCACCCTTCAAAAATTATGCCTCACGATCCTATGCCTAATGATTGTCAGAATACAGATGAAATCTCGGATACTGATCAGATAGAAAATGACTATTAAACATGTCGCTTAATTTAAGGGATAAAGCCACTGAAGACCGCATTAATGACAACATTATTCAAACTCTGGGATTAATGGATGATATCCCACAAACAAATTTGGAGAGATCACCGGACCTTGTCGGAATTGCTTCTATAGCATATGCTTCGTCGCCCACGGGTAACAAATCTCTCTCTTCCTCAGGTTCTTTAGAAGATTAGGTTTTCTATGAACCTGAACACCTTAAGATCCTACAGGCCCTCTTTAAGTTATGCAATACAATGTTCCAAGAACAAAAAATAAATAAGAGGGCCTGACTATGTTGGTTGACGTAGTCTTATGTAATACTGATGGCAACACTATGAATATAGCATTTGAGGAGGGGTGCACCAGAAATAGTAGTCAGCTTAATACCCATAGATCCACCGTGGTCCAGGAAGATTGTGTACTTAATGTGGAAGATTCTATCCTCACTATGCATAACAGTGATGGTGTAGTCTCCATACAGCATGAAGATAATTCAATTTCTCATGTGGAGGTGACAGATTCGTCACCCAGAAAGAATGACAGCGGTCCCTCTGAAACCAAAAGTAGGAAATGTAAATTTAAAAAGAAACATTTAAACATAAGCAACAAAAGGAACTCTGGAACAAATAAAATAAATTGATGGCACTTGCTGAACCATCATCAGAAGAGTTAGCCGTGTTGAATCAGCATATGCTTGAAGATAGTGTAGAGGAGGTGCTAGACCCCCACTGACCCCCCCAGCCCCTGCCAATCCCCCCCCCCTCCAAGCTGGGTGCAGATGGCATGGTGGGCTGATCGGTGGTTCCAGTATTGCTAAAATACGAACTATAGTGCTTTTTGAAGATCAAGAGTGCATATAGGGCAACATATGTTTGGGGTCAGAATGACCCAGGAGATGGAGGGTGTGTCGGGTATTACACGTACATCATGAATATCTCAAAATGCAATCTGAAAACTGGATAGAGAAAGAGTTATTCTCAAAGTAAAGTGGTTTACCGTTTGGTAGCCGAACATCTAGGCTGAACAGACAGATATTTTCTAAGATGTATGCCAAAATACAAAATGGTGTCTTGGGGACCAGATGACAAAATCCTTTACTCATGTAGATAGTTTTCTACTACAGTAGTTCACTGTAGATCAGCATCACTGGGATTGGTATTTTTCAGAATTTCTTGGCAAGAAAAGCAAACAATGATTGATAGACCATGATTGATAGTAAATCAGATAAAGAGCATGGGAAGGCTATCATTTAGGCAGAACAGCTGCTTACGTGGCATATAATAAGATTAGCTCATGGAGATTTTCACAGTACTACCTGCCAAGTAGATTAGGAAGGCCTCGAGAATCAGATAAGGGCTGGTTCTTGCAGGAATTAAAGGATAATTAATTAGGTCCGGCTGGATCTCACACAAGCTTATCAGATTATGCGTCAGTCAACTAATGCTTGCCAAAATGAGCTAATGTGGGCTTTGTGAGTGACAGTTAAGCCAAACAATCAAAAACCAGGAGGGCTTATATTCTAGTTAAGAGATCCAATGAGCAATGTAGCCTGAATTTGCATTAAACATTAGGTCACTGAAATAGTCCTATATAAGCAAGATGATTGTAGCAGCTCAAGGTGCCGTTTCCAATGTGTTCTGAACCTGTAACAAAGATGGGTGTGAAATCTATGCAGGCGTCTGTTCCTTTATCTGTGTCCAAGTCTCCAGTGCCTGAGTCTGCAGATGTCAAAGCTGGGGATGCAGAGGGTCCCCCCTTGCAATAGAGCTAACAAACAGCAACGTGGTGGAAGAATACAGATTAGCAATAAAAAGGTACGGCACAAGATCCCATGGAATCATGGTTAACTAAAACCACTCAGACTATGGAGGGCAAGAATAGTGTAATATTTGCACAGTGCCATGAAAACACAGGAACGGAGGAGGCATGAGGATGAGGAGGAAATTGATTTTAGAGAGAGTGGGAAGACACCCAAAGAGAGACTCCTGAAAGTTGTACAACTACATAGAGAGATGAATATGTTTATTAAAATGACTGATACTTTCACCACGTCAAATGGTCCTTTTTTTAATAGGCAAAACACATTGGAGCTCATCCACCAAGTCCCAGATTTAAAGATAATAACTAGTAAGGACTTGGTGTTGAGATGGATTTCTAAACTATGACCTGGTGGGCAGAGGTTTAGGAGCCACCCTAATATAGTAGAACAGGGGAACCTTCCGGACAAGCCAGACCAATCAAGGTAGCTTCACGGGCGGTCAAGACTAGGTCTCAGGAGAGGTGAGTGATCGGAAGCCCACAAAATAACGAGACAGAATAATATATATATATATATATATATATATATATATATATATACATACATACATACACATACATACACACACACAATTATAAGCCTAATAATCAAACACGAATAACCACAGTAATAGAGAAATAGTTCCCACACAAGCGTATCACTATTTAACACACAATCACTTTTAGCATAATGCAAAATGGGGGAAAACACATCCACAACCTGTAACAGAAATGGGGTTAACAACTATTGCATTGGGCAGACTTCTATACCCTAACTTAACCAGTACAACCCTATGAAGTGGGGGCCCTTGTGCTCAAAAGTACAGCTGTGCATTTATAATGCGCCATCGTGCAGAAGTATCAAAAACGGCACCTCTTCCAGGGACTGTAGCAGTTCAGGAAGGGGCTTGAGGTGATGAAGGATAAAGTCCTAATATTCAAGGAGGGTCTGCCCCTTGCAGGAATAGCTACTTTTGAGGTTAGGTAATAGCTAGGGAGCGCTGTCACGACCCTCGCCCAAATCCCCCTCTGGCAAACCCATTGGCCAGGTGGAGTCAGGACTCGGGCCTCTAGAGCCTGGCATCCTCTTCAAAAGCCCTCATGGGGCCAGTCCTGGTGCCTATGGCGCCAGGCTCATACACCATGAATAAACAATGTGCTTGGGAACTACTTAATTATTGTCAGCCAACATGGAGGCATCCACATAGCTTGGTTCCTAAGAACCAAGCTATGTGGTCTAGTGTTTTGGGTGTGGTAGCCTAGGCACTACTTTTCCTAGACTATTTTATTGGGGCTATTTAAACCACACCAGAGCAAGACAACACGCTTTGCGTTACTTTGCAGCTTGCAACATGACACTCACCGTGTCCAGCTATTCCCTCGAACCTCGGAGAAGCAGAACCTGCAAGGAGATAAAAGC
Source organism: Ambystoma mexicanum (assembly GCF_040938575.1). Classification (NCBI taxonomy): domain Eukaryota; kingdom Metazoa; phylum Chordata; class Amphibia; order Caudata; family Ambystomatidae; genus Ambystoma; species Ambystoma mexicanum. The sequence goes on along the minus strand of NC_090926.1, from coordinate 286,617,093 downwards.
AACATTAGCAGTCTTCATCTTTCAACACTCGCAGCTACTGAGAACAGCTTCCTCAAATCTGCACGCTTCCCGGACAGAACAACCTGAAAGAGGAAGGTAGAGGCAACATTAAAGAAAGCAGTAGAGACATTTACAAATTACGAACTGCTCAAAAGGCTTACCTGGCTGGTCGCCTCTCGGCTGGCACCACTCCGGACATTCCACTCGCGCTGAAGAACACCAGGACCTACAAGGAAGGAAAACACAGGTTAGCAAAGGCAAGACTTTGCAGCGCTGCGCATAGCGCTTACTTACCGTATCATAGCGCTCTTAACGCGCCAACATTTACCAGCGGGGCTCAACCAAGCCAGTTCGCCGCACTGAAGCACCGCATACCTAAGGGAGAAAAAGAGACATTTTAAACAAAGAAAGGCATGCAGGATAGCAACAAAACTAAAGAACAATAAAGACCTACCTGAACAATATGAAACGGGCCGCCGTCAGTGAAGTAACTGGACCGCACTCACCCATGAAAGACAACGTGCCCCTGCAAAGAAGGCAGGACGGAGAGCACGCCTCATTCTACCACGAGGCAGAACTTTCCCCGCACACCACATCAGGGCAAAGCTGAGAAGCATACCAGCGAGTAACCTGGCTGGGTGGCGTCCCTGTGGATACCAGTTGAGCTTAACAGCGAAGGCTATCCCAGGCAAAGTGAGGATCTTTAAGGAATCCTCATGCATAAAAGTACAATGGATGTGCCAGGGGCCACTGGTGAGTTAAGCAAGTACTCACCAGCCTTTGGCATGCTCGGACCCAACTTTGCCAGTTTAGTCGAGGTCGCTGGTAGGTTCAAACCCTGCCATTGCTAGTCGTTCCAGCTCTCAGGGGCTGCGGCACAGGACGGTCGTCCGTGACAGGACAGTAGGCTTTACTCCACTCACAAAGGGAGGACAAAGTCAATTCTGGTACAGGACGACTCCGGGCTCAGGGGAGCAGGCAGGTAAGACACCCACAGCAATCGTCACCACAGGGTATTGACACAGAATGCACAGGTGTGCAGCATGACGCACGCTCCTAATTCACGACCTAGAGTAGCTAGACCCTTGTAATTTGGTGGGAGAGGGCCGAGGTCAAAAGAGAAGAGAACATGGGGACACCAGTTGTCTGCAACCCCAGTCACACCTGGCTAATTAAATAATCAAACACAACAAAAGGAGGACCAAGATAAAGTGCATCTATGTAGGGAACACAAGAGGGCCAGATCGTCTACCAATACTATAAAATATCTACAAGGAAAAATGTAATTCTCATCCAGTCGCTAATCTCAAAACTCAGAATTGTTATAAAATCCATACCGTTTACAATATAAGTCAATATAACATATTGCAAATTATATTGATACAACAGTACAGTTTAAAATAATAATCCAAATAAAATAAGTAATATTTGAACAAATTTCAAAAAAACTCAAATAATTTAGTGAAGTGCACACCAGACAAAACTACACTCAAACAAAATTAAACAATAAATGCATGTAAACACATCATACTTAGACAAGTGTACAAATCAAAAATGAAAAAATAAAAAATGACCAACTGCCCACAAAATGTGACAAACAAAATAACTATTCTAATAATCTGGCAAAGTTGTAATAACTAACCAACAGTGTCTAGCTAGTGTATAGCCTGGTCATAATAAATAAGACCCATAAGATCCCAACATGTTTCTTTCCATTACACCAAAGTCTTTAATGGCTTGGAAATTCTTCAGGGGTATAATTATGTTCGTAATCTTGCTGGTATGTACTTTCTAAAAAGCATTCAGTGGTTGAATCGTGCTCCTTGGATTCACCTACACATGAAGATGCACATAATTAATGAACTAGTATAAATAATAGTTCAAACTGTTAAACGAGAGAGCCAAGGACCACAAGCTACTGATTCCACAAGTTTTGAGTCGGAATTCGGGACGGCGGTGCTCCTGTGCGATATCCAGGGGTAGAGCTGGTCAGTTCATTGGACGACGCAGGAACACTTCCAAGAAGGCTCTTATGAGGAAATCAGGAGATATAGAGAGTAGTTGTTCCCACTACTCCGAAGGGTTCAAGCGCCCTTGCAGGCCTTTGAAGATTGATTACCATGCAGGGGTCAGACGGGACAGCAGCAGGCTCAGGGTGGCAAACCTGCCAGCACATCCAGCGGGTCCACAGGGCTGCTTCGGCTTACAGGATACTAGGCTCCTTTCTTAGTTCATTGTGAAACACGGTAGATCGACATGTAATGGATGCAGAACCCCTTCTCTTATACAAAGTGCGAGCCATACTCAGATTTGGACGGACAGCCAATGGAAGATCTGCTCTCTTGCATGCAAAACAGACATGGTCCAATCGTGGCCCACGGTGGTCTTAGTCATTCAGGCACACCAGACAGCCTGGCACCAGTAGTGTGGATTGGGATCAGACAGTCCCAACCCTCTTCCTGGGTGCTAGCACACGTGACATGCAGGAGCCCACGAAAGAGGATTTTTGTGGGAGGCTGCATGCCCAATAAGGATGTTCCAGGCCAGTTCGACCTTGGGGGAATGTTAAGGGACAAGATGGCCAAAGGACAGAAACGATTTTGTGGCACAGACATTTTCGGCATTTGCCACTGTCAGGGACCAAATGCGGTATGGTACGATTAAAAAGAAGTCAAAATACCAGTAAAGTAAACTGCTGTCACCAGTTCTTCATAAGCCTACTTGTCTCACCACCAGAAATTCCTTAGTGTGTCAGAGGCTGCTTATTTTAAGTGTATAATCCTCCAGATAATACATGGACCCTCAGGAGTTGTAGATGGGTTAGAAAATATTGGACCTGGGATAACCCTGAGGCGCTATTTTTAATCTTAGGTGATTTGAGTGAACAACGATTTAACAAATGCCCTAAACAAGGTATTGAAAGTATTACAACGTCCACCAACCAACGGGGCACAACGATTATTCATTATATTGAGGAGAAAAACATCTCCTGTGAACCGTGGTTAGCATTTATTCCATTAATCGATTATATCAATTGTATACAAAGGTGGGCACCCTTTGCTCCATGCCTTTCACATGGTCTGCTGGGAATAGAACTTCATGGCTTGATTACATATTTTTCCTGGTGTCATTGTGGCAATTGGTGGACGTTTTGCTTCTTATTTCAACAAGACTTAGTTACCACGTTGCTAAAAAATTCAGTTTTGAATTCACCACTAATATTCAAGAAAAAATGATAGGTCAGACTATAATCAATACAGCAGGAAATAGAATAGATTGGACAGTCAATCTAAATAAATCTACGCTCCGCCTTGATACTATAATTATCATGGTATAATAAGGGCAAAGGAATTTGAACGGATATCAAACGCAGTTAAACAACATGTACTAACTAAAAAAACATATCTAAAAGCTCTTCCGCAGAGAAAACATTTGACATAATAGCTAAAGAAAAACGTGCCCTCTATAAAGAAAGAAGATTGAAAATTTAGGAGAGACATTACTTCTAGGGAAGATTACCAACCTTAAGACCAGATACAAAAACTTTCTCAAGAGACAAGGCTTCTAAATATTCTAAAAGGTGGTTTTTAATGTGTGATATGCTAAGAAACACTGACTTCCACCGATTTTGGAAAGTATACCAAAACCACATGCTTATTCAGGATGTGGGGGAAAAATAGATTAATTGTATTACAGTGCATACCTGGAAATCACATATTGGGGAATTACTCCCCCCACCAACTGATTACCAAATAATCAATGAGAAAATGTCACTATGGGATATTTAGGACATAGAAAGGATAATTGTGAATCTAAAATCTTCTAGAGCACCAAGTCCCAATGGGATTCCGAATCTTGTGTATAAAGGAAATCCAGCTTTTTGGGCTAAGACCATGGGATATATATACACACTACCATCATAATCATAGGTATTATACTCACGAGCTGGAAAGCCTCAATTTTAATACCAATATTAAAAAAGGGGGCCAGAGAGAATCCATCAAACTGCAGGCTTTTGGCCATGATGGATGTGTGCTCAAATATTTTCTCAAAACTATTATTGGAATTGAACGACTGGATGAAAAGAAATCGGTTCTCCAATCAACAGTCTGGTTTTCGACAAGGTATGGGCGCTTCCACTAATCTCTGGGCACTAGCATATCTAATCTGGGAAAGCTTGAAAACTACAGAAGGTGCCTTATAAATATGTTTTATTGACTATAGGGGTGTGTTTGATACGGTGGACCACAATCTTTTGTGGTCTAAACTGAGGGAGTGGAATATAAACCCTATGTTACTTTACTTTATAAGGGAGCTAGTCACCAATACAAAAATTCAGATTAGGTTAGATAAGGGGGGTTTCTCCAAGTGATAGTTTAGATACCAATTTTGGATTTCAAAAAAGGTTGCCCACTTGCTCCAACTTTATATAATCTGTATGTCACAGATATGGGCATCGTTTTGGATAATTCATAACTTCCCTCCCAAGATCAGTAAACAAAAAACTGCTTGGTTGGCATATGCCGACACCCTATTACTGGATAAGACACAGATAGGTCTACAAAGAAGCATAGATGGCTTTTGTGATTATTAAGTTTAATAACATAGTTAACTTCACTGTGTGCTTACCATTCAACAATATCATTGTCGTTGGGCTGTTGCATCACGGGTGAACTAAGGTATCCCCAAAACCTATTAGAAAAGATAATTAAAAAATGGGTCCCCCTCCTAGTGGGCACCAGCCCCCTTAAGTCACAGAACTTCAATGATTATGAATTCTTGATTGGGCATTTTATTTTGAGTTTCTTTTTAACAACAAGTTATATGCCCTTTTGTTGACAGCGCTTTTTGAATGGGGCGTTCCCCCCACTCCCTCCTTTTTTAAAAACATTAAAACACATTTTTACTAAACTAAACACTTTACCATTTAAAAAATGCATTCAATGTTTTTTTTCAATGCATTATTTTCAGTGGTATGGTCCGTCGATGCTTTGGATTCGACGCAATGACCGGATACCGTTTGAATAGTTCATTATTCCATCCTTGCAATGCCCCTGTTTTGTGGAAGGGCAATATGGCGCATCCTTGCGCCCGTCCCACTGTTCATCACGTGACGGACGCGGAACAGATCATTACAAAAGGACCAAAAGAGTGGGGCAGATTACTATTTTGGGAAGTATATCGCAAAGGTACGCAAAGCCCTGTCTGGATGAGGACCTAAGGATCGAAACCAGTGTCGATATAAGGGCATGCAACTCAGTTAAAAAGAAACTCAAAATAAAATACCAAAATCAAGAAATCATCATTATTCAAGTCCAGTGACTTAAGGGGCTGGCACCCACCAGGGGGGACGGACCCATTTTTGATTGCCCTACGTGACTAGTCTCGGACAAACAGGACACTATCCGTGCGGAAACTGCATGGCTTGTAAATTCACTACCAAAATACAAATGTTACAAATTGGCAACAGAACATGAACTTGAAAAGACATGACTAACTGCTAATCAAACTAAGTAGTTTATTGCATACAATGCCCATGTGGCCTAAAATATGTTGGGCAAACCCTAAGGACTGTAAATACACAGATTTCGGAACACTGATCTAAGATCCGATGCAAGAATCTTACTGCCCCCAATGTGGAACACTACATAGAGACACGCCATACACCGGAAGACCTCCTGTGGAGGGTCTTAGAAAGGGGGGGGTGGCAAATGTTTCAAGATTGCTGCTGGACCTGGAATGCCAGTGGATCCACAGATTAGACACTTTTAAACATGGTCTGAACAAACAATTTATGCCGCCAGCAATACAAACATCTACCTCTAAGTCAGGACCGTCAGATGAATCCATGGAGGAAGGTATCCTCTCACACATTTCGTTTCAGCCAGTTTGGTCACAGTTTTGTAGAGGAGCAGCTGAATGCCTCTGCATGAAGTCCCGCCCCTATCCTGCCTATATGTTGGAAGCCGGAACATGACCGTGCCAATTCCACAGAGTCTTTGTAAAAGGTATCCATTGAGAAGACCCTATATGATGTACTCTTGTAGAGATCCCTGAAGGAATATGAAGATGAGAAAGAGGCTGGTGACGTCACAAGAAATGAGCGCAACACACTGAGAAGAATGCTCAAAGGAGAAGATGTATAGACCTTTTAGAATCTGATGACGGAGTAAAGAATCGAGTAAAATTTCATATGCGGAATAAAGATTGCACGTGTGAAGAGCATTGCAAAAAATGCAAGCCATTTTATAACTGTACAGATGCAGCAACGAAAGTAGACCAAGTAATCTTAAAGGCTAGCTATATGTAGTGAACAGACTGCAGGCTGTATCGTCATTATATAGAATCTGAACATCGGTATCACACATTTAGTAAGCTCAGACTAATGAAGAAAGAAGGATCAGAGGGCTGTGTCACAGCATGAAAACAGCTGAAGATTGAGGAAAGGCCAGGAATATCTGTTTGGCCTGTGTCAAAGGCGGGAGCGGCCAAGAACGTGAGAAGCTATATCAGCCCTTGTTAAGGTGCAGGGAAGAATACCATGAGTGCCAGTTTTATTAATTCAAGACAATTAAATGCTGCAAAACAGGCTGAAATATGGTCAGTCACGTGAGTCAAGGATGGAAATAGAAGTTGGGCGTACAGAACTGGACTGCGATTGGAGTGTGCCCATACTCCCTTTTATTCTCGGGAGCAGTGATACTTTACAAAGACAAGTTCAAAGACCTTCTGAATGGCAGACGGCATGAGCAATGAGATGTTGGGCTAATTAGGTGGGGAGATACGGTCAAGTCTACCCATTGAAAACTGGGGTACCAGCTTACGTGCTGCTAGTGAGCCAAATGTTCCAGAAGGGTACAAGTGTGCCAAACAATTGTAGAAGGCCATATAACAAAGGGCCTTATAGCTGGATAGCCAATGGTGTATTGTGTTTCTAATAACTGTTGAAGATGACTTGCACTAGGGGTGGGCATAAGTTGTCCACCTGACTGTAGAGACCCAATCACAACCCGTCCCTATATAGAAAGTATACTTGTATCTTCCCCTCAGACCAAACACATCCTGTAGGTTTTCTTCGTTTGCCACGTAGTATGACGTCACGTATGATGTGTTTTTGCTATAAAAGTGTCATTTTTTATGAAGAGAACACTTGTGCAGCGTCCATTGATGTCCATTGTAACTGCATGTTTTAGACAATTGAAAATAAAACAGTTGGGAAAGACATTTTGCCAGTCTTCCCGAGTCGGTCTTATTTGGTGTAAGAGTTATTCTGCATCCCCATACAAAGTATGACGTGTTACTGATTTAAAGGACCCCTCGTGGGTTCAGTTTTCTACCAGGCCAGCATGGTTTCTAAAGTACCCAAATCCCCCCATCAATCAGGACCCCCAATTAACGGAGTATCCCCCCCCCCCTCTTTTCAATCTATAGAATCAGGCCATTTAGCCTACGTACCTTTCACCCATTAACTCTGACCCCTTTCCTTCTTGCCCAACACGCTTCCATACACCCATGTTTGGGGCAGATGTCGTAATCAACATCCCCCCGCATGTCTCCATTTTTCTTTCACTTGGCGAATCCCACAGCAGTCTGCTGGCAGAGTGTTTGCTTTTTGCTGTATAGTTGTCCATGCTACACATACAGGGGGAGCTACACATACAAGGGGAGCAGCTCTCTCTATTCTTGCTCTCCCCCTGGCACACGATTTCGGGCGAGTAGTGGATTTTTTTTAATCCCGGGGCATTCCTCCCACGTTTAGACACACATCCTGTCCGCATATCATCCATTGCCACATATCCCACGACTTTTGATCCTCTGCAGGCAGGGGGCTCGATGAGGGCATCGCCCCTCCGGTTTACCGTATTCCAGTTCCTGGCTCCAGTAACACCTCCGAGCTATCTGGACGGACTGAGTCCCCGCACCATGACGCCGCGTACGAAATGGGACGGGTCCTTGCACTACGCTGGGTCCAATAACGGGGCAGCAACATGCGGCTCCTATGGAAACCATATAAATGCTGCTACAAGATCGGTTGCACCGTGCCATACACAACGCTGCTCAACCGGGTCGTCTTGTGTTCCTGTCTCCACGACAGAGCAGTTTCCACATAATGCTGGTATACTGCCTTTTTAAGCTTACTTCCCACATTTCATAATACATGGGTGTAGTGCATCTCTAGCTTGAGCCCCACATAACAGCCTTTTACACTTATTCCTTTTGCGTGCCTAGATACATCAAGACAGGAGCCTCCATTATGCAGCAGCCGCTCATGACTACCAGATGACAACCCGACTTGTGACTTCTTGATCATTTAGGGACTACTCGCTCTGTCCCCAACCATCATTTGAGCCCCTTCCTCCCCTGCTGCCTACAACCCACTGCGTTTTTTTTTGCTTTTCTTTACCAGAGCCAGACATAGCCGGGCTCGCAATACTGTGGTACAGAGGGTTGCTATACAGAAAAAAAATACCCCCCTCTCCTCCTCCACCAGACCTTGACTTCTGGCCACTCATCACCAGATGTCCCCTCCGTCAGCCGCATGCAGTGCGTCTCAGTCACGGGCCAAGGGAGATGGAGTTTTTGATACCTAGGTTAAGCTTACCACTTGGGGGTTTTCACATGAGGCCATACTACTTTGATGACTGATTCTCTGTAACAGACCAACACGTGCCGAGCCACACTACTACACCTATACGTGTATCTGCAAGGTCCTGTAATTCACATCCTGAGGAAGGCGACATTACACTGATGAAACATGACCTGTGCTGGGATTTGTCTGTAATTTCTTTGTCCCAGCACACATTTCTGTGTCACATCGGCAGACACAAGGATTCTCCACCTTTGATAGTTTAAAAAAAAAAAAAAAAAAAAAAAAAAAAGGTACATTTTGATTGAACTCTCTAGGAGACAGGATAAATCAGCATTCATTCCTTACCATTAAGCAAGTGTTGAACTATAGGAGATCTGTTTTTCTCATGTTTTTTCATGGTTTTGAAGAAAGTTTTATTTTTGCCAATATTGGTTATGCTTGTTAGTATTTAGTAAATCACGTCATCACTTATGATGGGTCTTTTTTAAAAGAAAGTGGGTGATCAAGTATGTGTTAGCCAAACATTTGAACCTGATTTGAGTTAATGACATCTAGTCTTTCCTTTGCTTCTTTATAACTCCCCCACTTCCCCCCTCCCACCCCTGACATTTCCATTTATCTTTTCCCCTACTTCTTCCCCACAATGGAAGTTGCACGTTTTTACTATTTTTTTAAATTCTTTGCACTAGAGAAGGTTTAATGCAACAACCAAGTTTGTGTAACAATACATTTCTTAACGTTTCATACACAGTGGACTGGAGTGCTCATGAGACACATGTCTAATCCCTAGTTGAGATACTTCCCATGAGAGAAACAGACTGAGTGAAGAAATTAGAGTGCAAACTCGAGTGTTGGGTCTTCCGCAATGTGCCCCAGTCGAAGGGATCAACTGTGAATTGGGTCTCATCTCACTGAGCACCCAAAGAGAAATCTTGATGGGTATATTGTATATACGTATGCGTAGTAATTGTAACTCTCCCGACTCAAAACTCTAATTTTAAATGAATCAGAATTTCCCCATGGGGAATACTCGGAATGAATGGATAAAAGTTGCAACTACTTTCTTTGGCGTCCTAGGTTTTGAGTTTGAGAAAAACAGGTTCATCTCTAATATGGAGAAAAAGTTGAAAAAATGTGCTAATACATGCAATAGAGATGCCAGTGTTACCCTATTGGGAAAGCAAAGAAAGCACCATTCTCTATGTCAAAGTTTCCAGGTGGACACTCCGTGTCTTACAAATCATTTAATCATAGGGTGAGAAGATTCATGTTATTATTTAGACTGGATTTACTGCCCACATCTGCTAGAATTGGTGCATGTATAAAAATACCTTAGGATATGCGTTCATGCAGGTAATGTGGCCAAGAGATTGCGACATTGAGACAACATCTCACTAATTATATTAAATTGAAAAGGTCTAGGTTAAAGGATATTTGATTTTAAGATATAACATTATTATTCTGACCAGACATGAGCTTCCTATTCTCAGGCAACTGCAATATTGTGAATTTCACCCTATACCATATGTGGCTTGAAATGGAAAAAAGAATACTACTGGATATATCTATGGTTTTAACAAAATGTATTTTTTCCGAGATGATTTGTAATGTATGAAGTATTCTTCAGTAATAGTCACTGCAAGTACCATACGAGATGATTGTGTAATCTTTTCTTATCATTTATTGTATTTTATCTGTGTAGCCATGTTTTTTAGTCCTTGTTAAGATTGAGGAGTATTAATCATGAGTTTTAGATATCTGTAATTATGAAATTTGTAAATTGCTTGATATTTAAATAAATTGTTTTATAATGTGTTAAAAATGTTTAATTAACCATAATAACACTAAACAATGAAAAAAATGATGAGCACCCTAGTGTTTTTTCAGTTTTTTAAAAACTTAGTTTTTATTTTATTTTTTTCCAGGTAGGGAAAACCAGTAGTTTAGGTTAAGCTAGGAGTTTTCACTTTTCTTTTAATAAAAGAATATATTAAAAAATGGAAGACCAGAGTCCTTGTCCTGCTTCTGACCCGCTACACCACACTTGCTCATTGGAAGGTGCACATATATATATTCTGAGAAGACCATGTGTGTTCCGAGTAATGCAGAAAGATTCGGTAGACCATTTGTTTCCAAATGAAAGCCCGCAAGAGCCAAATGCAAGCTGGATATTGTCAATTTATTTTACAGCACCACATTTGTATAGGAGAGCTAAGTAAAAGAAGAACAAGTTATTTACCGGTGGTAACGTTCTTTCGACTGGATGTTCCTCCAATGTATTGCTCATCTTTGACATGTAGTGTCCATAGCTCTGCTGCATTGGAAATTATTCATTAGAGGGCGCCCTGCGTCGATGGCGTTGGTTCGATGTCCCTCAAAGGCATCTTCCAGGGTTATGTCATCGGATGTTATAAGCAGCACGCACGGCACCGTAGCCTCAGTTCTTGTCCCCCCTCCACGTGGAGCAGTAGCGGCCACAAATTGGGCCTGACCGTACTCAGCCTTGTTGGAATGAAAGCTGTAATAGCACAGGAAATCTACAGAGGGGTAGGTTGGGAGGGCATTGAGGAATACGTTGGAGGAACATCCAGTCGGAAGAACGTTACCAGGGGTAACTAAATTGTTCTTCGAATGGATTGCATCCTCCAACGTACTCCTCATCTTTGACAGACTCCCAAAGCAGTATTCATAAATGGAAGAGGGTGAAGAATTTAGTAAGATCAGAAATTAAAGGGCAGAATGAAGGACTGCCTTACCAAACGCCAGTTCTCGAGCATGGGAAGTATCCAGGCAATAATGCTTGGTAAACGTGTGTATTGAAGACCACATTGCAGCATCACATGTTCTTTATATGGACACCCCTTTGCAGGGCTGTGCCTTTGGTTGAATGAGCGTGCAAGCCCTCAGGAGGGACCTTGCCCACCAAAGTATAGCATTCAGAAATAGTTAGGGTGAGCCACCTAGACAAGGTCTGTTTAGACACAGCCTGGCCTAGTTTGTGTCCGGTATACCCCACAAAGAGCTGGTCATCCACTCTCACCTTGGACATTCTGGACACATTAAAGTTCAAAGCTCTCCTAGGGTCCAACCTATGAAGCCTTGCTTCTTCCTTACTAGAATGCAGAGAAGTATAGAAGGCAGGTAGCACAATTTTCTGACTCAAATGAAAGTCCAAAACTACCTTAGGTAAAAAGGAGGGTCTGACTCAACACAACCCTGTCCTTGTGGAATAGAGTAAAGGGTGGCTTGGATGAAAGTGCCTGCAACTCGCTCACTCTACGTGCCAATGTAAGAGCAATCAACATAATAGTCTTAAAGGTTAACAGTCTCAATGGACACGAGTGTAAAGTTCAAATGGAGCATCCATCAGAAATCGTAAGACCAAGTTAAGGTCCCAAACTGGAACCTGAAAAGGTGAAGGCGGAAACACATTTGTGAGCCCCTTTAGAACTTGAGTAACCCAAGGAATTTTGAAATAAGGGCATTCCTCGGATGAGCGCTTAAAGATAGAGAGCCCTACTAGGCAACCTTTAATGGTCCCCACCTGAAGGCCCTTGTGGGCCAAAGAAACCAAAAAGGATAGAACATCCAGAGGTGAACACTGAAAACGATTAACATTTTCTCTACACCAGTCGCAGAACCTATTCCAACGGCAATGGTACAGAGACTTTGTTGCTGGCCACCTGTCCGTAAGCAACGACTCCATTAAGTCATCTGAGAGGTCCCAATCCTTGTATCTCAACCTTTCAGAAACCATGCGTGAAGGTTGAGTCTTGACCTCTGCATGGAGAACCAGACCTCCCTCTCGCGAGGGAAGGTCCTCTCTTTGGGAAGACGCATCAGAGGACAGATGGACATTTCCAGAAGATCTGGGTACCACGATCTCCTGGCCCAATCCGGAGCAACTAGGATCATGCGGGACCCGAACTGTCTTAACCTACTGTGAACTTGAGGAATGACGGGAACTGGAGGAAACGCGTACTGTAGGTGGAATTCCTAATCCACCATGAGCGTGTCTCCTTAAGCTCCTCTCGGAGGAAATTCCCCTGAGCAGTACTACTCGCACCTCTGGTGGGCACCGGTCACAAACAGATCCACCTGTGGGGTTACCCAAAGGGCAAAGATGTCTTGAAGGATTTCCTGAGCTATTTCCCACTTGTGGGAGACTACGCTCTGCCTGTTCAGAGCATCCGCCGTCGTGGTCTCCTCTCCGGCCAGATGAACCATTGTCAGGGAGATTCCTTTTCTGAATTGCCCAGAACCAGAGCTGCATCGCCTCTATGCACAGTGGTAGGGATCCCCACACCTCTTTTGCGGAGGTAATTCATAGCCACTGTGTTGTCTCATTATCAGGACATTTTTCCCCTGTACAGACGCCAGGAAAGCCTTCAGTGCTCGCCTGATTGCTCTCAGCTCCAAATGATTGATGCTACGTTTGGATTCAGATGGAGACCAACGACCACTGATGGCCAGATAGTTGGCATGAGTTCCCCACCCTGTGTGTGTCCCCGTCACTAGTTACCTCCGGCCATGGCTGCCATGAAGGTTCTCCCTTCATGAGGTTTTCCTCGCAAGTCCACCACAGAAGGTCCTCTGAGACTCTGACTGGAACCTGACGGCGATCCAACATCTTGCCCGAGAATTAGGAACATTGAGTCCTGAGCGCCCATTGAAGGGACCTCATTCTCAGACGGGCCTCTGGTACCAGAAAAATGCAGGATGCTATGAGGCCGAGCAACCTTAAGAAATCGAAGGCCGGAAGACTGGGCATTCTGAAATTTGGTAACTATCTGGAGAACGTTCTTAGCCCTCACCTTGGGTGGCGAGCACTTCCAAGGGTGTGTCGAAGACAACCCCGATGTACTGGAGCTGTTGGGAAGGTGTCATATGGGACTTCTTGAAATTGAGGGAGAAGGCCAGTCTGTGAATGGAGGGACAGGTAACGTTGCAATGATCCAAGGCTTGTTCATGAAAATACGCCCTGATCAGCCAATCATCCAGTTAGGGGTAGATTTGAATTCCCCCACCCCTCCTGAGATGCGTTGCCACTACCACCATCAGTTTGGTGAATACCCTCGGGCAGAGGTTAACCCGAATGGCAGGGCTCGAAACTGAAAGTGCGATCTGCCAACTGCAAACCTCAGGTATTTCATGTGCTTGAGCTGGATTGGCACATGAAAATAAGCATCTTGAAGGTCCAATGACACCAACCAATCCTGAAGTTGGAGGGCCTGAAGGATCTGAGAAAGAGTGACTATCTTGAATTTGCCCTGCCTGAGGAACTTGTACAAGTATCTCAAGTCCAAGATGGGTCTCAGTCCCCCGTCCTTTTTGGGAATCAAAAAATAAGGGTATCATCATCATCCCTTGTTCCTCTCCGCTACAGGTACTATTTCTATAGCGCCATTCTCTAGCAGGGTTAATATTTCCTGCACAAGGAGCGGATCTGGAACCCTCAGTGTACTCCCGGTGGATTGTCGTGAGGCTTCTGTAGTTAAGGAAGGCAGTGCCCCATGGGCTATAGTTTCCCCGAGCCCAAGCATCTGAAGTAATGGCTCGCCATTCTACCAGATGCGGAGACAGCCTCCTCTCCCCCACTGGTGAGCTGTGACAGAAAGCCTCAGAGCGGTTTTGAAGCGGCAGTAGCAGAGCCTGATGGCAAAGAGGCTGCTTCTTGAGCTGCTTTGGCACCTCTAGCTCGTCCACCATGAGGAAATTTACGTTGGCCTCTTTGACCAGCCATTCCTCTCGCCCTTCCAAATGAGTACTAACAAAAGGATCTACCCCTCCATTGCTGTCCGCTAGGATGAAAAGGCAGAGGCTGCCCAACAGCTGCGCCAAAAGACTTGGTGGCTGCATTAGAGGTCTGCAACTTCTCAAGGCTCTCGCCAGCCTTGCTGCCAAAAAGGTGAGACCCGTCAAATGGCATGTTCAGAAGTCTAGCCTGCACATCCGGTGCAAAACCAGACTTCCGCAACCGCACAAATCTGCGTATTACTGTGCTTGTAGCCATGGATCTGCCGATACTGTCACCAACATCCAACCCAGATTGGAGGGATTCACACATGGCTTCCTTGCCGTCCTTAAAAATAGCTAGGAAGCCTTCCCCTTTGGGAATATGCTCAGCCGCCATAGATCTGCAATCCCCCAGAGTGAACGAAAATCTTGCCAAGGTACAAAAGGAGCTGGTCGCCTTCAACGCCATACTCACAGCTGAAAATAGCACGCCCATCCATACACACGCTTCTCGTCCCCATCTAGAGGGATGGTATGGTATGCAGCCTGTTTCGAGGTAGCCGTGGCTGCCTGGTCCACCCGACTCTCAGGAGTGGGGTGAGATGACCCAATAGCAGGGGTCCCTACTGGAGGGGCGGTATTTTCTGGTCAGAGATTTCTTCATCGCCATATTAGTCTCTGGGGTTTACCCAATTTTTAGCCACCTGCTTCTGCAGAGCCACATGAAATGGCAATATGGGATCTGTAGGCGGACCCTGATCCAAAATGTCCGTAAAATCATGCTGATCATAGTGGGTAGTAGGCCTGGCCCAGCCCAAATTCTCCAGCACTCGTGACATAAGGCGTTGGTAAGATGAGTCGGCGTGCTCACCAGGGTCTGGTCTGCCCAACTCCAGCTCAGGAGAAGGGTCTATACCACTTGCATTATGCAAGGTATCACAAAGATCCTGCATCCTACTCTCCTCCGGAATGAGGCATTCTGGCACATTAGGAGTCTTAAACTGGAGACCAAAAGGAGGCTCACCTTCATCAGAGTGCTCCTCCTCAAAAATTAAGGCGAGTCACTTACAGTCTCTTTGGCAGAAGAGTACACCTTGTCTCAGGAATCAAAGCCAAAGGCTTCAAAGTCAACTACTTGGACTTAGACACCGCCTTTTTAGGTGGTTCCACCATTGCCAGGGGCTGCACAGATAAATTTGGCACCAACAGTGCCGAAGGCGTCGACAATGGCACCAAAGGCATGGAGGGCCTGATCGGGATGGAGGACCAAACCGGCACTACCGACTGGCGTGGCGCCAATGGCTTCCAAGACATCAAGGATTTGGACGGTTTTGATGGAGAAGACGACCGTGACCTCGCTTCACGTCTCGAGCGATCCTTAGTAACCTTGTCCGAATGAGGCCTCAAAGGCTCCCGAGGATCGTGCCGTTTACCCAGGCGTACGAGTATCCGGCCGAGACCGTTCACTGCCAGCTTCAACAGAAGGCACGGACGGGGCCTTGCCCTGCCTTTCGAAAATGTCAAGCATTTTCACCCGGAAAGCTTGCCACTCCGCGGGTGTCGAATGTTTGGAACGGCAACTCACCCTCTCGGGGGTGCCGCCTGAAGTCAAGGAAGGTGAACGGCAGTGCCTTCTCCTCGAGCGCTTCGACGAGGCGGATGAGTGGTGGGAACCACAACTGAAACTTGAACGCTTTGCCTTCTTCCTCTGAGGGGAGTCACCTCTCGACTAATCGGTCGAAGGCCCAACAGGTCGGGATTTATGGGGCTTGGACACCTCGACTACCTTGAGTTTCCCCTTTCATTCCCGCAAGGCCTTTCCAGTCATCGACTGTCACTTGGAGCATGTATCCGTGTCATGGCCCCTGCCGAGGCACCATAGGCAGACATGATGCTGATCCGTGATGGACATCTTGTATCCGCAGTACCGGCATTTCTTGAACTGGATCGAGGTGCTGTTGGAGTGGAAGATGAAGCCCTATTGAAGAAAACATCCCAGCAAATACTAGGAAGTACAAGGCGCGCAGAGTTTCATGAAGCAAACACGTTTGCAGAAAAAGGGAGCTGATGCTAAGGGTACCGTGCGTGCCACCTATAACATCCGATGATGTCACCCTCAACAGAGGCCTTCGAGGGACATCGGCCAGACGTTATCGACGCAGGGCGCCCTCTGCGGAAAACCTTCCGAAGCAGCTGAGCTGTGGACGCTACATGCCAAAGATGAGGAATATGTTGGAGGACACAATCCATTTGAAATAGGTTTAACTGTGGTTTGTGCAAGTAACCTTTCCCTGATACCATACTTGTCTTCATATCGGAGAAAACCAAGCCAAGCATTTACATGTACATTTAGAATTGGTTCCATTGTAAAATGCATCCAAATGTCCAAAAAGCTGCAATGCTATTGAAATACATTGTATTGCATAGGCAGAAGGGAGTACTTTCTTACCTGTAACTCCATTTCTCCAGCGTTGGTATCTTTCATTGATTCACATGCTGTGAATATTTCCCGTCAGGCTGGGAAACCTCGGTAACTTTAACCTAGAGTTTTCCTATTGAAAACTTAGACACCTTCGTGTCCTATCGATGTCCTTTTTGGGTGCTTTAGGCTACCCAATAGGACGTTCGGTATAAATAACCCCGCCCCCGCGGCTTCCCTTCAGATTTTAACCTCCAAAGTAGAGGAAACGCCGGTGAAATTGAGTTACCTGTAAGAAACTACTCCCTTCTCCAGCATTGGATCTTCCATGGATTCACACGCTCCGAGTAGATTAGATAGCAGTACGAACAACCCTTGAAGGTGCATGACAGGCAGTTCAAACCCATGCCCCCAGGCCATAACCACTAACATAACGAACAACATCCAACAACATGCATGTTAACAGAACCAGCAAGTGATAGAGTAAAACAAACCCTGGAAGCTGCAGGGCTTACCTTATTGAAACAGGCGTTGAAGGACCGCCCGTCCCACCTGTACATCTTCTACATGTTGCTGCCCCAGACAAGTGTCTGGTGAAGGTATGCAGCACCGCCCAAGAAGCCACCTGGCAAATGTCAATGAGTGGGATCCCAGCCCAGAGCGCACCGACGACACCGCAGACCTTGTAGAATGGGCTTTAGGATTGCCCCTCAAGGGCTTGCCAGCCTTGTCATGGCAAAATGAAATTGTGGACGAGACCCAACGGGAAAGTCCTTGCTTGGAAATGGATCGTCCCTTGCTGGAGGGACCAAACGCCACAAATGGCTGTTTCAACTGCCTGAAGTCCTGAGCCAGATAACACTTCAGTACCCTCTTAATGTCCAGAGAATGCAGGGCTTTTTCTGCCTGCGTGGTCGCCTAACAAAGAACGAGGGTAAGGCAATTTTAGCATGTTTGTGAAACTCCAAAGGCACTTTCGGTATGAAGTGAGGATTAGTAGACGGGAGAACCTTGTCCCTCATGAATCGCAGGTACGGGGGTCAATGACCAGCGCCTGAAGCTCCGAAATCCTGCTGGCAGATGTGATTGCCACTAGAAACGCGACCTTCCATGAGAGTAAATTCAAGGACGCCGTCGACATGGGCTCAACGGGTAGTTTCATGAGAGCAGCAAGAACCACATTGAGACTACATACCGGAGCAAACCTTTTTGTCGGGGAAATGTCTGAAAAAGTCCTTTCAGAAAATGCTTAACCAATCCGTCACTAAACAGAGGAGTAGCATGACACCGTCTGGTGAATCTGGAAGTGGCTGTCAAATGGACCCCGACTGAAGACAAAGCCAGGCCCAACTGCACCAGATGAAGCAGGAATGGGAGAACCTGGCCCGGAGTAACCTCCAATGGTTGCACTCCCAACTACTGTGCACACCAGGCACAGAATCTCACCCATTTCCTACTTACGAGACATTAGTGGACAGCGCCCTTGCCGCCTCTAGGATCGGTCAGCACTCCTGTGAAATACCGAAATGACCAAACCGAAGTGGCCAGGAGCCAGGCTCAGAGATGCCGGATCGTGATGCCACACTCTCCCTTCATCCTGCGATAGTAGATCCTGTTATGCCCCCAGACGAAGCAGCTCTTCCGCCACTAGATGAAGGAGATCTGAGAACCACATCTGTCTGGGCCAGAATGGGACGATTAAGATTATTCTGCACTGGTATCTGCGCACCCACTGGATCGTCCATTGAAGTAGCGGAAACTGAGTGAATGCATGCCTGAAGAAGCCAGTCCATGGGAACGAGACCGCATCTCCTTTTGACCCTGGATGAGCCACTCTGCTGGCAAACAATGGGCACTGCTTGTTCTTTGACGTGGCAAACAAGTCGAGAGGGGGGAACCCCCCCACTTCCTGAAGATCTTCATCACCTACCCCTTCTTCAGCGTCCACTCGTGCAACTGCACCCGTCTCTGCTGAGAGTGAATGCCTGCAAATTCTGGACCCCCAGCAGATGGTAAGCCGCAATGTGAATTCCCCTAGCAATGGCCCAATGCCATACCTCACAGGAGCCGAGAATGCATGCCCCCATGGTTCCTTAAATGGAACATTGTGGTGGTATTGTCCATCAACACTTAAACCACAGTGCCCTGGATGCGAGGGGGAAAGGATTTCGGGGCCCAGTGCACCGCTCGCAACTCCAGTACGCTGATGTGCAATCCTACCTCCTCTCGAGACCACCGGCCCTGGACCTCCGACTGGTCGAGGTGCACCCCCCCCACCCCCCAACCCACCTGGGAGGCATCCGCCACCATCGTGAACTGAAAATCCGGCTCCAGCAGGGGCATGCCCCGTACCAGATTGTGCATGCCCACCATCGCAGGGCTTCAGCCAGTCCCTTGGAGATTACCACCTTGTCCCACCATAACCCTCGACTTTGCAACCACCTGTCTGAGAAATTCTTGTACCGGTTGTATGAACAAGTGACCGTTCGGGATAAGCGGGATGCAGGACGCCATGGACCCCAGCAGTGACATGTAACTGCGGACCAAGACCACCGTTCCTCAGCCCCATTCGGCCGCTCTGTACTGCAACTTCACCACTCTCTCTTCCAACGGCTTGACCAGATTGTCCTGTGTGAGAAACTGGGCACCGAGAAAAACCAACTCCCTGGATGGCGTCGGAAAGGATTTTGTGAAGTTCACTGCGAATCCCAGTCATTGTATCAGGTCCATGGACGCCTGGAGAGACTCCTACGCCCTTTCCAGCGACAGCCCCCGTACCAACCAGTCGTCCAGATATGAGTACACAGGATGTCCCTCCCTGCGGAGGAAGGCAGCCACTGGAGGCAGGCATTTTGTGAACGTTCTGGGTGCAGACTTCAGCCCAAATGGGAGGACATGGAACGGGTAATGGTCGTCCCTAACCAGAAAGCGCAGGAATTTGCGATGGTTTGGCCTCATCGGGATGTGGGAGTAAGCGTCCTCCAAGTCTGACACCAGGAAGCCCCCCCGGATCACATCCTGCAGCGTCAACCTCTTCAACTTCAGGCGTGCAGATTCTTGTCTGCCAAAGATCTAGAATAGGCCTCCACTTTCCATCACCCCTTTCGCCAACATGAGTTCAACCTCCTGCCGCAAGACACAGGTGCGGCTGCACCATGTGTACAGGTGGAATGGGGAGTTGAAGATGGCGGAACTCCGAGTGGCCAAGGCGTACCGTATCCAGTACCCAGCGGTCCATAGTAATAAGATTACACTCATCGGGATGCCGCAACACTCTTCCCCCAAGTTGAATGCCCGCATGGCAGTCATTGGTGAGACTTAGATTGCCGTCCCTTAGCAGCAGAGGAGGCAGGGCACTTCTTACGCTGTGCCTGGTATTCTTTGCTTTTCTGCCCCGCTTAGGATTGCCTGAAACCTTGGGAAGAGTAACCGGGGCGACTAACTTAAGTCGCTGGAGGCGGAATATTTGGCATTACCAGAGGCCCCTCGAACAGCACATTTCGAATTAGGTGCCTTCAACTTCTCCAGACGTCCCTACACGGCTGGTTCCAAAAAAGGATGGTGCATCGTGCACAGGCCCACCTGCCACATGTGGTCCAAAATGGGGATCGAGAAGACTGACTTCCGTCGCTTCCCCGATGGATGTAAACCTGGTTCATGCTCCTCCTCCAGACCCAAGGAGACTGAATACGAAGCAAGATCCTGTTGGAGAATGTCCACCGGGAGCAACTGCCCGAAGCTGGCCCCAGAGTGCCATGGATCCCCCGTCGGCAACAAATCACCATCCGCCTCCAGCTGTGTTGTCTGCAGCAATTGCAGACCACTGACAATCACGGCCGTAGACGGTGCCGGATGACACCCCCGTCGAGGAAGGGAGTATGGATTGTACCACAATCATCAATGATGGAACCTCCATCGAAGACACTAAGGCCTCCACAGGCCTGGCCTTCTCCGGCAACGCCGGCTATGTGGTCGAAGTGCCGGAATGGTGCTTGCCTGAATCTTGGCTGGAAGAGGACCTATGCCGGTCCTTAGACGAGTGCTTTGAAGAGGACTCTCGCCCTCGCCTTCTCCACCGATGCAGACTTCTGCGCCGACTTTTCGGGACCATCACTCACCCCCCCCCCCTGGTCTGGCCCCGCCGACCTGGAGGGCGAAGATCTACTCGCACCTTTGGACCGATGCGACTTGGATTCCGAGGAGAACCACTCCCCCATCCCCCGTCCCCCCCCCCCCCCCCATCTCTGATGCCGGCACCTCCGGGCGTGTTTACTGACGGGAGTTTCATGGACATCGCCCTCAGCTGTGTAGATGCCTTTCCCGCCGGAGCCGAGCGCATGCTTCCACAGGACGAAACCTCTGAACCCGGGTAAGTGCCCTTGTTGAGCCAACTGATCAGCCGGCGGCTGCAGTCTTTCAGCGTTTTCTGAGAAAACCCATGACAGATCTCACAGGCATCCGCTGAATGATTGGGGTAAAGGCAATCTGCATGGCCGTCCCCCTCAAAGACCTTGTTTAGGCCGCAGGTAGCACAAGGCCTAAACAGCGACTTTTTCTGGCCCGCAGATGACAGAATGGCCGATAGTACGAAAAGCACATGTAAAACACGAAGAGTAAACATGAGATGATCCCAACTGTTTGGAGACGGTTGAAATCTGAAGGGAAGCCGCAGGAGCAGGGATATTTATACCGAACGTCCTATTGGGTAGCCTAAAGCACCCAAAAAGGATGTTGATTAGGACACTAAAGTGTCGACGTTTTCCATAGGAAAAGGCTAGGTTAAAGTTACTGAGGTTTCCCAGCTTGACAACGGGAAATATTCACAGCATATAAATCCATGAAAGGTCCAATGCTGGAGAAGCTATAGAAATGTTTAGAATCTGTATATATTTATAAGCCGCCAAACACGCAAGTAGACAGCGCACACTGTGACAAGGCCAGTACTCTGTCAAGTGGGGATGGGAACCTCTGGAAGACTGTGGGGGTGGAAAGCCGGCCAGGGAGGAATCCGAAGTCAGTCCTAACACGGATGACAGTAGCAGTCGAGATGGCGCCAATTCCTGCACACGTGTCAGTCTATTTTCGAGCAGTCCACACCTTTACCTCATGCTATATACCTCAATAAATGCCTGCCCATGTTTGTTTCTCCTAGTGACATCGGACCCCAATGGGAAACCAGCAAGAAGCATCTGAAGGACATACAGGTAGGGGCACCGAGTACGTAGGTGCTCCAGGGCTCGGGCACTGACCCCACCCGCATGCTCCCCCATCTGCATAAAAGTCCCTATACTTTAAAATAGGACTTTTTTCAGTACTGCCCCCCCTGTTCACTCTCGTTCGTCCCCCACACCCCTCCGCCCCTCTAAGTCTGTGCCCCTGGATACAAGGATGCAGTGCTGGCACAAGCGGCCAGGAGACCGGACCCGACCACCAGTAATCATCCGCCCCAATAATCTGCCTCCTCTGGCATAGGAGGAAGACTGGGAGAGAGAGTGACAGAGGGAGCGAACAAGGTGACACCACCAGTGTGTGGCAGACTGGGAAGCTGCACGTGCAGCCAGAGCGAGCACACAGATGCTGACAACCACCCTAGACCACCAGGGGCTAATACAGAGCATACAGCCACCTCCAACAATGGGAGCCATCCATGGGTTCCAAAGAACAAAAAGGTACCGGACATGAGCTTTCAGCCAGCCAGGTCACCATTACTGTTCTGCGGCGGGCCTGCATGGATGAAGCGGGTTAGGGAATAGTCATCAATTTGTAATCATGGCTACATACAACTCGTTCAGGGTGGGGAAGACCGGGCCAGTTAGACCAGGCACATAGTCAACACATGGAAGGAAGTCAGGAGGGGCGTATAAAGAGGCAACAGTAATTGTGGGCTATTTGGGTCAGGTCACTGCCGCCCCACTAAATCGCATTCCGATTTGCCAAGACTCCAATGTTCTTGCAGGGCCACAAGCAACAAAGCTGCCAAAATGCCAGGGGTTCACTGTGCAGGACCACTTTACAATACATCACAATAACTTCATGGGAAACGAGGTTGTAGACGGCATTTAAAAAGGTCGGACATTAAAAAGACTATGGCCTCAGATGCAAAAAGGAGAGGAGCCTGAAAAATAGCCTGTACCTTTGTGGCAAATCAACTTCCGGAGTACCAGTGGTCTAGGAATTAATATATCAGTTTCTAAACCATCAATCAGCCCAACACCTCTAGTACACGAGAAAGGATCCGAACAGATTGGACACGCAAGCAAATTATAAAC
Source organism: Ambystoma mexicanum (assembly GCF_040938575.1). NCBI lineage: Eukaryota > Metazoa > Chordata > Amphibia > Caudata > Ambystomatidae > Ambystoma > Ambystoma mexicanum. The sequence goes on along the minus strand of NC_090926.1, from coordinate 286,594,079 downwards.
CACCTTGTCCAATTTTGGTAATGTGGACGGAAGGGCAGGCTTATCTCCACAAGGTCGTGGATCATTGGTTAGTTGCAACACAGCGAAAACACATATTACCCAATGATAAAAGGGACTGTCCAGTCAAGGATGTATGAAAACATCTACTTTACTATTCAATAGACAGTTCTACACACTACAAAATACAACCCACCCTGTAAAGGAATGCAGAAGGAAAAGGGATGAACTCTGGATACTGACAGGAGGGTAGACAGCAAAGTAAATAATTGCAATAGTTAATGGATACTTGGTTTCAGCACAAAGCGAGCAATGGGTTGTACAATGTAGCTCTAGGGGCCCTTGGCGAAGGACCAGGGGGACAGAACCACTGTGTACCTTGTGCTTGTATAAGTTCTTGGTGCTCGACAGTGTAGAGTTGGTTTCAGGGTGCTTTGCAGCTTCTGCAACCGAGTGCAAGATGGGAGACAGCTGCGAGTATCAGGAGGCAGGCCGTTCGACAGGCAAGGCTGGACAGGCGTCTGCAGGCTTGCCTACATGGTGGCTCTGGGTCAAGAATTATCTCAATGATGGTTGGCAGGTCTAATGCACTTGTCGAGGAGTCTTGGACGACGCTAGTGACTGCGGCATGATAACTGTCAGTGGTGCAGTCAGTTGCAGCTCGACTGACTTGAAATGTCCTTTAAGGCGGATGCTGGTTGATGCACTCGTCCCAGCTTCTTTTGTGGGCTTGTGTCATCCTTTTAGGAGGACAACCCAAAGCTGAAGAGAGCGTTTCAGGCAACAGCTTTGTCCTTTGTTTGGTTCAGAGACTCTCTGGCACTTCCCACCTCGGAAGCTTGCTTGCAGGTCCTAGCAAGACACGCTGGGTACTGGTTCTGCAGCTTCTGGAGGGTACTCTGCATTCAGCATCTACCTCGGTTCCCAGGGAGATATTTAGGGGAGAGATCTTGCTTCCCTCTTGGAAATCCTGGCCTTCCTTCACTGGCAGAAGCTGCAAGGCAGACTGTACCTTCAGTCAGGGTTCAAATGAGGTTTTGTTAATCTTTGCAAAGTCTTCAGATGATCTGCCCAAAAGAGGGACTCGGCCCGCTTTTAAAGCCAAATAGGGCACAGCGATTGGTGTAGGCCAAGCCTACCTTAATGAACCAACCCTGGGTCCCCACCAACAATCTCCTGTGTGCCCGAGGTCATAACTAGAGTGCTTTGCAACAGAAAAAGTAAAGGGGTGAAAACATGTAATACAAAGCCGTATCCATCTTCCAGTCTGTTGTGGATCAATGGGGCTCTCTGGTTAATTGAGCTCTCTGTGGTTCCCGATTAAAGCGGCAGGTCTCCCTTGAAGCTGTGGCGATAACAGACCGTCTTCATCAAATCACATACTCGTACCCTTTGAAGGGGATCCCCCTGCAGGGTTGACTACTGTAAACCACTGTCCCAGAGACATGAGAGTTGATGGCACTTGATAATGAGAGGAAGGAGCTGGCTTCAGGATGACACTGATGCTTATCAAAAAGGTGTGTTGTGGTTTCCGGTTTCCTTTGTTTTAGCCTTGGCATCCAGGCCCCAAGTGGGCCTGTTTGAAGTATACTCCATTAGCATGTTAATTGCTGCCACCACCTGCAAAAAAGGGGGGGGGTAAACAAACTGACAGGTTGGATCCATGCAGCCTTTGATAGTTAATTAGGCCGGCTGGCCATGGCAGGAGGAAGATTTTGACCCTCCACTTCTGAGATGCATTGTGTACTCCAACTGTCAGATCCCAACTAAATATGACAGGCAGGACTGCGCCTGTAGGCTGTGCCCACCCAGGGTACGTGTCTATGTGTAAGTCGTGTGGTGAATATAGGAAAACGTGTGCAGATTGGCCCCACACATTTTCAGAGGTTGATCTACCATCATTACATTTCATATAAAATTCGAAAAAGGCCCAGGTGAGCGCACAACCACCGTGCAGTCGGTCAAACTCCTCACAGCCGTTCAGAAGAGGAGACCTGGTAATCCTTGCGAGGCTGCACGCGGAAGAGTCTGGGCACTGCATTGTAAACAGTTTTAATTAATGTGTTTTACTTTGGCAATCCCTGCCCAGCTTTGTCATGCCAATAAAGCAGCGTGTACTGCACCGGGTGCAAAGATCAGCCCGAGGGGAGGGCGGCTGATGTCAGGCGAGGGCCGGCCCCAGGAGGGCGTGCAGCCCCGGAGCCTCCCCCAAACTTTCAGAGCCCTGCAAAGCAGGCAGGCGGAGTGAACCACTGTCACTTCCTGACTGTGCGAAAAACAACAAAAAAAAAATAGAAAGAAACCCGAGAAGATCAAGGCTGTAGCACACGTCTGTGTACAGGAGGAAGAGATCGCACGGGGCGCGCTCCGAGGAGGACACAGATCCGCACACAGGTGAGAAGCACCTCGAGACTGCACAGAGGGAGCCCAGGTGGGCGCACAGTTGTGGGGAGACCTTCGGGACGGGGGGTGGGGGTGCTCTCCCGGTATTAGAGAAGATCCCGTCTGCGGCACAGATTTGCACAGAGGCTTCAAACACTTCAATTAGACCAAAGCTCCGAGGGTTCCGGGTGTGAGACGGGACGCATGGCGGAGGTACCTGGACGCACGCACAGGTGAGGGACGCTCGCAATGTTCGAGCGGGGGGGGGGGCAGGAGGGGGGAAATGGAGGGATAGAACCCGCACACGTGTGATGCACGGCCCCAGACATGAAAGCTTCTTAGCTCGCGCAGCAGAGGACCCCCAGGCCCGTACACGGCGGGGGAGGAGGGGAGCTTCGGTGCGACCCCAGCATTGACGCTGCACCGAGAGGCATTTCGGGACAGGCACCCATCACATCTACCCATCCAGAAGGCGCCCTGCAGAAATGCCTCTTACAGGAATCTTGACAATGCCCAACTGGTAACTATAGGCAGCTCACTTGGGAGGTCAATGCCCCGCTGGTAGGTGGTTAGCGGGCGTGGGGGCGAGGGGGTAGGTCGGGTGTCTTGTGTCTGTCCCCTTCAACTTTTCGCATCACACCGAATAGCCCCAAAGAGTTGAGTGCATGTAAATGGCGGTCACTGGAACGCGTATAGCTCATGCCTTGCATTTAATATGGCCCCGAAGCACTTTGCGTTAGTCTGCCAATGCACCGCCAAGCAAATGGCTACTGTAGACTATATTCTGACTCCATACTTTAAAGGGCGTGTTGGTGCAGTGTGCCACGTGTTAAGTAAATAGTGTTTTACTCTGTCAGTGGAGGAACATTGCTGGAAATGTGGGGAAAAGGGGGTGCATGACATTTAAATGAAAGGGACCCCTGTCAAATGCATGGGACACAATGGTGGGCCCCAAGAGTTGGGAGGCAATCCCTGCCTTACCCCGCCCCCCAACCGTACCCATAAATGTACACCCATACTCTGTGCAAGTTACTATTTTAGCAGTCTTACTGCCATGCGCGGACTGAGGCATAAAAGTGTCTCGGGTGGCACTGAAAAAAAAAAGGTGCACGGTTAAATGGCAATTCATTCCTTTTGGGATAGACTGAGTAGTACCCAAGGGGGAGGTTTTTGATAGTCTTTGAAATGCATAATTTGTATCACATTTTATTTATTCAGTAACACTGGTCATAAACTACTGGCCACATCGAGAAGTAACGTATCAAACTGGCCCACATGGGCCAAAAGTGTCTCACTTTGGCCCAAAAAAAACGGACCCACTCGCATTTTTGGTTCGGGCATTATCCCGTTGCCCCATAGGCCAGTCCGAGCCTGCCAACAGAACCAAATCAAGCCTGGTAATTAGTTTATTGTGCCCCCACTAGAGGTACCCAGTCCTTAATCTAGGGAGGAATGGTAAAGGATGTCGCAGACAAGGAAGGATGAAGGGGAAGACCTTCAAACGAACCTCAAAGATATGATGGGTATGGAGGTTGGGGGGGGGGGGTGTCGCGCGTGATGGCCTATAATGAGACTTCTGACAGCCTTCCACCAGTGGCCTTATACAGGGCACAACGAACCCTACATTCCGCTGGGGTGGCTAAGTGGTATGGTTGGGGCCTTCAGAAAATAGGTGGGGCAAACTTGGAGGCTCTGCCCCCCCTGTTCTACCACCCCTAGTCTGGGGTGGGGGGGGGACTAATTATCAAATAGTATATTTTAAAGCGCAATATGTAGAAAGGCGATGAAGTGTTTCTTGAAAGTAGCAGCTTTAAAGTTTCACTGCGTTTGTTCAAGTACATTTTTCTGAGAAAGGCTTCCCTTACCTCGCTGCCTAACAAAATGCAAGTGCGCACATCCAGGGGTGCACCTAGGCTAACATTTAGGCGGGGGCTAACGCTGCAAATGTTGGGAGAGGCTTTTCTTCAGAGACAGTGGAGGAATGGCAAACCTACTGGTGTGGGGTATCTAACTTCAGTACTCATTGTAATGAGACTATTCTAGTGCTGCTTCAATGTTACCATCAGTTAACTCTCTCCTTTAAGTAAGAAAACACCTGCTTCTTGCAGACCCTGAAGGTCCTAGAAAGTGTGAAAATGGCAGATGGTGTGCAATGAAAGACTCATGATCATAGTATAACAGGACATAGCAGCATGTGGGACAGTACTCTGGGCGTCCCACCACGCAACTTTAGTGGCCCGGAGAAAATGTAATGTTGGTTCAACCACAGGTAGTCCACTATACTAGAATCTCTGGTGCACTGACTTGCTGGTGAGACTATAGCCCTGATTCACAGAGCGTTTTCCAATGGGTTTTGCCGTTAGAAATTGCTTCTGTGAATTAGGCCCCATGTCTGCCTGTCAAATCAAGCGATACGAGACTGGGGGAGGGCCAGTGCAGCAAAAATGCAATTCTATGTGACAGTATTGGAGCTATGTGCAGAGGAGCACCAGGGTACACCAATTTGTCCCTACACTTATTAAAGCAGTCCTATTGTAAGGATGTAAAGGTAATCACTTATAAGCACTACCATTTTTTCAGTTGAAGTCGGGGTGAAATTACATTATTTGCCCAGGATCACACACTTATGCTAAACAGTGAAGCAGGGATTTTAACCAACTCTGAAATTTGGGCACTGCCACCTTCCCTTCTTTCACGCTTTACTTGAAACACATTTTTAAGTTTTGGGTGTCAAGACCTACAATAATACTGTCCTATAGAGTTTACTTGCAAAATCCACTAATTGCATAATAAAGCATCAGGACAACATGTAGATCCTTAGAGCAGCTGCATGTTGGACCAACATAATATAAGTTTACCTTTTGTTTTCCACGTCCTGAATGCAAAACTATAATATGCAAAAGATCCATTTACCCACTTTATTTTCAGCGCTTTAAGACGCACAATAAAAAGTTGGGGGGAGGAGGGGCCAGCAGAGGGTGGGCGGACTGACTCAGAGAAACAGGCACTGCTTGATCATCTGATCTGAGCCGACGAGAAGAAAGAATGTGCCAACAGGACCATGCTAAGCACAGAAGCCCCGCCCACTCATCTAACAGGTCAGCTCAATAACGCTGCGCGCCAGGCCTTACATCAAATGAAGGGTATTTCCCTAGAAGATGCTGTAAGGGCATTGGTAAAGTCCTAAAAAAAAGGAAAAAAGTAGGGGGACTCATTAAATGGGAAGGGACACCAGAAATTAGCATATCAATGTGAAATATGCAAAATTTCATTCAATTGTGTTTGCATAACACAACAAATTGCAACGGACAAATAGGCATTTGCCTTTCAGAAATTCAACATACAAAAAACAAAGGATATTTTCTTCTAATAGGGTTTGAAATTATTATTATTATTTATTTTTTTTTTTTAAGTGTGCACGTTTTAAACCCCAAGAATCAATGCCAATGTGTTCACTGGAGAGTGCAGTCCCGAAATTTGACATTTCATATGGTGTAGTGGTGAAATGCACCACCTGTAAACCTAGCGACCACGGTTCAAATCCTCACGTCGCCTCTAAAATATCCTGATAGACGCCGTCCACACACGTGTGCCCTCTACTGGAGCCCTCAGCAAAGGTGCCCTGCCATTGCGTGATTGCGCTACACCCCAGCCTTCTTCCCCCTATTCACATGCTCTAATTCACTACCACCCCTTCCATCCGATGGGCTCTGAAAGGACTCGATATGCATTGTAGTTTCTTTTAGAATACATCATTTAGTTTTTAGATGCATCCCTGCTCTGTTCGGCAATGTGTATATACATCGCATCATTAATACAGAACCATACAAAGAAAATCTTTCAAAATGGATGGTGTTGATCGTTATGGGACAATTCACCTGCATCAGTGATATGATATGGCATTCATAAAGCACCTATACACTAGTGTTTCAAAGCGCGAAGAGGCAAGGCAGGGGGAAACAGAGGGAAGACGGAGACAACGATCTTACTAGGCCAGGTGACATTGAGATCGCGCAAGTGCAGGGGAGTGGGGAAGGGAAAGTGTGGGGAGGAGGCATTGCAATACATAGGATCAGCAGTAAAATAAAGCAGTAGGTAAGAGTGCGGGCAGCTTGTGGTAAGTGCAGACATCAAGGGTCAAGAGCTGGGGGACTGCAGTTATACAGAAACAGTCCCCAAGTGCAGGGGGTTGCTCAGAAGGCAGTGCAGGAGTGCAGCTGGTGGGGGAGGGGACCTGGGCCCGAGATCAGAGGGTAGCCAGGTGGCCAGTGCAGTTTCAGTCAGGTATTTGGCAGGGAAGAAGAGGAAAGCAGAAGCAAAGAGGAAGGTCTTGAGGTTCTTCTGGAACCAGAGATGGTTCTCAAGTTTCAGGGAGGCTGTTCCAGAGGGAGGCCATAGCCGAAGAAAGATCTACCACCAACTCGTTGCTTGGCGAAGCGACTGACCCTGAGGGAGCTGGAGGCGGATGAGCTAAGAGCTTGAGAAGGAAGATATTTAGTAAGAGTGTTGGCGGTATTGAGGCCCCAGAAAGCCTTGTGGACAATGCAAAGGGTTTTGAACTTAATCCTCGCAGCCACTGGGAGCCAGTTCAGAGATTGCAGTCCCGGAGAGAAGATTTCTGAGCTTGAGGCGAAGGACAAGTCTCGCAGTCCTGTTCTGGATGAGTTGCAGAGGGCGGAGAGTAGAAGCAGGCAGATTTAGAAAGAGGCTGTTGTAGTAGTCCAGCCTAGACAGAACCAGAGCTTTGGAGACAGCGAGTTTCTGGGGAAGGAAAGGAAGAATACCTCGGAGGAGGTGCGGCCTGGGTGTGTATGTTCTTAGAGACAGATGTGGGGAGAGAAGGAGAGAGTGGAGTCGAAGATGACCCCTGAGATTTTTAGCCTCACGGGTGGAAGAAGGAAGAAGGCCAAGAGAGGCCGGCCAGAGAGTGACAGGAAAGGATGGTGCAGGTGGGCTGATGAGGAGAATCTCAGTCCTACTGGCATTAAGGCAGAGCTCGGTGGCACACCACTCCTGGATAGCAGACAGATGAGAGAATGAGAAGAGGTGGCCGAAGGGAGCCTGAAAATGAGCAGAGTGTCGTCTGTATAGCACTGAAAGTTGGGGCAGAGAGCGGCAATGCAGTGGGCAAGAAGTGCCAGGTATTGGTTGAACATCCACGGAGAGAGGTTAGACCCCTGGGGAACACCACAGGCAGAGAGAGGGAGAGGAGAGGAAGGACCCAAGTTGGACCTGGGGGGGTCGATCTGAAAGGAAAGAGGTCAGCCAAGCGAGGGCCTGATGGGTGATACCCAGGTTATCACGGATACGGTTGAGCAGGATGGCATGAATGACCGTGTCAAAGGCAGAAGGGAGATCAAGTAAGATGAGGACATTGGGGGGGGGGGTGTTTGAGTCAAGGTTGGAGAGCGGGTCTTCATGGATACTCGGGAGAGCAGTTTCCATGCTTCTGGCACCTCTGAAGCCAGACTGATGGTCATGGAGAGAACCAACCAATTCAGTGTGAAGATTAAGCTGGGAGATGGCCAGCTTTTCCAAGAGTTTGCCCAAGAAAGAAGTGATGGAGATTGGGTGGTAGTTAGCAGGGCAGGAGGGGGTCGGCAGAGAGTTTCTTAAGAAGATGGTGCACAAACAAGTGCTTCAGGGGGAACGGGAAGACTCCAGTCACGAAGGAGTGGTTGCAGAAGTCCGCCAAAGCAGTAGCCCGGGTGTCAATGTGGTCCTTGATGGTCTTATAGGAACAGGGGAGAACCTGTTTGACGAGACTTTCATAGATCGGACTGGTCTAGAAACCTCATCTGGGGAGAACAGGGGAAAGGCAGAGAAGGATGGAAGAGAGGTGGCTGAAGAAGGGCCAGAGGAAAAGAGGGGAGTAAAGGTAGGAGGAGGAGTGTAAGAGAAAGAAGAGGATGTCTTAGGTTTTAGAGATGAAATGAGAAGCCAGGGCTGCGCAGAGGGCCTGGGAGGTGGACAGGCGAGGTAGAGACTGCAGCAGGATTGGCCTGCTCCTTGCACATTTTGAAGAGTTTGGCCGAGTTGTTGGATGCCGCAGAGACGTGGGCTTGAATGAGGGCTCTCTTGGTGCTGACAGAGAGCCGGTATTGCCTTTGGAGCAGGCCAGTTTGTCAGATGATGTACAAGAAGCACAACATTTCCTCTCGACCACACTGCACTTGCATTTAAGGGTGACAAGGTCTGAGTCGTACCAGGAATTGCACTTCGCTTTGGGCTTCAAGCACATCCCCATGACAGGGGCAAGAACATCAAGAGTGTCAGATATAGCAGAGTGGGGCATAGAAAAGGCTGTGTGTGACTCAACCGAATTGGGAGTGGGGCTGAGAAAGTGGCGGCGAAAGCCTCAACTGCCAAACACTTCTTGGGTCGGAAAACCGAGAAGGTAGGTGGCAGTGCTGGAGTTGACTTGGCCTGAGGGTTGGAGAGCGCGAGTTGGGAGGAAAGGAGAAAATGATCACTCCAGGAGAGTGGAGTGGCGAGAGGGATAGAAAGGGCAAGGTCTGTAGAGATCAGAACATCCCGCGTGTGCCCTGCAGAGAGTCGGGCAAGTGAGTGCTACCAAGTGAGCCTTTTGTGTATGTTCATTAGTATTTGGGGCGGCTCATTTAGGTGTACCCTACTATCCTTGTGAGTTAAGGGTTGTGGTGATAAAACACCTGAATACGAGAGGTTGTGCCTTGCGCGCAGGGACTAAACCAGGCATGTAGCTTATTAACTTGCATTACTGGGGCGTTTGAAAACACAGCTTGCATTGCGTGGGAGCACCCAGACCAGTGAGGCTGTATTTTACAAAATATGAATTTATCAGGTCTACGGTGCATTAACGTCGATTAGATGCGGATACTGGTGCTTTTGAAGCTTTCCTAGGCCTGTGATGGCAGCAACAGGATGCAAACGTAGTCTTCTGAAAAATGTCTTTTGTAAATAGGTTGTTTGCTCAGGGTTTCTTTGACGACCTTTTGCAAAAGGTTAAAAGTTTCAGAGTTAAACAAAGAGGTATGGATCACAAATTATGCCTTAACAGAAATGATAAAAGAAGACTTTGCAAAGTTTTTGGGCTGTCATGTTTTTTGGAAGAAGTTTCCACATAAAATCGGTTGCAGCTCCTGCACACCCAAGATGATAACTTGCACACTATGAAGAGGTCAGATGTACGAGCATTAGAGGTTGCAGCACCTGGACATCGCAGGCGATATCTTGCACACAATCAAGATGTCAGGTGTACGAGCATTTTAGCACCTGGACCTCTCATGCAATATCTTACAGACTAGGACGAGGTCAAGTGTACAAGCATTACAGGTTGCACCACCTGGACAGCTCATGCGAGATCTTCTACACTATGAAGAGGTCGGATGTACGAGCATTATAGGTGGCAGCACCTGGACATCATCTCATGCAATATCTTACACCCTATGAAGATGCCAAGTGTAGGAGCATTATGGGTTGCAGCACATGGACATCTCATGCGATATCTTCCACCCTATGAAGAGGGCACATGTACAGGTATTCTAGATTATCCTCTTATGCCAACAAAAAGGCTAGAGAAATAGATTTTTAAATTACTAAGCCTTTGTGTACTTCATGAATTTTTGGAAGAACAGGCAGGCTGGATACGTGAAATGAAATATCTATGTACCGCTTTTGGGAAGTAGATCATTGTAATATCGGTAGAAATGCACTCCGTGGAGCAACCTGCCCATTTAAAAGGTGCCCTTTCTCTTTGAAGCCTTTTATTTTGCGCTTTTGCTCTCAGTCAGAAGGTTTTTTTGTCTTCAAAAGAGACAAAACGCCCTGCCTTGAAGAAACCCTGGACAGATCACCATACAATGTTAGATAAAGCCTTTTCTCGCTCGATTTGTTCCCAGAACATTAATACAAATAGATTTTTTCAGCTACTTTTGTGAACATCTTTGCAGTTTTGTTCCTGTGTCAGCAAATGTTTCTCGTGGCCTTCAAAAACGGAAACCTTCACCTAAATAAATTGTAAAGCATGCAACATATCAACGCCAGATGCATGTTCTTCAGGGTGACAAACTTTATTTTTTAGCCAGAGAGAGGTATGCTTCATTTTGGAATTTATTTTGGGCGTAAAGAAAACTTGCTGGACACTAGCTACGTCTATCCATACCTACTGAGGCCAGCTAGGATGCGTACGCTGTGCGCAAACCCGCTATGTACAAGTGGGGGCCGGTTGGGATTAGAAGCATTCAATTCTTTGTAGGATTGGGGTCCTCCACACAGATAGTCTGGTCTAGTTTGGACCTTCCGTTGAAATGCTGTGGTCTGCAAAAGTAAGCTGAAGGCAACCAGCCAGAAACTCAGCCAGAAACTGTATTGCTTTCACTCCCTTAAAATGCACGGGAGGGCTGTCGGGGCACAGTAGTGGGGAGAAGGGAGGTTGCTCAGTACTTCCAAATGAAGCACATCAGACCGCAATTTAGCATCATTTTTGAGGAATATCGCAAGCCTGTCAAAACCCCTCTTGTAAACATCCTTCAAATCCACTTAAATTGAATAATCCGTTTTTGGGAGGCAGGTTGCCAATTTGCAACAAGGGTGGAGTGGCGCTAACCTTTTGTTCCCCAATGCTGCAGCCACCCGATGCAGACCTGGTGGAGATGCGGCTGGTGTGTATTGCCATAGGCCCAACACTGAAAGACTAGGGGGAGCAAGAGAAACATTGACAATTATGAGCGCCTTGTGTATACATTGCCATTTGTGGGGGCTGTCAGAGTTTGGTGTAACGCTACAATACACACAACAAATTCCAGGGGCCACATCTTGGTGGTTCGCCAGGCCTGGAAAACACGCCGAGACCCAGTGACCCTCTGCACCATTATTGATCATGTTTGAGCAGCAATCGATACACTAGAGTAAATCGTGGGGGATGGAGGCAACATGCCAAACGACTGCGGGTGCTAGACTAGCCCGATAATGAATTCCAATACAGTGACAAATGGCCGCTTTGGCCTTCATCGACCGATGAGCGCGTCGCACTTTGCATGCGCTAAACATCTTCATTTTTCATTTGCATCATCAGCAGAATTTAGGGATTGTTGTCGAATGTGCATATTCCCACCCGCTCCCGAATTCAAGTGTAAGCGATTTTGATAACTGCAGAATAAAACCAAGGTGGAAAGACTGCATCTTGAGTTGGAAAAACCCATGAAAGAAGATGGCAGAGGAAGATCTGACAGGGAGGGTACCCTGCCCAATTGGGTGACAAGGGAGGAGGTGAAGAGGATGTGGTCATTGGTTTGATGGAACAGGAATTGAAAATAAATTAAAAAAAGGTTAAAAAAAAAACACATTTGAGGTGATGAGGAAATGATCATAGGGACAAATAGTTTGAAAAAAGAAAATGAGACATTACGAGATAAGATACAAAGCGGTATACAAAGAACACAACGTTCACGGTGCAAAAAAACATGGTATTCCACGGAGGCTGCCATGGTCTTCCAGAACCACAAAGATGTTCTGGCTGTTGATTGAGAATGGGCTAGAGGCGAGTAAGGAGGTAGTATTCACGACTAACCTTAGGAGCGGTGCTCCAGGCAACATGTCCCACGCGGCACGAGCCTGTGAGCCGCTACAAGACTAGGACGGAAGCAGAGAGCCCGGATCTGGGCCATCCAGGTCCTGTGGGCTCGCAGAGGTGCAACATTGTACATGGCTACAGGCCATTCAAGTCATCCATCTGTGATGCAGTTCCGGGGTTCACAGCCGAGTGGGTGACCCACAAAAAAGGTCACCTTCTTGTGGGCTCGCAAGTCAACACACTTGTTTAAGCCACCCCTAAACTATCCCACAATCACAAGCTTGTGTAAAGGCACTGTGTACTGAGAGCGTATACCGCTTGACAAGCAGGCCTTCACGTAAGAACCAAAGTCCCATTGCTTAATGTTTTTAATCCAGTGGGCAGTGAACAAGATGGAAGCATGTTGCATTATGGATGGAAGAAAATAGCGAATCCCAGAGTGTCGAGTGTTTTGTTAAAGGTTGTTCCCGTCCCGTCAAGATCACATACTTGCCCGCCTAGTGGTCGAATACCACACTGAACCCTGCCAATCTATACAAATCCTGTGTGGGCTATAGAACTGCATGGGGTTATCTAACTTGAGGGCGGAGGCGGCCCACACTGGCGGTTATGGGCACAGACCAAACTGCTGCTAGAGCTGCACATAGTTACTCGGGCATAGGAGCTCCGCCTCGCTGACCCCACCCTTACAGAGGCGCTCTAATGTCCTGAAGTGGGTCAATGCCCACACACCCGTACTCTTCGGTAGGCATTTGGACAAACTGCCTGCTACTCCGGAAGAGATCCAAGCTTCCCCGTCCCCACCTCAAGCAGGGCAGTTTACCAACACTGTACTTTAGTCTTGCAGGTGTCTGCCAACAAGGTAGCACTGCTTCTAAAAAGGAGAGCTTGGCAGCTACTCAAAGTGAAATGGCCTACAGGCAAACCCCAAAACGCTAGTTGGAGACATGGCGAACAAATAACTGTTTGCGTTGTTTTGTCATTGGGATTTGTACCGAGCACCGCTGCCATTTGCATGGTCTCCAGGTGCTCGGGCAGAGTACTGAAAGAAGCTGTGAGCTTGGCTAGTTGGGAGGAGAGGGGCATCGCAAGATTTCTGCGCTTACGGTTGCAGCTCGGAAGTACCCTGAGCTCTACATGCACGATATTCTTCTAACGCATTTCGCCCAGAAGGCTAAAATGCTTTGTATTGGTAGAGGAGACCTCCTTGTAATGTGGGCCTGCGTTGGCCAGGGGTTGGGTGTCAGTTGGTTTGAGGGGTGTAGATTTGTGCTGTTGGATTCTGGGGAGGAGGTCTTGTTGAAAACGCTGTGTGCGAGTGGCTAGTTTGCGCATGCGGAGCGAAGTGTGGCGAAATTACGAGACAGGGACGGCAGGGAGCGCTTGTGGGTTTCTAAAGGTTTGACAGTGCTTTGCATGGTTGTTGTGGTCTACTAAGTCTTTCATTGAGTGCCTTGCGTTAGGTTGTACGCAGACAGGAGCCTGTGTGGCATCTTTGGGCTGTGTCTGCATGTGAAAGTTGGTCTATGGAGCGGTGGTGTCTACGCTGCTACTTTGGTTTGGGTTAAATATCCTTTTGTTATGCAGTGAAGCACCAGGTTTTTAGGTTTTTCTTTTGCAGATGCTCCTGTAGAGTGCAGATTTCCCTCGTTTCACATCCAATGTGGAGATGGCAGACTGTCTTCCTCTGCAGAATCTTCCGATTTCTTAGAGCATGTGGTTTCTTGATCTTCTGTCTTTGAATGGTTGCTAATGCGAGATCTTGCTTTGAGAACATTCTGCAGCTGGTCCTTGAAGGACTCAGTGGGCGATTCAAAGGCCCGTCAGCCAGGTGTATTACCCGTTTTTAGCGAGTGGAGTGCTAGGAGAGTGGAGGCTGTGTGCTCCCGTCTGTTGAGTCCGAGTAGTAGTCTGGCTGCTGGGTTTTGGATCAGTTGTTTTTTGGAAGATATTCCGACATACCAAGGTAAATGCTTTGTGTGTAGTCATTTGAAAGCAGAGATCCGACAGCTTGTACTCCGAGCGGGAAAGAAAGGCGGCCATAATCTGCCTGATGGAGGCTCGGTGGAAGAAGCACTTTCACTCTAGTGTTGACTTTGGGTTCCAGTGTGCGTTCCTTGTCCATTAGAATGCCAAGGGTCTTGATAACATAACATTAGCCGGTCTGGGGCAGCTTCCCGTGTCCTCTGGTCACGGTGGCAGCATTTCAGGTGTAAAGTGGGGTGCAATTATGATTTAGTTCCGTTAAGTTTTGGGGTATTTGCCGTCACTCTTTCGCTTGCTCGCTAAAACCAACTGTGGAGGGTGGCGATGGAGTTTGTCATCAGTTGATTTGTATACGAGTTGTGTTTCATCCGTGTGGTTGTAAAAAGGGAGCTCATTTGATTTTCTGATCTTCATCAACGGGTGTGTGTAGATATTGAAACACAGTGGTCAGAGTCTTGGGGCAATCCACAGGTTAGGACATAAGAGTTCGACCAGAAAGGGGGAAGCCAGGTGATGTGTTAAGTTAGTTCCGAAGGATCTCACCCATAGCAGGGTATTATGACGTCAGTTGTCAAGCCTTCCGATTGTTGATCTGGTTACTCATTGATGGTCCACTGCGCATGACACCTACTGATTGTTTGATCCATAATCATTGCTATGAGTTTAGTATATTAATGTTTTATTGAACCAATATCATTTTGAGAGCCATGCATTTAATATGGCTTTATTAAAACTCTTCAAGATGAATATTCTGTGTAGTTATGTTAGTAATTAACAGGTGGCCACATTTATAATAAAAAGTCTAATTAATAGTACACTCTTCACTCCAAAAAAGAAATAGTCACAGGTATACAAACAGTATGATGCAGTTGAAGAAAAGGGACACATAAATTAAAGCACATTAGTATGACAGTTATTTAGATTACAATCCAACCAATAATGGTCATCTGTGTTCCAAATTTAGAATGCATTACCAATGTAACCCAACACGTGTGTGAGTTAAGAACCGCAGATCATAGGGGAGCAAGAGGTGGCGGAGAGGCCCCACCATTCTCAGCTTTGCCAAATTAGAACATAGTGATAGTCTTGCATTAATTTACATGGAAACTTTGTTCAGTCCGTTTGTGTGCCGAGGCCTACGGGCGTGCTGCGCACTGTAAGAATTCAATACCACACGCTTGGCAAGTTTCTGTAAATCAGTATGAATGAAAAAGTTCCTATATGAAGGCACCTTTCAAAACATTGAGGTAGGTATTGTGTGTTTTGTATATTCACGAAAGATGAGGTATGCCCTAAATTGTTGAATTCTATTTATTTAAAAGAACTAGTTCTGTCAAAAATGAATATTCTCAGCTGATCATTAGTGCCATCTGGTCCCAATGAGGCATGGCATTTGTTGCCAACTGTTAATCGAAAATGTCCATCAAATCCAAATTCTTAATCATAAAAATAATTGCTGTGTGGTAAATCACACACACACACACACACACATATCGCAAAACCAAGTATGCCGAAATCAGATCTGCAAAAGTAGCATCAGAACATTGCCTGCACATAAACTCACATAAAGTAGGTCAACTGCGGAATGGCTGAAGATTCTCACTTTGAAGGGATGCAAACCCCAAAATAACCAGGCAGCAGTGTCAGTGGAAGGTCGCTTTGTTGGTTGAGTGGTTGAGTGCGAGGAGGGTGAAAAGTCCTCTTCAGGCCGGAAAGTCTGTGTGGTCCAATGTTGAGATTTTGAAGTGTTGCTTGCGTGCCAAGGTGACCCCCCCGCACCCCCTCCTCCTTTTGCCAGTTCGGTAGACTTGTATTTATTCCTTTATGAAGCACTTTCGCCAAAGCGCTGTAAAAATGAATGTAAAAAAATAGTACTCAATCGAGAACAGTAAAGATAAATAATAATGAAACTGATTAAGATAGGTAGAAAATACGATTTAAGACAAACAAAGAGTGGATAGGAGAAGACCTCATAGAAAAAGACAAGTCCTTTCATGCTGAAGAGCCAGCAAAGAGAGGGCAAAAATGAGACTGAGCACAAAGGGATTTAGGGACAACAAGAAATTGATTTTGAGAGTGTGAAGCACCAGGAGGAATAAAAATGGAGAGCAGAGATGCAAAGTAAGAGGGGGCCAGGCCATGGATAGATTGAAAGACAATGCAAAGGAAATGGAAGAAGAGGCCGAACTTAAAAAGAAGCCAGGAAATGGAAGGGTCAGCAAAATACAGGCACATGAAGAGTTGGAAAAGGGTATGAATAGCTGCATTAAAAATAGACAAGAGTGGTGCGAGCTGATGGGCAGGAAGGCCTAGAAGGAGGGCAGAGCAGTAACCCCAATGGAAGAGTAGTAATTCTGATTTTGGAAGGGGAGTAAAGCGCAAGATTTACAAATCTATAGTTGGAGAGCGGAGCAGCCGATTCTGGAAACGTGAGGAAAGGGAGAGATCAGAGTCAACGATAACACCCAAGTTTAGGGGCAGCAGAAGATGGGAGGCAGTAAAGAGGGAACGATGTAAATGGCAGAAGGAGAAAAAAGGTGAAGGAATAGTTGCTGCAAGGATGAAGAGAACCTCAATTTTAGATGTATTAAGTTGTAGGAAAAGGGAGTGCATCCAAGACTAGACAGCAAAAAGACAAGCATTGAGTGCAGAATTAAGAGAATCAGTGGAGGGAAAAGAAAAGATTTGGGAGTCTTTCACGTAGAAATGACAGGACATTCTGGATGATACCACGATAGAGGAACGTGTAAAACTGGAGTGTGCAAAAAGAAAAGGACCAAGAACAGAACCCGGAGTAGCCTCATAATTAAGGGCTTTTAGGCCCAGGAAATGGAGAACATTGGATGAAATAGATAACAATGAAACCGGAGAAGGACAGAACCAAAGAAACTTGAAGGGAGGGTTCTGAGAAGAGTTGGATGATCAACAATGTCAAAAGGAGCAGAGCTCTGGGAAAATGAGAACTGAAGAAAGCTTTGCATGACAGGCGTAAAGTAAATAATCTGACACCAAGAAGCAGTAAAATGACTGTGGTGGAAAAAGGGGAGAGAGGAAGAGAGAAAGAACAGAGTGGTGATCAAGATATACCGATACCTGCAGCAGAGGACTCCTTCAGGACTTGAATGAGTTTATTATAGAGGATGGATGTGTGCGGCATTACCTTGGAGCCGTCAACAGCCAGGTTTCCGTTATGAAGAGAAAGTTAAAGGTTTGTGAATCTCTGTTCTGTGTTTTCAGATGAAGCAGGCGTTGATCAAGCCGAATTGTATCATGTCTCCAAGCACTGGGCCCCGTGCAATGGTTGGATGCCCTGTTTTGGTTCTGTGTTTTCTGTGAAGATGCCAGGGTCTGGATTGGGTGTGGGGTGGGCTGTGGCACCGAAGCTGAAATTTGATTGGTGGATATGTCCAGTAGGTTGTGGTTGGGTTCTTTGTTTGGCCATATTCCTGAAGGAATTTAGTGACCAGGCAGTGTATTGGGATGAAAGGTGCGTTTGCATCCAGTGTTATTCTTCGGGCTGTGAGGTGTTTAGCATCTGTTTCTTCCTGGGTAGGCCGAGTGCTGCTTCCTGGTGCCATTTCTCCAAGTGTGAAGGGAGTGGGCTCTGTTGGTAGATGGAGAGGTAATGTGAGACGCGAAGGGTTTAGGTTCTGGCTTGTAATCTTTCACATAAAGGGACACCTGTGTTCTTGTTGGATTTTGTGAAAGCGAGCCATTTGGTGGGTGGTTGGATGTTGTCTGTAGTACGAGTGGTCCGACTATTGATTAAATCCATTAGGTCTCTGCTGTCCTTTCTTGTAGGTCCCACCTTCACTGTGCAGTGCAATACGCTTGTCTCAGAAGCTTATAGAAGCATTTACTGTGCGGTGTCCGAATGCTCACGTTATATCATCTTTTAATGATGGCGTTAAGGTCACACCCTACACATTAAAAGAACAGGACCTCGACTAACTGTAAGAGAAGTCTATAAAGTATTAAGAACCAACCCCTATGCACACCCAGGATGAATAATAAGACACCCTACACAAAGGCCAACTATAAGGAAATGACAGTAGCTAATAATGATATCACTTCACATTAAATCAGTTATATAATGAGGAAAGGGGTTTAGGTGATAAGTACTCGGACACTGCACAGCAACGGCTTCTTGAGGGGTAAAAGGACTAAAGGACAATTCAAGATAGTCAACTTTAGATAGAATAAGGCCGAAATTAAGAAAATGTAAATACAGAATTCTGAATCTACAATGTTTACTAATGTAATTTTGGTTGTGTCTCGGTTTTGTGTCCTTAATATACATTATACACTAAATGTATTGATGCTTTTTCAAAGTACTCTTTTCCTCTGGTCGGATCAATTTTTCTCCTTTTGCTTTCATTTTATTTGACTTTCTCACTTTTTTAAATATTCCTTTATTTGGACATATGGTCTAACAGACCCCATTTCAGTTAATATTTTGTTCATGGCACCTTTTGATTACTAACCTCACCTGGTTAATTCTGAATATTTGACATAAAACAGTAAATACTAATTACAATTTCTTCCTCAAACTGTTTTATGTCAAAGAGTCCTGATGAAGAGCTGGGCTCGAAACACATGTTGGCTCAGTGAGGAGAATCTTCATCTAAAAAATCTTTTGTAAGGTGCTGTTTGGATAGAGTCATTTTTGTGTTTGTACGGTGAAAGGGGTTCTACTCTGGGAGTAACCCGAAGTGCAAAAATATGGTAAAAGTGAATATGATTTGACTGAGCAACATCACGACCGGCGGGAAAAATCTTCCTTTGGTATCACCAGCTGTTGGTTGGTAGCAGCAAATCACTTAGTAGGCTAAATCTATGTGACGAGACTATACAGGTGGAGTGGAATGTTATTTGATATTAGTATAGCACCTACTGTCATTGTTTTGGCTTCGAAGCACTGTGGGGTGGAAGGCCCTTTGGAAGACCGCAGTTTGTGCAAGCATGGAAATAAAGATAATTACATTGCATGCAATAGAATTAAGTGACTATTCAACTACTAGCAGAGAGGACTAGTTTAAAACATTATAAAATTGTGCAGTGCATTGTGTTGATGCGTAGAGATGTCGGTTACGTCAGTGACTGACAGCTGGACCAAATTCTTCATGGGACTCGTCTGTATTCTGTGGGTTGCAGTGCAAGAGGGGGGAATGGGTATTATAAATAGTCCATCAAGCCCTAGGGCTTGAGTCTACAGCTGAGGGTTCTACTATATATTGCATGCAGAAGGCATGCACACCGAATAACATCACTGAAGGCAAAACAACCTGCAACCGTGCACTCCCATCACTGGCCTATTGCACACAGATCCCATTTCACTAGCTTGCACGTCTGTCATACATTGACTCTCCTGTGGAGCAAAATCAGCATCTGCAAGTAGGCAGATGAGGGGGAAGGGTTAGGCAGTCTGCAAACGCCACTCAATTACCATAAACAGCTAAGGGTTATGGCTCACTCGAAAAGTACTCCGATGCTGTGCTCAAAGGCCTGCTGGGAGTTCTGTCAGGGAAGGGCTCGTCTTGGGCAGGGCATGAAAACATGTCAGGCATTCGTCGGACATTGGTCTGGACAGGGGCTAGAAACCTTGCTCATTTCACCAAGAGGTTTACCTTGCTGTCTCACTCAAGTCGCAAACCATAGCCTTCAACCTTTTCCGTCACCAAAGCAGGTGAAAACACCAGATTCTTTTTGGGTGGGTGAGAGCTCATTGAAGTGAAGTGTGTATAGGGGTTTTCGTGGGTGAGTCAGCCGATTGCAAGGCGGGTGACACATACTAAAAGCGTGCGAGTTGGGAGCTATTCCCCAACTCTTCAGGCAGTCCACATTAAACCCCCTTGCCCCCTCAACACCAGCAGACACAAACACGCCATGTTTTGATGTGGTACCAGGCCTTCAGTATCAGTGCAACCCTGCAGGGTTGCACTTCATGACGGAGCAGAAAAGATTGCGGGGGAGGGTCTTCAAAAATGTGCTGCACCCAGAAGTAAAAAGGGGCGATTGGGGGTTGTGGCAGCCACAGGATGGTGAAGAGCAGTGGGTTGGCAGTGACAGACCAGGGTTATGGGGCTCGGGATATAACAGACTTTTCAATAAGTCTGCAATCTCTAGTTTGCAGTCTCTCTGGCCCCTTTCTAGCTATGGTTCACAGAGTTTTCCTTACTTGTGCTATAGCTAAAATGATGGGAATAGGGCAAGGAGACATGCTTTATTTGTCCAGATTCTGAAGGCTATCCCAAGGGTAGGGAGGGCCTGTCAGGGATTCGCATATGCAAAGGTGTGAGCTGTTCCCCATAGGGGGTCTCCTGGGGCCAGGAAAGGTTCTGCCTCACCCACTAAGATTTACACTACAAAAGAGGAAAGGAGGAGAGGGGCTGTGTCTTTGAAGAACTTGGGGCGTTGGCTGAATTATGCTCTTTACAAGTGGGTGAGCTGTTTTAGGGAAATGTCAGGGAAGGTAGCCGAAGTACCCCCACATTCCTCCTGAACTGGGCAGCTGTTGTGATCGCAAATGGTATATAGCAGTTTCAGCATGAGAACGAGGGTGGGGCAAAGACATTTTAAAACGGGTGATGTGCAACACAGAGAAGCCTGCAACCCCCTTGAAAAGCGAGCAAGGTGGCATTTGTGTGGCTAGTATCAAGCATTTTATACGTGCATAGGCCACTTGGGTCCAAGGCCATTTAAGAGCTCCTTTAGTCTACCCTGGCCTGTGCATAGGCATGCACGGATATAAGGGGGAATTGGGCACCACAGCTATGGCCATTGGCCGCTACCACCCCTGCAATCCCTGAAGATAAGGGGGGGGGGGGCATCATGAAGACCCCAGTATCTTCTGTTACAGTAATGAGTGATGACAGTAATTACCAGTAATGTAACAGTAATGGAGGACGAGTCTCCGGTGGTCTACGAGTGCTTTAGCCTGCACTAGATCATGTACATTGAGCCCATCCTGCTGTGGTGCCCGCTCCGGCTGCATGGGCTTCACTGGGAGCCAGCAGGGCCGCCTCGCTTCCCAGCATCGGCTAATGCAGCTTCCCGCCGTCAGGAGACTTGCAGTGCACTTTGCAGCATTCTGGGGAGTGCACAACGCATTCGTTTTTTTTTTTTTTAGAGGACCGATAAAATGTACATTCAGGCTGCACCGCCGTGTTCTGTGGTCACTCAACACCCGTGCAACGACGCAGCATAGGCGGTGATCAAGCAGGAAGCGTGTACCCGACACAAACTCCCGTGACCCGGACTTGTTTACTGTGTAGTGCGCATCACCATGGAAACGAGGCCCTAGTTCTTTTCGCTGTGGCACTCAAACGGTTTGATCTTTTGAGCAGAGATTCCGGCCTGGTTTACTTTTGGCAGGCTGTGTAGGTGGCTGTTCCGAAAGAGGACTGGCCGTCGGCTTAGTTTGCAACTTCCAGTGCAATTAAGTGACGAGCATTGGAGGAAAATGGCAACAGCAAATCGGCGTATTTCAAGCAATTGTGCTGCGGCTTTCGCGTAAAAAAAGATCCGCCAGAGCAACGACCTATTACGGGCTGGTTTGCTTCTCGGCGGCCGCCCGTGCTGTTTTTCCCGCCCTCCACCCGTGTCTGTGCCGGTATTTAAATATCAGAGCCTGGCTTTGGGACAGAGGCCTTGCTGCCTCGAGGGGAGGGCGAAGCAGAGATTGTGTTCGGATTGTTATCAGGCTTGTGGTGCACCTGTGTGATTACTCATGCAAAGTAGCGAATACAGCACACATGCAGAGTAGTCTTTAAGGGCAAATGCCGTGCCCCAGCTCGAGTCAGGGGAAGGGCAGGGCGTTCAGGGTGATTGTTGTGGGCGACTGGCGCCCCCGCGCGCTTCGCCGCAAGCCCCGGCCCCAAGAACACGGTCCGACACGTCTGCCTTGGTTCGGGCTTCCCGGTCGCTCTGATGCGGCCGGGAAACGCCCCGTTTATTTAAACTGCATGCGATGGCGTGCAACGTCACGCCGCCGCGTGCGCGCCAGTCATCGGGCAGCGCCACACTCCTCCTTTTTCGGGGAGAACCAACAATCCTCATTAACTCTTCACTGCACACTGTAAAACATTGCAAACGGAAACAAGTCATGATGATAACGGGACAACACAAACAACTCGCACAAACTCTGTCCCAGGAGCACCCCTTTATTAGCATCCACCCGGGTCCCCTTAACTAGGCTTTCTCACCCTCTGGATCCTCAGCCAATTGTCCCAGCACATAGTCGGTGAGGCGAGCCGGTTTCCCTCACCCAGCCCTCTGGGGGTACCTCCTGCTCGCCTCCGGCACGGGTGATCGGTCCGCCTGCGGACTTCGCATCTCTGGCATGCAGGGTGGATCTCCCTCGGGCTCCCGGGCTCCTTCCAGGTCCGGGTCAGGAGGTGGGTCAGTCCTGGGGTCTGTGATCTTTTTAAAGAAACTCACGTTCCTCGTCACTTCCGATCGTCCATCCGACGCCGTGACCATGGAGCCCCGGACGGCCACGACATCCAGCGGCTCAGGCTCATATGGCAAGGAGAGTTTCCCATGCGGGTGCCGATTGCGAATAAGTACCTCATCGCCCGGCTCCAGCTGTTGGGGGCGAAGCCCCCTCCGCACGTTTTCCTGGTCCGTCCTTGCTTGCCGGTCCATCTCGACCCGTTGATCATCAATGACCGCCGGTTCCCGTTCTCCGACCTCCGGCAATAGCCCTCGCGGGCATCTCCTGAACATTGCTTCTGCCGGGGCCACTCCCGTGGATGCATGTGGCGTGGTGTGGTACACTCTGAAGAACTGGTACAGGGCCCGGTGTAGGGACTGCCCCTGGCCTTGGGCAATTCTAAACGTCTTATTGAGGGTTCTCATCAGGCGTTCTGCCTCCCCATTCGCTCGAGGCCACAGGGGCATGATCTTCCGGTGCACCACCCCGCAGCTCACCATCAGCTCAGCAAATCGTTCACCCTGAAAAGGCGCCCCATTGTCCGAACACAGCGTGTGCGGGAATCCGTGAGCTGCAAACACTTTCTCCACCGCCACCACCACGTGTTCAAACACCACGGACTCGACGAACTCCACCTCGGGGTAGCGGGAGTACTCGTCCACCAGGACCAGGAAGTGGGTGCCCATGGTGGTGGACCCAAAATCGGCATGAACCACCTCCCACGGATGGGTCCCTCTCGGCATTGCCTCGATGACCGGTTCCCGCTGTAGGGGCGACGCTGCTTGACACCAGACACAGGCTGCCACAAACTCGTCCACCTTGCGTTCCAGCTCGGGGAACCACACCTTCATCCGGAGGCGGGCCTTAGTCTTGGCAGCCCCTTGGTGGCCCCGGTGTGCCAGCGCGATCACCTCACCCACCTTGGATTGGGGAACTACAATCCGGTCGCCCCGAAGCAGCAGGCCCGACGTCGAGAAGGACAGTTCCTCACGCACCTTCCACAGTTGTTCAAGAGCCGACCGGGCCTCCTGAGTGCGTCCCGCCAGGGCCTCAAGCGCAGACTTCCAGGAGCCCTGCTGCATTGTCTGCCTCAATATTCTGAAACACTCATCCTGTGCCGCCGCAGCCTCCAGCTCCTGGAGAGGCTTGGCATTCGGCGTGGCCGCTTCCACCACGACCTGAACATGCTCCTCCGCTTCCTGCTCACAGACGTCACGGACTCCTTCTCCAGGCGGCCCGGGGTGTCTGGACAGATAGTCAGCCGCGTTGTTTACCCCTGGCCGGTAGACCAGGGTCACCCCATACTCTAGAAGAGCCAGCATCCACCTCTCAATGCGTGCCGGCGGTTTGGATGACGACCCCGCTAGGATCGGCAGCAGCGGCTTGTGGTCGGTGACCACCGTCACCGGGCGTCCAAGTACATAGAGCCGGAAATGGCGGCATCCCCATAGCACAGCCAGAGCCTCGCGCTCGATCTGCGAGTAGCGTTGTTCGGCGTCTGACAGCGCCTTGCTGGCATATGCTACCGGCCGGACGCCGCCATCACGGTCAATCTGAGTCAGCACTGCCCCCAGGCAGAATGGGCTAGCATCGACGATTTCCGATGGTAGGGCGGGATCGAAGAATGACATCGTGTCCTCGGCCGTGAGGGCGCCCTTAATGTCATTGAAGGCCGCCTGTTCCAGCGTACCCCAATTCCAGACAGTGTCCTTCCTTGTCAGGGCTCGGAGGGGCTCAGATCTGGACGCCAGGTTCTTGATGAACCGGCCACAGTAAGTGACCATGCCCAAAAAGCTTCTCACCTCCGACACAGATTCCGGTGGTTGGGCCTTCTGTATGTCCAGTACCTTCCTGGGGTCAGGCGACACCCCCCCTTCCTTGAACACAAACCCGAAGAACTCCAGGGAGGGGCGCAGAAATTCGCACTTCTCCTTATGTAGTGTGAGTCCCAGCGACTGCAGCCTCTCGAAGGTTTTCGCCAGACGCCTCAGGTGTGCCACCTCGGTCCTCGCGAAGACCAGAATGTCGTCGCTTATGTTTAGGACGCCCTCCAGGTCGGCCAGGGCACCCCGAATGATATTCTGGAATACTTCCGCGGCCGAGGACACCCCAAAACTCAATCTCTAGTAGCGATACAGTCCCCGATGCGTGGTGAAGGTGGTAATGTACCTTGAGTCGGGGTGGAGGACAACCTGATGATATCCGGCCCTGAGGTCTAGCTTCGAGAAGAATCTAGCACCCTGCACCTCCGCAATGATGTCATCCATTGTCGGTGTGAGGTGCCTCTCTCTCCTGATGGCCCTGTTGGGGATTCTCATGTCTACGCAGATTCTGACTGCGTCCGGTTGATTGAGTTTCCTTGCCACCACTATGGGGGACACCCAGGGAGTCGGTCCCTCCACCTTCTCGATGATATCTAGATCGACGAGGCTGTCCAGTTCTTTATCTACCTGCTCACGGAGGTGGAAAGGTACTCTGATGTTTGAGGGCCACCGGCTGTACCGATTCGTCTATGTGCAGCCATACCGGCTCTCCGACCATCTGTCCAATCCCCTTGAATAGGGCCTGATGCTTCTCTAGCAAGTCATTAATGTCCTCCAGGTAGACGGAGTACGCGAAGCTTACGATGCCGAGAGCCTCCGCCGCTGCACAATTTAGCAAGGTGTTCTTACTCACTGGCGTCACGTAGAAGCGGGCTGTGATGTGGGAGCCATCGTGTTCCACTTTTGCCACAAAGGCCCCGTCCAGAGGGATGGGCTCCACGCCACCAAACGCAAAGATGCGGGCCTTTGGCGTGACCAGCCTGGGCGGCCGATCCATAGCGTTGTAATGTTCTCGGGCCATGACGTTCACCGATGCCCCTGTGTCCACGAGTACAGGGACCGGAGACTGGTTCACATCAACCACGCATCTGGGTTGTCGTCGATGTCTGCCTTTTAGGAGGTCCACACTTGATACGAAGAAAATGTTCTCTTCATCTTCCTCCTCTGCTTCTTCCGCCTGAGCTTCTTCCTCGCCCTGGTCTACCTGGGCAACATTGGATGGCCGACCCTGGCGAGTGGCGATTGCTCGGCCCTGACCCCTTGGCACTAGCACCGGCAAAGCCGCCCTTCACACCCTTGAGAAGTGGTCTGGCAGGCTGCATCGTCCACATGTCTTTCCAGCTGCAGGGCACTCCGCTGGGTGAGGCAGGTCGTATCCGCATTTTTGGCAAATCTCTCCTGCCCTCCCAGCTCTGTCCCGTGTGCCACCGCCATCCCTCCTAGCACCTCTTCCCCCTCGCCACATCACGCAGATCTCCTCAGTCTTTATGGGGCGTGACCCGGCCTCCATTCTTGCCGCTCTCGCCTCTGACACCTCGTGGCTCCTTCCCAGCTCAAGGATGCGCTGGAGCGTTATTCCCGGCTCCCTCAGCACTTGGCGCCTGAGCTTGCCTGACGAGCACGCCTGGATGAGCATGGTCCTGATCATGTCCTCTGCATCGCCCCAGGCGCAGGCAAGCGACAGACGCCTCAGGCGCCCGTAGAACGTGTCTAGAGTCTCATCCTTTTGCTTGGCAGAGAGCATCACGAATCGCTCATAGTCCGCGTTGGCCAGGGGTAAAAAGTATGCCTGGAGGACGGCCTTTGCATGATCATAGGTTCCATTCCCTTGTGGCAATGATTCGCAAATCTCCTGGACAGAGGGCCCTGCCGAGTACAACATCGTGGCCAGCTTGGTGTCA
The DNA here is from genome assembly GCF_040938575.1 of Ambystoma mexicanum. NCBI lineage: Eukaryota > Metazoa > Chordata > Amphibia > Caudata > Ambystomatidae > Ambystoma > Ambystoma mexicanum. The sequence continues at coordinate 286,568,003 of NC_090926.1, read as the reverse complement.
TCATCCACTACTTGCACAGCCCTGAAATACATGTCCAGGCGGTCCACCCACCTTCTCCATCGGGGCCCCAGGCTGGATGGTGGGCCCGACACATCAAATTCGGGGATGGGCTGCAGGGCAGCATGTGCACGCACCTGCGCCATGGCAGGCGCTGCCAGCTGAGCACCCGGAGCAACAGCAGGTTGAGCTGGGGGCTGAAGGGCGGGAACCGCCGCCTGACCGTCTCCTGGAGCTACTGGTTGCTGCATCGGGGTAGAAGACCCTGTGGGGCCACTGGTGCACGAGGATGAAACTGCACCGCCACACCGTGTGCTCCGTCCTGTTCTTTGGTGTCACTCATGAGCTTGAGCGCACAGGCACCCCCATTAGGCTGATCGGGGCCGCAACTCAAGTCTTCAGCCCACAGTGACTCTCAGTATGGACCACCCCAGGATGCAGCGAGTCTTGCCACCTCTGCGATGATGAAGAGGATAAAGACAGATGGGTTCACCAGGATGATGATGAAGGGGACGAAAAATCAGGATGCCTTTCGGTTTTCCAAAAATTAGTAGCAGGATAGTGACTGGATGCAGCAGGCCCAGTCAAGATAGGCCTTCTCCTAGCTTCCACTCGACGTAGTAAACCCAAAATTAAGTTAATGCACCAAACATGCACACCTCCGTGTAGATGTAGCTGTTAGCTACTAAAGTGTCCACCAAAAATTAGGCCTGGGGTCATTTCAGGGCCCAAACCGGAGCTCCTTGAAGTCCCACAGCCGTTACACAAAATGGCCGCCAGCCGCGTGGGCAAACGCACTACCCGCGGCATGAAACGAAGTCTGTCCTTCGACCTCGTTCCGGTGAGAAAAATTGTTCACAATGTCACCGCCGGGCCCGGGCATCGTTACCCCCACTCGTCGCCACTGTTGTGGGTGACTGGCGCCCCCGCGCGCTTCGCCGCAAGCCCCGGCCCCAAGAACACGGACCGACATGTCTGCCTTGGTTCGGGCTTCCCGGTCGCTCTGATGCGGCCAGGAAACGCCCCGTTTATTTAAACTGCACGCGACGGCGTGCAACGTCACGCCGCCGCATGCGCGCCCGTCATCGGGCAGCGCCACAGTGATGATGGGATGGGCGTGTAGGAGCCTGCGGCAGGGTATTACGTGCCCACTAGATGGGAGAGCGAGTGTGCGTGAAAGTAGTTCTAAGGCCTGTTGCAGTGAATAAGAGCGTGCGTGCGTGCTTTGTTTAGGACGGTGTCTTCTAGAGGCGCGACCATGCGAGAAAGGGAGTTTTTAGAAAATATTGTACACGGGATGAACCAACCATAACCCCCCCCACCCCCCCCCAACACACTTTACTCCGCTACTCCCGCTCCAAAATAATTTAAATGATCGCAATTTAAATGCAGTTTTAACCATTTACAATATTTGAAACTGGAATTGGTTTTAGATCTCACGCGTTTGCTGCTCGTTGTCTACACGAAGGGCCCGCCCCAGATGCTGCAATCTGCTGCGGTGTCACCTATTTTTCCAACAGTGCTGCTCTCGAGTTCAAGTGTAGAAAAAGCCAATAGGTTTCTTCTGCTGGTGGACACCCACCGCGCCCAGAGGCCATTCCAAATGACCCAGCAGAGATGGGTGTGAAATAAAGGGAATTTCCCTTAGGGAAAGAGCTGGAGCGGGGGCTGGGGGGCCAGAAGGGGTGAAGAAGACGGCAGCCCCTCCCCAGCTATGTTAAGTAAGGTTAGGTCATTATGAATGACGGAAAACTGCTACAGGGGAAGATCAGAGAAGGAGGCAGGCAATGAGTTGAAACGATCCTATTGCCATGTGATCGGAGTTCCTATACAAAGTAGAACAAACCCTGCAAAATGGCAAGAGTCCAAGAGCACTTGGCAAAACCTGGTCTAGGGTAAGAGCACCCGAGTATAGCGGTGTAAAATCTAGAAAATGGCAGGAGTGCTTGGGCGTGTGATGGTCACACAGCTACCTAATGGGGGGCAGGGGGAGTTTCTGGACATATGTTAATTTATGGCAAATAGTTGCATGCCAGATGGCCAACTCCTGCTCCTCGTGCTGATTTTGAGAATGGGACAACACCATGCGATGTTTGAAACCCTGGTAGTACCGACTAGGCCCTACAGTGATGGATAAAGCGAGTCAGGTATACACAGCGAGTAGAGCGCTCGCTTTGACATCCATGCCGAGCCTGCCAATGCAGGTTTGAAACCTGCCAGTGCCAAACTCAGCCCTTTATCCTTCCGAGGTCGATAAATGAGCATCACACAACGTGGGTAATAGGCAGCGCTCAGATGCCCGAGGGTTCGTAGGTGTGAATACACGGCAATGATGCAAGTTCCTTTCCATATGATAATACCTGTGATGGGTTTTATATTAACATATCTTGGGAAAACCTATGAAATTATGGTAACTTGGACATTCAATTAAACGGTAGGCACATCGTGAATGTACATGGGATCTCTCTACATACAGAACCAAGAAAGAAAACTTTCACTAGACATTTCAAAACTTTTGGCCTTTTCATTAATTGTCACTAGAATAATTATTTTCTACCTTCGCATATACATTTTATCACAGTAAATAAAAACACACAACCACCACCAAACAAAGGAAGTAATTCCCCATAAATCCAATCCCATAATCCTTCAACCCTTCCATTTCCAAATCTTCAACCCTCTTCTAAAACGTAAAAGGTCAGTAACTACGTGTACAGATATTGTTTTTTCTATACACTCTAAACCTGCTCTTTAGAGGAAGGCAAAAACCGTTGGACAAGATGACTCCATGTCACCTGAACACGTGTTTCCAGTCCTGGGCTTTCGTACAACAGATCAATGCATTCTGGGGGTTGAAGTCTTCTTTCAACTGAACATACCAGAAAACAAAAGATTTTAAAAAGAAACCCCAGTGTTGTACAGATGACATGGAGTCACTCATTTGATTGCCCAAAAACATCCTACAAACAAGATTGTGCACGTAGTCACTTGCTCAAATACCATAAATGAATGCCAATTCCCCCCTCCTCATATTACGCCTTCCCAAACCAGTCTACCCTCCGGGTTTACCAAAGAGTTGCTGGGGCTTTGCCCATGCCTCCATCTGATTGGCTACAAAAGACCACTGATGGTAGCCAATCAGGTGGAGGCGTGGGCGGGACCCGGTAGCTGCACGCATGTGGTCTCCCGCCTGGATCCCTATGAGACCGTTGCCAATGCACGATAGCAAATGATGCTAATAATGCACAAAACACGTCAATGCCGTTTTAAATTAATGCGTATGGATCACGGATAGAACAGAAAGTGTTTTAATAGCCACTTCCCCTCACTTTTTTTTAATGTGGGGGAGGGAGGGGGAAGTCTTGCTGAGAAGGAGGTGGGCTGTCGGTGATGTCATTCCCCAAGTTTCTCATCTACAAATGTAGGCAGGTGTGTGCCTTCCTCTGGCCCAGGGGTGTTGCTAGGGCTGGAAAAGACCCGGGGCTAGCTAGCCTTTTGGTTGTAGCTCCTGAGATTCTATACAGGGCCATAACCAAAAGACCAGGGGCTATTGCCCACTTAACCCCCCCCCCCTCCCTCCACCCCCTAAAGTAACGCCTCTGCTCATACCTGCCTAACCTCTGGATTTTTTTCTGGAGACTCCGGAATTTCAAGCATTTCTCCGGTCTCCGGAAAGGTTCCTTGAATCTCAGGAATTTTGAGATTCTTTCCGGTCCCGTCATATTCTCCACCTGATTGGCTGGTGGAGAATATGACGGGACCGGCGCGAAATGTTCGTGCCCACTGTCTGCAGCACTATAATAATAGTGCTTTCAATCGATATTATTGGATTGAAAGCACTATTATTACGGCGGCGGTACCACGTTCATTTTGCTTACCTTTGCACTGAAAATCATTCATTCAATGCTCAGTAAGCAAAATGAACGCGCCACCGGCGAAATGCTGCTGCTTTCAATCCATATCATTGGATTGAAAGCAGGATCATTTCTGCGGCGGGGCCGCCTTCATTTTGCTTACAAAAGCATTGAATGAATGAGTTTCAGTGCTATTTTAAGCAAAATGAAGACGGCGGCGCTGCCGAAATAATGCTGCTTTCAATGCAATGAGATGTATTGAAAGCACTATTATCATTTTGCTTACAATAGCACTGAAAATCATTCATTCAATGCTATAGTAAGCACACTGAGGGCGCCGCCGCAGCAATAGTGCTTTGAATCCAATGACATGGATTGAAAGCACTATTATTTCGGCGGCGGCGCCACCTTCATTTTGCTTACTATAGCATTGAATTATTTTCAATGCTATAGTAAGCAAACTGAAGGCTACAACCACCGAGTTTACCTTTGACAGGTGGCCGGGGCGTGTGGGCGGAGCCGTGTGCAAATGGGCGGAGTCGTGTGGCTGTGGGCGGGGCATACATCTCAGGAATTTTGATTTTCAAATGTAGGCAGGTATGCCTCTGCTCTGGCCTTTTACTTTGGTCTCTCACTGCGACAACCACATACTCCTGCAGGCTCTGACCAGATCAAGCTGGAAAACAAAACATAACTTTCAGTAGTGCGCCAGAACTGCCCAACCCTCAACTCTCGCATGCCAGCACTATTCAGAAATGACCACACTGAAGCTAAGCATCCTTGGAACACAAAGATGCTAATCGCAGTGGGGGCGCATTAAAAAAAAAAAAAACTCGGCTGAACACTAAGCCATTGGCTGCATCACGGGAGGTAGATGGCTTTGGGCAGGACAGGCTTTTGTCCCCTGCCTCTGCCCATATAGTGCACGTGGACGTTAAATGGGACCCAGGAGGGAGGTAAACAGGCTGCCAGCCGGGTTCCTAGCCCTCGGGCTGTCTCCTGGTTTGCACCCCCTGGAAAGAGTCGGCGTGGCTAGATGCAGGCTATGCACGCACAGGCGTGGAGACGTCGGTGGCGCTGGGTGTGCACATGAGCGCGTTTATGATCGGCTATCGTTAATAGGAGGGCGGGTTTACTGAGGTGACTGTTGGGCCTGGACAGAGCCCATGAAAGGAGGACAGACACACCGAGTGGAAGGTAACTCTTTCTTTATTCAAATACATACATGGACTGCCTTGCTTCTGTCCCTTCCCCCTTTATAACGTCCCTGCTCCCGTGACGTGTTCCCACGTGGTACGGGCTTGACCTCTTAAAGGGGACGCGGTCCCTGTAGCGGTGTCGGACCGTAACATCACCCCCCGACAAAATGTCTTTGCTTCCGGCTCAACATTCCTCAACTAATCGCGCAGGCTTCTTTATGGCCCGCTGTTGTCGAGCGCTGGTACCTTCATGAGGATCTTCTTCTGGTCTCTCCGTTCTCTTGGTCCGTGGCCGGGGGAAGAACTGAGGAGGCGTCCACAACGTGTCTCGCGCATCCACCGACATCATCTCAGGATCTGTGGGTTGAGGTTCTTCAAGGCTGGTCGTTGGTGCCAGCTTGAACTTTGAGCAGTTCCTTGTCGTCTCTCTTTCTTCGTTTCCAGCGGTCACCATTGTTCCTTTCACAGCAGTGACTTGGAGCGTTTGAGGAGAGAATCGGGAGTCACTCTTTCTCGTCATTGGCTGTTGGACTAAGACTTCATCTCCTACTTGGAAGTCCTTCTGCTGAGCTCTCCGCCTTTCATTGGTTTGGGTGCAAGCTCGTTCTTTTCTCTGTGTGTCTCTCTCTATGAGTTGTAAGTCGGGGTCCGGTCTGTTCATCGGGTGCTGAATGATCCTTGTGCGAACTTGGTATTTTACCATCAGTTCCGCTGGCGTCTTGTTTGTCGCTTCATGCGGCGTGTTCCTGTAGTCTCGGAGCATTCTGCACAGAGCTTGGTGGAGATCCACGTTTTCCAGCTTTGCTCTTTGTACTGTCTTTTTAATCGATGACATGAACCGCTCTGCCATTCCATTTGCTTGAGGCCAGAGGGGCGTTATTTTCTGGTGCTTAAACCCCAAATGTTTCGCCAACTTCGAGAAGTCATGACTACAGAAGGGGGGTCCATTATCCGATTTGATCATGTCCGGTATACCCCACTCGCTCACTACTTCATCAAAGATTGCCGCTACGTTTGCAAATGCTGTGGATGGTGATCTTTTGACGATGGGGAATCGTGAGTGTTCATCGATGAATAGAAGTAAATATTCTCCTGTTTCGAGGGGCCCATAGAAATCTACTGCGAGCTTTTCCCATGGGCGCTCTGGGATATGTGTTATTTGTAGGGGTGCAGGTGCCTCTTCTCTGGCTGTGCATTTGCAGGCCATGCAATTTCTCACCCACCGGTCGACTAAGGCGTCGAGATAGGGAAACCATACGTGTCGTCGCAGTTGGCGCTTGGTGTTGTCTGCGCCTCTGTGGCCTTCATGTGCCGTCCTGATGATTTCAGATCTCAGGGCCGATGGGACTATTATTCTGCACCCTCTGAGAAGTATGGCGCCGTCGTGTACTGCTAGCTCTGAGTGGATCCTTGCAATCCTTTCTACTTCGTCTTGATTTGCTCCTGGGTGTGACGATAGTGCTCTCTTGTAGTCTTTCCATTTGTTGTGTTCAGTGAGTTCGATCGCCAGTGCCATGGATGGGTCTGCTGCCGTTGCGAGCGCTACCGTCTCGAGTGACATCGCCGGAGGTAGTGCGTTGTTAGTGACGTAGTTTATATATTCTATATCACCTTGTCTTGGCGTTGACGTCCCAGAGGGGTGTCTCGACAGATAGTCAGCTGGATTATGCTCACCCCCCGGTCGGTGAATGATGTGATAATCATACTCTTGTAGCCGGATGCCCCACCGTTCTATCCTGGGGGGCATTTTTGTCCTTGGGTTTCCGAACAGCGACAGGAGGGCCTGGTGATCTGTGATGAGGGTGAACCGTTTCCCGATGACGAAGTTATGAAAGTGTTCACATGCCCATACTGCGGCCAGACTTTCTTTTTCCGCCTGGGAATATGCTGCCTCAGGGGGCGCGAGTGCTCTGCTGGCATACGCCACGATGTGGCGCGGGTGAGCGTCCTTGCCATTGGTCTGGGCAAGAATGGCCCCGAGACCTACCGGGCTCGCGTCGACCACGATTTCTGTGTGCCATTCTGGGTCGAAATAGGCCAGTTTCCGTGCCTCGGCCAAGGACAATTTTATGGAATCAAATGCTTCCTGGCACTCGGCGGTCCAGGCGAAGATCATGTCCTTTTGGAGCAACTTCCGGAGGGGTTCCGTGATGGTGGCGTAGTGGGGGATATAGCGGGCGCAGTATCCGGCCATGCCCAGGAACGAGCGGACGTCGGCAATCTGTTTCGGAGCTTGCAAACCAAAGATGGTGGCCACTTTGTCGGGGTCCGGCGTCATCCCGTCAGCCGAGAAGATGTGGCCAAAGAACTTTAACTTGCTTTTGCTGAATCTGCATTTCTCCACATTCAACGTGAGGCCTGCATCCTGAATGGCTTTGCACGTGGCTCGAAGGGCGGTGTCGTGCTCTTCTCGGGTGCGGCCAAACACTAGAATGTCATCGCTGTAGTTCAACGTGCCCTTGATTGGGCGCATGATCTGTCTGATTGCTTCGTGAAAAATTTCCGCCGCCGATGAAATGCCGATGTTTAGGCGTCTGTATCTGAATAGGCCATCATGGGTGGCAAACGTGGTGATTCCTCTGGACTCTGGGTGAAGTACCATTTGGTGGTAGCCTTGGTTCAAGTCCAATTTCGAGAAGAGGGTGGACTTATTCAGTTGCACTATCATATCTTCGATGCGTGGCCCTGGGTGTCTTTCGCGCTGAATTGCTGTATTGGCCACGCGCATGTCAACGCAGAGTCTCAGGCGCCCGCCTTCTTTAGGTACTATGACCAGTGGGGATACCCACGGGGTCGGGCCCGTGGCTGGTTCAATTATGCCATCGGTCAGGAGTTGGTTGAGTTCTGCTGACACTGCCTCCTGCAAATGGAAGCCGACCCTTCTCGGGTGTTGAGGGACCGGTCGAATCGTGGGATCAATGTGGAGTTTCACCGGCGGACCTTTCAGTTGGCCCAGACCCTTGCAGATGAGAGGAAATTCTTTTTGGATGGCAGCACCCGACATCATTTCAGGTTTGGTGCGTGCCGAGGAGAGAAACAGTATTGAGTCCCTCATTTCTGATGCCGGGTCGGTCGAGCGTATTCTGTCCCTTTCGCCGACATGTATGTCAATGAGTCCTAGGCATGACGCCGTCCTGTAGCTAAGTAGGCATCTGCCTTTGGTGGGGCTGCGAATGACATGTATGTCTGTCGTCGTGGACTGGTTGTCACGTATGAGCCGGCGGCTGAAAAATCCAATTGACTGCAGGGGGTTTGCAGCGCCCCATTGGTAGATCTTGGAGGCTGAAGGTGTCAGGGGTGGTCTATTGGTGATCTGGTTGAACTCTTTTTCGCCCATTATGTTGACGGTGGCTCCCGAGTCTACAAGGAAACAGAACTGCTGGCCTGCTATGTCGACGGGTATTTTGGGAGCTTCACGTGCCTCGCTTTCGTCCATGATGAGATTCACGTATTCGTCGTGTGCATTCAGGTGAAATTGATCCAGTTCCTGTGGATACCCTTGTGGGTCCCCTTCATGCTGTGAGAGATGATCCGGAGGTCCGTCGTACTCGTCTCTGATGTGGGATACTTGCTCTTCGCCTTCCTGCTTTTGCCCGTCGTCCACGGGATATGCTTCTTCGACTACTCTAACGTATCTCCGTGGGTTTTGGGCGTATGTGCGTGGTTGGTACGTCTGGAATGGGGGGTTCCTAACGGGCGCTTTGAATTGTGCGGCGATGGGGAACTTTTGCGTCGGAAACGGTCTGCCTTCTCTACAGACCGACTGGAAGTGTCCTTCCCTGCCACAGTTGCCACATCTCTGTGATATGGCGGGGCAGGCTCCTGCATGTGGGTAGGCCATGCCGCAGCGGTAACATTGGCGTTGTGTCCTCGGCGTCATGGCGTAGTTGGGATTGGCGCCTTTGTCCCCTTGTCTGGTGTGCATCGCTGCGACAATTTCTGCTCTCTCCTGTCTCGTCGACGCTGTGTTCGAGATTTGGGTTGCCTGCTTCTCCACTCTCTCTAGAATTCTGGCCATCTGGCTCACCTCTTCTATGGAGATAGGCTTTTTCAGAAGTTGCTTTTTTAGGGTTTGAGACAGACATCCTTCGATGACTCTCAGCCGGATGGCTTCGTCGAGGGAGAAGGCTTCGAATTGACAATAGGCCCCTTTTATGCGTAGTCGGGTAATGAATTCGTCGACGGTTTCATCAACTCGCTGTGTGCACAGGTTGAATATGTAACGTTCATAGTCCCTGTTCGGTTCAATGACCAACCTCTTGTTTATGGCCGCAATCAGTGTCGGAAAGTCAGCTTGCTCTGCGGGAGGAATGGTCTTGGTGAGGACTTTTATGTCGTTGCCCGCCAGATTTAGGAACATACTCCGCAGCCGAGGGGACTTGTCTTCCCCCGCTGCATCAATGAATGTGTTAAAGTCCTCTAGCCACTCAACCCACCGTGGGCCTTTGTCAGCCTGTGGCATCATCGAAAATGGGGGCGGCATGCGCCAAGCCGTCGTTGCTGTGCCGCTTGCAGGGGCGTTCGGCGGCTGTTGGGCCTGAGGCCGCTGGGCTTGCGGCGAACTCATTTCGCGGTTGTAGGGCGCGGTCTGCGCGGTGCGGGTGCGTATTGGGCAAACCCACCTTTAAAGTCTCGGGGGCCACGTACAGCACTCCTGCTCGGAGAGGGCGGAGGGCGGGCTCTGGATGATGTTCGGCGCCGTCTCGTGGCTGCTCGCGGTGTGGAATGTGCTGGGAGGCGTAGGCCTGGTAGCTCGCTGGAAAATCGAGCCGGTCGATGTGTAGAGGAGGAGTCGGGCCTGGGATCAGGCGCTTGCTGGACAGCGTGGCCGGATGTCCTGCTGAGAGTCAAGTCGCGGAAGTGCGATCGATGTGTACAGGAGGAGTCGGGCCTGGGATCAGGCACGTGCGCTGGGCTGGAAGGTGCCTGCGGCGCTGGATAAGAGCAGGAACGTTGAGCCAAGGAGGAGGAGTCGGTGGTCTGGTAAGTCGCCTCGTCGCCAGATGTTGGGCCTGGACAGAGCCCATGAAAGGAGGACAGACACACCGAGTGGAAGGTAACTCTTTCTTTATTCAAATACATACATGGACTGCCTTGCTTCTGTCCCTTCCCCCTTTATAACGTCCCTGCTCCCGTGACGTGTTCCCACGTGGTACGGGCTTGACCTCTTAAAGGGGACGCGGTCCCTGTAGCGGTGTCGGACCGTAACAGTGACTAGCGTCAGTCGTCCGACTACTTCGGCCTTCAAGCAGCCATTACTGCATTGCCAAATGATACACCTGCTTTTCAACCGGGGGTAGGGGGCGAGCAGGGGGGTGTTCAGGGAGCGGATGGCGCAACAGCACGAACATTAAAGTGACAGGTGTGTCGAACATTCAAGAGGACGTCGATTTCCAAGTATAGTCACGTGCGCAAGCCTTCAACGAAGAAACGAACTTGTAAACAGATTTACAAACCCGCCCCCAGTGCTTTAAGTGGGGCAAGACATTGAAGAGGGGCCCTCATTTGGGCGTCTGTCTTGCCTGATGGGCGTGTGGTCTAAAGAAGAACACGCGAAAATGCACAGGGGTGGTGTAAAGGCATACCTGCCGAACCTCCACATTTTTCACGGAGACTGAGGAATTTTTACCATTTCTCCGGGTCTCCGAGAAGACCCTGGAATCTCAGGAATTATGGAGGGCGGACAGCTTTCACCAATAGCTTTTTTTGTTGTTATACTCGCAGGACTGCACTGCCCCGGACTCGCTGCAGAGAAAGCCACACTCAGGCAGGAATGTCTAACGCCTCCAGCACATTGGCAAAAAGAATGCAGGTGAAGCAAAATAAGGCGCGTTTATTTTGCTTCACCTTGCATTCTTTTTTGCCAACTTTCAATGCGAACGCGCGTTTCTTTTGCTTTCGTTCTCTTTGCCCAGGTTAGGGTGGACTCAGCCCCATTGAACCACAGCCATCAGGTTTGCAGGCTGGACAACTCGCCACTGCACTACATACCCTGATGAAAAACAACTAAGGTGAAATGTCCAATTTCGGTACTGCAAAATTCAGGGAAAACCATTGTATTGGTTCTTGGAGTTTACATGTGCACATTTTAACGTGTTGATTTTATGGAAGGCGAATGCCTTTTGTCCTATGCAATTTGGGTGGTTGTGAAAAGTCAATTTAATGAAATATGCATATTTCAATTGGAACTGCAAATTTCTGACGTCCCATCACAACAGAGTTTACCTTTTTAACGTGTGGGCGGAGGCATGTGAAAATGGGTGGAGTTGTGTGGCTGTGGGAGGGGCATACATCTCATTAATTTTGATTTTCAAATGTAGGCAGGTATGTGTAAAGGGCAAGAACAAAAGAAAGGGGTGAGAACGAAAGGGGATGGAGAGAACCAGAGAAGAGGGAAAGCAAAATAAAGGAGGGAGGTAAAGAAGAACAGGAGGGCAGCGAGGTGTTGATGCAAGAAAGGATACAGAAAGGGAAGGGCGAAAAAGAAACTAAACTGGAGGTGCAGAAAGAAAATGAAATGGATAGGATGAGAGCTGGCAAAGGAAAAAAAGGAAATTAAAGGAGAGAGAGCGTCAAGGTGAGAAGGGAAAGGCAGGATCGAAGAGAAATGGAAGGATAAAAAGAGGCGGCAAATGAAGTACGATAAAGAAAAAAGAGAAAAAAGAGTGTGGGCGGAAAGAGAATAGAAAAGAAAAAGAGGGCACTGAAAGGATATGCGAGAGGGAGAAGGAAGTTGGGGGTAACAGGTTAGCCCCTGCTTGGAAGTGGCAGGCTTCGCTGCCAGTGGGTTGATGAGATGTGTTGATGAAGAAGTGGGAGGAACACGGGGAGCCAGGGATTGGTCAGTGCGTTTGGAAGAAAAAAGGAGAATGGGGAGGGTGTGTGCGTGGGCGGAGGGCAGATGGGAAGGCAGAGAGAAGAAGGTAAAGCAGGGTGCGGTAGGAAGAAAAGGAATGAGGAAGAATGACGGGCTGCAAAGGATGCAAGCAAATGGAAAGAAAGAAGAAAGAGGGGAACGGAAGCTAAGGGGCAAGACAGAAGGGTCTCCAAGCTCACCCCTCGAGGCGAGTTTCACACCACAGATTTAGGAGTTAGCCAGACAAACTGGTGAGCACTGGTTTCTTACCGTACGAGCTATCATGAAGCGCTGGCACAGGTAAACTCCCAAGACACTTTAATCCGGCACACACCATTTTTGCATGTATTTTTAAGGAAAAACACCACCACATAAAGGAGTCCTCATATTTTACAGGATTTAAATAAAAACAGGAGTGGGTGAACTCCAGAATGGTTACAGATGTGAGGCTGAAATTCACGGGTGTCAAAGGAGACCCCGAACAAAGGAAGCCGGGAGAGGCGTGGGAAGTGGGACGGGGCCTGGGGTTGGAGGGGAACACCTCATATCTCGGGGAGCTTTTGGAAGAGCGACTATTCCTTCTCCTTACCCACAGCACAGCCCCCGCCACCCCAGGCCAAAATGGCGCGCCAGGCTTGGGGCTGCAACTTTCCCTGGGGACCCCTCGCGAGGGGTCAACAGAGGAAGTTGCAGTAACTGGCGCTTTCTCCAGTCACTGCTGTGACTGACAGATGCCAGCCACAGCATTGCACAAACTGGAGTATCAGTCACAACGTTTTGCAACCAACGGCGTGGGAAAAAGTAACATGGCGGCAGGGCCCTGCCTGAGCCCCACTTTTAAGAGACTGCCGGGGCTCGGCCCAGGCCTACTTAAAGCCCTGCCCCACCATATAAAAGTTTCCAGGAGTTTCCAAGAGCAAGGAGGCAGTGGGAGTGGCTGCACAGATTCGCCTGTGCACACAGCCCCATTCTCAGTGTCTGAGCAATGGCACAGGGCCTCTCCCCAGTGACCTGTGCTAGCAGGGAGCCCTTGTTGCCTCTATAGCCTGACTAGAGCCCCCCTGCAGCAGATGGCCCCCAGTATCACGTAGAGCCACTTGTGACTAATCAACTTCCGGGGCACCAGTGCTCCAGGGATGAATATCCGTTTTTAAACCATCAATCAGCCCCACACCTCTAGTACACCAGAAGGGATCCGAACAGATTGGAAACACAAGTCAATTATAAACCACCTTGTCCAATTTTGGTAACGTGGACGGAACGGCAGGCTCCTCTGCAAGATCGTGAATTGTTGGTTAGTTGCAACACAGCGAAAATACAATTACCCAATGATAAAAGGGATTGTCCAGTCAAGGTTGTATACAAATATCTACTTGATTATTATCACAACATACAGTTCTAGCATAATGCATTCCTTTACAGGGTGGGTTGTATTTTGTAGAGGGCAGTTTCAAGAAGGAAAGGGGATGCACTCTGGATACTGACAGGAGGGTAGTCAGTAAAGTAATTAATCTCAATAGTTAAAGGATACTTGGTTTAAACACAAGCGGAGCAATGGGCCGTAGAATGTCAATAGGGGCCTTCGAAGAAGGATCAGGGGGACAGAACCACAATGTACCTTGTGCTGGAGAAGTTCTTGGTGCTCGACACGGTCGACTCAGTTTCAGGGCACTTTGCAGCTTCTGCGACAGTTCAAGATGGGAGACAGCTGCGGGTATCAGGCGGTAGGCAGTTCTTTACTTTAATTCATACTGCACAAACCAAACAGGCCCAGAGGCATACACGCGCAGATAAAGTTGACACCATGTATATCAAAGGTGTTCGGGTTTTCTGTCTTTTGTTAGCCCTGCAAACTAATTAATATGCACCACTGCCACCAGCAGGGCCAACATAGTATAGGGCGGATCCATGGAGTCTGTTATTTAATTAGGCTGGCCATGGCAGGAGGAAGGTTTTACCCTCCCCTTTTTAGACACCTTGATGTACTCCTGGGTGTCACATTCCAACTAAATGTGACGGGGAGGACTGCGCCTGTAGGCTGTGTCCACCCAGAGTACATATGTCTATATGTATGTCGTGCAGTGAGCATAGAAACGTGTGCATATTAGCCCCACACATTTTCCAGAGGTTGACATACCCTCATTCAATTGCATGACGTTTCAAAAAAGCCCAGGTAAGCGCACACCCACCATGTGGATGGTCAAATTCCTCCCACCACTTTTTACATTTTTAACAGCAGGAGTTAAACAAAACAACTGTACAATAAAAAAAATAAAAAGCATATTTTGATTTCTTCAAAGAAGGACCCATGTCCATGGTCCTCGTGGAGGCCGGGGCTGGGGTCGTGGGGATCTCGGAGCAATTCAGTGTAATAAGGACCTGTATTGCTGGTCTCAAAGTTATTCACGTCGTGTGGACTCTGCCCTGGCAGGTTTTATTCGCCAATAGACTTTGTACAGCGTGGCTCTCTTATTGGTGCGGTGCTGGCAGCTTCCGTCCAGCAGCAATTCATCTTGGACTCATGAGAACCTTTTGTTTGGCATTTCATGATCAACCAATGCAGCCAACACACATCCTCATTCTCTTAACACAAAACCACAATCTAAACAACTACTGTTGTGTACCCCAACTTCCATTCATTCCAGGGCTGGGAGAGCCACAAGGGTCGGAGATACAACTACCAAAAAAACAAAGTGTGGCTGATCTTTGGGTGCCCCGGGACACAATTTGGCCTTCCCCATTTCTGGGACTTGGTTTTACTTAATTGGGGTCCAGTCTGAACTGTAAGTTCCATCGTTCTTGTGAACTAAGATTTATCTCAAGTCCTGGGATCAGTGCTGTGATGGCATTTTTCCATCTGAAGATCATCGAGTAGGAGGGGATTTTGGGTGTGCATTCCCACAGCAGGCTTCAGCGGTAGTGGTAGTCAGCGCTAGACTGGAATTTCTAGAGTGATCTCCATTTTCCCATTAATCCACTTAGAGGAGCACACCAAAGATAGACTGGATTGGTTGCTTGCTGTAGATGTACCAGTATCATGGTAAGCTCTACATACAGAGCTACGTTCTGCCACTCAAACACAGTAGCGTAGAACGGGCCAACAGGGCAAGTGAGTCAAACGTGGAGGCAGTGGTTTCGCATCTCTGATACAATGGATCCATCCATGTTCAGGCAATTGTCATGTGCTGCTCACAGCATTCTCCATCACACCACAGCGACGTACGGAAAAACTATTGGGTGTGGTTATGCCGCTATGCGTTGCAGTGGCAAGAGTAGAGTACATTGAAGCAAAGGTTGCTTTATTCCTAAAATCAAGGCCCTATGCCGTGTACCCTGAAATAGCAATCATTTAAAAGAGGGAGGCAGGGGAGGAACTGCACTTAAGGAACGAGGTACACAAAACAGGTCCAGTTAAGGTCATCAGCATGTGGTGTTAGTGGGCATATGGGTAGCGCACGCCCTTGGTATTGCCTAGCACTGGAGGTGTGTCCTGGGTTCCAGGAGACTATGGCAAACAAAAATGGAAATAGGCCTGCCCTCCGTGGTGGATCACACAGTGCGAGGGGTGTTCACATTTTCGATGGATGTTGATATTCAGCTGGCTGGAGACTGCTGCCTGCATGCAGGTGATTGCCGGGTTTGTGTCCCAAGCATGATCCATCACTGGGTGAAGTTGGGGTTTAGTAGTTCGACGTACGCTGCCTTTGTGCAGTTTATGATATGCGTCAAGATGTGTCCATATAAGTATTTAGAGATTGCATGGACTAGTGCTGGGCATTTTGCCAATGTAGGTCATGGGGGGCTAGTGAAGAGTTGTGTGGGTGACGGTTGTGGACCGAGGTCGAGCATTAAAGGCAAGTTGCAGAAAAAAGGGGTCTGGCTTCACATTACAAAGAATGGCTCCACAACATTTCACCAAGCAGCAGCTTTGCGACAGTTCGGTTCAGGCAACACTGCAATGTTTATTGCTGCATAGCAGGGCACAGCAGATGGCATCGCTGCAGGACCTGTGGCATTTATAAAGTGCACCACCTCAGGGCAAGCATAGCTGTCTGGGATGGCACTGGCAGGTTACCATTGGCAGGTCGCATGTACCCCTATTGGGCTGACCCCAGAGGGAGGTTGCGTTTTATGACCTGCTCCAACACCCAAAGTGCTAGTCATGGCAGTTTCTAGCCAACTTGGTGCCCAGGGAGAAACACTAGATTGCGCCCCCTGCCCCAACTGACTCACAATATTGAGGGGTTTTGTCACACGAGACAGAGGTGTATTTTGGGAGTGATGTAAGGAAGGCATGGTATCAAACAGTAAGACGGACACAAAGGATCACAGTTCAAGGGTGTTAAGCGAACTTTGATTGGGTTTGAAAAACGCCCATCTAATCCCAAATCTAAAGATGGGAACAAGCTACGACCATCGAATAATAACGCAGTCCTAGTTGAGTCAGTCAAAATAAAAAGGGCTTATACTAATACACCTATTGCTAATCCTTACTTCTAAATGCAAATTGTGTGGGAAACAATGTTCTGCAAAAGAGTGTTCAAGAAATAATATCTCCGGGTATTCGAGCTGTTGGCTTCCCTTCCCCACGTTTTCAGCATGGGACAAGGCGGCACACCCAAGCTTGGCACACTGGCTTCTTTAGCAGGAGGATGCAGTTCAGATCTCAATATCAGTGCCTTCTGTGCCAAAGTCTCTTTGCCATTCAAAAAACAGTATTTCCGAGGGCCTCAGTCACAGGATGCCGTTGGCAGTCATGCAGAATGGGCAGCCCAGAGCTGCTTGGCCTCTTCTCATCAGGATGAAAGGACGGGCTAGAGGGCCGGCTCAGGGGACCACCATGAACGGAAACAAAATGACAATGTAATTCTGGACTTTAAAAGGCATCTGCCAGCAGCGATCTGTGAATAGATTGGTACGGCAGCTTCACAGAGTAAGGTGAGAGGTGCTGGGCTGCAACAGGGCAAGGCAAGCGGTACTCCAGCATCACACATCTTAAGCCCTGCTCCTCCCAGCAGGTCCACTGCCTTCACTGGGACTCCAGCCCCACAGCAACACGGAGTGGTGCCCCGGCAACTATCCTTTGGCCACCAGACCGGGTGTCATGATGCCCGCTCCCGGGGAGCCGGTTCAAGCCCGGCGTCCCCGAAAGCGGACATCCAGTCCCCAAGGAAGGACCCAGCAACCCCATATAGGGGCCCTTTGGACAGTGTCCTGGCGCCTATGGCGCCAGGCTCATTATGGGAATGCTTGGGTGCACTTACCTGATGCAGACCATGCTGCAGGATCCCGGCCTCCTTGAGGCCTGAAAGGAACTACTTTACCTGTGGGACTAATTTACCATCCGGGCGTGGTCAGGGAAGGATACATACCTGGAACTTCTTCCAAGGCTATTTAAACCCCACCCGAACAGCCACACCTGCTTCGCGTTGTTCTGCATCTAGCAGCTGGACGCTCACCGTGTCTGCTCCTGCATCCTGACTTCTGCCACGCCTGCCAGCATCCTGGATCACCTGCAAAGGAAGAGAAGAAGAGAACAGAAGAAGGAAAAGTCCTTACCAGCTAAAACCCGCATCCCGGAGACATCTCGCTGACAATCCTGTAAAGGAAGACTTTAATTTAAAAGCTCATTGCGTCGAACGCTGCAGCGCCGCATTCCACTCACCTTTACAGGGCGCCTCCATGTTCAGCAGCGATCATCCGGATTCGCAGTCACGCCCCAGGGGAGAAAAACACCAGACCAAAAGGTGAGAGAGAGAAGGGAATAAGGAAAGCTAAATCTCCATGTTAAGACTTACCTGTTGATTCATTCCCTCTTCATTTCCGGTCCGCGCCGCATCGTGGCACTTCCGGACCCCGGCCCCTAAGGGGAAAAAAGACATCAGCGTTAATGAACGAATGAAAAGACATTACCAAAAAACGCTCATTAAAGACTTACCTGATTTCTACAAGGATTTCACCTCTCATCTCAGGTCGGTGCCTGTTCCCCGGCATTCCGTACCCCGGCCCCTATGGGGAAAAAGACACTAGCATTAGTACATTAATGCATGGACACAAGGGGAACCTCTTATCAAAAAACTTACCTGGAAGCCAAGCAAGTTTGGTTCTCACCAATCCGAAAATCCAGTGAAGTAACTGGATACCAACGCGCCCCTGCATCAGAAGCAGGATGGAGAGCTCGTCCTTCCAGACCCTAAGGTGAGACGCTACGAGAAATCACAGAAGGGTTTCAAGGAGGGTGAGAGGGGAAAGTGGGAGGCCGATTGCATTACCCCGCAGACAGTTAATCCCCTATTTTCGCCTACAGAAGGATACTTCTGCGAGCCAGACAAACCAGATTTGGGGGGCCCGGTCCAGTCCGTCTTCCGAACCCTGCGCATCACCTTAGAAGAGGTCACAGCAGCGCGAACCAGGCCAGCGCCTCCGTGGGAGTCAGGTGAGCTTAACGCCGGGGTGAACAGTCACCATCTCCTTACAGGGCCAAGGTCCCATGTGCGTGTGCCGGGCTGGGCTAGGCTTGCAGAGGGCACAGATAAGGCACTGCCTCTCCCACGAACCTAACACACGTGTTTGAATAATTCACACCGGTGGTGCCCAGGAAATTGGGAGTTGTGTCGCGCACGGGTAAAGAAAATGCACGCTGAGATGCACACACGTGCACCAGATCACACATGCTTTAGGTTATCGGATCTGGTATAGGTCGACTGCAGAACACAGACACCTGCCAATTCTAGCGCCCTTTAATCCCTTTACCCCCGACAGTGTCGGCAAGTTTTCAATGATGCTCTACCATCAAGAGCACGAAGCTCCACCTGCGGGCTCCTGTCCCGCAATCCTGGGCATGACTCTTCCTGGCACCTCGAGGAATCCCCTGCACCCGCCGCTCTCGGCACCTGACCCCGTTCCTCACTTTTTATCAACACACTCCTATTTCTTTCTTGCCCAAACTCTCAGCCCACCACCGCACTGCACCTCTAGACCCACATCCCCACTCACCTGCGCTGCACATTGCGCAGGGCTAGCGACCTGGCCATAGGGGTTGGACCGGAGGGGTCGATGGGGAACCTCAGACTTCCAGTACTTCAGGCTAAGGTGTCTATTGAAGAGGGTAGCATTCTGTAAGTGCAGAACACGTCAAGGAATTTGAGCAGTATCGTTCTGCACGACTGCACCAGCTCTTGTGTTAGGCAGATTAGTATCTTGCATACATTTGTTATTTGTCATTTATACAGTGCTTCTCATGTTGTCACACACTGACTTAACTTTGAAGCTGCGGGTGGGTCTGCGGCTGCCTTTGAAGACAGGAGTTGGCACTGGCCATGGTGTCTCTGCAGGTCTGGTGGGGGGGTTGTGCTACGGGCCTAGCTCAGTCATGCAGCAGGGGGGGCTCATGACAAGACAACGAGTCCACCTCCACCACGCCCTAACACTACTCTGAGTGAAGGTGGCGCTGTGCCAAACCCCACACCACACGTGACGTGATCATTGGATTGGCTGGCAAACAGCCAATGAAAAGTGCACATTGTGTGTTACTATAAAGAATGTATCAAATTCTGCATAGTAACAGAGAATGTTCATTTTCATTGGCTGTTCTGTTTCTGTTGTCGTTTCACACTGCGCTGCTGTAGACAGGCAGGCGCTGGGCCGTGGCCTGCAACCAGAGCGCTGAGCCTGAGCACAAGATAAATTATCCAACAGAAATGAATCAACAAACAAAAGTTTTGTTTGTTGACTCATTTCTGTTGGATAAATTATATTAAACGAAACCGGCCCAGATGTGGGCTTCAGGAACCAGTCCCCAGGGACTTGCCCGCCTCAAAGATGATTTCGGCCCAGCCACAGGCCGAATGGCCGACGGCCCAATCCGACCCTGGAAGCACTGTAACAAGCTCAGATGGGGCAGGGCTAGAGGCCAAACAAGGAGTCTGATGAGGCATAGAATTCCAGGGTGAATTTAAGACGCCACAACAGAAACATTGCAAAGCACCGTAAACAAGCCCACGGATGCAGGATGACTATTGTCCCCCTGCTACATTTTGTCTCGAGGGGGACAGTTCTGCCTTAGTGTGGGTCTCAAACCTGCTGTGCCTAGAGACCCATGCTACGCCCCACTAATAACGTCCAATGAGGCCGAAACATGTTTGGGGTGGTTTGTGGTCTCGTGTAGAAGGGATGTGACCAGGCAGTTTGGGCTGGACTACCCCTTTTAGGGAGGGACCAAAGCTGACTTGCATATGGTCTTTCACCTTTGTGTAATGGCTTGGCAGGCTAAGAGCGGTGGTTGGGGGGTTACCGAGAGCAATGCCAGAGTTTAGGACTAATTCCAAAACTTTCAGCCATCAGCTCTCGTTTCGCTCGGATTCCTCCTGCTGTTCACGCGTACCCACCGACCTCGGCAGACAGCTCATCTGCATTCGGTTGCACCCTCCCACTGACTGCTGCTTCCCTTCCTACTAATTCTGCACGGTATAGATCTATAGAGTGCAATAGGAATTGGGGGGGCATGTAGTGGGGAGGCAGCATGGCTGGGAAATCCCCTCATTTATCACACCTGCTAGTAATGTAGTGAGAACTTTTTAATAGGAGATAAAGCCCCCGGGATATGAAAATACTGGGCCCCATTTTTTGCTTTTACTTTGTGCAGTTGACAGCCTCCGAGCAACAGCAGGCCTTGCTCTACCATGCGCATGTGTTGTCCCAGGGTCTTTTGCCCATCAAGCAAAGAACAGCAAATGCGTGAGGTTTTGGGGGACAGAGTTTGCCAAGCTGCGACCTGGCGAGTGGAGTGGGAGAGCTTGGCCTAGTGTCATTTATTTAGAGTACTTCTATAACGCTTTACCCCAAAGTACTGTCTAAAATTATAAGACGGCGGTACGCTAGGGGAGAATTCATGCACAAGTCCAAGCAAACGGAGAAAGTGATAAGGAGCCACTTGTTTAGAAAAAAACTGAAAAAGAATCATGAAATTGCAGCCTAGCCAATATGTCCCCATGACAAAAATAAACATTCAAAGAATTGACGCCTGTATTACACGCTCGCGCACAGAAAGCAAATACCTCACAAACAGCGCAATCTGCCCGTAGAGCAAGCGCCCCAGTTTCCACAGGGCCCTCGCGCACCTGGTGGTAAGGGGGTCTTAGGGCAACTCCTCAAGGGTCGGACCTCATGAACTGATGCAACGTTTTTTTAAAGAGGCCAGCAGAACCGTAGCGACGGAGGAGAGGGCTGGGATTATCAAGGGAACAAGAGGCAGACAGTGACGAGGTGAGGGGCCCCTCCACCGCCGAAACCAGGACCACCTTTTATGCTGAACCAGTAATGATCACTGCACGTGGGAGGAGGAGAGGAATTAAAAACACGTCCGAAGGGATCTTCAATGCACAGGTACAGGAAGGGGGGCATGGGTGTCGATATCAAGATTCCAGTGGGCTGGGTGAGCACAGTAGAAGGAAAGGCCGTTCCTGCCCCATACCCTTGCATTGTCAATTCCTGGCTTGTAATGCCATCCTGCGCTGAAGGTGGAACAGAGATGCTGCCCTGATGAAGTCCAGAAGGGCTCCCTTATGCCAGCTTGCAACCGAACCTTCAGAGGGGATACTGCAGCCGAAGGCTAAGATGGTGGGGCTGGCACCTACCCTCTTATCGAGTAGGGGTGCCATTGCTCCCTCCAAGCACTGCAACGTTGAGACTCGGCCCGGGTAATTTCCCTTCCCAGGGTCTTCTCTCCCCAGTAAACGGTCCTCTCCTGCAGGGGGGATCCTCTCCGGATGTTCCCTTGAGACACGCACCTATACTCTGAGTTTTATCCCTTTGGATTGGTCGCATTCACAAAAAATGCAAAATACATAACGACCTCTCCATGTTAATTAAGATCCATAAAGGGAGCATGCCCAGTTTACCCAGCTTTAAAATCCTACGCATGATTTACAAATGCCTGAACAATTTGGCAACTTCATACTTGGCTGAAAAAGAGATCAACCTCAGCATACCCTCCACTGACCAACTTCTACTGGTGGTCCCGTCTTCCCGCTATGTGTGAAAGGGTGAAAGGGGGTTCTCAGTATATGGTCCCAAGCTCTGGAACAGACTTCCTGTAGAGCCGAAATGAAAGGACTCCCTAATTCAGTTCCACAAAGCACCTACAATCTTTTTTAATGTTTATTTACATGGTGATATTGAATCCACTAGTCGAGCATACTTTTACTTCTCCGATTTCATCTGCACCGAGCTGCCCAAAATCCCATCAAAACATGGGTTCTCCTTACTCTGGGTAGGACCCTTGAAACCTTGTGGGATCCTTTCACCTGATCTCCCTTTCTCCAAGGAGCTCCCCCAGCAAGGAAGCCTTTGACCACACAGCTGCTGGCAGACTTCTGGGTTATTGGAGGACATGGTCTGGGATGCCAAGCTTCTCCTAGAAAGGCACTCGTCTGTGAGAAGGGGAACGGGAACCTGAAGGCTCTGGCCACTTGCTTGAAGGGCCTCTTTTTCTGCAGCATGCCCTCTCCTGACCCCAGCGGTTCTTTAAGCCAAGGAAAGGGACCAGCACATAAACTTCTTTCCGAAGACCAAATGCCCACCTGTGCGCAGCCGAGCCTCTCCTGGCACCCCTGGTCCATCGCTAGCCACAGTGCAGTGATGATCAAAGTGCAGAGCCTTGTAGCACCCCCTGCCCCCAGTGCATCACATGCCAGCCTTAGAGAAGTCCCCTTGCATCATGCAACCTAGGTTAATGGTGTTCACAGAGGGGGGTGTCCGAGCTGAAGAAGATGGCTGGTTAGACATCTCTTGACTTTCACATATGGGGTACCCAGATCTCTATTGAATAGTTTGCCCAACTCAGCAAGTTGAGCGCTCGCTGCTTTGATCTATCCGAGATCTGCAGGTCGCAGGTTCGAATCCCGGCAAAGCCATCTCAGCCTTTCATCCTTCCGAGGTCCATAAAGGAGTAGCAACGTTGGTTGGGTGATAGGGTAACAAGACGTCCCGGTTTTCCCCGTGACAGTCCGGGGAAATCACCCTCAGTCCCGGGAGTTCTTTCCATTTTAGAAACTCTGTCCAGGCTTTGCATGGTTGGGTGGCTACGGTAATTAAAATTGTAATAATTTTTCGCAACACTTTCTGAATTTTGAAGTTGGAGGATTGGCTTGAACCCCCAACCTTGCAGGTACAAGTCACAACACTTGGTGACTGTGGCACAGATACTGTGTTGTAAATGATTGTACAGCAAACCATGTGATAGCAATTGGAGCAAACACTTGTTTTGAATCAACATGCCAAGATTCACAGACAAAACTGCACAAATGAAACCATATACACAGTTTATAGAAGGGACAAGTGCTGGAAATATGTTTGCGTGGGTGTGTTGGGAGAGGGCGGCAATTTGTGGGCTGCGATGGGGTAGTCCCTCTTATGTAGTTGTCGTCCCGGTTTTTCGTTTTGGAAATTTGGTCACCCTATTGAGGGCTATTGTATGTAAATATGTCCTGTGTAAAGCACTTTGGCAAAAGAGCTATATAAATAGCACACTATCATTTCCGGCCTGCTGCTAGTGTACAGCTTGGGGGGACACAGACACACAGACACACAGACACACAGACACACAGACACACACACACACACACCCCTTTTGGGATCGAATGGTACGATCAAGGGCAGAGTAGTGAGCTCCCTCCTACAGAGTCACCCTAACCACCTTTGCATCAGAGGGGCGGCCCACCACACTAGACCTAGTCCTTAACCCTTAACCAGTGGCCCTACGTCTCCAGCTTGGGCCCTGGCAAAACTATTGGTAGACCCTGAGGGGGAGGGACCCGGGGATCCTTTGGGCGGCGAGGGCACTCGTCTTGAGCGTGCGCTGGCACTGGCAGGCTGGCAGAGAGACAGCACGGCACCTTATCAGCTAATACACCATTGCACAGGCACACAGCACACATTGCTTTATTGCCCAAGCACCTTTTAATTGCTTGAAAGGCAATAATCAGGTCTGTGCTCTTTGCTAAAACCCATCCATTGGCTGCGATCCACTAATAGTAAAAAAAAAAAAAAAAACTAAGCGCTTTTTTAAATAAAAAAAAGAAACACCGCCAATGTGCGCCTCTGTAATAAACTGCACCCGCATGAACAGAGGCCAGCAACTGGATTGACGCTCGCGCGCGGTGTTACTACTCGCATGCCGTGCTTTTTGGCTTACTGCACAAAAACCCAGACTCATTTAAAAGTGGAAAAGGTCGCTTTAATGTGACAGGCCAAAGCTTACAATCAAAACGCTTAACTGGCTCCATGGCCTAACAAACTAAATAGCTATTTGAACAATCAATTAAATAACTTAAACATTTCCCATTTTCCCCCAACAGTTAAATAATTAAATAACCCATTCCTCCCTAATGATCCCTTGGATCCTACCGTATCCTTGCCCCTTTTCCAGGCGTCCCGCTTTCTCCCCAGGGGCCATGCCCCTCCAGGCTCAATACCTGATCCCCCGGGGTGACCTGCTTGTGCAAACAGCGCCACCCCCTCCTTTCCCGTGTCATTCCCCCATTGTGCTTCCCTCCCCCCACATCAAAAGGGGCCATGCCCCCGGCACCCCGACCAACTTTGACCCCCTGAAACTCCCCTCTACACCCAACTCCTCTTACCTGTGACCTGCAGCCAGCCTGACCTGCCACATCAGCAACAATATTATACACACCGCTCACGATGCCCTGACCTGTCACACCAAACTACCATCCCTACCCTCTTAACAGACCCCTAAACCATAAACCCCCCCCTCCCCCTCATAATCCTCTGACGAACGTCCCCCCCCCATTACATAACTAACTTCCCTAAACAAAATGAAGGGGTGGGAGGGCGGGACAATCGCCAAGTCCTAACCGTCGCCTGCCTCCCGAACCTTCCCTGATCCCTTAAATACCCCGGGCGGGGCGCTCTACACCCCCACGGCCACTCGCTGGCCGTGTGCAGCGCCAAAATACTCCCCGGGGGGAAACGCTTCGCGTTCCCCCCGGGGCCCCCCTTCACGCTCCAGATGCTGCACACGGCTGTGGGGCCCATGGTCCTCGCATGGAGGGTTCACTTTTTCCTGGAAAGCGCCTTCTCCCACAGCGCCCAGCCGAGTACTTACTGAAAGCACCGCCACAGTGCGCTATAAAGCAAGTTATTGGCAGCATTGAACAGAAGTAGGCGGAGAGCATGCCAGAAGGTCTCGCGAGGACACGGCTTTCACGTAAGGTCTACTCCCAATCAAGGGCTTTATTCCAGAGTGTTCTGTAAAGGGCATAAAGTAGTTGGGGGCCACATTACACGTTCAGCAGTGGGGAAAATTGGCTGCAATTCAATTAACGCCACATTTCTGGGCAGTAACAGAACTGCCACCACTCGCCGCACTATGGAAACATTACCGCCACTTCCCAATCCGCCATATTGTAGTTTTTCTTCAAGTGCAAGATTATGCTGGAGGTAATTGTACACATAGCTCCTGCACCTTTTCCTTCAGATGCCTTCCTGAGCATTTTCTCGATCCCTCGCCCTCCTCCCTACTATCTACAGGACTTTGATCCTGCGCTCACCACTAGTGAATGCCCTGATCACACTCCTCCTTTGCCTCTCTGGCTGTAAACCTGCTTCAACGTGGGAGGATGGCTAGCTCCAGAGTGATGGGGAGATATATCATGTTTATGCTTCATCCCCTCTCCTAGTGAGACCCCCCCCCCAAGCCCTCGTTACTGGACTTCTGGGCCTTTTTCTGAAATCCTGGATGAGTGGGGCCTTTTTCCACTCATTCATTCTTATGGGTTCTGTCTTTTTGAAATTCTATTCTTTGCATTGTACCTGTCCTATGGTGTCTATTTTCCTCCATAACTCCTAAAGGCATCTGTATTTTTCCTATTGCAGCACACAGCTCCTTATGGGAAGTGTTTCTGGGGTCCCTTAGGGTCCTCCTTTGAGATTCTTTTTCTTTATTGTGGAGTAACTACAGTTCTTAAGGATACAAATATGCTTCGTAGCTCTCCAAAAACTGTATACTCAGATTGGCACACCACCTTGTTTGTTAATTTATAAAGCATGCCACAACCGAGGTATCTGGGTGCATTACAAGACAGTTTAGGTTAAAATCGGTACATACAATATAGTCATAACACAGCAAAATAAGTGCCTACAATATAGTTGAAACAATAAAATAGGTGCATATAAAGACAACAATATCTACACAAGGCAATAAGTTCAGGCTAAGCGCGCAAACACAGAAAATAAAATCAGATGAGATGACACCACACCAGTAGGGAGTAAACAGTAGTCAAATGGTCAAAGGCCAGTGCCTAATCAGAATGCAGGTGAGAGCAAACTTGGATACTCTAGATATTCTGGAAGGGACGATCATTGGTAGATAGCCATTTTTTAGTATTGTTCCTGAAGCTTAGGAAAGGCTGATCGATGCGCAGATGAATAGGGAGGGCGTTCCAGGCTAGGGCACGGCTTTGACAGGGAAGTTCTTGCCTCCCGCTCTTTTCAAGTTGAACCATGGAACAGTGATGCAGAAGGAGTTGATGGACCTGGTTGGTCTGGATGAGTTTTTTTAAAGGATTTTCTTACTCAAGTACTGAGGAGCAGCATTATTCAGGCATTTATGCGTGATGGAGACTAGTTTGAAGTTGATCCTGTCTTTAATGGAGAGCCAATTGTGATTCCTTCTGTTTTCGGATGTATGATCTCTCCTAGGGATAACGCATTACTTTGTAATGTTTGAATGTGGTTTAAGATAGGTTTGTTTGCTCCTACATAAAGTGCGTTGCAGTAATCAAGTTTAGACAATATTAACGCTCTCGCTAGAATAATGCAGCTATTTGTAGAAAGGTAGGGTTTGCAAGCATTATAAGCTACAGGTGTAAGAGGTGGCCGTGGCCATGGACTTGTTTATGAAGATTTAGCGTGGAATCAAGTCAGAAACCAAAGGTTTTGGTGTCCTTAGCAGTTTTGATAATATTGCCGTCTATATTGAATGCAGAGTGTTGGGCATCAAGTGTTTTAAGGTTTGTCGGGGCGCCTAGAATCAGGATTTCTGTCTTCTCATCATTCAGGCAGAGGCTATGGACAGCCATCCATGCCTGGATAATGAGATATAGTTTGTTTAGAAGGGCAAGGTCTGTGTCATAATTACCCGAGAGGAGTATAAGTATCTGGGTGTCATCAGCATAGTTTGTGTAGATGACACCCAGGTGATCCAATTTGTCGAATAGTGGCTTGGTAAAAACATACATGGTGAGGGAGACGCAAGAGCCTCGAGGTACTCTGCATGGAATAGGGACTGGGTCCGCCGCATCAGATGGAGAGAAAACTCATCGATCTGTTACTTAGAAAGGATTTAATCCAGTCTGCAGCTTTTTGTGAAAAGTTCGCCGCTAGTGAAAGGTGTTCAGAGAGTATATTGTGGTCCACCAAATCAAACGCAGCTCCGAGGTCTAGTAGAAGGAGTAGAGCATAGTCTGTTGTCTTTTAGTTGATCTATTTGCATTTTCAAGTCGATCAAGGCAGTTTGTTCCGTGGAGAGGCCCGAAGCCAGATTGTCTGAGCCCTAAAAGGTCGTTTACCTCTAGGTAGTGCTGGATTTGAAGGTATGCTGCTTTATCTAGTATTTTGATTAAGAAAGGGACAGTAGTAATAGGCCTATAATTAGTAGAGATAGATGGGTCGAGAGAGGCTTTCTTGAGAAGGGGCCGTACCCAAGCGTTTTTGAGATTTGTTGGTACTTGGCATGACCGAAATGAAGCGTTAATTTAGTAATGAAAGGGGCAAGGTCCATAGATGCTTCTTGGATTATTTGGACCGGGCATAAGTCACCTTGGTATGTCGAGGGTTTAAAGGAAGCAATGATTTTTTGGGTTAGGATGAAATTACCCAACCCAAAATGACCAACCTCACCAAAAGACCTAAAAACACACACCACGAAAAGTTCTAACTACCAAAAGTTCAAACTTTCCGTGGTATGTGTTTAGGTCTATTGGTGGGGTCAGTCTGAAATTATTATTTTTTCTAAAAAAAGGCTGTGGGGGTGTCCCCCGCAACACCCCGCTCACTGCACTGTACAGTATAGTGAGTGGGGGTTGCGGAAGACACCCATACAGCTTCCCAAAAAAAGCAACAAAAAAGAAAGTAAAAAAGGACTCTGCGGCGCCGGTTTCCGATCATGGAAGTGAAAGCGAACCGGTGCTGCAGAGATACAGCACAAAGGAAAGGTAAGTAGGGTAGTGGGGTTATTTTGGGGGTGTGGGTGGGGGTGTATGTTTGTATGGTTTTGTAATAGATGTTCGCATGGGAAATGTACGAACATTTTGTAGTGGGTATATTTCCCATGCGAACATTTCCGTCTCTGGTTATTCCGCTTTAGAAAAATTACGTAGATCCAATTTTTTCAACTTCAGCGTTAGTGACTTGAGTGAATTTGAATTCTTGGAGTTGAAGGGCTGGGTTTTGAGGTCTCGGAGGTTTCAGAATTGGATAGGTTTAGCCTTTTGGTAGCTATTTTGTTCTGGAGGGTGACAATGTTGTTGCACAGAGCATTTTGGATGGATGTCTGTGCACCATTCTGTTTTTGGGCATGAGTCATCAGGGGCAATGGGTGATTCTATTTCCATGAGGATTACAAATGACTCAGTGCTGGCCAACTGGATCCTTTCGTTCTAGGTTTCTTGTTCAGTACGGATGAACTCAGCTTTGTATTGAGTGGATATTTCAATCAATTTTGTCTTTGTTTTCTTTTGAAGGTGAGTTTTTCCATTTAGATTCTATTTTTTCAAGCCTTAATGCTTTCAACTGAGGGGTAACCAAGTATTAAGGTGTGCTTTGGATTTACTATTCCGGAGTTTAAGTGGGGAAATAGAGTCTAGGGCTAGGGTCATAGTGTTGACAAGTTTTGCTGGGTCTTGCGATTTCATTGAGTTTAAAGTAGGGAGCAAGATAGGCAGTAGCCTGTTGGTAGTGATATTTTGTTTATTTCTCATAAAGAGACGTGATGCCATTATTTTGGGTTATTTGCTGGCCGATTAGCACAGATAGTAAGAGAGATTAGAAAGTGATCTGTCCATAGCTGGAGTTCAATGGAAATTTCACAGTTGAGGTCAGCCACCCAATGTAGCATTCTCCCTTTCTCATGGGTAGGTTTGGTGACTCTGAGTGAAGTCTAGTTCAGTTAGTGAATCAGCAAGAAGTTTAGCTGAATGGTCGTTAGGGTCCAGGAATCCTAGATTGAAAATCGCCCAATAATATTTGTGAAGTAGGTTTTTTTTTTCCTAAAGTATGGTTATAATGTCCTCCTCGAAGGACCCAAATGGGCCAAGAGGTCTGTATATTAGGTGGATTGTTAAGGAGCTAGCTTTAGAGGTGGCTATTTTAACTGTAAGGAGTTCACGTGACTTGATCGCAGGTCTAGTCGTTACTCTAAGCGATAGGCTTGCCTTAGCAATGAAGGCAACCCCTCCGCCTTTGGAGAGGGTCCCCTCTTGGTGATAAGAACTCCCTTTCCCATAAGGAACTCCCCAAGTATTATCCCCAAAAACCAGTACAACTTTTAAATGACTGACAACTAAATTCCTCTTGCATGTGTTTTTGTAATGCAATACCAGTGCTTGTCGGTCAAGTACTGACACGAAGATGCCAACAGGAGGCATGGTGAATAAGGCTGCGACACAAAGGAAGGACTTTCCTTGGAAGCCGGGGAAGCCCCAGCAGTACGCTATTACATTAGGAAGGCCAAGAGAACAAGAAAGTGAAACCCAGGAGTTTCAGACAAGTCAGATTGAGGCGGCTGGGACACCATGGGAGACGCTACCTTGCTTGTCAAAAAGCAGACACAGAAGAGAAGGGACAGCAGCACGCTGCCCGAGCAGAGGAAACACATAAGTGTCCCAGGCACTATGCTTGAGAGGGGCCAGTGAAGAAGAGGCGTGCCGTTGGTGTGCCATCTAGGCAATACGTTACTAACCGACCCAAGGAGGCCTGTTCATGGGTTGAGCCCCAATTAACAGCCGAAAGGAGGCAGGTGGTGGCGTGGAACGGAAGCGAAGGCGAAATCATTCACATTCGATGACAAACACCCTACTTTCGTTAGGTAGGATTAGGGCTAGTGAGGCATTTTCATTATTATTTAACTAAAAGCAAGTTGAACATGGCACATGATAGTCTCCTCCTTCTGACCTAATACAGTAGACCGATACCAATCAGACCGTTAATGAGCTAACTTTGTAGACTAGGAGAAGGACCTTGAAGAGGGAGCAGTTGTGCATGGAGAGCCAAGAAGTATGGCGTTGGTAGGTAGACGAGGAGGATCTGGGTATATTGTACATAGTGCCGGTAGAAAAGCAGAGGACTGTCCAAGAGGAAGGAAAAAGTAGAGAAGATGGCGAAGGTAAAGGCTTGAGCAGTGGTTTACAATTTGCTGAGCACAACATTGAAATTAGAGATTTGAGTTTCCATAGGGGGCAAGTAAGGAATTGACACATTTTCGGAATGTTGAGACAGTTAATACAAGAAGCAGAAGTGGTGGTAGTGATTAGTGGTGTCATCAGCAAAGGACTAGATTAGTCTTCTTAGGGTAGAGTTAGAGGGTGAAGAGCAGATCTCCAAGGACTGAACCTCGTGGCGGGGGCTGGGGACACCAACAGGGAGAGGGGATGGGTGTCAGATTTGAAAGTACCAGGAGATGCTAAAGAAGCGACCTTCCATGTAGCAAGCGATCCAGGCAAGAGCATATTTGGGAAACCCAAGGTCCCAGACAGCGAGGAGAGGGGAGTAGTCGACCATGTCTAAAGCAGCAGAGAGCACCAAAAAGAGGAGTAAAGGAGAGAATTTGGTGTGGTAAGTATCCATGAAAAAGTTGGAGATGCACGAGAGCAGTCTCAGTGGAGTGTTTACTTTCTGAAGACAGATTGAAGTTGCTCTCCAAAGCCATGCTCCTCAAGGTACTTTGTGATCTGGTTGAAGACAACCCACTCAAGGGCCTTTCAATAACGCAGGGAGGCACTGAACAATACTTTGCCAGGACTTTGTGAACCGTTTCAGGCTCTTTAAGACGAGGTAACACTCTACAGGGTGGATGGGGATGGAGAAATGACTCAAACATCAATAACTCTACCGACTAAGGAAGTTGCCAAAGACTTTTGTCTGTTTTAATATCAATTATCTAAAATGAGGAGTACAACGGACATCATCCAACATCCGGCAGTAAGATCTCGTTCGCATTTCATAAAAAACATGATTTTATAGTAAATATTTGTCATCAGTGACGTCATTCTATGTGGCAAACTAAGAAATTTATGGAGGGTTGTGGTTGGGTAATGGGAAACATCTAGGTATGTTTTCTATGAGGGTTGGTGTTGTGATTGGATCTCTACCGTCAGGTGGACAACTCGACACACCCCTAGCGCAAGTCATTGTGAACATCAGAAAATACACGTCTTATTGGGTCTATAAAACTATAGGGCTCTTTGGTACGTGGCCCTCTATAATTAGTTGGCACACATGTGCCCTTCTGGAATATTCCACTCGTTAGCAGCATGCATGCTGGTACCCAAGGTGCTAGATGAGTCGGGCTTGACCATGCCTCCCCACCGAATTAGCCCATCATCACTCAAGCGGTCTGCCATGAGAATAGTATTTGTAATTGGTCTTGTAAAATAGCACTGCTCCTGGGAATAAAAGGGAGTGTGGGTATGACAAACTTCTGGTCTCGGTGTAGCCTGTCCAAGAGTCCATTTTCATCTGACCATGTGACTGGCGACTAAGTTTGAACTTCCTCGCTGTATTTAATGGTATTAAACGAATAGAACTTGGCACCCAACATCCTTCCGCTGCACCTTAAAAGGAGATCAGTTTCTCGCCTTCCCTTACATAGTTTCTTGGCTGCTTCACCCCTTGACACTTGGCCAAGCAGGCCTCTTGGTTCTCCTTCTATTCTCAGCTGAGTTTATTTTGCTGCACCACACTTTTCCGGCCCTTCTAGTCACAGGGTCCAGTTTGACCAACTACAATGTAGAACTTCGAGATTCCTATGCACATGTATACCTTGGCGCATCGCTGCAATCTATTCACTGCGTATAGCAGCCTTATGATGTCTACTTGCATTACTGCATCTGTACAAATATAAAATGATTGTTATTTTCTTCCGTGCTTTTCACACGTGTGATCTTCATTTCGCACGGGAACGCTTGCTCGCTTCTTACGTCGTCATCAGATTCTATATGGTCTATTCATCTTTTCTTTTGTCATCTCTTCCGAGGTGTGTCACTTTCTTCATGTGATATCACCAATCTCTTCTTTCAGCCGTCTTTTTATGTGCTCTTCAGGGATCTTTCCCAAAAGGCTGTCAGTTCTTCATCGGTACATAAATAAAATGGTCTTCTCAATGGATACATTGCTTCAAAGGCTGCCTGTGTTATAGGCATCATTACCAGTGTCTTGCTTGTCACTATTTCTGGTTCCCAGCATATAGGTAATTTAGGGGCGGGACTTCCGCGACAGGCTTTTGGCTCCTCCTCTACATTTGGGTCAACAGAGGGTTTCTTTGAAAGAGATAGGGCAATAGCAGATATAAAGGAGACTGGAAACAGTCAGCATGGCGAGAGGTGCGGAAGAGCTCAGAGAGATGAGTCGATGTGTAGGTGCTGTGAAGGATGGCTGCTAATTCGGTAGGCAAGATGGGGGCATAGCAGTAGAGCATAGAATGAGTTTGGGGGAGCGGATTGACAGGTGGAGGGTGATGGGGAGCGTGGAATGGAAAGGTTGTGGGAGATTTTTTTCTAAAAGAAAACCTGGATGCTACCTGGATTCTGCATTTTAAGGATTTTACTGCAGGAAAGCCCAAGTCGGTCCATTATGCCTTGAACAATAGAACAGCAGTCCAACAAGACTAATGTGCAAATACAAATTACGAGGAAATAATGTACTCCTGCTTTCGGGGCCATCTTACTCCGATCAGTTTTTAAAAAAAACATTGTGGGCTCCTATGAAAAGCGTGGTTACAGACAGCCTGCTTTTTAGAAGGCTTCCATCCGTGTCCCCTGTAATGCAGATGTGTGGACATCTACAGCTAGCCCAGTCTCTAGTCGGCGATTGAGAAAAACCAGCAGCAAGAGCTGTTCTTAGGTCTCTGCTCTAGAAGCGCCTCACCAATCAGCAATAAGCACAACCAATCTCACACCCGAAACCTCTGGGTCAACCCCTGAAGTGCAAAAGCTGATAAATGCGTATCCAACTCTCATCCTACACAGCGTAACCTGGCCTTGCATCATTGGTGTGGATGTGCGATGGACTCGTGGTTTGCGCCATAGTTCCTAGGAGTTGTGGGGGCTACAAACCACATCATATTATCTCCCCCTCCCGATGATGGCCGAAGGGGAATCTGGTAAAGCGGAGCCTACAGATGGCGCTGTCCAAGGCAGGAATTGGCCATGCGCATAATCAGTGCTTGGGGACACGAAAGGCGACTGACAAAAAGGATCTTCCCCACCACAAGCCGCACCAGATGATTGGGGGAGAAGAGGCCTCCAGTGTTGCCGTTCACCCTCGTTTGTATGAATTGGTAAATAAGCCACTGGCAAGCAGAAGGGCACGATCACGGCGTGCACCCCTGCACTCGGGCATCTGAAGGCTTGTTGTGCCTCTAGGAACAGAGCATTTTAATAATAAGTAGAAATTACAAATTACTTACTAGTAAAAACACAACTCGAGTTATTTTTTGTAGTCTGTCATTACATGTTGCAGCACTGCACCCCTCCACCTGCCCCCCACCCCCAATACTAGGCAGGCAGCCATTTACTTACCGTAACAAAAAAATCGTATGATGCCTGTGAGCCCCCAGGTCAGGGGCTAGTTTAAGATGGCTAACAACGTCCCATCCACCTGTATGCCCCAGCAGCATCACTCTACAATATCTAGCCAAGTTGGGCCAGAGCAGAAGTTGGACTTCGCAATAGGATTACCGTTAAGTAAACTAGTCATTACCCTCCTTGTCCAATCCCTCAAATGTTGACATGAAAAGCAATGTATAGGATATTTAATACACCATCAAGTTTCTTCGTGTGTGCAGCTTCAGTCAGTAGAACATGACATTACTGCTGTATCAAACAATGGCGGGGGCGCCCGTGGGGCTGGTCCCGACATGCCTTCCAATGCTACCTCCATGATGGAGGACCAGGAGACAGGCATTGCCCTGGTGGCCCTGCCGTATTACCGTCTTCAGGTGGGGGAATCCACCAGCCGCTTTATATGCCACAGGCTTGGCTGACCTTCCCCACCTGCCAAGTGTAGCAGTGGTGGATTTCCTGCCTGAGCGACCAGTGCAGAAGGCGATGAAGAGGTCACCACACTTACTCCCCACAGTGCGATACATCTTGACAGCCCGACCAACACCAAGCTCGTCAATGCATGTATACCCCCTACGGGGGACTAGAGCCTCATGCAAATCAGAATCCGTCACAGCCTTTGGCTTGAAGAGGTGGGATGGGCAGACAATGAGGCCCTCGCATTCCAACCTTAGGGAGTGAGGAGTCTAGGGGGGGTGGTAACTCCTTTCCATTCAAGACTGAAGTCATGACCACCGGAAACAAGCATTTATAGAAAACACCACAAAGGTAGCAGGTGCCCCTCTCTAGAAAGAGCATGGCATGATAACCTGTTCTGTGGTTTCTTCCACTTTGAGAGTCTGCAGCCATCACTATTTGCTCACTGTACCTTTCACAAAGGCGGAATATCCGTTTGCAGATCAGTCTTTGTCCCGCCCACAAAGGCAGCCCAGCACCGAAATGCCAGGCAAACCTCTTTTGAACAGAAGGGCATTGCTATAGCATTTCGGTGCTGGGCTGCCCATCTGGGCGGGACAAAGACTGATATGCAAATGGATATTTCCTTTCTGTGAAAGGTACGGTGGGCTGAAGTGTGGCTCGGGACTCTCGAGTGGGAACCTTCCCAAATAACAGGTCAATGGCCCGTGTTCATTCTCGCAGAGGGGCGCCCAAGACTACATTTTGTTTGTAGAAAAGAACACTCATGGGCACAGAATCCAGGTACTCCAAGGTGGAGACCCACCTTGCTTTGCGATAAACGGGGTCCTGAGCTGGATTCAAGCATATAGGTCTTGATTTGAGGTAAAGTGATCGACTAGGGGTGCCCCAAATCTGCTGCATAAGCTTTGGGAGGGGTCTCCTCATGGAGTATTCCAGCCGACGGCGTCTGCACTCGTTCTCCAGCCCTGGGAGGTTTGCTGGCTGTAGCGAGAGCAGATTCAGTTTCTGCCCAGCAAACATTTCTGTGGGTCATTAGCTGTAGGGATGTGGTTGCCCCCTCCCACCCCCCCTCTGTCCAATGTGTCTTATACACAGGATCTTGTTCACCGAGTTGCCTGCACCAATGCCGCCCCTCCTTCCAATGCTAGCTCAGAAAGTTCTTCCAGGATTGCAGACAGTAGTTCCCTCAATTTGAAGAGGTTGATGACATCACATCAGAGCGCCCACATGGATCAGCAATATAGCGCTTTGCAGGTACGAGAGAAAGGCGCCTGGCATCTTCGAGGAAGCGTTCTCCGTGACTGCTTCCACGTAGAACGTTTCCACAACATGTTAAGGTCAGCTACCACCAACACTGGATTCAACATTTTAACTGTTACTTTAGACTATTAAAAGGGAGCAGCTGACAATAATAGACTTTATATTGTAGTTATGTCTTCATTTAAGGGGATAGAGGAGATGTTCTTTTAAGTCAATCACAACACAAGGTATGTGGATAATGGTTCTAAACTCTATTTAAAGGGACATTATGTAAGTTAATTGGAGGTTTTGAAACCTACTTGAAATCGATGGTCATTGGACTTCCCTTTTTCAGCAGGCTGCCTTTGGAATGCTTTCATTTCCCAGGAGGGTGTAGGGCGATGAGCATTCCAATCAGCATTGGAGTGCGTTCATTTAGTGGCCAGCCATAACATTATTGGTTTCAGAACGATTCTCTGAAGATCGACAGTGTCTGGAATGGAATTCATATTTCTGCATTGTGCTAATGAAGGAGCTGCACAATTGTCATCAGCACTATTATTTGTATTAATTATAAAAAAGTGGTTGCCAGATAATGTTCTAAGATTCATTTGATTTGACATGATGAGATCGATTCGAAACGTTTAATTAAGACTCTAGCCCATGTACATACCGTGAGGGGTCCCTCCACTTCCTAAAAATAGTCTTGGGTCTAAAGGCGGCCACCTTCTCTCCCATTGCCGCTGGGGTAAATCTACGTGGACCCTAACCGGGGTCCCACAATAAGGAATGGATCAAGAAGTGGTGGGGGCATCCAATCGCCCAGGTCTCACCCAGTCTCCACCGCTTACGTTTTCCTTCCTTCTAACACATTTTCTTCCCTCGCTCTGACCTTTCCTCGACTACTACTCTCCCGTGCCTATTCTCAAGTCCCCACTCCACTACTCTCTGCTCCCACTACACTTCACACTTGCTTCTCACAGTCACCGTCCTTTAACTCTTGCACTCACCCTTCTCGTTCGGCTTCAATTCCTCCACTTCACACTCCCTCCTAACCTCATTCACTCACCATACATGCACTCACACCCAAGTACCACTCTCTCTCACCAATCAATACCTCACCTTGCACCCGTTCTCTGCAATCCTAGACGCTCCGCTGCACGGTCCTTCCTCCGTCTGGTCCCTCAGCCGGCCTTTCCCTCCCCTGAACAACCCACACTCCTTTGCTTTCTGCCTCACTTTTTCTCGCCCTGCCATCGATTCTGGTGCCCGCCCGGGTTCCGGGCCAATCGGTGTTTCTCTCCCACAGGAGCTGGGTTACAGACATCAGAAACCATAAATTCTGCTTTGAGCCCCGCCCCTTTTCGTACGCTGACATTCTGGGATGGCAGGCATTCCAACATGCATCTCCCTATCCGGTCAGGTAGGCCTGCCATTGTGCGCCCTGTTGACCGTTCGGTAGCGGACAACGCTCCACTGTCTTTGTGCCGCTCTCTTTCTCGTCTGAATAGAACGTAGCTCGCTGATGGCGGTTGTAAGATTAGGAGGGAAGAAATAAAAAAGTAGCCAGTATTTGGCAAGACAGGTGTGGCATGATTAAAAGTGGTACTTGATGCTTGTCACCAGGCACATGGTCAGGGTATAAAGAGAGGGGGGGCTCTCCCAACTCTATAAACCCGCCTCTGGGGTAGGACTGGCTCTGGCAAACACCCTGCTAGGCCGGCGGCCCCAGGTTCGGAGGGGTCCTCCACACACATCCATTGCACAATTCTTGATGCCAGCACCTCTGCCAGTTGGTTTGGCAACCTCAGATTTTCCATTTTTCTAAACCTTGTCTGCTAAAGCAGCCTCCACACTTCAAGGGTACGCCCGGACTCCCTCACATATCCATGTACGTGCTAGTGCCAATCGTCACTCTATTGCTCAGGTCTGCAAGAGAATCATTTGCGCACTCGATCCTGATCGCAGCAAGGAGTATAGAAAGCACGCCTATTGGTAACATGGCCATTACCCTGTAATCCCCAATCTAGCTCCACTTCACTTCACTTCACTTCACTTCACTTCACTTCACTTCACTTCACTTCACTTCACTTCACTTCACTTCACTTCACTTCACTTCACTTCACTTCACTTCACTTCACTTCACTTCACTTCACTTCACTTCACTTCACTTCACTTCACTTCACTTCACTTCACTTCACTTCACTTCACTTCACTTCACTTCACTTCACTTCACTTCACTTCACTTCACTTCACTTCACTTCACTTCACTTCACTTCACTTCACTTCACTTCACTTCACTTCACTTCACTTCACTTCACTTCACTTCACTTCACTTCACTTCACTTCACTTCACTTCACTTCACTTCACTTCACTTCACTTCACTTCACTTCACTTCACTTCACACCGGGGCACAGTGAGTGCGTTCCGTTTTGCACATGCTGTGTTGCTATAAGGCTACTATGATGGCGCATGGGCGTTGCAGCATGCTATTGCGCTTTTTTAGCGACTCCGCACCTTGGCGGGAATGCAGACATGCAGTGCACGTTAGAGCACCGCTGGCCTTGAGAATGTGTGCGTGATCCGCTGCATGAATCTTTAGGCCAGTGGTAGGTTAGCTTGTGTTGGGAGAAAGCACAGCGCCTATACAGCTTTAAGGCCATGGGGTCTGGGGGTCAGTTGGTGGTAGTGTGTACTTCTGCCAGGACCATCTTGGGCTGGAGGAATGGGCACAGCTATGAATTTAGCAGGTTTCCGCATAGCCCTTCTCCCGCCATTTACGCCTTGAGGTCACAATTTGCATGCTCACTGTGTGCCTATGCAGTGCTGGACATGGACTTATTTTACTGGAGGATGCCATCCAGAGGGGGTCTGAGGCGGGGTATTTTACTCACCCCCATAAACATTTGCCCGTCACCCCTCAGACCATTCATTATGAACCCCTGGAAAATAGGCCCGTTTCTTATACTGCTGTCGCCAAAGTATAAAACGTGCCCGGCTTTTAAACCTAAAAACCCGTACATCAATACTTCTTGTAGAGTGCACTATAATAAGGGATTTCATAGGGCTCCCGCTTGGTCCCTCATGTGGCCCTGTGATGGAAGTGTCTGGCCCCTGATTTTAGCGACCAGTGTTCGAATCCCGGCGCCGCTGCAGTCGAGCTTAAAGCAATCTGCTCATTCTAACATAAACGTGGAGTGCACATGGCTGTTATGGAGTGCCCCGTGTCTCGGGGAACTTCCAGGCAATCATGCGGCCACTCACACGCACACAGCACAAGAAGACACGGGACGCGCTGTTGGTCTGTACGCGTCCCGGCGCAAACTGCCGCACGGGCGCGGTTTATTGTAACTGCGCATGCGTGGCCGAGAACGAGGCCCACGCATGCACGATAGTGGCGCTGGGACGTCACATCCCTTCTTTTTCCCAACAACAGAACAAAAAACAAAACTGTGGTGCATAAACCCTTATGATAGAACAGAACAGTAACACAACGATGATAAACCAGTGACCTCACGCGTCACTCACCCCTCGCTCAGTCCACCGTATCCATGACATAGCCTTTCAGATGAGCCGGAAGCCTACGACTCCAGCGCGCAGGATATCTCGATGTGACCGTGGGCCAAACTTGGTCCGCTTCCGTTGCGGGTCCAGGATCCGATGAGGGGACGCCGCCCTGGGCCTCCGATGTTCCTTCCTGGCTCGAAGGATTGTTCGCTACCGGAGGTTCCTCCGGGACATCCACTTTCTTGAAAAAAGATCGATTTCGGGTAACTGTACCCCGTTCACTGGCTGCGGTCACCATCGTGCCCTTAACGTGAGTCACTGTCCATGGGCGTGGTTCAAACGGTAGGGACAACTTTCCTTCTGGATGTCTATTCTTGACTAGTACGGAATCTCCAACTCTTACTTCTTTTTCTTGTAGTCCTCTGCGTTCACTCTCCTTCTGGTTGCGCACCGCTCTGTCCTCACGAACTTTATCGTTGTCTATGACACCCGGCCTCCGGTCCTCCATTTCTGGCAACATCCCCTTCGGGCACTGCCCGAAGAGCGCCTCAGCTGGGGCAACCCCTGTGGATTGATGGGGGGTTGATCGATACACTCGAAGGAACTCCACCACTCTTTGGACCAGATCCTCACCCCTGCTGGCCGAGATCCGCGTTACCTTGTTGAGCGTTCTCATCATCCTTTCAGCTTCGCCATTGGCTCGCGGCCATAGCGGGGATACTCTTCTGTGCTTTATCCCCCTTTCTCGTAGATACTGCGCAAACTGGCTGCCGGTGAACGGTGGCCCATTGTCTGAGCAGATCTCCGGGAATCCGTGTGCCGCGCACATTTTGTCCAATGCCGCCGTGGTGAACTCAGTCGCCGTCGACTCAACCACCTCTACTTCCGGGTACCGTGACCATTGGTCGACGGCCACCAAAAAGTACCGTCCCCGACCTGTCGACCCAAAGTCCACATGGACCGTACCCCATGGCTTCTCAATGCGCTCCATCGAACTAATGGGTGGCGCTTTGTCACCCGGTGTTGCCGCCTGGCAGGCCAGACACCTCTTCACAAAGCTTTCCACCCTCCCCTCTAGATCGGGAAACCAGACTTTTGGCCTTAACCTGGCTTTCGTCTTGACGACGCCCTGGTGTCCAATGTGCGCCAGCTCCAGCACCCGCATCCTCAGTTCCCTCGGAATGACGATCTGCTGCCCCCTGAGAAGCAGTCCATCCTCGGAAATCGACAACTCATCTCTCACCCTCCAGAGCACTTGCAAATCCTTCTGTGCTTCCTCCTGGCGCCTTGAATTGTTCCGTAGCACTTCTCTCCAGTCCCCGCTCCTCACTGCTGCCTTGATGATGCGGAAGACTTCATCATTGGAGGACTCCGTCGCTACGGTGAGCCTCGAGAGCGCCATGGGAAGTGCACTTTCTACCACTTGACACAGCAGACCCTTACAGTCCACTTCTTCATTTCCCACTTCTGCGTACTCTTTGTTAGGGTGACGCGACAAATAGTCTGCGGGGTTGTTGGTCCCGGGCCTATACACAAGCTTGACCCCATATTCCATTAGAGCCAGCATCCACCTCTCGATTCGGGGCGGCGGCTTCGATGATGCGCCCGCCAGAATTGGCAGCAAAGGCTTGTGGTCGGTGACTACCACAACTGGCTTGCCCAAAATGTACAGGCGGAAATGCCGACAGCCCCATAGGATGGCCAGTGCTTCCCTTTCGATCTGTGAATATCTCATCTCTGTTTTGGAAAGCGCTTTGCTGGCATAGGCAATGGGTCTCATCTCGCCCCGCTCATCAGGTTGCAGCAAAACCGCCCCTACACCCACGGGGCTGGCATCCACCACCACTTCTGACTCCACGGCCGGGTTGAAATACGCCATGGTGTCTGTGTCTGATAAAGCATTCTTGAGGGCCTGAAACGCCTCTTGTTCTCGGGATTCCCATTTCCATACCGTGTCATTTCTTGTCAGAGCCCTGAGGCTCCGCCATCGACGCTAGTCCCCTGATGAACCGCCCACAATAAGTCACCATTCCTAGGAAGCTCCTTACCTCCGTGGGGGATTGTGGTGCTGCTGCCTCCTTTATGTCTCTGACCTTTGCCGGGTCTGGTGACACACCTGCAGCCTGAAAGATGAAGCCGAAGAACCCTATCCGGTCTTTAAAAAATTCGCATTTTTGGCGATGTAGAGTGAGACCCAGTTCTTTCAACCTCCTTAGAGTACACTCCAACCTTCTCAGGTGCTCCGTCTCAGAGTCTGCGAACACTAAAATGTCATCACTCATGTTTATCACTCCTTGAAGGCCGGCCAGTGCCCCCCTTATAGTGTTCTGAAAGACTTCAGCCGCCGACGAGATGCCAAAACTCAGGCGCTTAAATTGGTAGAGGCCTTCGTGGGTTGTGAAGGTCGTAATAAATCGGGAGTCCGGGTGAAGTTCCAACTGGTGATAGCCGGCCCGTAGATCCAGCTTTGAGAACACACGTGCCCCCTGGAGTTCCCCCACAATGTCATCAAGTGTCGGTGTTAAGAGTCTCTCCCTCTTAATCGCGGCGTTGGAGAGGCGCATATCAACGCAGATCCTTACCGCTCCTGGCTGCTTAGGTTTGGGAGCGACCACTATAGGCGATACCCAGGGTGTGGGTCCCTCCACCCTTTCAATAATATCCATGCTGATGAGCGACCTCAGTTCTTCCTCAACCTTCTCCGGGAGATGAAACGGGATCCTCCTATGCTTGAGGGCAACTGGTCTGATGGTGTCGTCGATGTGTAGCCTTATCGGGGGCGCTTTCAACTTCCCGACACCTTCAAATATGTCTGCATACTTGTCGAGTAAACTCACAATGTCCACTTGATACACCTCCCGTGCAAAATGCGCCAAGTCAAGGGCTTCAGACGCGGCACAGCTGAGCAACGAATGGGGACTCACGTCTGTGACAAAGAATCGCGCTCTGATGATCCTGTCACCCTGTTCGACTGGCGTGATAAACACCCCTTTGATAGGTAGTGGGGCATCTCCACCAAAAGTGAATATCTTTGCTGCCGAACTGTCCAGTGGGGGGGGACCTGGTAACCTCCGATAGTGGTCCTCGGCCAGCACACATACTGATGCGCCAGTATCAATCAGGACCTGTGTCGGCACACCTTGAATGTTCACCATGCATTTGGGCTGTCTCTTCTTCTTAGCCACAGAGGCTAGGTTTGAGCTGAATAATACCTCTTCTTCATCCTCCTCCTCCTCTTCGGCCAGCTGCAGCCGCTGTATTTCTTGTTCAAGTGCTGCAATGCTCCTTTGTCTTCTGGGCCCACTGCTACTACTTCGTGCTGGGCCTCTCGGCACCGGAATGGGAGCCGGAGCACGACACATCCGGGCGTAGTGCCCTGGCTTGCCGCACCGGCCGCACCGGCCGCACGACCTCGACACGGCTGGGCATTCTTCTGCATGGGGTAGGTCGTACCCGCAAGCCGGACACATCGATCCCGACTCGGGAGGACGAGTCTCTTGCCTTCTTTGTCCCCACTTGTCCTTTATTCCGGGCCGTTTGCTTATGGCAAATGCATCTTCGGACGTGCTTGGATGCCTTGCAGCATCCATCTTGGCTCCTCTCACATCCGCCAGTTCATATATTCTGCCGCTATCTAGGATCTGCAGCAGAGTCCACCCCGGTTCCCTTAGCACTTGCCTTCTTAATTTTCCGGAGTTACAGCCTTGGAT
Organism: Ambystoma mexicanum; assembly: GCF_040938575.1. Classification (NCBI taxonomy): domain Eukaryota; kingdom Metazoa; phylum Chordata; class Amphibia; order Caudata; family Ambystomatidae; genus Ambystoma; species Ambystoma mexicanum. The sequence goes on along the minus strand of NC_090926.1, from coordinate 286,525,366 downwards.
GAGCTGGTTCCGTATCATTAGCTCATCATTGTCCCACCGACGCGTGGTGGCCATCGACCTCAACCTGGCGCAGAACTGATCAAGGGATTCTCCTTCTCTCTGCTTCTCACCACAAAACAGAAACCTCTCGTAGTCAACATTTGAGAGAGGAATGAAGTGGTTCTCCAGGGCAGTTTTGACAGTATTGTACGTCACCACCTGCAGGTTGCATGATTCGAAAATACGTAAAACGTCCAGCCCCGCAGAGTATAGCAGCGTGGCCCTCTTCGCTTTATCATTGGTGATGCCAGTTGCTGTAAAGTACATCTCGAGTTTCTTAATCCATAGCAGCCACCTATGCCCCAATTTGGATGGGGGGCCAGACACATCAAACTCTTGCATCGGTAGCAGAGACCCTTGTTGCGGCCTGACTGTACCTGCCGCAGTTCCTTCCTCCCCCTCGCTTTCCGCCATGATTTCAGGTCGCACAGGCACCTCCTGGTGGTGTAGAGGCCGCAAACCTTACTTGGGGTTCTTGAGGCTGCTGCCAGACGGTCGCCCACTGTGTCTCGTCTAGGGTTTCTTTCCTGGAGGCGTCAGCGTTCCAGAGAAAAAGAAGAAAGTCGTCCCCGGGTGCTGGGGGACAACCAAAGTTCCAAAAATGTATTGTATCAAACTGTACAGCGGCGCACGAGCACCTATTCAGGCCGCTACCGCTGTACGTGCGTCATGGGATCATCCACGTCGGGTCCGTGTCTCGCTCCGACACGCAGCACTGCCTATCACTCTCTCTCGCGGCTGCAGTGCGTACATGCACGACATTGCCGTGGCGATCGTTCCCCTCGTCGCCAGTTGTTATGGAGTGCCCCGTGTCTTGGGGAACTGCCAGGCAATCATGCGGCCACTCACACGCACACAGCACAAGAAGACACTGGACGCGCTGTTGGTCTATACGCGTCCCGGCGCGAACTGCCGCACGGGCGCGGTTTATTGTAACTGCTCATGCGTGGCCGAGAACGAGGCCCACGCATGCGCGATAGTGGCGCTGGGACGTCACAATGGCTTTCCCTGGACTATCCGACATCCGACGAGACCCAATGTCAGCGCTGTACCCCCCATCCTACCCCCTGGTGGCCCCCCTGTGCCTGGGTAGCTCATTCTACACCCACTAGGTCAAGCTACCTACATTGTCTCAACATTCCCAAATACAAACTACAAAAAGCCGGCGGATCTAGCTTCCCAGTCCCAGCTGCTAAACTCTGGATTCCAGAGCCGAACCCTCCTTTTGGACCTTCAGAAAAGGAAGCGAAAGCCTGGCTCCTAGCTCAGGACCTGGGATAACGTCCCTCACCATGTAACACCCCACTATGGCCTGAAGTGTCGGGTGTACTGCATCATTACTGCTTTACTGTATCCGTTCTCCTTCACGCCTCACATTACCTCTGCAACTATATCTTGGCCCTCATTGCATGCACCGTACCTGGCTAGCTCCTTGCTCCTTGACCCGATATGGAACTCTCGTCAACCGCCTAATGATGGGATTTCTGTAACCAATGTCTTTCGTTCAAGCTTAAGCGCCCAGATGCCTCAGGGCTTAGTGCGCTCAATAAATAAACTAACCCCCCTGGTGGCTCTAGCAGGCATGCAATTCACTTGGGGGTCACCGCTGCCCCCGCCCCAAGAAAATCTCGGTCGCTGCTGTCGCGTCATGGCAGGACACCGATGACAAATGGCCCCGTGGCTGTTCGGCAACAAAGGCCCAACAATAACTCTGCGAGCACATTTTATTTCCATCAACAGCGCTTTCCTATGCGTGAATGTTTAGGCAACAAACTGATGGGGCATCGCCAAATGAAAACCCCCACACACCTGCAGCCACCTAATAAACCCGGGCCTGCTTCCAAAACAATCAAAGCGAATCGTGGGTTCTTTATTTTCTATCCAAAGGCACCCACTTTAGAGTGAAACAGATACACGCATATAGCAATGCAATGCAGATACGAAAGGGACTTGGAATGTCTGCACATGGAGGTCAGTAGATAGATTGGGCGGGAAAGGGGTGAACAGGCGAAATCACCGTCACAGCAGTCATCGGGTGTCCCATTTCATACAGAAAGGTCAGAGTTACAGCATTTTTTAACAAATAAGTTAGTTTTCCCAACGCTACAACACTAGGTATTACATTTCTTGAAAGACAAAATAGAACTGTGTGTACTAACTAGAGCTCATGGGTTATGTGGTTAAGTGCGCAACTTGTAGAGTGTTACAATCCCGGCTTCACTTCTTAAAGTGTCTGATCCTGGGCAGATAGTGCAATCTCACTGTGCGTTAAATTGAAGCCCTTACAATTGAGGAGTCACACTGTTTTGTAATAAGTGTGTGCTTTCACTACTTGAATATATGCAACATTACCACAGTTTTCAACAAATTACTTCTGATAGAGAAAATACCAACACAGGAACTATAAAGCCCTGAATAGGGTAACTTGTTTATTACACTCATGAAATATTTTCAAAGCCCTTTTTGGAAGCCAATTAAACTAATGATATGTTTGCAAAGCTCATTGAGAAAGCCAACACGTGTTTCGACCCACTCGGGTCCTTTTCAAGGCTGGGCCCATGTAATGCTAAATAATAAAGTCGATTTCAAAATGAATTTGTTGTACGTCTGTGCCATTACAAATCATGTATAGTCATTTCCAATATTTGCCAATAGTGCATTGCAATATTCAAGTTAAGTCAAAGGAAGGAGGAGACAAAGAAAGAGAAAAAGAGAAAGAAAGAACATCAAAATCAATATATTGTATAATCAAGTAGTAATTAGACAAATCCGTTCACAACAACATCCTCCGCTTCTTACAGGCTAGGACCGGTGATGGCGGCGACAATTGATTACGTTCACACACTTTGAAAAAAGCCTCTTACAGTGGGGCAGACTTTTAGGAAGAAATGTTGTCCCTCATGCTTCTCCGTTGATGGTCTCCGAGACTGTTGCCTAGAAATGCATCACTGTAGCACTGGCTGCCTGTCCCGCAGCCCCCCCCCCCCCCCATCACTGGTGTGGACCGGGGAGGGCGGGCTATATACACGGAGTGGTCGGGAGGTGCTCCTCTACTGTTTTTAATTAAGTTTTACTGCTCCTATACTTTCATCTTAAAAAGAAACCGTTCCGGAATGGTTTCGTTTTAAAATAAAAGTGTAGGAAGAAGTCGAAACGTGCCCTTTCAGTGCACTGCACTGGACGTTCCCTTAAACAGTAGGCGCATGTGTTTGGGGGTTTGCATTGTGAGTGGAGACGGGGTTCGTGGGGAGCTGGGGCAGGTCAGCAGGGAGCACACTTCCACTACTCTGTTTCGGACACTTGGACCACAGTCGGTGCACCAGAGGTCCTAGTGTAGCGGGCTGCCTGCAGCAGAACCAACATGCGTTCCTTCCCCTGTTCCTGCCAGACCATTACCCCTCGCTAATGGAGCGCTACTCTTTCCAAAGCCCTGCCATGCCCGCACCACTGCCATCTGCATCGTTCCCTGGGCCTGCGGGAACTCTAAGAGGCGCGGGGACTAATGCAGGAGCAGAGGGAGTCCGACAAGGTTGCAGATCTCAAAAGATACGCCGGTCCCTGGTGCGTAATGGAGGAGCAGAGGGAGTCCGATAAGGTTGCAGATCTCAAAAGATACGCCGGTCCCTGGTGCGTAATGCAGGAGCAGAGGGAGTCCGACAAGGTTGCAGATCTCAAAAGATACGCCGGTCCCTGGTGCGTAATGGAGGAGCAGAGGGAGTCCGACAAGGTTGCAGATCTCAAAAGATACGCCGGTCCCTGGTGCGTAATGCAGGAGCAGAGTCTGACAAGGTTGCAGATCTCAAAAGATACACCGGTCCCTGGTGCGTAATGCAGGAGCAGAGTCCGACAAGGTTGCAGATCTCAAAAGATACACCGGCCCCTGGTGTGTACACAGGGTATTTTGCGGGTTACTTAAAGCGGTTCTAGTGCACTCCAGGTTGCGAATGTACATTGCGTGGTTGTCTGTGGTGTCTGCTAGAGGTGTGTTTGCGTAGCGTTGGGTTGTTGGGTCACTGTGGCATTTATGGCAATTTAGTGTGGGCACGTGTAGGTGGACCATAGTTTCCAAACCAAAAACCGGAACAATTTTGCTTAGTCACTACAACAGTCATAGGAGGGCACCTGGGCTAAGCTATAAAATAGGTATTACAGACAACCCACAATAAGCAGACCAAAAGTTATTCTCCCTTTATGGAGCTGTGGGGACGTCCATTTATCCGACTACTTTGTCACTTTTTGGATATGTGCAACTATTTTCGGAGCATTTTGAATGGTTGAAACATGTTCAGGCAGATTGTCCTTTTGTGCAGTGTCACGTGCTCTACCCACTGATAGAAACTTCTGATGGTGACTAACAGGCCACTTGGTCTACATGTGCATTTCCTTTGTTCCCCTCCTTGAACACAATCTTCATTTTGTATTAATTCTATTTCTTCCACTCTCCATAATACAGCTTCCATCATCCCATCATTTTAAAACCGGCTTATCTCTTTTTGTGAGGTTTTGAGCAGCCTGGCAGCGTGGACACTAGGCTTATGTTTACAGTTCTTTTAAGACCAGATTTTTCCAGCAGCTGAAACCACATGGGAACTCAACATTGATTGCAATTGGTTATTTATAACACGCTTAATATCCCCCAGATGTTTCCAAGCGCGGCCCCGGGGTTCGAACCCGTGTTACTGCACGTCATCTTGCTTCCAAGACAAGCTCATTGCCCCCGAGCTATCCTCTCGAGAAAATCCGATTATAATCTTAATTCAATCCTTTTTCGCTAAACTGGGACATTGTACGGTTTGAGAAACTTTTTGGGAGGGGGGGCGGGGACATGACGCACCAGGACTGCCCCCTCCTTCCTACACCAGAACATCTGGTCACACTAGAGACAAGTCTTCGGATTTGTACGTTCCACTGTGTAACCTGTGTTTCAGTGCTGAGTAATGGGTCGAGATGTGTTGGAAATTAGGGTGCGAGGTAGAATGGATTTGAGGTGGTAGTTGCCCAACACACCACCCAATAACTGGGGATAACCTTCTTCACTTTGTAAACACCATAGTCCACCTTTGTTGATATGCAGATAACAAGGGGGGGTCCTGGGAGACTCTCTGCCAGACATTAGTCCTGGTTACAAGAGATTTACCCAGAGTCTTTAGCTCACTATCTTTCACAGAGAAGAAATATCCCAAACATATCAGTCTTTGTCCTGCCCTGGGGCAGTCCAGCACCGAAACGCTAGGCAATTCTCCTCTGAACAAGAGTACCAACAGCATCCCCAGACACGTGTTTCGGTCTGGTTGAACCTCATCAGTAGGGTGTAGCTGTGCCTCTCTACGAATAGTGAGCAAGGGGTCCACGTCTGGATTCCCCTAGTAACTTAGGGTGAGACCCAAAGTTACTTTAAATATGCAGATAACAAGGGGGGTCCTGGGAGACTCTCTGCCAGACATGAGTCCTGGTTACAAGAGCCTTACCCAGAGTCTTTAGCTCACTATCTTTCACAGAGAAGAAATATCCCAAACATATCAGTCTTTGTCCTGCCCTGGGGAAGTACAGCACCATATATACTTTAAATATGCAGATAACAAGGGGGGTCCCAGGACCCCCCTTGTCAATTTGCATATTCAAGTAACTTTGGGTCTCACCCTAAGTTACTAGGGGAATCCAGACGTGGACCCCTTGCTCACTATTCTTAGAGAGGCACAGCTCCTCCCTACTGAAGAGGTCCAACCAGACCGAAACACGTGTCTGGGGCTGCTGTTGGTACTCTTGTTCAGAGGAGAATTGCCTAGCATTTCAGTGCTGGGCTGCCCCAGGGCAGGACAAAGACTGATATGTTTGGGTTAAGGGGCACTTTGTTGACATTATAAGACACTGGGGCAGGTGTACAGGCAGGGACCCCTACCCCCAAAAATTACAAAATAAAGAAAAATATGTATTTTTTTGTTATTTATATTTTGATCAAATGCATTTGTTATTTTGGATTTGTTAAAAATCACATAGATCCAAATGCAGGCAGACGTCCAAGGCCAAATCATAATGTGTTATTATATAGCACTTGCACGCTTTATATAGAACAAATATACAATTTCATCCAACCTGTGTTGGTACTCATTTATCGAGCTCAGAAGGATGAAAGTTGAGGTGTTTCATAACAGACGAAATCAGTGACTCACCCCCTGAAGTGTTCCTGAAATAATACACTTGTGGAACCCCGGTTTATTTATAAAAAAAAAAAAAAAAAAAAAAAAGAAGGGGAGGCATGAACAAGAAAGCCAGCCACTGCAGAAATAAAGAGCCACATGGCACTAGTCACAGCCCAGGAGCTAACATTTTATCTATAAAAAAGTATTTAGTTTAAAAAAAAAAACATTTTTTATTTATTTTTTTAGGGCTAGCAAGGGAGACCACAGGGGTAGCAAGAGAGACCTCAGGGGTCACAAGGGGATCCCCCAAACAACATCCCTGGAAACACTACCTCCCCCACCCCCCGCAGGACGAATTGAACCTCTGAGCAGGAGCCCTGTGAAATCCCTTGTTAATATTGCAATCTACAGGAAATATTAAAGTACATTTGATTAGGTTTAAAAGGTGTGCACAATTTGCACTTTGCTGACATTATAAGACACTGGGGCAGGAGTACATGATTAATCTTCAGTGGGGCAGAGGGGCAAATGTTTATGAGGCGTCAGTAAAATATCTGCCCTCTGATAACCCCCCTCCACCCTCCTGCTGGGCGGTAGCCCCCTGCAAAATAAATAAATAAGTCTTTCCTGCCCTGGTGGCATTAGGGTGCAGTATGACGACTTTGGGGGAAAAACAGCTCGGCTTTCTAGACAGCGTACTCCATACAGCACTGAAATGGACAAGCACAATTGCTGAAGGGTGTCACAGGACAAGGGTAGGAACAGTATGAGAGGGAGGGGTAACAGGCCAAAATTCTGTGCCAAACCACTTGGCCACCATTGAAATTTGGATATTCCCTTGAAGTGGTTTTGATATATTCTACGTAATCACTCAAGTGACTGTTCAGTGTTATCTTACCTTTCATTTGTGAAGCACCGCCTGCCATGGGTTATGCCGTCAAAGCGCTTTGCTTGTCAGCGGCAAAGGAGGAGTATGATCAAGCATGCAGTAGTGTTAGGAAGGGGCAACATCGGCTAGATAGTAGGGATGAGGGCAGAAGATGTGCAAGTGGCTCAGGAAGGCATGAGAAGGAAACGGTGGAGGATGTGTATGTACAGTTGGACTGAATTTATCGTGCAACTCTTTTCAGCACTGCACCCCATAGAAAAACAGGAGGTGCTCGCCACGCCAGTGGGCATGTGTGGAATTTACTCATCTCATCGCGAGCCAAGGCATGTTAAAGCAAAGCCCTTCTTCCTGCCCTAGACCTCCAACATACATTTAGGAGGAGGGGGCTTGGTAGCATATCAGAAATCCAAATTTGCCAAGTTAGGGCAGCCTTCAGTCCCAAAGTGGAGAACATGGTATTGAAACACCAATGTTCCTTAATGGATTCATAGGCAATTCGTGATCTGGACCGCTGATACACGTAGACACCCTTTAAAAACACAGATCGGATTGGATTAAAACATGCCTTTGCTCCAAAAAAGATTCCCAAATTAGGCACTTTGCCAACAGCCAGAGAAATGGGCTTTTGGGCAATAGGTACAATTGGAAAACTGGATTACGTTGAATACTATAAAAAAACACACGCGTTTCAAGACGGACTCTTGAATGCACCTCTCGCAGCAGGAAGAGATGTTCAGTTATGTGGCATTTGTAAAGAAAGCACTTGACTTTTATTGCCATGTCCTCGAGTTGCTGAGGCATTCTGGACTGACACTGCAAGGCTTGCAAAATCTACCAGCCCACACCTATATGCAAGGACATTTTTATGAATGGCGAGTATGGGGTGTTTGAAACTTTGACATTTAATTCAAACAAAAGTTATTTACAGTAAATGGAAAATATAAATATTTTGCTGTGCTTGGTTGGCCTTTGGGTGTCACCATTGCACCAAATTTGAAGTGTGCTTGTGGAGACATGCATGATTTTTCAGAAAGCACTTGCAAATGCTGTCACCAGTTACCATAGGGCGAGTGCATTTCTCTAGGTCAAGTATGTATACTAAGGAACTTGCCCTGCGAGTCTAGTGGAATTCTGGAGACCTGTCAAGGCTTTGAAGTGTATTACAGAAGCAGCGCATTACAGGATATGGGTGAAGAGTCCGAATTGAGCATGTCTCAGTGTTAATCTAGTGACCTCACAAGGAATAATGATGCATGCATCTGTGGTCAGTTTGTATTGTGCAACCAATTGCATCTTGGGCAGTGCAAAATAGACACATGCATTTTCGTTAATTCAAAATATGCCCATCTACCTTTTTCCTTGAAGGGGTTTCCAAAGAGAGCTAGGAGGAGCATGCAGGCTTTTGCGCCCGAGGATCCCTCCCTCAATCTCCTCCACAAAGAGAAAAATAGCTTCAACTCATCATTCCGTAACGGAGACAATTGGAACCAGAGTTTGGAATGAGTTTTGCATAGGTGTTCTGAAAAACGTGTGTGCAGGGCAGAGAAATATAATTTCCCCTCTATAATTAAAAGCTTAGGTTTCACATGACCGGAATACATGCCCTCGCCCGTTTTTTCCTGCTCCACATTTTTCTTGCGACAACTGTCCATGCGCTACCAACATGCACCGTCAACATTGTGAGGAAAGGCAAAAAAAGGCAAGCAAGTGGTGAGTGATGTGTGTCACACACACACACACACACACCTTTTTTCAGTTTATCACTCTTAACATCAAAATCTAGCCTGTCCCGCATAGCTGGTGTACGGGTTTCCCCGACTTAGACCTCCACAACGGTCTCCATGGCCACCACTTATTTCCCAGAGTTTGCTCCCTTCCCTATGCCTCGGGCAGTTAGAAATGTAACAGATCAGCACTAGCAGCAGCTCTTTCTTCTTCTTGCCGGCAGAGGTTATCCATCAGCTGTGATTATGGGATACCAAGGCTTGAGCCTCATTACTCTATCTTCTCTGGTTGAATGCATAGTCATGGGTTGGATTTCTTCATGGTCTGTGTGGACTTGTCAGAGTAGGGCTAGATTCACAGGGTCTTTGCTGGGATGGGCCGTGGGTAGCGGTCGAAGGGGTTTGCAGTGGTAGCAGCGAGTCTTCTGATCAGAGGGTTCGGGTTCTGATCCAGTGCTTGGCAGACGTTTTTGCCCAGCTTCTCTAGATGTTCGTCCAACATCAATGTCCAGTTCTCTGTGAAGGTCTGCTATCCTTGTGAAGAATGGAGCATCAGCCACTATCTGCAAGGCCTTGTTCTGGACATTCTGAAGACTCGTCAGGTGTCGCTTCTGGCAGGTCATCCAGCTTGGGGAGGCATACACATCAGGATAGGTCCGATGATCGCCATGCAGACATTCATCTTTGTCCATCTAGTTTTCCTGATACATTCTGCTGAGTCTTCTCAATATGGCTTCACCAGTTGAGTTTGCTGCCCAGGATCACACAGGTAGCGGCTGCTGCTCTCCCAGTTGGTCTCCCAGTTGAGGCTGATGTCCACTGCTCCTTCATCTTCTTTCTGGTGAACAGTTACTAGCAGCAGATTACGACAGTGACGTTTTATAGTGCATGTAATGGCCTTACGATTGCCTACTGTCAGTCACTGGGAAGTCCTTGACAAGTGCAACTGTCCGAGCATGGGGGACCAGGCTAGACTGAGAACCGCACAATATCAGAGGACAGTTGCCTGAGAAAGTAGATCAGTCGTGTGGGCAAAGCCTGCCCATGGTTTTAGATTCTTCCAACATGGACGGTCTCTCCAGTGCAGCGAGACTTTGAGACACGGAGTAGGTTTGCGACTTGCGCAAGTCCCAGAACTCTATTGAAACCCATTTAGTTGCACAAAGGTTGAGGACAGTTAAGTCCCTCTAGGCGAATGTTGTAGCAGGAAGTGCTCTAGGCATGGACCATGACCAATATGAAGCACTTTTTCACACAATCGATGCTGCATTTCAATATTGCCATGTGTGTGATCTTACGCTTTTTGACTCCGGCAACTGGTTTAGCCATTTATTTTTTCGGTTCTAGACATTTGCCACTGTCCATGGGAAGCTCTTCCTTATGACACTCAGCCACCCACAGACAAGTCTTTCTGTTTAGGTAACCATTTAAATGCTCTTCTGTTGTGCCTCTCAGCTAGGCTATACAGAGTTGAATCCTTGCCCAACTCTTCAGAAGGCTTTCAAAGCTCGATGCGGAATACAGCAGACTCCAACTTTGCCAATACGGTTGCAGGTGAGATTGCAGCAGTTGCACTACAGCAAATTCTACAACACTGAAACCCTGCCTGATTAGAGGACTCCACCCTTCCAGCTACATGCAAAGCAATTGTAACCGCTAAACTGCTGGCCAGTTATTTGAGGGACACCTTTGATAGAATTCTTAAGTTATCTATGTGTCCCTAGTCTTCACCTTTCCCTGTGCTCTAGTCATGCCACTGTGCAATCCTAGGACACTTTCTGGAGGCACATTTATTTTATTCATTTGTATAGCGCTTGTGACGAATCAACTAACAAGGCACTAGTGGCCCTGGGATGAATATCGGTTTGTAAACCATCAATCAACCCCACACCTGTAGTACACCAGAAGGGATCCGAACAGATTGGAAAAACGCACATTGTAACCTTGTCCAATTTTGGTAACGTGGACAGAACGGTAGGCTCATCTCTGAAAGGTCGTGGATCGTTGGTTAGTTGCAACACAGCGAAAATACAAATTATTACCCAATGATAGAAAGGGATTGTGCAGTCAAGGTTGTATAAAAATATCTACTTTATTATCACACCAGACAGTTCTAATACAACCCACCCTTTAAAGGAATGCAGAGGACAAAGTTTCAAAGAAGGAAAAGGGATGTCCTCTGTAAATCGACAGGAGGGTAGTCTATATAGTAAATCATTGCAACAGTTCGAGGATACTTGGTTTCAGCACAAAGGGAGAAATTGTTTGTAAAATGTCTCTAGGGGCCTTCAGAGAAGGACCACAGTGACAGAACCACAATGTACCGTGTGCTGTAGAGGCTGTTGGTGCTCAACAGGGATCGAGTCAGTTTCAGGGCACTTTGCAGCTTCTGCGACAGAGTTCAGGATGGGAGACAGCTGCGGGAATCAGGCGGCAGGCAGTTCGGCGAGCGAAGCTAGGTGGGCGGCTGCAGGCTGGGCTACATTGTGGCTTGGGGTCAGGAATCATTTCCGTGAAGGCCAGCGGTGCTGAAGCACTGGTCAAGGCATATCTGACAGCGTTAGCAAATGCGGCGTAACAACCAGCAGCAGTGCAGTCAGTTGGAGCTCGAGGGGCTCCAATGGCTCGAAAAATTTCCTTTAAAGGTGAATGTTCATAGGTGCTGGTTGATACACTTCTCCTCGCTTCTTCACTGGGCTTGTGTCGTCCTTTAAGCCGGATGGCCCAAAGCTGAGGAGACTGTTGACAGGCAGCTGCCTTGTCCTTGGTTTGGTTCAGACTCTCTCTGGCACTTCACACCTAGGAAGCTTGCTGCAGAGCCTAGCTGGGCAGGCTGTGTGCTGGCTGGGTACCAGTTCTGGAGCTGCTGGAGGGTCCTCTGGGTTCAGTATCTCCCTCTGTTCCCTGGGAGATGTTTAGCGGAGGGATCTTGCTTCCCTCTTGAAGGTCCTAGCCTTCCTTCACTGGGGGAAGATGTAAATTAGTCTGTACCTTCAGCCAAGGTCCAATGCAGAGTTCTTCTTGGTACTCCTTGCAAAGTCTTCAGATGATCTTTCCAAAAGAGGGGCTCAGCCTTCTTTTAAAGACAAATAGGCCACAGTGATTGGCGTGGGCTTAATCCTACCTTAATGAACCAATCCTGGGTCCCCACCAACAATCTCCTTTATGAAGGAGGTCATAACCAGAGTGCTTTGCAATAGAAAGGGTAAAGGGGTGAAAACCTGTAATACCAAGTGCAACGCATCTTCCCGTCTGTTGTGGATCAAGGGGTCTCTCTGGTTAATGGAGCCCTCTTTGGTTCCTGATTAAATTAGCAGGTCCAGAGGCGTAGACAGGGTAAGGACTGAGCAGGCAGGACCCACCCAAACTCTGTAAATGCCCACTCAGCAGCACTATGTGGGCATTTACAGATGTTAATGTCACTACGGTGGGTCCAGCTACATAAGCTTCTGGCCCCACTTGTTATACAAGTCTGGCTATGCCTCTGGGCAGGTCTCCCTTGAAGCTGCAGCAAGACCAGACTTTGTCGCCGTCTTAGCACAATGTGATGCTGGAAATGCCCTTTGGTGGGACAGGGCCCCCTAGTGTGTTCCCTGTGCGTTTTCTTTGTTTTCTAATAAACAAAATGACTGGGAAAGTTCTCCCAGTCGACTGGAAGGACCCATGTGGAAATCCACTTTAGTTATTTCTTTGATTAATTGCGTACATTTTCATGTTCATCAAAAATATGTCAACACTTTTGTCCTTTCAAGTATAGTTGTCTTTATTGTTCAAAACCACTTTTGGATAGGCCTATTGCAATAATGATTTCATCCAATCATTTCAGTCTTTATATGACCTTCTTCAGGGACTGTATTTGCAATTCCCTTGTATTCGTGGCTTTGATCCTTCCTTTTGGAAAACTGTTTCCAAACATTTTATCCACACTTGCTGAGCGATTGTGGGATTCTTCTCTATGGTCTTGTATGTACTCCTCAAAAAAATGAGCTGTTCTAGATGATCTATTTCCGCTTTTTCGCTAAGCAGCAGGGCTACTTGCACGTGGTGCCCTGCTGCTTAGCGAAAAAGTGGAAATCGATCATCTAGAACAACTCATTTTTTTGAGGAGTACATACAAGTTTATAGAACAAATTTATGAAAGATTGTCCTCTAAATTGTTAATTGGAGGATATTCATCCTAATGGGTCTTTAACTCAGCTTTCTGTTAGAAGAGCTCTAGTCTGGCCTCTTGTGATGAATCTGTGGAAAAAAACAGAGGGTCCAATTAGGTTTTTGGGATAGCCATGGGTCAAATCCCTTGTCTATAGGGTCTGGCAACATCTATTTTATATTTGCTTTCTATTTCTGTATGAGGCTTAAAATTCGTTGTGCCTTTTTTTCCCCATTGTAATTGGCAGTTAGCAACGAAATTTATATCAGAAGAAGCTTGAAAAGTACAGCCTTAGGATTAAAAAAAGAAGCCTTTTATCCCGATTAGCAGTAGACAAATATTATACTTTTATGGTCTAAGGAGTTCAAAGAGTCTAAGGAGTCTAAGGTATTCAGCACCATGACTGTTTTTACCTTCGGATCAATCTTCTTGATGTCAGGTCCGATTGCTTGCTGTTCCACGCCAGGATCCGCGCTTGTTGTCATTTCCGGATCCGTTTTTATGTTTGGCGTCTGACATCATCACGTGCCTTTTTTAACGTGCATCGGCCATTTTGAATTCGCAGAAAAAAGTGTGAATAATTTATCTGTGCAAGTAGAGGCAGTCTTTTAGAAAGAAGAGAAATTCATGGTTATAGGTATGTGTGCTGTCCCTTAATGTTGAGATTCTGCAGTTTATTTTAGCATGTGTTTAGAAATCACTGTTATTTATATTGTGGGCATAAGCCTAACCTAAGGTTTGGTTTATTGGCCTTCATAAGGCTTGCCCTTTTGGTGCTTATGTTTTGATAGATGCAAATATGAAAATGCAAAAGGAAGAAGAGAAGAATATTCAAGTGAATCTCAAAATGAAAGAAGAAAAAGAATCATATTCAAACATATACATGTAGTAAATATGGTTTCTTGGCCTTCATACGGATTGCCCTATTGATTTGTATTTTGAAGATGCACAGTTGGAAATGAAGAGAAAAAGAAAGAAGAATATTAAAGATATTAATAGATCTCAAAGTGAAAAGAAAGAGAATCATATTCACACATTACATAATACATACCCTTCCCCCCCCCGACTGGCCGTTGGGTGGCAATACCATATATGGCTCTGGGGCTGCCTCCTGTCAGACTGACTGGAGCCTTCCCCAGGGAATGTGTTGTGGGTACAATCTTGGGGTGGGACCTGTGTGAGTGGAGTTGGGAGTCAACTCACATATTGTGTTATGGGCGTCTGCTTTCTGTGTGTGACAATGCCCGAGACAGCCCTGCAGAAACTTTTATTTATTTATTTATTGATTTATTGATTTATATAGCGCACCAAACCCAGAGGTATCTAGGTGCTTATGCTTAAGAAATTGGTTACAGTGCTTTTGGTTACAGGACAGAATGCGCAGGAAGTAATTACATCATAGAGAGCAGTACAGAAGGTAATTACATCACAGGCAAAAGTGCAAAAAGAGGTCAAGTGGCACATTCATGGAGCCCAACCCCATGTTGCAGGGTGGCTGCAACACAAAGATGCAAGGTCAATCAGATGGGCACATTCTTGGAGCCTAACCCCCATGTTGCAGGGCGGCTGCGACACAAAAATGCAGTAAGGACAAGTGGGCATGAGGGGACAGCAAGGTACAGGTTTCAGGCACATGCATACAACAGGGGGGACAGCAAGGTACAGGGTTCCACCTGCGAGCATCCAGGCAGCGGACAGAGAGCAGACAGTGGCACTAGGAGTGGGCCTTGAGGAGGGCCAGCCAAGCCTGCCGGCTCTCCAATAGGCCAAGATGACCTGTGCCCCAGCCAAACAGGGTCAGCAGCAGGGGCCAAGGCACTCTAGTGCACACAGTGCAGGCGGCCATCATGGAATGGCCAGGCAGCAAGGGAATTCCATGCACAAAGAAGGCAGACTCCAGGCAGGGGCCAGCATGCAGCAATAGTAAAGCTTTCCTATCAGGTGAACAACGGAGAACCGCTGCTCGAGCGCAATGCCGACATCAATTTGTGGAGAAAAAAAAAAGAATAAAATTTAAAATAAAATGTACGCTCAAGCGTGCTTTGCATGTAAATAAGCCCCAAGGCTTACCTTCATTCCGGATGGTGTGGAATGCATCATCAGGTCTTCCGATGGCGGGGTGAGAGGAGCAGAGCCTCCAGCACCCTGCAGCTTCAATAGAACAGCTCAGGCAGCACTCTGGAACAGCCTTCCTGCCTCCCTGAAACTTGAGGAGAACCATCTCCGGTTCCGGAAGCACCTCAAAACCTTCCTCTTCGCTTCTGCCTTCTCTCTCCCTCTCCCCTGCTAAACCTGCTTAACTCCCCACTGAATTCTGCACTAAACCTGCATCTGAGCCACTCTCAGCGACCTCGGTCCAGGTCCCAGCCACTCTCCACTTGCACTGCCTCCCTGGCTCCCCCTGCACTGTGGGACTGTCACTGCATCCCTACAGCCCCCTTCCCAGCACTTGCTCTGCACTTACCTCGCACTTGCCACCAGCTGGCCCTTTTATTTATTACTTATTATTTATTTATTTTTTACGCTACTTACCTTGTACCGCACTTCCCCCCCACCTCCTCCCCCTGCACTTTCTCCTTTTCCCCTTACCTCTGCACTTGCGCGATCTGAATGACACCTGGCCTAGTAGGATCGTTTGTCTGTCTTCCCCTTGTTTCCCTCCCTCCCTGCCTCGTCGCGCCTTGAAACACTTGTGTATAGGCGCGTTACAAATATCATATCATATCATATCATATCAATGCAGTGTAGTGCTCTGAAAGGCTGGCTGCTTACTCCAATCCACATTCTGTGTTATGGTTGTCTAAGTGGAGACTGGCCTGAAAGCCTGATTGGTTGATTGCCTGCATGACTGCCCTTCTGCGTGATTGGTTGACTGTACCTGGCTCAGCCTGAGTGAATGGGGAACAAATATGTATAACTATGATCCTTGCACTGAACAATGTATTCAGAAGCTGAAGTCGAAACCAAAGCGGATCCCTGGAGACCAGATCGCGGCTGCTACTCAAATCCAAAGGCTACTGTGCTGCTCCAAGGACTGATCCAAGAGAAGACCTGGATAGGAGACCTCTCCCCGAGCTATGAGGGACCATTGTGCAACCTGCAGCTTTTCATCAGCAGTACCCTTGAATCCAGTCCTGTGTGCCTGCTGTCCAGAGCAGAGCTCTTTGCGAGTCCAGAAGAGGAGTGCCCAGACATCTTGAGTTGAAGAAGTCCAGTGGGGTCACCTGGGGTCCGGAGAAGAGCTTTTGAGCACTGGAAGCCTGTTGCAGTGTAGCACCCAAAAGAGGGGGTACCCTGGCATAGTGCTGCTCGACACCCAGAGCTGAAAAAGTTCCAAACTGCTAAAGAATACTTCAAGGGACATCCTAGTCATCACAGAACACGTTTCCCGCTGGTGGGTTTCGCCGCCACCAGAATCCAACAAAGATGTCTCGAGGGTCCAGAGTTGGTGCGGGTCTGTTGTCCACACCAGTGGTCGAGTTCGGGTCACCAGAAGCCACCCAGACGTCTGGCTATGGCTGCAGCACCGAAAGTTGGAAAACTGCGAAATACAAAAACCTGATACCAAAAACGACCTCTGCACCCGTCGCCATTAGAAGTCATCGAAGGTCCCCAGGGGTCTTACTCTCATCTGCCAAGCCTTTTAGAAGACCACAGCAAATTTCATCTTGCCAATCCTCCTACTAATGGAGAAATCGTCAGCCTACAGAGAGCACTGCAAAGAGTAAAACTGCTGCACTTCAGAGAGACTGATGCAGAGTCCAAGAAGCAAAATGGAACCAGAGTGGCTCCTTCTTCCAAGGGGGGGGGGGGTTTGGGGGAGTCCATCCTCGAGGGGAATGGAGTGAAACCGAGAAACTGTGCCACTTCACCTGCCCAAGCACGAAAGGGACTGATGAGGAAGAGCGCCTTACAGCCTCAGGGGTTGTCCACGCGTCCCAGATTCCTCTTGGATCCTGTTGGCCTGTGGCCTCTCTGGTAGTTTGGGGTGGCAGAACCTTTAAAAAGGAAAGTAGTGTGTTATTGAACTTTTTTTGGACTGGGCTGTAAAAGACAAGATAAGGTACACTAACTTTTTCATTACAGGTTGCCCAGGTTGGGGGGTGGGGGGGGGACCCTCGCACAGAATGGTTTATCTAGTCTGAAGAAAGAATTCTGCCACTGTTCACAACTAACCTGCCTTTCTTCCCTAATCTATGCCGTTACACCTCACTTAAGAATTCACATGCCCATTTGAAAATGTCTGCAGTTGGTGCATTTATTACTGAATACAAGTACTGTGCGGTACCACAGAGTGTATGTATATATATATTTGCCATTCTTTGAATAGTACTGCCCGAGTGCAAAGTGTTCATATTTATATGTATATATTTTACTGAACCTTATTTTATGTAAAGAAGCAGTGTTATCACCAAACATAGTGTGTGGACATTCCTTTGTGGGGGCCTGGGGGACTCACTGTACCTAAGAACAAGCCTGAATCACCTCCTGAGAGCTTAAGTCTTGGTTGCACATCCAAGCTACCATATAGAGAACCTTAGCTGGGGTTTCTCAGTGTCTGTCCCAATCATATAGAGGGCAGAAATACAAATACCCCCCCCGCTCCCCTCCAGTCTTTACACACATACTCTTACCTTCTGAATAGGTCCCTTCCGGGGAGAACTACTGTAAAGATGCAGTCCCAGACATGACATTTCCCTGTCAATGTTAAAGGATATTTGTATTGCGCACTATCACCACCGGAGTGGTCCCCTGGCGCTCTCGAAAATGAAGGCAGGAGCTAGCATCAGGTCGATCTAGTGCAAATGAGTGTTGGGGGTTTCCTGTCTTTGCAACCGGACCACATGTGGGCTTGTTTGAATTCAACTCAGATTAGTATGTGAATGCTGCCACCAGCTACATGGCTCAACAAAAGGACAGGGTGGATACATGGAGCCTGTGTTAATTAGGCTGGCCATGGCAGGGGGGGAGGCGGGAAGGTTTGACCCTCCCTCTTCTTAGATGACATGGTGTTCTCCTGGCGGTCATATCCCAACTAAATACGACAGGGGGGACTGTGCCTGTAGGCTGCGTCCACCCACAGTACACGTATCTACATGCATTTTGTGCAGTGAGCATAGAAAAAAGATGCGGATTAGCCTCACACATTTTTCAGAGGTTGATCTACCATCATTTCATTTAAAAAAAATGTTTTTAAACTGGCAAGCGCACACCCACCGCGCAGATGGTTAATTGCCTCACAGCACTAAAGCCCATAGACATCAAAGCACTAGATCTCGGGAGGATAGCTCAGGGGCAACATGCTCGCCTTGGAAGCAAGACGACGAGGAGCAACACAGGTTCGATCCCCTCTGGACTCTGGAAAAGGCTCCCCAATAGAGAGATGTGCCTCACGGTCCTAGAGAGTATCGGCTCTTCACGCTCAGATTGCCTCTTGCTAACCGATCCTATACTAGACAGTGCTCAACTTCCCTCACTATTTACTGTTAAAATTTGCAGAAAACCGACCCAAAGCAAAATCCCCAACTACCCATTTCAAGCCACTTTCCAAGGTAGCCAAGAACGATGTGAGCAGCATTAGATTGGCAATGTGCTGGATCATTGTCCCCATGTCGCCCCTCTCGACTAGAACGTCCACGATGCACTGCACCTCAGATCACACCTGGTCCTCTAATGGAGCTTCTCCCCTCAGACTGAACATAAGCATTGCCGTGAGCCAGACATAGTCGAGACATGGGGGAACCGAGCACTTTCTTGCCTTTAACGTGCATGTACACTGCCTCTCCCTTTGCCTTTAAATATGGCATGCATGCCCAATGACCACACCACACCCGTCTGCCTCAGACTTAAGGCTCTGAACATCACGTTCACACTTCCTTACTATGAATAAACAACTGGATTTAGGCACAGCTTACTAAAACTAAAATGGATGGAGGGGTTAGTGCTCGGGGGAAATAAAGAGCTTTGGACTACACAGGAAGTCCATCATAGGGTCACACTGCACACCAATAGGACTCATATGGGACCTTGATATTATTAATCACAGGCTAGCTCAGTGCTATCCAACCAATCACCGTCCAGTGGTTTCCGTAGTATTTCTAACAGAAATAATGTTTATAGGAAATACAGGTGACCGAGGCAATCCCCGACTAGGGTACCGAGGTACAGCAACAGCTGATAGAACATCAGACGCTCCCCCAAAAAAATCAACCAGGTCTCCTCGCAGGAACCAAGGGGCGTTAGTGGCGTTTACAGTCGTGGCTCTACACGACTGGCTTGCTGTAGAGTAACAGGTAGAGTTGAAAATGCTGCATTGTGAGATTGAAGGCTAATCATGCTGCACCACCGACCTTACCCCAGACACCACTGCCACCCCCCTTCCACCCCCCCAGGCGGAAGATCTAGCCACGGTCCCGGGAATGCAAAGGAAAAGCACCCAAGATATGCCATTCTCTTCTCCTTCATCACCACCCCGCCCCCCACCAGCCACCAGCCACCTGAAAACCAACGCTACGTTGACATGCTCTCCCCCTTCCTCATCAGTCTACTATGTGAAGGCGGTCCACCTTGCAGAAACAGCCGATTTAGAAAAAATTATTCTAGGGTAAGTACTAGGGTAGGAGACCCTACTCGCCCACATGTCAACCTGTGTTTTCGATCTTACGAACGCTATACCTGTAATGCAGAGACGTAGCCAGGATTGTCCAACAAGCGGGGCCTGAAGCTAAGGTATTGCGGGCCACGCAGTTACAGTAACACCTGTAAAAGGCTACACGGCGCTGCAGGGTGGGCATTTACAGGGTTTGGGTGGACCTTGCCCGCTCAGGCCCGACCCGGTCCACGCCTAGCTATACTGGCTGGAGCAGGGTCGCTGATGGATCTAGCAAGAATATGTAATATCGGTCCTTAAAGCTTTGCCGTTGCGTGTCCTGCACAACCCAGCACTCCCCAACTTCCACCCCGTTCTGGTCATACTGCTGCTGACGGACTTGGGGTGGGAGTGGGGCGGTTGCATGCCCCCGCGCGAGTTGTTGGGCCATTGCTTACAGGGGTGGGCTGAGGTCCTCACAACTTTCGTAGTCAGGCGAAAGATGGGACATAATCAGAGCCCTGCTGTAGTCAGCTGAGTCACGCGATTGTGGATGGGCGGTGGGCAAAGAAAAACACGGCGTCAGCAGCAGAACCCCAGAGCAGCCACGAGAAGAATGTGCGGCATTCACGCGCTGCATCAGCGCGATTCTTCTCCCAGTGATCACACTGCGTCCGACTGCAGCATTCTGGGGCCCAGCTCATGCAACATTGCCTAGCAACAGGGCCCAAACAAAATAAGGCATTGAAAAGTTCTCCAATTTTCCAGAAGAAATGTTTCTCAACGCTCCTCCCCCCACTGCCTAGGATTCCACAATCCAACATAGTGGGCACAGGATGCCATCTCACTCCAGTATCAAGTGAGGTAATTGGCCCTGGGGGTAGGTTCAGAAGTGGTAGCTCACACGGTCCTTGATACATAGCACAGGAATGGAATCCAGAAAATGTTATATGGTAAGTGGCGCGCATCCGATTCCTCTTCTAGATTGCGCGCCCAAAGGAAGTCCAGACATCTCCATAAGCAAGAGAGGCCCCCAGGGTCCCTCCGTGCAGGCCAGAGGCCCAGAGGGTACCACATTACCCAAAACCACCCAGGAACTTGTGCAAGTGACAGTGATAGGTGCTGCCACACCACAGGAAGGACAGCACCCATCCTGACGGGGGTGATGAAGGGCACCATTTGCAGGAGAGGAGATTTGAAAATAATCCTGGACACATGCAAAGACATTATGATTGCGCCACCTCTTGACAAATGCCTTAAAGTTTAACTATTCACAGTTAAAAGCCTTGTGTGGCAACACCTTTCCGATGCAGAAGTTCATGGAAAATGTTAATGAAGGAACGGAAGGACACAGAGAAACCCTCTTCTCCTTCGTCGCTTGAGGCTCGATCTGCTGGATCAATAGGGCAGGCATCCTGTGGGACTAATCTGTGGAGGTTGTCCCTTCTCCGCAGGACCGCAGGGCGGTGCATCCACAGTACAATAGTCCCCGTGGGGGTGGTGGATTGGGGGAGGAAATAGCCCTATGGGTTTAGGGCTGATCATCCCAGAGAAGGTTGCAGCAGTCCGCTTTACCACCTCCAACCTCTTATGGATCAGGGAAATATGACAATTTAGAACGAAGGATTCTAGGGTAAATGTCTGTAAAGTGGATCGCCTTCCCAAGTCAGAATCCTAGTAGGGGGCGTACAGCCATTCTTTGTGGAAGGACACGGCCACTGGACAGAAGCGCTATATATATATATATATATATATATATATATATATATATATATATATATATATATATATATATATATATTTCTGAGGCTTGTGGAATCTGCTTAGATCACATGCTGTGCATAGGCCGACATCTAGTGGAAGCTGCGGAGTATTACAGTTTGTTTTTCGAAGTCGAAAAATGGGCGTCGACACAGGGCGTGCCAGTAATACTATCCCTAGTGTGACGTCCCCTGTACCCATGATCCCTCACGCGTCTAGGATCCCCAGATTGTTTTTTTCCGCCATTCTGGTCGGAAGCACTTCATCGGAGTTCCCTGGCTTTGCCATATTTTCACTCTAAACTAATTCTAATTTGCCCCGTTTGGCCAACCTTTCGTCGATCAACATCTCGACGCCGAACCGGGGAGGAGATCAACGTCGAATACCCGACGGATTGGGCCTTGAGGCTTCCGCCTCGGCTCGGGCCTGGGCCGCTGGCCTCGGCCCTACAAGTAGGGAGAGTGGGGGTGGTACACTTCCACACTCGACACCTTATTACCTACACACACTTGCCCGCTGCCCACAGGCGCGTATGGAGGGTACGCCCTTTCAGTTTTGCCCCAAGTGTAATAAGAAATACCCTTGGGTAGATAAGCACGCTACGTGCAACCTTTGCCTACCCAGAGACCACCCCGAGACGGGTTGCAGGGCCTGTAATAGGTTTAAGGCCAAAACTCTTAAGGACCGCTCCACCAAGCGTTGGGCCCACCACGCCAAGCTAGCAGCTATGGAGGCGGAGGGTACCTTCAGCGACGGCAGCGACGCCGAACTTTCGGACGGCGAGGGCACCAAGGCGTCGAAGGACAGCCGAACGCACGTCCCCGGCCTCGGAAGGTCGTCCGTCCCGGCGACTATGGGGAAGTCCCCCGGCGACAAAAGCGTTACACATACACACGCTAAACACAAAAAATCCACCCGAGATTCGACGTCGTCGAAACCTCGGAAAGAGACACAGAAGGAGCGGTCCGAAAGGACGTCCTCTGGGCGGTCCCGGTCGAGGTCGCCGCACGACGTCAGGCAAGCCTCCACACTTGCACAGAGTGCCTCGACCATTAATATCCCGGAAGATCAATCGTCCGGAGACGAACACGACTTCCACCCCCAGCCTGCACCCCAGGAAAAGGGTACAAAAGGGGAAACACACTTCCACCCACGGGGAAGGGGGTAAACAGCAAAGGAAACAACCCTTGCAGTCCTCCACTACAAAAGAACTGACCAAGTCTTCTCAGGGCCAATCCATAGAAAGTCCCAGCAAGGTCACCCCAAGCTCAAAACTCTGGTCATGCGAGGACATTGACAGAGTAATGTCAAGGATGTCTTCCTTGGCGAATTTTTTCGAAAGACACCCTGAACAACTCCTAGCTTTAACCCTCAGGAAGATTCTCCCTCAGGGTCAGGGGACCCTATCCCCTCAAATAAAAGACCCCGGGTCGAGACACCATTTAGGCCTTTAGACCCCATCGAGGTCCAACCCTATTCTTACCTCTTCCCTACAGACCAAGGAAACTCTTCCCTGATAGAAGGTCAGGAAATTGACACGCCAGAAGATCCTGCAGGATCAGATTATTACGGCGAAGACGAAGACGAGGATGAGCCAGAAAATAGCCCAGATATTTTCATAATGGACTCACCAGTCGAAAGGGAAGCCCCAGTGTCTGACTCCCCAATAGATAATCAGC
Organism: Ambystoma mexicanum; assembly: GCF_040938575.1. Classification (NCBI taxonomy): domain Eukaryota; kingdom Metazoa; phylum Chordata; class Amphibia; order Caudata; family Ambystomatidae; genus Ambystoma; species Ambystoma mexicanum. The sequence goes on along the minus strand of NC_090926.1, from coordinate 286,502,395 downwards.
CCCTCCTGAATGAACTGCTCTTTCGGGCAGCTAACCACTTCCACATAGACACACAAGGTGTCCAGGAAGAAAGGGACTTTGCGGAAGAACTAATAGGGGAAAGGAAGCCAGTAGCCCAGACCATTCCCATCCTAAAATCTGTTCAACGCAGAATAGCACCATCCCTTGTCAACCCAAACCTGACAAGACCTGTAAATCCGAGAGTGGAGAAGCTGTTTAAAGCAGCCCAGTCGGACCCCCTATATATTAGAGGTCAACTTAAGCCAGACTCTCTAGTAGTAACCAACACCCGCAAAAGAGCTGGTACACCATTATCTTCCTCTGAGGCTCCCCCCGACAAAGAAAGTAAAAAACTTTATGGTTTTGGCAGGAAAGTAGCTTCCACGGCAGCCTACCAAGCCAGAATCGCGAATTCCACCACACTGTTGGCTAGCTACAACTGTCACCAGTGGGAAGAAGTGGCAGCACTAATAGACTCTGCTCCCGAACCCCTTAAAAGCCAGCTAGCTCGCATTTGTGCGGAAGGAAGGAACGTGTCAGGCTGCACTGTAAAAGCAACTCTGGACGCCGCTGACAATGCGGGTAGACTTATAGCAGAGGGGACTGTCATCAAAAGGCATGCTTGGTTGAGGCAGTCGGGATTCAAAGCAGAAACACAAGCTGCGCTCTTAGACAAACCAGTGGAAAATGATCTCCTGTTTGGGAAGGCAGTCGAGGACGCTCTAAAAAACGCTAAGGAAGAATTCGACACCCTCAAATCCCTTGGCCAGTTAACTACCAAACCACCTAACCAAAGAGGGAATGGCAATTTTCGTCGCCCCCGCGGCCAAAATTCCAATAGAGGAAATAGCTACTCCCACACCCAGGGTACACAGTGGAACACCAGCTCACAACAGTCTACCCAGGCGTATGGTAGGGGTAGTAAAAGAGGACGTGGTAGAGGCAGAGGCAGCCCCAGTAAAGGAGGAGGCACGCCTCCACCAAAGCAGTGACGCTCAGTTCAAGGTCCCTTCCCATGCAACCCCAGTAGGGGGACGAATATCAAGTTTCACCCAGGCATGGGAAGGGATAACATCCGACAGATGGGTGCTGTCAACAGTATCCAATGGGTACTGCATAGAACTACTGCAACGTCCCCTAAACCATCCTCCAAGACAAAAAGTCCACTCTTTACAACATCAGAAGATCCTCCTCGAGGAGATCGCCATTCTGCTAGAAAAGGACGCGATAGAACTCGTCCCGGGACACCAGGTAAACAAGGGTATCTATTCAACTTACTTCCTTGTGCCAAAGAAAGATTTAACAATGCGTCCAGTTTTGGACTTGCGGCCTGCCAACAAGTATGTCAAGCCCCAAAAATTCCGTATGACCACACTACAAGAGGTAATCCCACTCCTAAAAAAGGGGGATTACATGGCAACCTTGGATATGAAAGATGCCTATTTTCATATTTCCATGCTCCCGGCGCACAGAAAATACTTGCGCTTCAAGGTGGACAGTCGCCACTACCAATTCAAGGTACTGCCCTTCGGGATAGCTTCTGCACCAAGGGTATTCACCAAGGTACTGGCGGTGGCAGCTGCACACCTACGCAGGGAGGCAATCCCAGTGTACCCTTATCTGGACGACTGGCTCATAACGGGGGAAACCCCAGGAATCTGCAGGTCAAACATTCAGAGGACCATCGACCTCCTCCACGAATTAGGCTTCTCCATCAACGAGAAAAAGTCAAGTCTGGTGCCAAGCACCTCAAAACAGTTTCTAGGAGCTATCCTAGATACTCGGAAAGGATTGACCTTCCCTTCGGAAGAAAGAATTCGGAACATACTTCTGCAAATTCCGCATTATCAGTCAGGTCAACAGATAACAGTACGCAAAGCTATGCGGTTACTCGGCATGATGGCGTCATGCATTTACCTGGTCCCCCACGCGCATCTGCGCATGCGTCCCATGCAGGAATGGTTGGCGAAACAGTGGTCTCAGGCAAGTGGTCAGTGGGACGATCTAGTGGTCGTTTTGCCAACACTCGTACAGAACCTACACTGGTGGACAAGAGAGAATCTCGCAAAGGGGAAACCCTTTTACGATCCCGAAGTACAGGCAGTGGTGACGACAGATGCATGCCTGACGGGGTGGGGAGCTCACCATCTCCACCACACAGCTCAGGGTCTCTGGTCTCACTCAGTAGCCAAGAACCACATCAATCTGCTAGAGCTTCTGGCAGTATTCCGAGCGCTGCAGGCGTTCGAGCCCCATCTACTAAACTTGTCGGTGCAGATCAGGACGGACAGCACGACAGCCATGTTCTATCTGAACAAGCAAGGAGGGACTCGTTCGCCAAATCTGTCCAAGCTTGCCCAGAAAATATGGATATGGGCACTCAGACGGAACATCTTCCTGTCATCGCAACATGTTCCAGGGGAGCTCAATTCCCTAGCGGATGCTCTAAGCAGAGACTCCCTCCCAGAAGAACACGAATGGGTCCTTCACAAAGACGTAGTAGAAGATCTCTTCTCTCAGTGGGGTTTCCCCACTATAGACCTATTCGCCACAAGCGAAAACAAACAATGCCCAGGATTTGCATCCAGGTTCCCACAACCGGACTCCCAGGGGAATGCCCTGTGGATGAACTGGTCAGGGATGTTTGCGTACGCTTTCCCACCAACTCCTCTCATCAGGAAGGTGGTGTACAAGATGAACAAGGAATCGATGACGCTCATCCTAGTTGCTCCCATGTGGGCGAGACAACCATGGTTTCCACACCTACGCAGGATGGCGGTATGCGAGCCCATCAGACTCCCAGCCTGGTACAACCTTCTGTCCCAGCAACAAGGTCAAACAGTGCATCAGGAACCCAACTCTATGAACCTAGCAGCATGGCTCCTGAAGTCAGAGTTTGGACATCTCAAATTACCAGAGAGGTGTATGGACATTCTAAAAGAGTCCAGGAAACCAAATACAAGGCACTGTTACTTTGACAAGTGGAAAAGATTCGTTATCTGGTGCCAGAGTAAACAAATCAACCCGGTTGATTGCACTCCTTCCAACGTTGTAACATACATGCTCCACCTGCTGGATGCAGGGTTGGTTTTTAACTCTCTGAAAGTACACCTGGCAGCCCTCTCAGCCTACACCACATCCCATAACAAGGTTTCGTGGGGGAAAGTACCAGTGGTTAAAGCCTTCATGGAAGGAGTAAAGAGACTTCACCCTCCTATCTCGAACCCACCGCCAGGATGGGATCTCAATGTGGTGCTATCTAAGCTCATGGGGCCCCCCTTCGAACCCATGCATAAAAGTAGTCTCAAACACCTGACTTATAAAACGGCCTTCTTAGTAGCCATTACCTCCATAAGAAGGGTCAGTGAAATTCAGGCTCTGTCAGTGCAAGATCCTTTCTTTACTATCCACAAGGACAAACTGGTTTTACGCACACACCCTAGATTCTCACCAAAATTCATATCCAAGTTCCATGTAAACTAGTCCATCGAGCTTCCGGCTTTCTTCCAAAACCCACAAAGCTCAGCTGAGGTGAAACTACACACCCTAGATGTGCGTAGGGCGGTCTTATACTATGTAAATAAAACCAGACCGCTAAGGAAAACAGATCAACTGTTTGTCTCCGTAGCTACAGGCAGAGAGGGGGATCGCGTCTCTAAGGGCGCTATCTCAAAGTGGATTATCAACTGTATACAGCTGTGTTACTCTCTTTCTGAAAAAACTCTGCCTTTTACGCCAAGGGCCCACTCTACCAGAGGCATTGGGGCCACTCTGGCTTTCATTGCAAATGTTCCCCTTGACACCATTTGCAAAGCAGCTACTTGGAGCTCTATTCACACTTTTACTCAGCATTACTGCATTGACACTCATTCCAAGGCAGATACACAAGTGGGACAAGCGGTTCTAAGACACCTGTTTGCTCATGACCCTTCTCACATCCCACCTCCTTCTTCTGGTACTGCTCGCTAATCTATGCACAGCATGTGATCTAAGCAGATTCCACAAGCCTCAGAAGGGATACATTACTCACCGTAATCGTATTTCTGATGCTTGTATCTGCTTAGATTCACATGCGACCCACCCTTCCTCCCCTCCGAGAGAAGGCGCATGGTTGCTTGTAGTCTTACCTTTCTGTCTATCTGCTTGGACTATCTGTACTCACGCTACTCCTCATGCTACCTCATGTCAGGAAAAACACAATCTGGGGATCCTAGACGCGTGAGGGATCATGGGTACAGGGGACGTCACACTAGGGATAGTATTACTGGCACGCCCTGTGTCGACGCCCATTTTTCGACTTCGAAAAACAAACTGTAATACTCCGCAGCTTCCACTAGATGTCGGCCTATGCACAGCATGTGAATCTAAGCAGATACAAGCATCAGAAATACGATTACGATGAGTAATGTATCCCATATATATATATATATATATATATATTTCTGATGTTTGTTAATCTGCTTAGAATCACATGCTGTGCATAGGTCCGACATCCAGTGGTCACTGCGGAGTATTGCATTTTGTTTTTCGTAGTCGAAAAGGGGACGTCGACAAGGCGTGTCTGTAACACTATCCCTATAGTGACGTGCGTTGTACCCACAATCCCTCACGCGTCGAGGTCCCTCATTGTTTTTTTCCGCCCAGCTTCTGGTCGCCTTACGCGGAGCTCCTAGAGAGACATTGCAAATACTTACTACGGACCTCGGTCCTTAATTATACTTATTATATTGTTAAAGATCCCTCCCCTCGACGTTAGCTGTGAAGCTGTTTCTCCGCCGAGCAAGTTTTCGACGGAGGGGAAGAGACAGAGGAGATCCTTTGGCGCTGCCGAACACGTGGCCTGGCCTCGCCGGCCAACATACAGTAGGGAGAGTGGGGGTTCGAACTTTTATCTTCTCTTTGAGAATGTCTTTCTTTCTCCCCTATCTTTCCCTTGGGGTTGTTATCACCAGTTATTATTGCCTCAGCTATGGAGAGGACACCTTTTAAGTTTTGCCCACGCTGTAGGGGCAAATACACTTGGAAGGACAAACACAAGCTCTGTAATCGTTGCTTGCCCCTCGATCATAAGGAGGACAGCTGCGCGGCCTGTAAGCTCTTGAAACCAAGAACTCTTAAAGAACGAAAAGTTGAGGTGGGTGGACTACGCTATGTCGAAGTCAGTTTCCTCACCCGCCGCCGCTGTTACAGAAAGTGACGAGGAGGGTGATAACTCGACGTCCGTTACGGAAGTCATTAACCCCCAGAAGGAGCGCTCGCGCTCCGCGACGTCCGTCCCCGGCCCAGACGGGCTCGGCTCACGCCCTGCTTATGGGGATGAACACCCCGGCGACAAGGACGCACATAGACCCCATAGGCCTAAGCACACAACCCACGGCTCTTCTTCGTCGAAGACGAAGGATCCATCAGCGCCAAAGGGGATGCAGGGCACTCCGGCGTCTACCTCAGACCGTAAGGGTCTCAAGCCCCACCCGCAAACGCAGCCGCGACCAGCGATTGGGCTTTCATCAAATACGGGCGCTACCTCAAAATCATCCGACGTAACGCTCCATAGAGCGGCCGTTGAGGAACAACGCGTAACGCAGGCAACGTCGACACCAGAGCCCTCTCCTGACAATCTCGTTGTCGAGAGCCTGGCGAGAATTGTTTCCGAAGACAAACGTAAGCGGACGACGAAACAAACGTCGAATACCGCACAAAAAGCTATGGAAACGACGAAAAAGCGCAAGAGTAGCCAGGAACTGCCCCCTTCATCTAAGGGCACTTCTGAACTACCGGAGGGCTTTTCAGAGGGCGACGGAAACCTTTCTTCGACGTTGTGGGAGCGTTCTAAGCGTTTTGAAGGTGAAGACACTGATTTCCCCCCTCTAGACTATTCAGGGGTCCCCC